>NC_092799.1:47847152-49047152 GCF_918797505.1 Bemisia tabaci | reverse complement strand
GCCCATAGCAACTTGTTGCGGCTGTAATGGAGGAGAAGCATATTATCTTTTACGATTTTAGAAACCTTTTCCAACCTAAGTTAGTGATCTGCACGAACAAGAACTTCACACAGTGTTCAACCAATATTTTCCAGAGTCTCTATCTCTCGGGATAACTGTAGTACATATCCCGAAACAGGCGAAGAATCGACAGGAAGCCGTTATCCCACGGTTCGTATCCCGAATCATGCTCGCTTCATTTTGATGGTTAATTACAGACTGTCGGGGGCGAGTTGCACAAACCTGTCAGCGACGGAAGAAAGCTTTACCCAGTACGTAAAGGTTTTCTTCGCTTTAGCCACAGGGTATTTGTCAAAAATCATCGTGTTTACAGTGTTTATCCCATCTAAACCTCTCCTTGTGGAAAGTTCATCCGTGACGGCTGCCAGAACTTTCATAAATCCGCAGGCCCTCCTGACGAACGGTGTAGGGCTCAATACAGTAACCATTACGTCTCGGATACAGATAAAAAATGAAATACGGCGCACAAATGAGGAGTAAGTAAATAAAAGAGAGGGTGTTTCCCTAAGAGAGAAAACCCTCGGATACTATAAATCTAAACGCCCCCCACCCCAACTCCCAGCGCCTGAAACAGGAAGCATCCCGAATAACCTGACTCAAGTCAAGGTTTGGTTGATTTCTGGGACGTGCCGAACACAGGGGTGTCGAAGTCTGTTCGATAATAAAGAGTTGTCGATGGTGCCGCGAGAACCACCCGACCTTTGATGAGTAATCTTTATGGGACTGACAAAAAAACACAGATTTTGTGGCAGGAGGGGAAGGGATTACACTGCTTATCCACGGCCGATGCTCTGTCCCTCCGGGGAACCACCGTCGCCAATTGACGAGGCTTTTCGCGTCGGTGGCAGGGTAGTCGCGACACCCCTGCCCCCTGCCCGTGGAGCCTTCAACGCTTCCCTCTATGTTCTGTAACGGAGCTATATTAATCGAGTCGTTCATTTCCGAAATGACGTACGGTTCCTTTTTTCTAAACGCGATTTCATTTCATTCTCCTCATGAATCAGTCCATGTCGAGATCCAACGTCAGAGTGGCAAAATTTCGTGAAAATAAAATCCTGTTTCTAGTGAAATATTTCACGAAATTTCAGAAATTTATGAAAGATATTGAAAAATATCGGCTCTTTTTCATGTTTCGTATAATGTAAAAATTGTGACTTTCTTCTATTTTGTGTGTTCGAGTGCGGATCGCATACAATAGCCCTTGAAAAATATGAAATATTTCACAGCCTCGTAAAATTTCATGAAATATTTCACAGCCTCGTGAAATTTCATGAAATATTTCACTGAAAGAGAACTGAGAGAAGTTATTCTCTTAGGCGAAAATGTACCCAGCCCGGGATGTTCGAAAGTTTGTGGCTGATGATAACTACCGAGTTGTTTTATGCACCTCGCTTGTTTTGCTTGTCAGCTTCCTTCTGATTCATAGATGTCATTCCTGGAAAATTCGATTGTGTTACTCACCTGTCTACGACTTCTCCATCCTGTTTTAACTCGTTAAATTCAACGATCAAATTTATTATAATTTACACTCTTATAATCTTGAAACCACGACGATACCTCATAACGAAAAATTTTGGCCTTTTTTTTTCTCACCTTTCATGCCACCGTGCCTATCGTATCCGCCTTTTCGAGGAGACTCACCACATAAGGTTTGCCGTCGATGCCGGAGCTCCTCGGAAGTTCACTGACAAAAAAATCTTGGTGTATTTACCAAGAAAGGGTAAAATTACCAAGAACTCAGGGTTCTATTTGATCCCAGTTTTTTCTTGTCAAAATTACCATTCATGGAATTGGTAATTTTACCGAGAAATCTACGTTAAATTATTGAACTTTCTCGGTAATTTTACGCGACTTTGGTAAAAATGCCAATATTTCTTATCGACTGCGGTAGAATTACCGAGATAAAATGGCAAAGTTACCGAGAATTGATTACCAATAAAAGTGGTCTTCTTACCTGAAAAAACCGTAAAAATACCGGTTTTTAGGTAAGCTTACCAGTCTGTCTTGGTAAAATTACCAATAATTGGTGAAAAAAAGTGAGATGGTAAAGGTACCAACAGACCTTGGTAAAAACGCCGAGAAGTTTTTTTCAGTGTGGACTTGTTGCGTTCTTTGTCCGGCGGATTCGCCTCCGTTTACAAGTGAGCTTTGTTTCGAGCCGCAGAAAGCACAGTAATGCTAATTCTCCGTTACGACTTGCTTTTTTTTCTTCCTAGCGTTTCCGTTTATTTATTGCGTTTTTATTCCTCCTGTTTTTAATTCCCGAGTCGCGGAGCCCCGGATGGGCGGGGTGGGGGAGGGGGGGGAACGACCCGACGAAAGGAGCTCTCGATACTCCTGGAGAGCGAGTGACACGCAACCGGTGTTGCAGTGGTGATTAAGCAAGTTGGCAACACGGTTATCCTCCATTGAAATCCATTAATATCATCGGTGATAGGTGAGGCAAGCTGCCTCAACAAAAATCGATTGTTTTGCATACATTTATATGGAGAAAAAACAATGTTGCCAACTTTTTTGATCAAGAATTTTTGACCGTTTTTATGGAAAATACATAAGGAAGAAATTAGAAAAACAGCCAGTGGCATGGCGTGCTCTACGGTATATCGATGGATCTACCATTTAAACCTATGGGAAATTATCGATAAACAGGGCGTTTGTAACGAGCACCTCTTGTCTAGAACAGCCTGGAAACGATGTAACTCATCTAGAGAAGCCCCATTTTTAAATGTTTTTTTACTTTCCGGCACAAATCGCGGGCTTTTATTAATTGATATTGTTTATTCATTCTTTGTCTTTTTATTTTATCAAACTCCCTGAACTTCGCCCTACTCTCATTCTTATGAGCATGTGCTATAGCACACACGCGGACTACAACACGTGCTACGGTGCTACTAAGGCACGCGGTAAGCATACATTGTCGACACTATTTATGGGAATAAAAGATTTTTTTCTCTTACATAACTGTTCCAAATGCATTACTATTGCATTCTTTCTACTAAGTCTATAACCAGATCCAACTGGCATTCTTACAACGGAAAATTTTACTCTTAATGGCCCAGAAACTAAAAATTCCTCGTTTGAGTTGAGCACTTGTTCTAGAGTTGAGGTTATAGCCTCCACACTCAACTGGTCACAACATCGTGGAGAATAGCTCAAAATCAATCGTTTTACATGGCGTTTCAATGGTATTTGGATTCGAGACAGAAAAACCGAGATTTCTGCTACGGATTGGAACACTCAATCGATCCTTCACCATAGCTTCAAGTGGGGATATATCGATAATGGATCAGTCACGCACTGCCATTGAAAATAGATGTATTGTTCGAGGAACGATACTGTGATTATCTCGCGTGGAATGACGTCCGAAGTACAGAAGTGCACAATGTGATTTATCCCCTTCGTTTCTTGTTCATTGGTTTCTGTTTCACGATCGAAAGCTGCAAGAGTGAGTCTTACACAGAAGACAAATCCTCAACTAAAGTGACCTCGGAGGATGGAGGTTTAAAGGGTATTATAAAACCGTGTTTGAGGATAATACAGCTCGTACAAATTCTGCAAGAATGTGAAATATGCTCTGCACAAAACATACACCAAAAACTTTATCGCACAGTATTACACTAAGTGAACCAGGTTCAGAGACTAAGTTTCTTTCTTCCTGTTTATCAACATAATATTTCCTTTTGAGGGCCAACAATCTTCATGACAGCAATAAATAACTGAAACATAAATAACGAAACTATATCATTAATTCGGACCCACTCTGCTTGCCTATTAGGTATACAGGTACACCTAATCACAGAATTTTTCAGTCTGTATCTACCTCTTTGTTTCCACTTCGGCTGGAAAGCATTTTATTTTCTCTCCTAAAACCCTCCTCATAATTGTTGATTTATTAGGGGGTCAGGCATTGATGAAAACATAATTTCGACGATAAGGAACCCCCTAGTTTTTGTTTAATCATCCACGTGCTGGGAACGGAATTCTTTCATATTTTACCGCGAAGCCAAGAATATGGCCTTGTCCACCCGAGCGCAGTTCGTGGAACTTATTCCTCGAACTTGCTCAGTTCCCGGAACTTATTCCTTGAAACGAGGCATGCTGTCCACATGGGTTCGTCCGAACTGGAACCGGAACTTCAATAAAACTATACAATTATTGCAAAATAATAGATTATTATGACCGCCAAAGTAACAAAAATAAATGTCAAGATCATATGTAAAGGACGTGAAAAACAAAAACAAGCAAATTCACATCAAAAGAAACATATTTAGAAGCTCGGAGCACGGGGGAAATTCCAGGTTTTGGAGGAATAAGTTTCAGCTCAGCCAAAAACTTGTTCCGGGAACAAGTTCCTCGAACTGAGTTCCGCGAACCGCGTTTGTGTGGACAAGGCCTATAGAAGAAAACATTCGAGAAAGACTTTCTCGTCCAATCGTATTGCAGACAAAGTTTCATAGATCCAGCATGATGTTTTCGAAATTTTAGCAAAGCTGCTCATCCCCATCAATCGGAGCCGCACCCCCCCCCCCCCTCCACTTATCCAGCGCGTGGGGTCGAAATTCTGACAAAATAGCTTTCGAGTCGGTGAAGCGATCTGAAAGGAGATGAGGAGGCTGCTGCCGCTCAGTGGGGCAAAAAATCGGGGGAGCCGTACTTGAAATTATTGATACATGTTTCGTGACGATTTCAACTTTTAGGGGCGCTTCTTGAAGTACGTTAGGTGGGGAAACCAACCGTGGTGCCTGTAATTTAAATAGTTTTGTATGAACTAAAATACAAGCCTTTAAAGTTCTCACACTTCAAAACATGTCCTGACATTGATCGATCATCTGTTTGGTTGGAGCGAAATTAAACCCCATGGCGTTCATAGAATAGAGTAAAAACGCAGACCAAGTTGTAGATAAGTTGGACAACCAGATAATGGCATTGGCCGTAAGGCGTAGGACCCAGCTACCAACTGTTGAGCTACCTTAACCTAACACCAATTTAGTGCAGTGTTCGTGAGATCTGGAGTCTTGGTGCCTGAGAATAGACCTTGGTGGATTCTAACACGTATCCGCTCGGCAGGAACCTGAGGATCTGGCATTTCCACCCACATGTTGTCCTTCGAGCGAGCCAACCACAAGTGGGCCTGTAACCAATCTATCGGGGCATGGTGTTGGGGCCCTAATGCCTTACTTACCTCGTGTAGGATAGCTTTCGCCCGTGGTGAGTGCTGTATGTTGAAGTTCGCGAAGTCAAGCATGGTGAGGTGGTGACTGGTACTTGACAAAGAGGCCCTCTTAATCTCCTTGACCATAGATTCTAGCCTGGACACGCCCTTCTCCAACCCTGGCTTCAACTTCAGACGTTCCTCAAATTTGTCTGTTGCGTATGCCGAGATAACATAATGCTTCGAGCAACACATACACACAATACATAACATATAACATAACATAACACACATAACATAATGCAACGAAGGCTTCGTTCCATAAATAGCCCTAGCCTTTCCGCTTTCCATCTATTCTGAGGCCACAGCTTCTTCAATAGGTGTGGACTTATGCAGGGCTTGTACGTAGCTATTTACATCCAAGGTCTCTCCCCAACCGCGCGTTTATTGACTGGGCAACGTTTGCCGTCTATCATCATGAACTCTCCAGCACTACTGCCACTGGTGTTCCGTATTGGCTATATGCAACCTCACCCATCTTATTGATTTTTGATCAATTTTGATTTAGGTTCTTATCGAATAACTGGTCATCCACTCAGCTCGACGCTTTGAGAATTGAAGGAAGGTCTCACGCCTAATCCGAGTTGGGATCACAATATCCAGCAGGTCACGCATGTAGTGTGTTAACGGATCGTAGTAGCGAGGATCCTCCTCCGTGTGGAGCATAGTTTCGATACGCCATTTTGGTGGTTTCTTACATGGTAGCTGAGCACTGATGTGATATGTCCGGGTACAGCTATCTTCATATTCCTGTCTCCAGTTACTCAACATCAAGGAACGGCCACAAGGATGTTCCCAATACATGATGTTGACTCCTAATTCATCAGCTACGGGGTTACCATTGGGTAACATAGAACACCGCCTCAAACTGGTGGAGATATCTTTCTGATATCTTGGCACTGGCGTTCCAGGAAAGCTCCATACCAACGGAACAACTCCTGTGCATCAGGAATCCGATATGATTCCTCTTTCATCAAAAGAATTCTTCTTGTGACATTATGTGCGACCTCTGGTGTCGACGCGCCTCATTGTGTGTATGCCGGGGTGTGCGTTCCAGGAAAGCTACAACGGGACAACTCCTGTTGCATCAGGAATCCGGGATAATTCCTGTTTTATCATGAATCGAATTCTTCTTAGTTAAGTCATGTACGACCTCTGATGCCGATTTGCCTCCAAGTGCACAGGGGGATGCGTTCCAGGAAAGCTGTCAACGGGACAACTCCTGTTGCATCAGGAATCCGGGACAGTTCCTGTTATACAGGGTTATTCAAAAGTCACGCACCACTGGACATAACTTTAAGTTCTAATTGTGATATCGACTTGCAGTTTAAGACGTTTTTCCTCATATTGAGGGGGAAACTTTTAAATGTACTTTCCAGTGTTTGATCCCCCCGGGGGGTGGAAGGCGGGGGGTAACTCTAAAATTTTAAATGGCCACCCCCCTCCTAGCCAGTGGTGCGTGACTTTTGAATAACCCTGTATCAAGAATGGAATTCTTCTTGCGTTATCATGTTGGATCTGTGGTGCGGACTCGCTTCACTGTGCGCCGAGGGGGTGGAAACAATCCGAAGACATTAGCAAAACCGTCACAACCTCTATCGTCGTCCGTCCGCGTGCCAACTCATTTCCTTTTAAATTGAGTCGGTCTCATATTATCCGGTGTTAAAGTGACGAGGCGCGACGTGCGGGGCAAAAAAGCGGGGCGTGTAAGATGACATCGGTTTTTGACGGGAGCAACTCGCCGCGCCCCATCCCGCCGCCCTCCCCGCGGGACAAAACCGCGCAAGTGCTCGCTCGGAGCCACGCTCGCTTGCGCGGTTTTCGCACCCGCTCGTTTCCGCTAATCCCACGCAATCCAATAACGCTTCCCCGGACGGGACCTCGCGTGTAATTTTTTATCTTTTTATTTACTCGTCTGTCGGCTCCCGCCGAGGAACCCGATTTTCTCACGAGTCGACGCGGGCGTCAATGAGTTTCGCTTTTGATTTATCGCGCCCCGGGGGCTGATTATCGAAATTGATAGACAAAGCTATAGACAAAGAAGACATAGAGAGCCTGGAGCGATCCTCCTGGTTGAGACGGGTGCTTCTCATACACTTAGGGGGAAATGACGGAGTAACTTTCGGGCCCCTCGTGGGTTGCTGTTTATTAGTATGTTACTTATCTCCTTCGTCCAATCCGAACACCTGTTTTAACCAATAGGATAGCTTCATCTTTCCGCTGAATTCCATGTCTATCACTTTGTCTATCACCATGTCGAGCTCGTGACTAAAATTTTCGTTGCTGGTTGCGTGGATTTCTGCGTAGAATGGGCTTCGACGGTTGATGAATCCAATAACTTCACTGTTTCAGACTTTAGAAAATCTTCGATCTCCGTTAGATTTGCAAATTTCTTGCAATCCTCTCGCTGGTCCTCAAATCTTCCCATGATTTCCTCTAAAAATCGCTTCCGAATTGACATGACGAGAGCTGGTCCAATGACGGTCAAATCCTGCATTAAGGCGCGTAAGGCGTGGAAATGTTCCTGGATTTTGGCTAAAAATTAAGGAATTTCATTGCGTTGTTTCAAATCTGGTAATTTGGCGAGTGCCGAGAAATGGGAGGCTGTTCATGGCTCGACGATGGCTGAGGCTGTGAGGGGAATTAGATTTCTCTAAATGTTACCACCCTCGCCAGAATCCCTCCTGGACCTTCATCTATTAAGTAATGTACTTCATGCACACATGTGAATTCCCTGATTACTTGATACATATCTTTGTTCGACAATTAATTTAGTACTTACTGTAGCGTCCTTGCCGTTCGCATATTTGTATCTACTCTCCTCCTCGTTTTGGCCTCTATTTTTGAGAGCAGAATGTCGAAAGTTTCCGGGTTTACCCGAAAAATCGTCCGGAAGCTGTCTGGGTCTTTCGGGCGCATTTCATCATGAGTAACTTTAACTATGCTGTGCTCGTCTCTCCACCACGGCCTTATCCACCATCGCGGCCTCCTCCTCGCTTTTAGAACTAAACTAGGGGCTCATGGGGCTGCTTCGCAGCCCCTTATTTTTCATGTACACCTTTCCCTTTCACATTTTTTTTTTTTATTTATTTTCATTTAATTTTCTGGTTTGTCTTTGAACTGGTCCTAATTTTTTCTTTGAAGTAATTCCGGCACAGAAAGAAAAAGTTTGCTATTCACTCATAACAACTGTTAAATTTAAAATTAAAATTAGTAAAAATCATTATTTTAACAAAATCATAACTGAAAAGTTCAATTTTCAAATTAAAAAAAAATAAATCAGAAGAAAAAGGATGAAATGAAAATGGAAATTAATAATAAACGTACCTATTTATACACATTGAAAAGAAACAGCGTGAAAAGTTCTGATCGGAAATGAGAAAAAAAACTTGGAGGTTATTGCCTTAATGAGGAAAAATTGGCAATAGGAAAAAGATGGAACCAATCATGAAAAACCGTAAAAAAAAAAAAAAAAAAAAAAAAAAACGCGGGAAAAGAAAAATGTAAGTTGATGGCAGTTGAGTGTTGGAAGTAACCTCACTTCATGATGATTGTTGAATGAAAACAGCTGATAAAAAGACAGCAAACAGTAAAGTAAGATGCGTAGCAACAAAACTTTTCCGAAAAACAAAAAACAAAAAACCCCCACTTCCCCTCATCCAATTTATGAGTTTTTAGGGATTTAAAAATCGGGGACGAACCCCAGAAAATAATTTATAGTTTTCCCGAAGCATTGAGAACAACACCTTTCCAATGAACCAACGCCCCTCGCAATTAGTACAGTGGTTGATTCACAATTTCATTCTATTTTTCAAATTAGATATTAAGATAAGCGGATACCGTAGCAAAAATTAAATTTATGTACGCAAAACATAAGTAAGTCACTTCCTCCTGAAGATGCTTATTCGACCACTGATAAGGCTCAACTGAAGCAAATGAAAATGTTGAAAGCTAGGATGTCGATAAGCACTCGAAGACAGAAATCTAGGTGTGAACTATACATCCAAGTCTTTATAAATTGTAACATAATATGCTAAGTACTGACCTTTGAAAGCATCCAGGTACCGCTCGAGACCGATTCTTTTCATAAATTCTTCTGTTTCCCTATCCATTTTCACTTATCAAGAGTGGCGGTATACAAACTTGAAGGAACGAGATACAGCACAACAGATTCACTTCACACCGGCGGGAAATGACGATGAACAATCAAACAAACAGTACCAACACAAATTTCTATGTCACAGTACTTTCCGATGAGACATAAAGTGATGTGCCCTTATAGATACACTTCTTTATCGACATTTGACACCAAGATATGTTGTATTGCAAAATAGTGTACTCGATCCGACGCTACAGTATACATGATAAAATAGAGTAGAAAAAAAACACTAGTCTCACGTACCAATGAGCTTTCAGTTCCCTTTCATTGGGAAGCAGGGTCACACTGCAAGTTTACCGGTCGCGCGGTTTTCAAACGGGGGTCTGTCGTCGGCAATTGAGCCGTTTAGTTAATAGGGCGTATGAGCGCCAAAAAATAGTTTATTCAGAAGGTCATTGTAAGAGGTAAAGCAAACGTTCTGTAGTTTTGGTGCATACATTCCCTTGTGAAATAAAAATGTCAATAATTGGACACTATTAAGCCAAAGTAATGTGGGTGATTTTAATGCAATGTTTCAGCAAATTCTCTGATAGCATTCCAGCATTTTCTCTTTTCCGGAACACAGATGTAAAATTTGAAATATAGTCTGAAATTTTTGGGACTTCAGTCATACACTCGGAAGGCTGTGAAAAACAGAGACATTATAAATGGAATTTTGGAATTTTGATATTTTGAAAATAAATATCTGGGTTGCATATGCAGCCCCTGAAAATTGTATGAAATTTCATGTCAACAGTTTTCATTCTATATCTCTATTCTGAAATGATTAGAAGAAACACTCGGGTACTTAGGGGAAGGGGGTGTTTGAAACCATTGAAGAAAAGTATCCCCCCCCCTCTCCACGAAAATTTGAAAATATACCATGTCAGAGATAAATTGTGATATGGTTCTATCTATCACTGTTTCCGATGTATTTCATGAGGGAAATTCCTCTCTTATTTTCGGTTCAGTTAAAAAATACCGTATTTCGTTGAAATCCAAATTAGCTCTGCTTATTTTAACACACTGTAGATAAGGGCCTTGTTTTGGAGGCAAGAAATTAATGTTGAGCCCATGTTTGACAACTAAACATTTTCAGTGGGCTTTGAATGTTTAGCTAGAGAAAGTAAAGTGCCTCCACAGGCTGAGCTTAAAACCATTTGTAACTTTTTGGTGGAAATGTGACTTGGTGAGTTTTTGTTAAACGAAACCCATTTCTCATAAATACTAAATAACTTCAAGATTGTTCATCCCAGCAACACTGTGATGTCTTACTGAAATTACTGGAAGCACTAAGTTAGTAATCTTACCTAGCAACGAGAGGGTTCTAATGGCATTGGGGTAAGATGAAGTAACTAAGCCTTTCTATGCCTATCTAAGATGAATTTTGTGGTGGGGAATGACAAAAACTATGACTAGTTTCAAGCACTCTCCACAGGATCATTACCACTGAGCTATTGGGAGGATCTTACTATGAAATCCATTCTCTGTAATAATGGGAGACTATGTTTTTCCAACCTTCATTCTTCTATTTGGATCGCTTTAAGCAGAAAGGATAACCAAGCCACATTAGCTATTGCCATATTTTATTGGGCGATTTAATTTTTTACATTTAAACGGTTGTGCAGATTTTCGTGCAAACAGTGGATTTTCTCCATAGTACGAAGCAAATGCCTTAAAATTTTCAATAGAATCCGCACAAACGTTCTCTCGTAAAAAATTAAAGTGTCCAATTATCTTTGGCAATAGCTGATATGGCTTGGTTCCTTTCTGTTAAACGCGGACCATTTTGTCTACATATTTTTAAGAAACTGAAAAGAGAAATCTGTGTGAGATAAGTTATAATAGTTTTGCATAATGAAACCTCTGGTTGGAAAAGGTCTACTGAGAATGATAGTGTAGATGAAAAACCAAATCCATAGATGGGAACAAGACTGCCAACATCCTTCCGTAAATTCAAACACAATCCTGTTTGTTCTACCAGAAAAATAACATCTAATGATACTTAAGAAATAGGTACATAAAGCAAAAAAATGCAACGTATGTGTGAAATGAGCAGCATTGCCAGACTTTGACAGATAATTTGACAGCTACTTCACAGCCCATCAGAATCGTAGGTGATGCAACTAAGGACCGTCCATGTGCAAGTGCGTAAACACATTTCCTTTAGGTAGCTATAAGGTGTCTTTGTGTTAACTCTAAGCAGTGCTATAAGTAATGCTATTCCAAAAACGAGTAAATAAATAGCGTACGATATGCATGATCTACAAGTTCAGAAAGAATACCTACTATCAAAATCTGAGAGAGAAGAAAAGTTCATAGCGAATGATAACTGGACAAAACTTTCAGGAGAAGATTTCTTGAAAGAATGAGAGGTAAAAAAAACTCACCGGTTCCAAATGAACGACAGAAGAAAGAAATGCACATGCAAGCAGACAGAATTATCCTTTAGAAGCACACACTTGACACATGAAATAGTAGCGAATGTTCACACTGAATAAACTGAACAGGAAAATTGATGTTTGCAATTCTGTGACCGACAGAACAACTAGATAGTGATGTTTTCCTGACCACCGGTTTTCTTTAGGAAGGATAAATTCATAATTAACTTTGAATCTCGAATGACGGATAATTCCCCACACACGAAACTGATCCCTCAAAGGAAGCATATCTCGTCCGAACACTTGAGATATTCTATTGAAATTACGGAAGAATACGAAGTATAGAAGTATGCAGTTTAATTTTACAGATTTTCGTAATATATATAAACTGAACGCTGAAATTTTTAATCATAATTTAATGAGAAGGACCCATGTTAGACGACTCGAACGGAGATCATGCCTGTTTACAAACAGACGATTTCTAACCTTAACAAGTTGATTTATGTTGCTTTCGAACGTTTTCAGAAAAGAGAGGGCACTATAAATAATACCGGGAGCATTTACATTGTCGGACGACCCCGAAATTATAAATTTTAATTGATTTTCACGAACTGACGCGATTGAGGCTGTTATACCGTCGCCATTTTTTCGAAACTAAAAAAATGTAACGGAAAATTTTGGGATTAGCGTCGAGGGCGAATTTGTTTCACCCGAAGGCGAATTAGTTTTACCACAGCGCTGATTTGACAGTTAGTGCTGTGGTCTAATTCTGTTTCGCGCTCTAGCTAAGTCAAGTCAACGGATGGAGCGAATTGACTGTTGCCTCAGTACGATAAATTCGTTCTGAAGTCTAATTTTGATTCTACTGGGCGAGAACTAATCAAATTCGTTCTCAACGCTAACTATTTTTTTTTCAGTGTTGGCTCAATTTTTTTCTGTCTTTCCGAATTGTTTCCCCTAAGTTAACACGGGGTTAAACTAATGTTGAAATGTTTTCCCAAATGTTTAATTAGTTTTTCTTCTGATCGATTTTATTCTGATTACTGATTCCGATCGTTAACCGATTCGATTCTAAATGCGCTGCCTTGAAAAACTAAATTAGTCAAATTGTCGGAAATGAGGTCTCTGAATCCCAACAACTACGACGTAAAATTTTTTTCGAATACTCCAGCCTAAAAACACAAAGAGGTTTTGTTTTTAGACACTTTTTATCTAATTTTATCCAGCGCACTGACCTTATTTACCCCCATTTCTTGCTTTACAGTGAATTTCCTCCTAATTAAATTTTTCATCATGTGTAAGACTTTCTGTTAATTAGAAGAACATTTGAAGCCATCATCAGCCTTCCTTTCATTCTCTCACACATCGCTTTTCTGTGTACTGCCAACAGAATCATCTTGACAACAGGAATTGACCAAGTGCTTTGCATTGCTGCTAAGATTGAGCACCTCACTCGAGCTGACACAACAAATATGCTCCGGTTTTTCACCATCTGTTTTTGTTTTTACACATGGACATTGTCAATTTATTTTTTAATATTTTAAGCGCAGCTCCAGTTCTTTGTACTGTACAACTTTGGCAGCACTTCTGTTTACTTGGTTAATTTTTTAGTCCAACGCAGCTGATTTTGTTTCACACCAATAGAGATTGATACATTTTCCTAAGTAAAAAAAGCGAAAAGCATATAAAAAAGAACAACGAATAGTTGAATGATGCTTATTCTTTCTATGGTAGTTTTTTCTCTCTTAGTTAGCCATACTTGCCAACTAACAATATGCTCAATCGCCTACACTTCTTGCAAAGAGTTTTGTAGCCTGCGCAGTGGAGTCCACGGAAGATCTCAGCGGATACTTCGGTCAAACCCCGAGCGGCAACTATTCGAACTCTTGGGTAGGTCAGATTGCATAACGCCCTAATTGAAGGCGCGCGGTTCGTTCACTGCGCCACGCCGACTCCAAGTTCTCGTCCAGCTATGTTTTGAGTCTTGTGAAGATCGCTCTCTCGAGATCCTGATTTCCAGAATCACAATTTATTGGAACCAGTTATCACCGCACTCTGACCTCTCCGATGTGAGCAGTGTACGAAGTAACCGTCATAATAAAGTAGAAAGTGTAAACTGGAAGTAAAAAAAATAGATCAAATCTAGTTTTTTTTTATTGTAGATCAGTATCGGTGGCTGAGATGCGACACCACGTATCTCAGTTGCGGTGTTTCAAAGTGTCTACGCCTATTTTTTTCTCCTATTTTTTAAGAGGAGCAAGTCAACTTTACAGTTCGAAACTTCAGCAGAATATTCTACGTACAGATAAGTAAAAACAAGGAAGAAGTTTTCATTGAATTACGTTCACAAGTTTTCTAAGGAAAAAGTGAAGTATGAGTGGTAGTCTACATAACGCAAACGGAGGTATGTGGTCTCGTATTTCAGCCGTCGATATGTCGATAAACTATTCTAATTTTACGTTCTATCATAGATCGATACCTATAATCGATTCACAGAAGACGGATTGATATTATCGACGTAAGGATGTGAAATATACTCATTTTTGATCGATCATTCCTTATTTTCAATACGAAGCCGTTAAACGCGCCACCTTGGTCGGTCGCATGACTCTCCACCTCTCACGGCTGTGACTTGGAATGAAGGTTGAAAAATGAAAATTTCTTGCGTTGGTTTTTCCTTCGTCATTTTCTCTCTCTCTCTCTCTCCCCCTCCCTCTCTCCCCCTCTCTCTCCCTCCCTCTCTTTTCTTTAAGAATGAAAGTTAAATTTTAAATCAGCAAAATCTCAGAAAAATCTTAGGGTTATGAGGATCAGTGTACTTACTTAGGTACATCGCGGTTAAAATGAACAGTGCCGTGACGGTCAGCGTTGTCCTCATCGTTCTGAAACATCATCACGTAAAAAAGGGTATTGAAATTATAACTTATGAATGCAGAAAGTTCAGCGAAAGTTCGTCTAGTCGAACCACGCTTTTGACGAAAATCCCATGAAGTCGAAATTTTCTTTGGTCCCGGGATGCTCCCATAAGGAACAATGTTAAAAAAAACAGCGTTTTAGTCGAATCAGTGATTTTTCGTGCCGGGTGTAAAGCCGCAAATTTTTTTTTTCGAAAAATCGGGAAATTTTTGGGTTTTTACGAGACAAAACGCGGTGTAATACACCGGAACCATATTACAGCTGTGCAAGCCGAATTTACGGGCTATCTAGAAACATACCGTCTACGTTCTAGGCTCAGAAGCCGAAAGTTCCGGGTGCAGCACTCGGAGCAGTCAAAGCTACGTGTCCAGCATATGGATCTTTCGGCCTCTAAGCCCGCAACGGACGGTATGCCTATATAGATTGTAACTTGTTTTTCAGTGTCGCTCGTTGTGGCTGTCTTAATGATGACAAAAACGCAATAAATGAGCTTGATTTTCTCATTGCATTTTATGTTGCTCATTCTGTCATGTTCCTCTTTTTTCTTTTTTTTTTCTTCCGTACAGGAAGCCAAGCAACTTTAGTGTCTGATAGTTGCTGTGATTTCATCAATAGATGAAGGAATAACCCTTCTTAATTTTTCTAAAAAAATCCGCTTGTAGTTTTCTATCAATTTAATGGTATCAACGAGCAGTGCAGTTATGCTGATTTTTAATGAATTTAGTACTTAATTATAAGATTCCGCTATCAAACTTTGTTAATTCCTAATTCGTTCTAATTAAACTCGATTTCTGTACCGAATTGGTGATAGAAATCACGTGGTTTCAAACCATTTCAAACGATTTCTCGGGTTCTTGAAAGAAGGAGTTTTTTTCTTGGCTTTTTAATATATCGAATTTTCATGTGAAATACGTCACAATGCGCAAGTAAGGAATAGGTGAAACAAAGTCATGATCGCGTTAATCAAATAGGAGCAGCTATTGTCAAATTGGGCGATTTAGTTTCCTACATGAAAACGGTTATCCAGATTTTTGTGCAAATTTCAGTGAATTTTCTTCATAATTTGAAGCAAATTCCTTAAAAATTTCAAAGGAACGTGCACAAACGTTATTTTATGAAATTGCACAGTTAAAATTGACAGTAGCTAATGTGCCTCGCTCCCCTCTTCCAAACGCGGTCCAAAACACCTACAAATCAGAACGTTTTGAGCCATATCTGATACAGGTTTATTTTCAGCTGCAAAAAAAACATTTAAAATTATTTAAAATGAAACGTAACGCAGTCGTCATTATTCAACCACTCTTCATCACTTAAATCACTTCATATTTTGTTCGTTTTCATCATTTCTTGCAGCCGACAATGGGCCTTTGCGGCTTGTAACTTCCTGCCTTTTTAGAGTTCTCGCATTTTATCCTTTTTTTACCCATTTTTTACTTCCGTATTCTAGTGCTTCTCATTTTGTGTTTTTTTTTTGCGCTCGATCATATTCATAGGCTTATTGATTCCGGGAGGCACTTACGGTTCCTCTGCAAAAATAAACGGCATTTCAGTCGTCCTTTTGATGAAAAACGTCGGGTGAGCGTTGGCGGCACCATGCTGCAATTGTTGACCTTTGGCGATCCACGCAGCGATGTGGACAGTTAGGGACAGGAATTGGGCTACAAATCCCACGATCAGACAGATGAGACCGGTCACCAGCAGTGCGGAGCTGCACTGGGGAATTAGAACTAGGATTAGTTTGTCGTCATTGATTTTGTCCCGTCGACAAGAGCCTCTGTTTCACTACCAACACTGGTGAAAAAAAACCTCTTGGGTCAAGAGTGCAGTTTCTTGTCGCCGAATTTAAGAGTCTGGACTCTTGTTTCAAGCGGATTTTGAATTGAATCAATGCAAAATCCGATCAACGCAATCAATGCATTGATTTAATTCAAAATCCGCCTGAGACAAGAGTTCAAGACTCATAAATCCGGCGACAAGAAACTGCACTCTTAAGTGAATGCACCGCGGCATTGGTCCAAGAGATTCTTTTTACCCGTGAAAGCTAGGCCATCAAAATATCATGGTCAGGTGTTGTGATTGGCTTACTCGATGACTTGGACTAATCACAGCACTCGACCTTGCATTTTTGATGGCGTATTTTGATGGTGTGACTCAGGCTAAGTACCGAAGAGTTACGGTAGCATTTTACGTCAGCGGCGAGGCGTGAATGATCGATTTTCGATATTTCCCCATTTGAAGCTATCGTAAAGAATCGATTATTAAGGAGTTATTGCGAACACCCTGTTTATCGATCCTTTTCCATTTTAAACGTCAGATCAATCGATACATTGCACAGTGCGCCACGGTGATGGTGGCTATCATTCAGAGTTAGTTTGCTTCTGCTACGAGCTGAGATCATCCACCAGACATATTGACAGCCATCTTAAAGTTACTCTCAACGAACCGATTATTTTCCAAATCACGAAAGCGGCAATCTCTATTTTGGTGATAGAGGGGTTGTTCTTTCTTTATTTTCTCTGGTATAATCAATCATGTCTGATTTCAAAATAACCCTTTTAAAGAACATGCATTTTTTGGACTTCGGAGATGGTTCTAAAAGGGAATTAAACGAGTTTTTTGTTTGTTTTTCCCGCATTCCGAATTAAGACGGTTACGTGATTTGGAAAATAATCGGTTCGATTTGGTCCTCTTGGAAGCATTCGTGTGAATTTAAGACATACTAGTAGAATTTTCAGAGTCATTACATTCAAGATGCACCTTGAGTTTCTTCAATAACTAAGAAGCTAAAGAATCCAAAGTCATTGTAAATATCGCTCCTAATAGCGGCAAGGTGGGCTTTTAATTTTGTATGTACACTTTGTTTTGTCGCTTTGTTTTGACTAATGTTTTATTCTGAATCTAAAACATTTTGCATAAATTGTTAGATTCTTTAACATGATAGATGATTCGCCCAGAAGAGATGTAGTGATGTCATTTCATGATAGAAGCACCACATTATTCTCAAGATTTTTTTCCAAAAAATTTCAAAACGTGTTCAACAGAACAAGATTTTAAAAAATCATATTGGTTTGCTCAAGTCTGCGTTTATTTTGTTCAACCGCACCACAGTGAGTTCTCGATATCGACCTCAAAGTCTCCGGTAAGTCGAAAACATGGTAGATGACCCGACCTGAAATAAGTTGTTTTATCAATTTACTTAAACACTTTATGGTGTTTTTAAGCGTTTACTCCTCGGAATTTTCATAATATTTCTGAAGGTAACTAAACGTACGACAAATCAATTCGGATTCTCCAATCTTGCGTTTGTCTCATTCAATTGGATTACCTTTTGCAACAAGGAGCCATCTCGCCTATCTCGTGCTCACTTTAGAAACAGCATTTATGCCATTGATTTCCCATGCAGATACGTGCTTTCATGGAAGAGACAGAGACAGTGGTTCTTTTTTGCAAAATGTAATCCAATCGTACCTTACTGAGGCGGGACGATATCGACTTCGAAGTCTCAGCTCACATCATTATACACATGTGCCTGTATCTAGGGATTGGGTGCTCCACCCAGCCACGAACATGGTCTCAACGGTAGAGAAGAAAATCCCGGGTGCAAGTGACTGAAGGGAGGAGGTGGGGGCCAAGGACTCAAGGAATAATGGGAAAAAATGCAAAGCAGACGCTTGGTTTGCTGCAGGGACGGGAATGGGGAGAAGTAAACAAACTCGGTTTACTTGGCTTCTTCCCTGTGTCTCGTTGAGTCCCCTCTGCATGTTGCCATTTCGCGATTGACAACAAGTTATATCTGGAGTCGATACGACCGTAAACTACGGATTTAAGGTGGATTCTCTCTTTTATATCTGAGTGTGCTTTAAATTTATGAATCGCCCGTGCGTGGGGATTCTAACTCGAGAGTAAGATATAATTTTGCCACTAGCAAACCGTCTAGAATCAATATCTGATTGAGGAGCTTTCCGGAAAAAAGGCACAAGTCCAAAACTCACGCTTTTACCCGCTGTTACAATTGTTTTAAATGGGTGTCATATCACGGGTTCGCTGAGCATCCAAACTTTCCCATTTCAAGAATAATTTCGATCTCCATCGATGGAGGCATCCTTTAAGTTCCATGGCGTATTTTCAAGTGAGTCCTTTAAGCACAGGAAGTTCATCTCTGGAGACACTCCTGACTTAGAGGAACGTCCTCTTCTCCCCGACCATTAGGCAATACCTCGACTAACTTTTGTGGGGAAGAAAACGGTTTCCCAAGGACCCGATCCAGGCGCACAGTGGTGGATCGAGCCAATAGGAGAGGTTGGACAATATGTGATGACTGTAAAAGCTTATAACTCCGTTAGTCCAAAGTTTTGATGCTTTAATAGTGGTTTCATTGGTTTCCTCGTTGAATTTTTCATAACATGCATCCCATAGAATTTAAAATGTGGCAAAGTAGTCATTAAAATTTTCAACTTTTATCGAAAATTTCATGTCCGACTTCTTCTGAATACTCGTTCCACTGTGCGCTTTAATAAAGTCGCAACTTGCGACGTTCTTAATGCTCCGATTCCTTAACAAGTGCTCATCTTTTACATTAAAATAAAGGGAAATAAAAAGCGAGGAAGAAAGCGGAGGGGGAAAAAACCGAAAACAAACTTGCGGAGCTCCTCGCATCTCGTGCTCTAGCTTGTTGTTCGCGAAAGGGTGGGCGACCGAAGGAGTGAAACAGGGTTGTCAGGTTGAGTTCAAAAGAACGAAATGGAAGTGCCGAAAGTATAACTAGCACAAGAGACGGGCTTACACAACCCGTGCTGATTTATAAGATGTCGAAATGAATCGCAGCATGTGGGACGGAAATAGTCCAAGGACACCTCGAAGAATATGGAATAAGATTTCCGTAGACGTAAATAAAAGTGGCAAAGACTCAAAAGTTGTACAAAAAGTTTTGCAAATTTCCGGGTTTTGAGCGAACGAAAGTTTTTACCGATTTGCAAGTTGTGTGTGTTTAAAGTAGACGTAAGTAGACGTAAGTAGGCGTAATTACCGATGAAAAAAACCCAACAACAGTTCTCCAGCTTAAAAAATGAAAGAGATACAGGGTTTTAAAAATGACATGTAGCGTGACTGCCTACAGAATTTTAGCAACAAATATGTTCGTCAAGAAAAAAAAAGTTAAATGAGAATGGGCCTGTTGCATGCAAGAGATACAGCCATGCGAACAGACCTTTAGAGGTTAAATGACACGAAAATTACGATGGTCACATTGAAAAAGTCTGAAATACACTCCTTACTGCGCAATTTGCTTTGATAGGAACGCGCTTTTTCAAATTTCCCGCGTCTGAGGGCAGTTTTCTAACGGAAACAATTAACGGCAACTCGCGGCTATTTCCGGTCAACTAAAACTGACAACATAACCTAAAAATCGGAGCTCGTGATATCGTGAAATGAAATGTAGAAGGATTGTGTTGGATATTTAAAAGTTGATCGATTTGGTTACCGCATAAAGCGTATATGGACCACTATAAGAGATCACGTTGGGTTTGTAAACAAACTGAAGGAAAAAATAACAACAACAACGACTCGGCATCTTCCGGAAATCACTGTGCCCACCGTTTGCTCGTTTCCGGTGATTAGAAAACTGCCCCCAGACGCGGGAAATTTGAAGAAGCGCGTTCCTAACAATGCAAATTGCGCAGTAAGGAGTGTATTTCAGACTTTTTAAATGTGACCATCGTAATTTTCGTGTCATTTAACCTCCATAAAGTCTATTCGCGCGGCTGTATCTCTTGCATGCAACAGGCCCATTGAGTGTCTATATTGTAAAAACGTACTAAATCTTACGAAAATTGACGAACTTTAAGCTTCTTCATAGGACGACACGGCTGACGTTTGCAATTACTCAATTTTTTCTTCTCTTTTTTTTCTTTGTTGTTTGCTGCTAAAAATTGGTCGATGACGCTATTTAACGTTCCGGTCTTCTAGTGTTTTAAAATATTGGTAGCCCTGTTTATCCTTGTGTTGTTTCTATATTTTATTAGTGTTTTCTAGCTAAGTTTTCGTGTGCTTTATCTTTTCACGTGTGTGTTAAAAGATTATGTTTATTTTTTGAAATGACAGTGATGTAACAGCTTTTAGGGCTGAAGTTGAAAGCAACGTTTTCCGTGGAGTCAAGTGCCACATCGTGTACTAAGTGTAAGAACGTCGGTTATGCACGCAGCGGCCAAGGCACCTAACGCAAGTCGCCAGCCAAGTGCCGCATGTTTCCCAAACGGACAATTCCACCTGTAATATGTAGCGTTTTGTACATGCTCACCGAACCGTAACGTCAAGGTTGTCAAATTCAGTCATTTTTCGACGCTAGAGCATCTATATCATCGGACGCCTTGCATTAGTGTTCTTCTTTATCAGTATAATTCTATTCTGAATGGAAATGATTCTGATGTCAACTTACTTTTTTGCCTCCGATGAAAATCAGGATGAACGCCAGGAGGATAACCAAATCGTATATGAAATATGTCAGCGGTGACGGTGAAGCTAGTTCTGAAATGAAAATAAGAAGAATTACACCCAAGCCTGGATTCCGGAGTGAATGATTTATTTTTTGTCCGAAACAAGCCGCGAAATTCTCTGTTGATAATGGAATGTCCATCGATTTTAACTCTCAGATGCCCAAGACTTGTTTAATACGCGAATTCCAAAGTCAGGTGAATGTACACGTTATTGGTAACATACCTACTGGCGCTCCTCATCCACCAAATGTATAACCCCCGCAGAGGAGATAGTCGGGTCATTCTGACTGTGCTTGGAATTTCTAGCTGTAGTTGTCAGAAAAATTCCCTAGACGTGTGTCCTTTAGGGCGTGTTGGATACCCTTAAATACCCCCCCCCCCCTCCCCTAAATAATCATCAATTTGGACGTAGCTTTGAGTATTTTGAGCAATCTTGACTCTTCTCAAGCTTCAGAAATACGATACACCTCAACGCGCGTCGACGACGGCGCAGAGATACAACTATTCGGGCTTGACGGATGCCCGTGTTGCGGCTGCCAAATTGAAGGCGCCATGCCGCGAGGCGTAAACTCGCAATGCTCTGTTTTGTGTGTCGCTCAGATGTGGGAGTAAAGTTGAAAGACGAGGCGAATACGTCTCTCTGGAATGCTGAGCCACTTCACGGCCGAATTTTGTTCCTCTTGTTTTAAGTTTTATTCTTTCTCTTACCTCTATTTCTATCTCTAGTTTTAAGTTTCATTCTTTTTCTTCCTTCCATTTTCATCTTTCGTTTGAAGTTTTGTTCTTGCACTTACCTCTATCCCAAAAAGTATGTTTGTCCACCGTGAGATAGTACAAGAGGCCAAAAAAACCACTCTTGAAAAAAGTCAGCAACTGGAACAGACAAGCAAGTGTTTTGGTATACAGATAACTCAGTATTTTTTGTCGCTGATGAATGGATAATCAGCTGAAGGTGAAACATAGCCAAGTCCACCCCGTTTTCGAATCCTGCAGGATTGGCTGAAGTCTTTCGTTGTAATTTCACTTCTCATAAAAAATCAAGTCGTGCAGAGAAACATGTTTACTGTACGCTTGCGCTTCATCTTCCCTATTGCCTGAACTCCTCCGTTGAAAGTTTATATCTCATTAAGAAATATCGAGTCGTGCAGAGGAACATGTTTACTTTACACATGTTCTCTATCTTAAGTAAAAGGAAATTTGCTCATCTGCGTTGAGCTGGCTGGTAGGAAGTAATAAACAATTTTTTTTAAACAGCCCTCTGTCATCATATCGTGTTTTCATCTGCTAATCTATTGTATATATGTTTACTTACAATGCCAAGGACAGAACCGAGCATGACACCATCTCCAAGGTCCTTTCCAAACCATGAGTGTAAGATGAGACACATTTAGCTAAAGATTATCACTACAATACACAAAACAGAACAGTCTTTAGAAACTACTCAGAAAGACATGATTTTCCATCCCTGCAGCTCGTTTTGCGCACAGCACCGATTACTTTCACTTACAATAACTACCGGCGCTTCACTTCGGAAACCAGTTTCCTTAAAATCATGAAAGTTTCATGCGTTTATTTTTGACTTCCAGGTTACTGTGCAAAATTCGAATCATGCATTTTTACCGCTTATCAGCTGATATCTGAAAATGGTGCCACGTTGTTGCCAAGTGGGCGTATTTAAACGGAACGTGCGGCGGGAAATCTGGGGTGTGCTCGTCACATGAGGGCCGTAAGAGTGGATGGGGGTAATAAAGCGCCAGTGACGTCAGCGGGGGTGAAACTGTCGCCGCGCTCCTCCCGCTTCCGCTTTAACTCATGAGCCCTGTCCACCAGGCCTCTGTCCCGTGCCCACGGCTCACGAGTTAGCATATTTTGGCACATAAATAGTTCCTTTCGATTTAATGTAAATTCCCGATTTTCCAATTCTCCAAAAGGAACTACACCCTCGCGGCCCTCTTTTACATTGTTCCTCATGCAGCTCACCAATAGCACTTCCCATCTTTTCCACACACTGGAAAAAAAAGGAGCTTGCACTGAGAAAAAACTATGGTTTATAAACCTATTAGAGGTAAATATGGAACACCTATAATAGTCGTAAATAAACTAATGATTCTCGGTCTGTGAACCATACTAAGGTCTCTGTACCTAATTAAGGTACAGAGACCATAACTAAGGTATATGTGCTATTATTATATGTAGAGGTACTACTATTAGTGGTGTTCCATATTTACCACTAATAGGTTTATAAGCCATAGTTTTTTCTCAGTGTGGATCTAGATTCTAGACTCTTGAAAACAATGACAAGAAAGAATACTCATGATTCAATCTTCTTTTTGCTTGAATCAAAAAGGAATCCGCTTGAACTAAGAGACTTGGTTCTCGATTTAAACAAAAATCCGATTGAATCAAGAATATTTTTTCTCTGTCGATGTTTTTAAGAGTCTGAACTCTATAGATCCAAGCGACTTTAGTTTCTAGTGCACTTCTCTAGTTCGTTTTAGCATAAATACGTCCAAGTATCTGACTGTTGCTCTTTTGCCGCGTATGCTTTCATGCGTTATTTTTCATTTTCGTCGCACATACGCCGAAAGAATGTCTTGAAGTCCATCAACCCATCCATGCAGCCCCGACGCTGAACCCTTTCCGCTTTACTAGGTAGTAAAGAGTAAGGCTCCTGTTGCTAACTATTTGAAAAGCGGAAAAAAGTTCCACTTCTCGCTGAAAATTTGTTAAAAAACTACGATTAAAAAGGCTGAAATAGTCGCCCAACTTACAATCTTTATGAGGAAGCGCCCTTTTTAGCTTCCAGCAGGAGCGGATCCAGCAAGTTAGCAACCTTTTCCTCTCTTCGTTTGAACTCGTGTTGAATAATCGATTATGTCTGAGCACTTGACTCCTCCTGGAATCGATTTATTTTCATGGATTATTGTTAATTGTTAGTTAATTGTTTTCTCTCCATTTGGAGAGAAAACAATTTTATGAACCTCCTCACTTTAAGAAGGATACTACAACAGACGAAGGTGCCATGTGTCGCAATTTTGCATTGAAAACCCGTTTACTTTCATCTCAAACATCATTTATGGTAACTCTTCTCTTTCTTACATCACACATCAAGTAAACCGGTAATGGTATTTGTTTGTTTTTTATTATTACTTGTTTTTACCCGAAGAATTGTCACGTGACTTTCGGTACCTCTGTTTTCGTGCTAAAGAAGAACACCGCATGAGCATTAGAGAGTTGATAAATTTACCCGGATAGAACCTGTATTTTCGAGGAAAGTTACGCATAGTTTCCTTTGAAATTGTCAGATCTTAGAAAATAGCGAACAGAGTTTTCTGAATACATTCAAGAAAAATATACACAATTTTCCCAACAAATTCGTCTTTTTTAAAGGAATTATGGTCATCTAATAGCTCATACGCCGTTTTTTATTAGCAAGGCAGTATAGCTTCGTGTGGAGTTTACGGGACCGCATTCCTCGTTATTGTCCTCGCAGTCGAATGCGTTTCTAAGCGGGAACTTACTGAGTTTAATGGTCTTATTGTAAACCAAGAAGCATGATTTTTTCGAATTTTTACCGATCACCCTAATAGCAGATTTATATAAAAAAAATTTAATGAAATTATAATGAGTATTTAACGAAAGTATACCACTCATATAACGGTTATATAACGGTTAAGTAATGGAATGTTCAAAGGAAACCGCCGTCGTATAACCGTTATATAACACGATGTATAACCATTATATAACTGGTTACTTGAACTTTATACATTGAAGGTTTCCTTTGAAAATCCCGTTACTTAACCTTTATATAACCGTTGTAGTACCGTTATACGCTTCGGCTTTTTTTTTTTTTTTTTTTTTTTCCCCTTCCCTTCATGGACCGCGTTCAACAGAAAGGAACCAAGCCACACCAGCTATTGCCAAATTTAATTGGGCAATTTAATTTGCTACTTGAATACGGTTGTGCAGATTTTCGTGCAAATTATACAGTGAATTTTCTCCGTAGTAATATGAGCAAATTTCTTAAAATATGTTCAAAGGAATCCGCACAAACATTCTCTCTTAAAAAGATTGAATTGCCCAATTAAATTTGGCAACAGCTGATGCGGCTTGGTTTCTTTCTGTTAAACTCTGTCCAGATATACTTGCACATGTTGCATACTTGCACCTCTGATGTAGATTCTCTTACTGTTACTCAGCATGAAATACAAATCTTGATCGGTTTCGATAAAAAGGAGGCAACCATTTCATAGTCATTGCAAATTAGAGTAAAATAATTGAATGTAGATTCAAAATTCAAAGCAAACTAAGTCTATTTCCTGTGAAGGCTTTGAGGCTACATGATGAAGGAAGAAAAGACAAATGTTGAATTATTCCTCTTTTGTCGTTTAAAATAAAGAAGGCATTCAGGAACTCAGGAATCGTGGAAGCAAACATTGGTCTGAAAAATAATTAATTCAATTTTAGAGAATGAACAATTTTTATTTCTGAACATTAATACTTGCAATAAAAAAATTAATAACATTAATACTTGAAACAAATAATTAAATGAAATCCAAAAACTGGAACTGGCATTGGACTCGCGGAATGCAAAGAGCAATAATTATTTCTGAATAATACTTGCAATTAAAAAATTAATAACATTAATACTTGAAACAAATAATTAAATGAAATCCAAAAACTGGAACTGGCATTGGACTCGCGGAATTCAAAGAGCAATAATTAGGCGGTGTCCTCGAAGCGCGAGTCATCCCCTGATTTTCTGGCGTCATCATCTGACAAAGTCGGAATCGATTCCGACTGCTACTAGGGCAGTCTCTATCTTTTCCTATTCTTTGAAAATTCGAACAGCCGAGATTTTGATCTTCCAGGTTTGAATCCGCGCTTTGCGACTGTGTCAATCGAAATACTTCTTCATCTTCATTTTCCAGAATTTATGTGCCTTAATCCCTCCTCCCTCGCAACTCTCCCTCTAATCTCGACTTTATTTTTCGGTTTACTTTCAAAGTATTCCCGCTGATATCCCGACGAGCGGAGCACTTAATGAATTCATAAAGAAGTTCTCTCATCGAAATATCTGTTAATTTTTTTCCCTCCCGACTCCTCGCTCGACTGGACGTATTTACACTGAAAGGAACTAAGTGCATAGGGATTGCTTGTGACATAGTTCCTTTCAGCACGAATACGCCCAACTCATATTCCGCCCGGGCTCTTGTTGACTCTTCCCCGAAAGTTAGGAAGATATACATTCATTTGATTTCGTTTACATATTTTAACAGGAGCGGAACAGAAATCCGCTTAACAGTTTTCAATAAGATACGAAAAGAAGGAAATGGACTGTTTTCTTTCGCTCGGGCGGCCCCGGTTGCACTTACCTTTAAGTGACTCGCCTTCGCGATGTATCGATCGATCTTCCGTTTAAACCTGCGGTAAAGGATCGATTTTAAGGCTGTACCTCGAGCGTCGATTATATTCCGTAGCTTCAAACGGGAGTAGAGATCGATAGTCGGTTATTCATGCTTCACCTTTCAGTGGCGGAACTTAAGACGGGAAGGAAAAAAACGGCGGCAGGGCTGGGAAATGTCGCAGTATTTGCACTTAATTTGAATATAAGCTCTCGAGCTTTTGTCTTAAAAGTTTTTTTTTTTCATCCTTCTGCTTTTTTCGGGACAGAGAAGGAGGTGCGGCCGGCTCTTTGTTTGGTCTAGAGTTTCTTCATTTGAACAGCACTCGGTTTTTTTGCTCGCTTCTCTTTTCCTCCGACTTTTTGTCCTGTATTATTCCCGCTGATCCTCGCCGTCGTTTTCTCTTGCTCCACTTTATCTTCCGTTTCCCAGCGTGAATTTGAATTTTTTTGTCTTCTTTATCTCTTTCTCTGCATTTGTCCGTCCTTTCACTGTTCGGCGACTTATTTCCTCTGTTTCCACTCCGTCTTTTACCTCTTTAACTTCTTCAGCAGGAATTTTGTCTGACTGATAAAGACAGTTTCAATCATGAATTTGCAGTGGATGCCCCCAAAATATCGATACCACCTCAACCTTTTTGTCAACGAACAATTGAAGCATCAATATACGATTTTTATAAGCCCGCAATGGGGCTTTTTACCTTTATTCCAATATTTACACAACGTGGGAACGGAGGAAGGTGAAGGACGACGTGAGTTGATAACGGCGCAGAGATACGACTATTCGTGCTCGATGGATGTCCGTGTTGTATCTACCAAATTGAAGGCGCGATGCCGCGAGGCTCAAACGTGCAATGCTCCGCTCGATGCTGCAATCATTGAGATATCCCTCGGATTCGTTCGATTTTGTAGGCAGGCATTTTGAGCTTCTTTAGATACCATGTACTTAAACTTCGTAACGATTCCGTTTTGCCGTTTTAGCTATAGCGAGCTACGGTTTGAACATATTTCCGTTTGCTGCACCTGCACAATAGTATGTTATTTGGGATGAATGTGTCAATATCACAAGCGAAGATGTCCATTATCAAAGGAGTCCCAGAACTCGCGCAATCCTAAGGACTCGGGGCAAATTTTGCCGTGCCAAGGAAAACCGCCGTATGAACCTTCAGGCCTTGCCAAATTTCCTTCTCTGAAACACGAATTTTTCGGTGAACTCGTGAATATTTTCCTCCTAATTTTTCAGATAACTAATTTCGCAATTTCTCATAAAGCTCCTGATAATATCAAGGAAAAATGGACCGAGCTTAACAGAAAGGAACCAAGCCACATCAGCTATTGCCAAGTTTAACCGGGCAATCAAATTTTCTACGAGAGAACGTTTGTTCGGATTTCTTTGAAAATTTTAAGGAATTTGCTTCGTACGACGGAGAATTTTCACTGAAATTTGCACGAAAATCCGCTCAACCGTTTTCATGTAGTGAATGAAATTGCCCAATTAAAGGCAGTAGCTGATGTGGCTTGGTTCCTTTCTGTTTAACGCGGTCCAAATATTAATATTCTTCTTAAAAAATGAACATTTTATCGGAGGAAATTCGGCAAGGCTCGAATGTTGATACGGCGTTCTTCCCTAGCACGACAGAATTGATAGTGGTGTAGCCAGCATGAGGTGACTGAGCAGTGGCGCGGCGTGAATGATCGATTATCGATCTTCCTCACTTTAAGATGTGGTGAAAAATCGATTATTAAGGTTTCCGATGCGTACACCCTTCCATCGATCCTTTTCCATAGGTTTTAACGGCAGATCGATCGATACATCGCAAAGCACGCCACACGCCACGCCACGGAGAGTGAGCCCCGATCCGAGGCTGTGTCAAAGGGTGCCACGTGCAAGTGACAGTTGGAGCCGAGAAGAGTCCAATCTGAGCCACCTCCGCCGCCTCCTTCAGCAGAATTCGTCGTTCCTCTGACACAAAGGCGGACTTCTACCTCCACATGAGCCGCGGAAATCATAGAGTTCTACGGAGCACAGGGCTCACGTGGACACTGGGATACGTCTCGATAACTGGAGGAGTGACGTAATGAGATGCGCGATTCATACTTCCGCAATTATTGAGGTTTGCGTGAAGGCCTGTCGCGTAGCATTCTGCGGGCTCACTATTGGAAATTATATCAAGAATAGACACATGGAGCAATGGACTGAGGGTTAAAATGAATGACTGACCATAGCTGCCGTGATAGCGAAGAGAGCCGTAAGTGCAAAATTTTCGAAATCGAGTTTTCTTCAAAATTCGTCTAAACTCTTTTTGATGAAATTACTGTGACAGCTAAAACAGCAAAATTCATCCTAATTTAATGAAAACAAGACATATGAGAAAGCCGTAAGTGCACAGAAAATGACATAGTTTTTTTTCAAGACAGCCGCAGGTGCATGAGAGCCAATGAAAACAGTGCTCTCCACCGGCTCTGGGGCCCAGCACACAATAGAGAATGAAGTTCTGAAAGGAAAACTACGGAATGAATCTTTTGGACGAACAGAAGCACGGCCGGAAAGATACACGCACTATTTAAAAGGACATAGATATGATTGGGGGACACGTCCCCCAACCTTTCAAAGATAATGTTCACATCGTGTAAACAATCCCAGGCTTCTCGACCTGAGTCAAACTACACACGAATGATCGAAGGGGTAATAAATGGAACTACATGCTTATGGCCTGAAAACGCCACAGACTAGGATGCAACGAACTTCATCAGCAACGGCACACGTAGGCTATCTTTCATGGGATATTCCCCTTTTAAGCACAATTTCGTTACCTCCAATTTAATCTTGCGCGGACTAACACCTTTAATAAATAATACTTTAACATAATCTAACATATCTTTTGAATAACGATTGTCCTGAAAGTTAGCAGCTTTTAATCTCAGGGCTGTGATCTTTAATGTATCTTACATCTTATTTACCACCCTGCTCTGTCTTGACCATCATTCTAGCAGGACAAAAATTGTCAGGAGTCCCATGCCTCTTCTGTATTCGTTTTTTTTTCGTCTTTGACATTGTGATCGCAGATATAATACGAGTAAGAGATACTTTAGATAGTGCGCGAGCCCCAATGGTCGTCACATGAAATACGTGTTCTGCTCATTCTTGAAGGAGTTGAATTCATCGACAGAATTTTAATGGTGTTCAATATTAATGTTCTGCGTGTGTTCCTCATTAAGGTGTTTCATGAGCTTAGAGGTTTTCTAAAATGAGATAGCACATGAAGGCTCCAGACATTTTGTATACTTTGCTTCATCTTTGCCTTTACATCTCATTGCATGCCTCATACATTTTTTTCTCTCCTCTATTTGCACATCACAATTGGAACAAATGTAGTACAGGGGCTTTGAAATTTCAGAGGGCTTCCAAGGCTTTTGACAAGATCTACTTTTTAAAAGCTTAAGAAAGGATTGGCATGATATGTTTTGGAGCAAAACTTGCAAATGTAATTATTTTGACCAGAGGGGACCGCTGCTCAAGTGGAGCTACCACTTCTCTTCCTGCCACTTTTCGGTTTGAACCATTCTGAATCTAAGGCATCTCCTATCTGCTCACATAGTTGAAAAGCTTACCAAAAATTAATGAGGAAAAATTTGTGTGTAATTAAGAAACTCACTAGTTATGTTTACTAGCTGACCTAACATACTACCTCCTGGTTGTAGTTGCTTCGCTCATCATTTTCACATCGTTCTCCATTCTCATCATCATCACAGCAAACAAATTCTCCTCTGACAATCGAGAGTCCCATTCCAGGGTGTATACATGTCCGAAATATCTGGAAAGTCCCGAAATAGTCCTGATTTTTTAAGGGCGCGCCGAAAGTACTGAAAAAGTGCGGAAAGTCCACAGGAAAGTCCGGAATTTTTTCCATTTTTTGTCATTGTTGTCGCAATTTGAGCGGGAAATTCAAATCGTTGAAATTTTTAGATTTTCGTTAAATGGGGGTACTGGAGAAGTACCGAATTTTTCTGTCGAGGAAATACTGAATTCTTGGGATTGTACCGAAACAGTACCGTAAAAGTACTGATTTTTGGCTAGCCTGCTTTAGTACACATCCTGCATTCGGATTCAGTCAAGTTGAGGTTATTGGCAAACAGATTCGAAGAAATCTCAAACGTCATGCTCAGAGAAAATTTAAACGTCACATACATTCACACATTGGCAGATACAAAGAGAACTATGTTTTGACTTTAATGCCTAAAAAGGGATGGAGGAGGAAGGCGTTAAAGTGAGAGAGAGAAAGTGGAAGCATTACCGTCAGCTTCAGGCTCATATGTCGGATCAATCTCGATGATGTCCCAATCATAATTATGCTCTGCAGTCAGTGGTTGATTCGTCTTCTGAGTACTGTCGTCTATGGGTTGCTTTATCTTATTGGTGGCACAATCTATAAAGCAGAACAAATACCTTGATTAAATGAAACAGAAAAAAATTGGAATCAATGCTTTGAAACTTTAAAGAAGAATGGTGTTATCATCTGTCAAACACTGTTTCCGACTCATGGACATAGTTCGGTCCAGGCACTTGTGCCACAGGATTAAAATCAATTTGGGGCTCAAGATTATCCTTGAAGTATTGAAAAGATAATGGTATCAACAATAAAACCAGAACCATTGAGCAGAGCCACTGGTTGGAGGTGCAGCCTCTAATCGATCAGTTGCCTGAGTAGTAATTGATCCAAAATCTGTTTCAACAGTGGCGGAAGCATAAACCGGCCAACTAATAATTTTAGAAAAATACCTACTCTTTCATATTCTTCAATGACAACGACAACTAATCTTGCAGTCAGTACAACATTTTAACCAAGTCAGTTTGATACTGTTTACATGATTACTTGCATGACTTATGTTAAAAGGCATTACCTTGAGGTATCTTCGAAGGGCCCACATCTCTTGGAGCCGAAGGGCGATGGACATCTACTTGAATTACCGCAGGACCTCCAATTACAGACGGAGGGGAAGGTTCTGAAACAAAAAGGATTAAATAAAAAAACCTGTCATGATTTTACTGTTAAGTTGTTATGGGTAACTGTATCGATTTTACCCTTGTTACCTACATGCTTAATACAAGCGCTATGGTGTAAGTTGAAGATAACAGGCTGCATAATTTTAGTTCATGTTTCGTTCGATTATTAACTTCTCAGTGTTTGGGTTTCTCGTGTCTCGTCCAAATTTTGCGCCTTCACAAGAGTCAGCCTCAAGTCGCCGCTTTTCTCTCTCTCCGCAAAGTATTTCCTTCGCCACATATTTTTTTCTTTTTCCAATTCCTCCACCCTAGCCCGCAGCTGACACAGCTCCTCTTTCTTCTCCTTTTTCTTTGTCCTCAGCTCGTTTAGGGAAATTTAGGGAAAAGTGCTGAAATTTTTTGTGCCGAAGTGCTGATTTTTTTCAAAACCGTGTGAGACCCCTGTTTCGGGTGTCTTCGATGTAGGATCCAAATATACATCAAATGTATTTAAAAGTCTAACATCTGGTCGATTTCTTACGAAGGCTGACAACCAATCATTGAACAGTCTTATTTCTTCACCGATTTGAATAGACAAGAGAGGAATAGGTGGAACTTTCGCAAGGATTACCTTTTTGAAGAGCTTTAAGCGACGGCGCACCAAGTATCTGCATTCCCTCTCCACATCTGCACGGGCTCAATCTAAAGTCATTAATACCACCAAGAAGGAAAAGGGCATCATTATTGAAGAAACCTAAAGGCTGTGTCTTCTAAATGTTCTTTTATAATTTGCATTATACAGGTATTCTGGTATTCTTGGGGAGTTGGGTGATAGACGCTCCACTCACAGCCAGAGAGTAGCTATCACAAATAGGAAAGTTGTCGCTCAATCTCACGATTTCGCTCCCTCCCAATAAGAGGTACATACTGAATAGAGACAAAACACAATTATACAAACATAAATTTGCAGGGAAACGAAGGAAGGCTCACGAAAAGACTAAAACGGAAATTGGACCGACTTCGTTTCGTAGCTCGTAGAACCGAGGTCTTGATTGGAGTTAATTTAGATAGATAGAAGATAGATAGAAAGAATACTTTATTTTTTATCCTGGGGAGGATTTAACAAAGGGGGGTTAGGTTGGGAGAACATTTACAAACATGAGATTACTTCATTGTGCTACACTTATCTTTAGGATATGCTGAGCTTACAATTATGTACATGAAATAGCAGCGTTCATGATAGGCAAACTTTGTTTTTGGTTCAGTTATTCATTTATTATGAACGATCTTATACTCAGAATTGTCGCAAAATAATTATAAATATCTGTAAGCTGTTGCTCGTTTGAGTCTTTACTAAGAATTAGGTTTATGTCTTTGTTAAGGTAGCTGTGTAAGTAATATTTTCGAGTGTTATGGTAAATGGGGCAAACAAAGAATAAGTGGTGCGCATCTTCAGGTTGTTGAGTATTACAAATTGTGCAAATTTCGGTAGGGTTAATTCTATGGTTCATCTGATTGATAGTGATGTTAAGGGAGTTAACATTTCTCGCTCGTAGTTGGCTGAATAGTCTTTTTTTCGCAAAACTCACTTTACGATATAAATAATTATGGTTGGCATCAATATTCTCAGTGTTAATTAGGTTATAATGGGGGACAAACTTTGTTTCATTTAACTTTTCTTTGTCTTTTTCCATGTTAAGTTCTGATATTTTTTTCTGAACTTCATTTACCATTTTCCTGATCGCAGCTGGTTCTGTGGTTTCTCTAAGAGATAGATATTCTTGGTCAATTTTATGTAACATGGCTTTAATTGAATTAGTGTATTATTTTAATTTAATCAGTGTATGACAGAGGAGGCGAACAAGCGTTGAAAATAGGACGAATTGGCGGTCGCTGCTTCACATCCCCAGGGCAGTCCGTACGTGTTCGTGTTCAAAAAAATTTACAATGATGGAAAGTTTCTGGATTCACTATAAGCAACATATTGAAAGAAGCGAAGATAACTTCAGCAGCTCACTAGTTCCTAGCACCTCGGAACCATTTGATTCAGAACCTGTCACTTTCTCACCCATTCTCAGAGTGCCCATGCAAACTCAAAATGCTCTCATCATTCAGAGCCATTCAGTGGATCAGTCAAGCAAGCCAGCGTCCAGCTCTAATCCAACAGCCAGTGTTGTTAAACCTCCCAGAAGTAGGTTTCAAAATTCACCGGAGTCCTATTTTCAACGCTTGTTCGCCTCCTCTGTCATACACTGATCTTTTCTTTCCACCTTCACAAGGATTCTTGTCAGGGTGATACCTCCGCGCTAGCTTGCGGTAAGCCTTTGTCAGCTCATCTGGGGAGCAGTTTGGCTTCACACCCAGGACGTCATAAAATTCAGTTTCTGCCACCATTTTCTGAAAATCACCGTGCTTTGTCACCTGCAGGTGGTGAAGCTTCTTGGATAATTTGTGCTTTGCCAGGGTTGCCCGTGCCCGGAAGCTTTGGCCGCACATATCGCATCCATGGGGCTTTTCACCGGTGTGAATCCGAATATGCTCTTTCAACGAAGAGTTGTGTCTAAACCTTTTGTCACAATATTCACATGGGAAAGGTTTGTCGAAAATGGGTGCCTTATGTATTAACTTGTGCACTGTCAGGTTTCCTACTGTGGATAACGCCTTGCCGCAGACATCACAGATTGCTTCCTCCCCACTTGGTTCCTCGTTCTTTCTACGGCTGACACATTTTTTCTTGGAAGGCTGCATGGTTCTCTTCTGAGCTGAAGCAGGCATCGTTTTTATGGGTTGGTCTGCAGCTGCCTTAGATGGTGCTATCTTTGGATGGATCTACTTAGTCCGGCAGGACGTAGGATAATGATCCAAAATGGGTATCCGGGACAGTGAAAAACACCAAAAAATACACTGGCCACTCCGTTTATGAACTCTAAGCCAACAATATACAACACTTATACAATCACTTCGAACGCGTCGAAACACATCAACACCTATAATCAACGAACGATAAACGACGTCACGATCAATTTAAAGATTAAATGGACAACAACCCGGCGGACTTGACACGCAAATCGGGACAGGGAAGAACACCAAAACAACGACGGGAACAACTTGCGGACTCCTCCGCCAACACTCGATTCTAACCGAAAAAACAACAAACGCAGGACCAACACGGGGGTAGCTCGAACACAACGCAACTGACCGCAGATAAAACCGGAAGGATATACCGGCAGGAATACGAAAATAGCCGAAGAAAGCGTTAACGAAAGAGATAAGAAGGGGCGCGAGCGCTTTTCAAAATTCGAAACCGATCTTCCTGCGAAAAAAACTAAGGTGGCACCCGAAGCAAGATGCATTAAAAAAGGAAGTATCAAATTCTCAGATTTGTGACGCACATTTGTGAATCACTTTCCAGTCTATACCGACACTTCGCAAAACGCAACATCATCAACCAACCCAAGACAAATGTTTACGCATGAGAAGGAACGAGACATCAAAGTTGCAGAATTCCAGCAGCCATCACTTCGGTCATCGGTCACCGATCCGTCTGCCATTGCCGCCTTCCCGCCCAACTTTGGACTTTCGAATCTTCCGGTCTCCGTCATTAGAAATCGAATTAAACGGGTTTGAAATCCGTCATTTGAAATCGGATTCTATCTCCCAATCCTTATCCTTTTTGTGAGTCTTTCTATTTGCTACTTTTGGTGCTCGTTAACTTAACTCCAATCAAGACCTCGGTTCTACGAGCTACGAAACGAAGTCGGTCCAATTTCCGTTTTAGTCTTTTCGTGAGCCTTCCCTCGTTTCCCTGCAAATTTATGTTTGTATAATTGTGTTTTGTCTCTATTCAGTATGTACCTCTTATTGGGAGGGAGCGAAATCGTGAGATTGAGCGACAACTTTCCTATTTGTGATAGCTACCCTCTGGCTATGAGTGGAGCGTCTATCACCCAACTCCCCAAGAATACCAGAATATCTGGATAATGCAAATTATAAAAGAACATTTAGAAGACACAGCCTTCAGGTTTCTTCAATAATGATGCCCTTTTCCTTCTTGGTGGTATTAATGACTTTAGATTGAGCCCGTGCAGATGTGGAGAGGGAATGCAGATACTTGGTGCGCCGTCGCTTAAAGCTCTTCAAAAAGGTAATCCTTGCGAAAGTTCCACCTATTCCTCTCTCGTCTGTTCAAATCGGTGAAGAAATAAGACTGTTCAATGATTGGTTGTCAGCCTTCGTAAGAAATCGACCAGATGTTAGACTTTTAAATACATTTGATGTATATTTGGATCCTACATCGAAGACACCCGAAACAGGGGTCTCACACGGTTTTGAAAAAAATCAGCACTTCGGCACAAAAAATTTCAGCACTTTTCCCTAAAGTTCTCTAAACTAGCTGAGGACAAAGAAAAAGGAGAAGAAAGAGGAGCTGTGTCAGCTGCGGGCTAGGGTGGAGGAATTGGAAAAAGAAAAAATATGTGGCGAAGGAAATACTTTGCGGAGAGAGAGAAAAGCGGCGACTTGAGGCTGGCTCTTGTGAAGGCGCAAAATTTGGACGAGACACGAGAAACCCAAACACTGAGAAGTTAATAATCGAACGAAACATGAACTAAAATTATGCAGCCTGTTATCTTCAACTTACACCATAGCGCTTGTATTAAGAATGTAGGTAACAAGGGTAAAATCGATACAGTTACCCATAACAACTTAACAGTAAAATCATGACAGGTTTTTTTATTTAATCCTTTTTGTTTCAGAACCTTCCCCTCCGTCTGTAATTGGAGGTCCTGCGGTAATTCAAGTAGATATCCATCGCCCTTCGGATCCAAGAGATGTGGGCCCTTCGAAGATACCTCAAGGTAATGCCTTTTAACATAAGTCATGCAAGTAATCATGTAAACAGTATCAAACTGACTTGGTTAAAATGTTGTACTGACTGCAAAATTAGTTGTCGTTGTCATTGAAGAATATGAAAGAGTAGGTATTTTTCTAATAACGTAAGAGAATTTCAATTTCACATTATGAAAATCGCACTTTGAATGCATTATACTAGCATTAACGTCAATATTTTCATTTTATTACTAGATACTTTTCAGATAACACAAATGAGTTTGAAAACTCTACTTCGCGATGCTTTCGGACGGCACACAGTTGATGACTCATTAGAAGCGGTCGGTTATGATGTTTTTTATTAAAATTGCACTTGGTTGCATATTTTGTCTCGATAACTTAAAGGAGGGAATTCTACGAGGAAATAAAATGAAATCACTTTTAGACTTCTACCTTTTTTGTGTTTCAAATCTGCATTTATTCGCCAAATAACTTTCTTCCCATTCTTCTCCCCATCTGCGCCTTTCGCTTCTGATGTTTTTTTTATTAAAATTGCACTTGGTTGCATATTTTGTCTCGATAACTTAAAGGAGGGAACTCTACGAGGAAATAAAATGAAATCACTTTTACACTTCTACCTTTTTTGTGTTTCAAATCTGCATTTATTCGCCAAATAACATTCCTCCCATTCTTCTCCCCATCTGCGCCTTTCGCTCCTACTTCCCTCTCCTTTTTAACCCGCGCATTAACAAATTCCCTCACTTCCTCAGATTTTCTTTGCTCAATATTTATATCACCACAGATACCCATAACTCTAATCCTTAGTTCATCGTTCTCAAGCTGTGCCCCCCTCAATTTTTCCTGAGTTTTTACCAATGCTCCTTTCACTTATACGTATGGCCTAATGGCCTTCACTATGGCCGAATAACTTATATGTATTGCAACCTAATAGTATGAAAATCGCACTGAAATAGGCATTTCCGTCAATATTATCTCTCGGCTATCCATGCTACTAAAGAGGAGAATTTAAGAAGCCAAACTCCCTAACAGTTATAATAATTAAATATTTATCGCAAATGGCCTTCACTATGGCCAAATAACTTATACGTATTGCAACCTAATAATATGAAAATCGCACTTAAACAGGCATCTCCGTCAATATCATTTCTGGACTATCCATGCTACTAAAGAGTAGAATTTAAGAAGCCAAACTCCCTAACAGTTATAATCATTAAATATGTATCGCCCTGTTCTGGTTCCTCCGTGAAACCCTAAGACGCATCATTCCAGTTTCGGTTAACCGACACGAAACTCGAAAACGTTCCGCTCGAGGACTCCTGAAAGCACCACCGTTGCCCCGGGGAGGGGGGGGGGGGTTGTTGTGCTCGCGGAGAGGCGTTAGTCGCGGTTCATTGGCCACAAGTCTTTGACAAACAATCCGGGGGGAAAATGGCGGGAAAACCATATTGCGGCGCGACCGGCGAGCCACCGATTCAACCCTGCGCCGCACCGCGCGGAAAGAAATGAATAAGGTTCATACATAATACATGGGGCAGTTTGCGCCGGAATTACTTTAAATTTTATTAACTTTTTCCCCGCTCCGCCCGCCGACCGGCCCCGGACCAGACCCTTTATCTCCTCTGCCATCCCGAGGAAAAACATCGTATGCACAATAGGATGTTGCCAAATTTTCCTCCTATGGAACATTCATTTTTATGGGGAAGAGTGACTTCGATCAGGGACATTTTTGGGACCAATCTGAAGTTCCTCAACTGTAAGAGTGCTACTCGTTGAAGGTCTATTCGTTGGATTATATTTTGCAATAAGGAACCACTATCCCTTGCTCTTCCATCAAGGCACCTCTCTGCATAGGGAAACCAATGACACATACAGGGTTATTCAAAAGTTACGCACCACCGGTCATGAGGAGGGTGGCTATTTGAGATTTTTGAGTCGCACCCCGCCCCCTTCCCCTGAGGCGGTCAAAAACTGGAAAGTACCTAAAAAAGTTGCCATCTCAATATGAGGAAAAACGTCGCAAACCGCAAATTGATATCTTAATTAGAACCAAAGTTATAGCCAGTGGTGCGTGACTTTTGAATAACCCTGTATGTTGTTTCTAAAATGAGCTAGAAATAGTGGTTCTTTATCGCAAAACGTGGTCCAGTTATGGAATGCATCATGGTTTGCTCGATTCATGCCTAACCGTGCTAGGCATGGTTCTAAGGGCTGATGTAGCCGAAATATTCGGATTTTCCCGTTCTCGAAAGCAGACTCGTATTTTTCGCCAAATCGCTGAAAAATTACGGAAAATCGTCTAAACGTGGTTTTTAAGGCCGACGTATGTCCGATAAATACGGATTTTTCGGCAATCGACAGTAAACTTGCATTCATCGTCGGATCGCTAGAAAATTTCCGAAAATCTTCTCTTGTACATGGTTTCGGAGGTCGATGTATAGCCGAAATATACTGTCGGCTTTCGGAAGCTTACTCTGCTATGTTTGCCAAATTTCAATGAACTCTCGCCACATTCGAAAAAAAAAAAACCATTTTGGATCTAGAGTCCAGACTCTTATAAACATCGGCAAGAAAAATTACTCATGATTCAATCTGATTTAAGCTTTAATGAAGAACCAAGCCTCTTAATTTAAGCGGATTTTCTTTTGATTTAAGCTTAAATCTGATTGAATCAAGAGTCCTTTTTCTTGTCAATGGTTTCATGAGTCTGGACTCTAGATCCAATGTGTTTTTTTTTTCCAGTGCATATCGCTGTCGGACCCATGTTAAGGTCAGTATTCGACTTATAAAAGGGATTAAAATTGACGAAATCATTGTGGATTCCGGAAAATATTTACCTCCAATAGTTAAGGAACCTCCTGGAGTTAAGGAACTTCAGCCAAGGTGAGCCCCAAAAGTGCCCTTATCGATAACGCGCTCCTCTATGAGTTAATTTCGTTTAAATTTGCTGATGCCGCAGATTCATTCTCGACGGAATCCTTCGGAAAGGTCGTTGGAAAAATATTTACAAGTTTCCCTGGAAATGTGTGTATCTTATCGAACTTACACCATTCACAACACAATGGTAGGATGCTTTTGCTATGCACGAAGAAGAACTCCAGAAGAAACTAATTTTATTTTCCGGAGGAACACATCCTGCCATATAACAGGAACAACTTAAAACGAGACAAAGGCCGCAAATAATAAAAAAGAACACACAAGAAAATTTTTGTTGATGTTCCATTTCCCTAACCGCTCTGCTTGGCCTCTTCCTGGCCTTTCTTTAACTCAGAAGAAAAGACAGACATATTTGAGTGAATAGCTTTATAAAGATAGTATTGCACAAAACTAAAAGTTTAACAAAAAGAGACATTACCTTTTACAGCCCTATCCCTCTGCATCTTGAAGTCAGGTCCAGACACTTGGAGGTCAGTTTCAGCCAACTCAAACAACGATAAATAAGAATCCCAAGACGTTTCGCAGGGATCACACCCGCATTTTCAACCGGCAAAACAAGAAAAACTCAAAAGAAAGGACACCATGAGCCTCGCCGTTGTTATTGTAAGACACATTGTTTCTCTGTTAATGTTTCGGGCCGATTAAGTTGTTTTTTCTATCCTACCATATATGTTTCGAATGTCGTCTCTAGAGTTGAGAATATAATTTCCTTATCTGTGTCGGAGTTTTTAGGAAAACAAGGAAATTTGGCAATGCCGGAAGACCCACACGGCGTTTTTCCTGAGCAGGGCCGTATATATCCTGCCCTCGGCCGCCTAATTTATCGAAGAGTCCCCGAGGAACTCGTGAGCCGTGAGTGGAGCCGGGAAGCGCTGCGCCCACGGTCCAAAAACCCGAACTGGACGGTCCTGTTACCCGAATCTCCATCCAAACGGAGCTGAGGTGGAAAATGGCATCCGCGGTCCATCTTGAGCCTCGCATCACATCCATCGGCAGTGTTTCCAAGGCTCACGCTGACATTCACACAGCCGTCCTCGGTTAAACAGCGTTCCTCCGTTACTAGAGACTTGGTCAACGTCTTCATTTCCTCCCTTAGTATCGATATCTGTTGGATATTTGGGCGTATTTCTGTCAAATGGAACTTCGTGCATTATGACGTGAGCCTTGCTACACATATATTCCTAGGGGTCTCAGGGCTCATGTCTTCATGCACATAGTTTCGTTTGACTGAAATACGTCCATTTTATCTTGGCTCGTGCGCTGGAGGTGCGCGATAGTTCGGACCTTCTAATATCAATAGATATTCGATCGGTCGGCTTCACTAGCGCTTAAGTTTCGCTTACGCACCGGTGTCTTGATAGGTGTATCGATTTTGCCTTGCGGGTTGAGGAAATTGCTTGACCGCTTGTCTGTCTTTTAGGCCAAATCTTGTGCAGTGAGGGGAGTCGTGTGGGAGAACTAGAGTTTAAAGTATAAAACAAAGAATAATTTAAATAATTCTGAAACAGCTACAAGAAGAAAATGATGGCTTAACTGCTCACTTTTCTCTGGAAAACAAAAACAAAACAAAAAATAAATAAAAACCATAACAAAATACGTAAAATAAAATGAAAGAAGGAAAGAGAGAGTGGAAGAAAGAAAGAGAGGGAGAAAAATGAAATAGGGAGGTAAAAGAAGTTTCGCCTAATGCAGTCCATGTAGAAAGAAATAACAACCCCCCGCCATAATAAAATAAAATGAAAATGTAATGAGCCGATGCCCCTCTCATGAGCTCATGACCTCATGAGGTCAGATTTCAGTCGATTAATTCCTCGCTGCTCTACGGCAAAGATTGGTTGTATGGACCACTCTTGAAAAATAATAATGACGTAGATAGATAATTAAAATTGAAAGGTAGCTGACTCTTTTTTACTTCTAACATACACCAAAAGGGTTTATCCACGTAGACATGAAATTATTTTTAAGGAAAAGGACAAACAGATAAAAACACAAGGTCAAAGGTTTTTAGTTCGTAAAGGACGTTATGAAGATCATAAGAAACTCAGAAATATAAACAAAAACTTAAACAATTTCAGTCAGCTCAAATTATTAAGACGTAATAAGTCTCCAAATATATTTTGAAAGAAGGTGAGATGCTATGGAGTGGCCTCAGACAAGGGAGGGATGACTGGATTGCATTTTACAAGAAGGAACCAAGAATATTGCAATGATGTTGCTAAGATAGTGCAACTTCATCATCCCCTCGGATAAAAGTACTGAATCATGCAAAATGTGAAATTTACGTGGTTTTTTTGTCTTATAAATTTTAAGTTTTCAGGGTGGCAAATTGAAACTTTTTATAGATGCTAAGGTTTTTCTCCAGGGAAAAAATAAATGTACACGATCTTAGCAACATTGCAATGCTCTTGGTTCCTTTTTGCCAAATGCGATCCTATTAATAGCTTTTTTAAATATTCATCTCAACAAGACATTCAGTAATTAAGACCTATCACAAATATAGCATCTTCTGGTCGATTTGTTGTCTGTAATTGTATCACAGACTTTACCGTCAATCATACTACAAATAAACTCATGGTGAATTTTGTAGTTCTCAGCCTCAGTTGCTGTTAAATGTGATACTTCCTTCTCTATTTTCCACAATTAGGTTTCGACCGCGTGGTCGAGAACAATTTGCACCCCTGATGGAGTTTAGGACGATCTAACATTCGTACCATAAGAGACTGAGAGGCAGATTTGATTTGCATCAGATAGAAATACATATCAACAAAGAAATAAGTACTTATACTGATCTCTCAAAAGTAGCCGGGTCCCAGAGGAATCTCTGACGGGCTCCCCATCAATCTTGACCAGCTCGTACCTCATTATCATTGTACTCTTAGAAAGTAAAAAATTACCAAATTCAAGGAGAAAGGCGGGCAAAATAACCGTTATCAAAAATGGACGTATTTCTATTAATCAGAACTATGTGCAGGTGAGAAATATGGGATGTGCTCTAGAAAGCTGCGAAAGAAACAATGTAAAAGCGGGCGTGATTCCTTGTGAAGAATTGGAAAAACGGGTTTTTAAATTTAGCAAACAGAACTATGCGCCAACTGAATGCGGGACTCATGGGCGTGCTGCCAGCACGGAACGCGCACTGACGCCTACAAACCTAAAGGGCCACTTCACGCATTGCGCAACGCTTGAAGTATCCCCTTAGGTTTGTAGGCGTCAGTGCGCGTGCGGCGTTTATTGCACGCCGCAGCGTGCAATAAAATTGTCCACAATTTCTAGGCCAGGGTGTTAAGATGTAGGCAATTTGACATCGAATTCGAAATTAGTGACTCCAAAAAACAACAGTTACGAAACTTTCGTGATCTTTTTCAGTCACTATCGGACTTATTTTTTCGTATTCTTGAGTTTTGGACTAAAGTGCGCCGCGGGCGGCGGCACTCATAAAATTCTCCCCCTGCCCAATCGGGAATCAAGTGGGTTTGGTTCCTTTCTGTGAATTCGTCCTCCAATTTGATAAGATCCTCGACGAAACCAAGTGGTACTTGGTTCCTTTCTCTGGTTTGATTTCGTCCATTTGGAAGTAGGCAAGAGGGAACCAGTGACCAAAAACATAGATTATTAAATGGGCAAAAAATTTATTCCACTTTTATTGGTGTCGATTAGTCTCTTTTGAAGACACTTGTTCACTGGAAAAAACCACATTGGATTTAGAATCCAGACTCTTGAAAACATTGACAAGGAAAAACACTCTTGATTCAATCGGATTTTTGCTTGAATCAAAACGAAATCTGCCTAAATTAAGAGGCTTGGTTCTTGATTTAAGCTAGATTCTGATTGAATCAAACGTACTTTCTCTTGTCGATGTTTTTAAGAGTCTGGACTCAAGATTTAATGTGATTTTTTGTCCCCATTGCTAGTAGAAATTCAATCTTCCACCATTTCAATTGGTTTCGAAATGCATGAACAGTAATCCTATCACCTCAATTTTCTGGAGATTAGCTTGATGTGGCTTGGAACCGTTCTGCTTAACACGGTCCACCACTATGGGAAAAAAAAAAAAAACACGTTGGATCTAGAGTCCAGACTCTTAAAACCATCGACAAGAAAAAGGACTTTTGATTCAATCAGCTTTAATCAGATTTAAGCTGAAACCAAGAACCAAGCCTCTTAATTTGAGCGGATTTCCTTTTGATTTAAGCTTAAATCTGATTGAATCAAGAGTCCTTTTTCTTGTCAATGGTTTCACGAGGCTGGACTCAAGATCCAATGTGTTTCTTTCTTCCAGTGAGTTATCGTCGGGACCTGAGTGCTACGATCGACATGCAAACTGAAATTTGGAATAGATGGACGTAACGCAAATGGCTTTTTTGTTCATCGCTTCCTTCGAGATCGATATCAACAATCAGCGCGCTGTAGACGGAACCACCAACCACAACGTATCAATGTCTTGTCATTCTTACGAAGGCGAAAATGGAGACCCCTTATGCTACCGTGCTAAAGGAGAACGCCGTATGAGCCTTCAGATGTTGCCAAGATTTCTTCGCGTGAAACCGAATTTAGTGGGAAAATTGTGAATATATTTTCCCCCCAAAATTTTAAGACAATTTTGTACGCAATTTAATCCATAGTGTCTGAAAATTTCAAGGTACAATATGCATGAATGTCGTCAGAAGTACATGCTTCATCAAGAGAAATTTGGCAATTCTCGAATGTTCATACGGCGTTCTTCCATAGGAGTGCAGTAGGTGGCAATGTTCCTGCCATCCAGTGGCGTGGCATGCTTTGCAATCTATAGATTGTTATGCCATTTAAACCTATGGAAAATGATCGATAAATAGGGTGTTCGCAGCGAACACCTTAATAATTGATCCTTTTCCATACGTTTAAATGGCATAATATTCGATGTATCGCAATTCACGCCACGTCACTGCTGCCGTCGGAACTCGGTAATGGCGCGAAGGGCCTGAGGCCGAGACCGCGAATCGCTGTGGATTCAGATCGCGACCGGGAGTGTTTACCCAATTCCACCTCATTACCCGCGACAAACCGCCGGTTCTCACTCGATCATGCGTGCTCGAACCACAAGAGTGACGCCGCTCAACTAGTCCACCCGCACAACTCGACCTCGCGACCGTTTCTGGGTTGTATGGCCTTGCGCTGGCCAAGCGTGTTTAAAGTCTAAACATAAAAAAAAAACCAAGGGGGGAAAACGGAATGAAGACTGAATATATACGGCTAACACACTGAGACGTTTCGGCTCCGTTTTCAATCGAAAAAAGAAGTATAAAATAAATGTATGAAAATTTCCGGGGAAAAACTTGAAACCTACATGACGGTGGCCGAGGTCTGAAGTCGAAACCGTTCCCACTTCTGCCATCAAAATGTCAGGCAATAAGCCCTGCCATCAAAATGTCAGGCAATAAGCCAGTTAGATACAGGAGAATGTTTCAATCAAATCCCATTTAGTGACCTTTTACTTATTCCTTCTTTAATTGTTGATGATGAAGGGAATCTCTCATTTCTCTAAACTATATAACGACGTAGAGAAGTAAGGATTCGTCTTTGATATCACCTCTAATAACAGTATGCTGGAATTTATTAGCCAACGTCCGTTAAAAATCAGTATAAAGCGCATGTTAACGCACGTTGGCTAGAAAATGTCAACATACTGTCTTACGACCCGTGCATCTGCCGCAATCAGTTTGTGCACTTCTTATAACATTCACGAAATGCCCTTGACAAACGTAAGCCTCAAAATCACGATGAGCACTGTAAGAAAGTCCGAAATTCACTTCAATGACTAAATGGCTCTAAAGGTGACACATGCGACGAATAGCAAGCTCCGAGTGGGAATAATTGGACGCATTTGTATCAAACGGAACTATGTGCATTAAGACATGAGCCTTGATACCCATAAGCATACATGCATAACAGAGCTCACGCAATAAAGCACATATAGTTCCGTTTGACAGAAATACATCCAGTTGATGCAACTATTCGACCTCCTAGGTAACTCCAGGTCGTATCAGTTAAACTTGAAGGCGCTTCGTGGCCTTCCAAATCCTGGAAATGAATGTTTTTTAGCTTAATTTTTATTGTGCTATCCGCTTTCTCTCACGTGGGGCAGTAAATTGTCCGAATAAAGTGCACTAATGATTTTAGCTGTGGACTAGGATTTTCAGTGGCAACTTACACCCGCAAGACTCGGTTGGCAGTTGTTAGCCATCGCGCTGAATGCATGACACCAGGACTCCTGGCGGCAAGATCAGGGGGACATTCACCATCAGAAATTGCACGGCATATGTCAAATAAATAATGCTGATCAGAGCTGAGATCTTTTGAATCTATTTCACCCAAATCTGGCAGGTCACAAGGTACAGCCTAAAAAGAGACGACTACAAGCTCCGTACATTTTTCGAGTAAATTACCTATTGGGCTGCAAAGGGTTTGAGGTCCCTTTGTTAGACCGTCTAAATAAATACAAACATGTCGAAATGGAAACTCGTTAAAGTGTAGCAAACAAATTAGTCGTTGCAACGAATGCCGAAGCAGTTTTTCAAATAAAGCAATAGCCCCATTATCTGCACCTGAATTCACATTGGTACCATCTGAACCGATTGCGACTAAATGATTTAAGTCAGCTGCAATTGATTCGAGGTAATCAAAAACAGCATTAGCAATACTCAAACCGGTGCCACTTTCTGGAGTAACATGACCCACATATGCAGAACCAGGCTCAGAAATAGTAGAAATATGTTCTTCTTTAATGGTCCTGCGATGATGGTGACCGTCTTCATCCACTTCATCACATAGGGTTTTATCTTTTCTCCCATCGAAAACCAGCCCCCAACAATGCCTTCTGGCGTACCCGGTGATTTTTGCAGTTCTTTCCTTAGCTTCTGTCTGTCACGACGCACTCTACGTCGGTACAAGACGAGTGGCTCTGTATCTGATGGAGACTCTGTTCTAGCATCAGCAAACAACGACGAGCTAAGGTGAGCTCCAGCACGGTCAGATACGCCGAATCTATCTCAAGCTCTAGCGAAAGATTTTAACACAATACGTTTAGGAGTAGCATTAGCGCAAATTTTTGCGTAAGTCAATGGAACTCCAGATCGCGTTTTAAGGGGACTAGAAGTGACACTTTCATGTGTAGTCAATGATGAGGAAGTAGCTCATTGTTCTAAGGTCTCGGCGGATGGCTGTGATATTTTTTCATAATATTTGTCTCGTTTTGATTTTCTTTCCTCTAGTTGTTGACTTCGCGCCATTTGAGACTAAATTTAGTAGTTTTTTGATCAACAGAGGACATCGACATATCTCGTCTACCGCGTTGGTCCATCAAAAAGGAACGCTCCTTTTCAGGAACTCTATCATCTGGAGCACAACGACATAAAGACCAATCAATGCATTTGCATTCAGCTTCATCCTTCGGCTTACACTTGCAAGCACAACATTTACATTTGGCTACATCGAGCAGACAGCTAACCGTGTTTAAAAAATTGGTAATGTTATTTTGATGCGTTTCCGATTCGGGATGAGATTTTATTAGTTTTCGGAGATTAACTAATTTAGTGTGAAATTTTTCCTCCCACCGCTCGACTTCGCGCGTTGTCCCGTCATCACCTTCTCGCTGCTTGGAATTTCTCGCGTTGAATAGATTCGCTGCGCCGCTCATCCCATTGGAAGAGTGCGCGCGCCTCACATATTGCATCATGCGCTCATGTAGGATGTGAACAAGTACGTATTTTGGTTAACGCCATTTTCAAGGTCTAAAAATTTTCAATAATCATTTATTTTATTTTCTTTTCATGTATATTAGTGTATACTAATAGATAATTATTATTATATTCTCATTCTTGAAAACGTGTACGTCAGGTGTCATACGTGTCATGTACGTTGTTACGCTGTGTATGCGGTTTTGTCCGTCACAAAAATGTGCTGTTTTGGGTGGGCTGTACCTTACTGTGCGGTTTAGGGCTGGATCGCGATGGATGTGCGGTTCTGGGCAAACCCGGTGTAGGTATACATGTCACATGCCACACGTTGTGGCCCGACACACTTGTCAATGAACCCCCCAAAATTGACTTCTCATAATCTATCATTATAGAAATCATCTCATGAATAATAGACCTTTTCGACCAGCAGGGTTTTCATGCCCTTCAGAGAAGCATTCTTTTCCCCGATTTTCGCTTAACTTTGGAAGTTCAACGGAGGGTTCCTAAACATCCGTATCGAACTAATGACATCCGCCGAGACACATGCGTTCATGTGAATATAACTTTGGTTAGTTGTGGATGCCACAGTACTTGCTATTTGTATTCGTAAGCAGCAGAGGTTTCACTGGAACAAAGAACACATTGGATCTAGAGCCCAGACTCTTGAAACCATTGACAGGAAAAAGGACTCTTCGTTCAAGCAGATTTAAGCTTAAATCAAAAGGAAATCCGCTCAAATTAAGAGGATTGGTTCTTGATTTATAAGCTTAAATCTGATTGAATCCAGAGTATTTTTTCTTATCGATGTTTTTAAGAGTCTGAACTCTAGATCCAATGCGTTTTTTTTTTTTTTCAGTGTTGGTGGCCTGAACACGAAGGTGAATCGGTTCTTTTGTCTTTGTTTCCCCGTGTTCGTATTTTGATGTGGTGAACCCAACTCCCAGCCGTCGCCAATACGAAAAAAAATGTCTCTTCATTCTCCACCAGGAAGCGGAATGATCTCCATGTCGGTGCCCTTAATAGAACTGACCCACATTCCAAATCATTTCGCTTTGCGAGGGCGGGGATGAAAAATCGCGGCAACTAGAGAACCCTCGCAGGATTTTTCCCTCTTGGGGAGGGGGGGTGCTCGAAATAAGCGGGCACGCAATCCAGCGAAGGAGGAACAAACAATCTCCTACTCCCAGCCTCGGGTCGAGCCGAGTTGATTCAAGGAGCCATGAATATTCATGTCCGGAAACACTTCATTACCGCTATGATCTTCGCGGCGAAATCCCCCCCCCCCCCCACCACGACGTTCCGTGCGCAGCGCTTCCAATCCGCTCCGGAACTAAGTTAAACCCCCGCCCCCGCCTCGGCGGGATAGCCCCGATTTTCTCGTCGTGCCTTCGACAACTCTATCGCAGCTTGTTAATAAAATAGCTATATCTCTGTTTTATTTGCCCCCGCCATCACCACCACCACAGGCCCGTTTCGCCTTTCGCGCCGTTTTTTCCCCGTTTTCGCAGACGCTCCCCGCATTCTTCGCGTTTTGCATACTTTAACCCCTTCGTTCCTAGTGTCTGCTGATTCAACGGCGTAACCTCAATTTCAGATGAGCCCTGTCGGTCGTATAGCTCCGCGGTTTTCAGCGCTCACCCGAGAATATGGCCATGGTCCTTCGGAGATCTGCTGACGCTCCGGTTTCCGATCGGGTGCGGGTCGGAGACGGTGCAAGCTGGATTGAGGAATGGAGATGTTGCATGTGTGAAGGATTTTCGATTTGACCATTGATTGTTATGTAAAAGTTAGCGAGAAACACGATGGTGCCACTGGTTTTCTCTGAAATCAACTCCCAAGCTCAAAAAAAAGCTCTCAAGCTGAGGCCCAAATGGAGGGGATATCCCACGCTACCCTGGGAGTCCACCTCTACATCAAGACAAACTCTCCATGCAAAGAGAGGGAGAAAATACATTGGCAGGGTTGCCACTTTATTTGGGGACTCCAAAACTGAAAACACGGCATCACTGCTAATGTATTTTCTCCCTATCTTTGCATGGAGAGTTTGTCTTGATGTAGAGGTAGACTCTCAAGATAGCGTGAGATATCCCCTCCATTTTGGCCTCAACTTGAGAGCTTTTCTTGAGCTTGGGAGATGATTTCAGAGAAAACCAGTGGCACTATCGTGTTTCTCGCGAACTGTTAAATAAGAATCAATGGTCAAATCGCAAATCCCTCACACATGCAACATCTCCATTTTTCGGTGAAAGGGCGCATGATGCTTCCCATGCTGATATGTGTGCGCGCAGGCACGTAATTTCAAGCGCGCAGGACGGAGAGCAGCACCGGGTTGTAAGGCCGGCGATGGGAGCTCATCCGAGCGCTTCAGTGGACTGGATCAGGCGGTGGGCGCCTGATAGGCAGGCAATCCGCGACAGTGGGCGCGGCGTCTTCAGTTTGTGCGCTTGAAGCGCGGTGAAGACCCCCAAGGGATACCCCCAGGGCTTGCCTAAGCGAATCGCTCGGACGGATATCGCGATGAGGCGATTGCGGGTTGCTCCGTGCAGCGCTGTAAGCGGCCAGGCACGGGAGCCACTGTGGAGTCAACGGCGTTGGGAGCTGGACTGAGAAGTCAACAGCGTTGGGAGCCGGACTGAGAAGTCGACAGCGTAAGAAGCTGGACTGGGAAGTCGACGGCGTTAGGAGCCGGACTGAGAAGTCGACAGCGTAGGAAGCTGGACTGGGAAGTCGACGGCGTTAGAAGCCGGACTGAAAGTCGACGGCGTTAGAAGCCGGACTGAAAGTCGACGGCGTTAGAAGCCGGACTGAAAAGTCGACAGCGTAGGAAGCTGGACTGTGAAGTCGACGGCGTTAGAAGCCGGACTGAGAGTCGACAGCGTAAGAAGCTGGACTGGGAAGTCGACAGCGTTGGGCGCTGGACTGGATGCTTCTTCTTGAAAACCTGAAAGAGAAGTGGTGAAAATTCACTTACCAAGGTGCTCAAGCTTGGTTGAGGAGTGAATGGTGGATCACACTTTGCATGGGCCGCGCCGCTGGGATGCCGTCAAAATCAGACGACGGGTGAGAGTGGCGGAACGTCTAAAGCTGGGTGCGTCAACGCGATCTAGCGGACAGCGGCGTCGCGACGCCGCGAGGTGGGCGCGCGGGTTGCGGGGGAGCGCGGCCGCGAGAAGATGAGCGCGGTGGCGAGGAGGGGGGAGCGCGGGTCGCGGGGAAGGAGCGACCGCGGCGCGGAGTCGGCCGACGGCGAGGCCGGTGCTGGCCGAGCCATGTTCACGGCGTGAACATGTACCGCCCCCCATGAGGCCCGTTAAGGGCTCATCATACAAGGAAAAATAAAGAAAAAAATTAAAATTCGCTGAGAACAATGATATTTACAAAGAAATTGAAAAAAAAACTGACTAAGATTTAAGAAGGCTGAGAAATCGCTTCCAAAATTTAGTTTTAGAGGGTCCCAGTTTTTGGGGTTTGTCCCGGTCAGTTTCTAAGCGTTCATCAGGTACTGTTTCCTTTGATTTAGAAGCAACTGGCGGTTTAAGACATGATTGCTGTGACGTTTTTATGTCTTTAGTAGATCCTTGTGTCAGTCCTTGCTCACATGAAGAGCTTTTGTTACTCTGCTGACGAGTATTTTTAGGCCGGACTGCGGTTGTCTCGCCTGCGGTATGGAGATTAGATCGTTCCTGGCACCATGAGTCAAAGTTGGGAGATGCTAGTTGGGGACAAGCATCTTTCGGGAGGGGCCCTTTCAATGGGCGGCGTCGGGCGGGAGGGGTGAAGCGTGGCTTCGTGGGTTTTTTTGCATTCTCTCGGAGAGAATTATCGTCAGAGAGCTTGTCTGAAGTGTGGACAGAGTTAGGCTTTCTGGTAGCTCTCCAAGAGACGCACTCTGTGGGCTTCTTCGGGAGTAGCGAGAATTTAGAGGATTCTGTTTTTCTCCAATCGAAGGACTTTTGGGATCCAGGCTGGATCACCGGAACCCGGGGAGGTGTTGCGTTAAACAAACATGTAATCAGTGTGGTTTGAGTTCTTTCGCAAGTCGGGGCTGGGCCCATCAGGACAGCTCCGAGGGGTGTCACAAACACCGTGGGAAGCGAGGGTCCTAGCGGGTGCGGTGGACCGACGATGAGGGCAGAGAATAATTCTGCGCCGATCAGCACGTCTATAGGGCCTGGCTGATCGAAGGTAGGGTCGGCAAGGCTCCATTCCTTAACTAGATCCTTGACCGAGGCGGCGATGGCCGTGGAAGGAGTGGAGTTTGTGATCGTTTGGACCACAGTGACTGGGTGGTTCTTGGCCACAGGCTTGTGGCGCACAGATGCCAGCGTGACGTGGAAACAGCCAAAGGTTTCGACACGATTCTCGGCTAAGCCACTCATTGCATTCATAGGAGACTGGACATTCAAACCGAGCTTGTCAGCGCACTCGCGGGTGATCAGAGTGCCTTGTGAGGCTGAATCCAAAATCCCGCGGACCAAAACCGATCCTTTGCGAGTTTTTATGCGCAGTCTGGCGGTGGCCAAGAGAATGGTAGAAGAAGTTTTGCTGGTGCTCAGCAGGACCTTCTCCTGGGAGGAACCTGAGGACGCCGGGCTGTCAGAAGTAGCATCCGGGTCGTCAGAGTTGTTTGCCGGAGACTCTTCGTGGAGAAGAGTGTGGTGCTTTTTGGAACAAAGCATGCAACGCCGAGGTGAGACACACGACTCAACAAAATGAGTGTTCAGACAGTTAATACACCTACTTGCACTCTTTATGAATTCTCGACGCTGAGAAATGGGTTTGGCGCGAAAGGCGGAACAGTCAAAGAGTCGGTGTCTTTCTGGGCAACAAGGGCATTGCGGTTGGCGTGCGCGGTCGGTCTGAGGCTTGCTATGATCGTCTCTATCCTCTTGCTCGTGCTCAGAGGAGGAGTCAGAGCTATCAGACGACCCATCGCATGATACCAAAATTTTGGTGCCGTTGGGTGAGCGAGACTTGGCTCTGGAGCCTTTGGCTCTATTTTTTGCGGGGTGCGGGATGGCATTAGTCTCATGGCATGAAACTAGAGCCTTAGCCTCTCTGCGATTGGGGGGGCTATCTTCGGTGCTGCGACGTTCCTTCTCCAGGAAGCTAAGAAGTTCGTTGAGCTTGGGGTAAGAGGGATCAGCTCCTCGGTAGTCCTCTAGCCTTTGCTTCAGGCGAGTGGACAATTTTCGCACTATTAGGGCGCTCAGCAGACCACTGTAAGAGTCTGGTGGGTGACCGAGGGCTTGGAGCGCTTGGAATGTTCCCTGATCTTGGTGATCAGCGCAGGTATTTGCTCGAAGCGTTGGCATCAGGAAGGTCTAGAAGGCCATTATAGTGATGGAACACGTGGCGACGCTCAGAATGGTAGCGTTCACAGAGCAACGTCCAAGCGACGTCGTAATTGGCATCTGTGATGTCTAGCCCGGTGATGAGTGCAAGAGGGTCACCTTTTAGGCTGCCGAGCAAATATTGAAATTTCTGGACTGCCAGGAGCGAGGGGCTGGTGTGAACCGATGCCTTGTAAAGGTTATACCAGGTTCGCCATGCGCCCAAATCTCCGCTGAATTTCGGGAGCTCTAACTTTGGTAGTCGGATGGAGGACACGGAGAAAGAAGTATTGTTGAGCGTGGAAACGCCTGCCAGGGCGGGCAGCGTCTTCCGTAGGAAGGAGCGCTGAGCTTCATCAAAGAGGCGGTTAAATTCGGCCTGCAGAATTTCCACCTCAATCTCAGACCGGGTGGCAGAGAGGTATTCAACAGGATTACTTGATCCTGGAACTCCTCGAAGCGTTCTCTTAGCACGTTCAAACGATTGAAGGACGGCCGGAAGATTTCTATTTCTTCTGCTGGGATCTGTCGGGTGAGGTCGGCGTGGATGGCTCTCAACTCTGACAGCACCATCGTCCTTTTGGCCTTCAGCGAGAGCGAGGATATGCGCGTCGCAATATCCACCTCGCTGTCGTTTGCATTGGAGTTTTCTCCGCCGTCTGCCATACTGGAAAGTTGGAAGCAAGTGGCGTGTCCAGAGGACTGATGTCTGCCGTCTTTCAAGGAAGTGTGCTTGCCTCAAAAGATCCGGCTCGGAGGACCATATATGTGCGCGCAGGCACGTAATTTCAAGCGCGCAGGACGGAGAGCGGCACCGGGTTGTAAGGCCGGTGATGGAAGCTCATCCGAGCGCTTGAGTGGACTGGATCAGGCGGTGGGCGCCTGATAGGCAGGCAATCCGCGACAGTGGGCGCGGCGGCGAGGAGGGGGGAGCGCGGGTCGCGGGGAAGGAGCGACCGCGGCGCGGAGTCGGCCGACGGCGAGGCCGGTGCTGGCCGAGCCATGTTCACGGCGTGAACAATATGATCGTGCAGTTTGTTTCCTTAATTGGACGCATATCTGCTAAACGGAACCAGAGACGTGTGTGAAAAACGGGGGTGTGCTCGTGGTGAGCTACATAAGAAACAAAGCATGAAAGGCGCGATTCCGTCCGAGGCAAGAAAAGTGGGATTTTACATAAAACGTAACGAAACCAAGTGTCAACTCCATGGTAGCGTATGAGCCGAGTTGCAAATCATTTTGAAAAGTGTTTTGCAAGTCGTTTGTTTTTCTTGAAAAGAAATCCTAAAAATCGTGCAGGCGATTTGCCAACACGTCATTTGAGAAAGGCTGTAAATCGGCGAGTTTTTTTTTTATTAAATGAGCTCAAAAAGGTCTCATTTGATTAGTGATTACGTCCTCTTGAGCTCTGTTTAACCCGCAAATCGATATCGGATATCTGATTTAGTCTCTTTTAAAATCCTCAATGTTGCATTCTTTTTGGGACAGCTTTTGTAGTAGTAGATCCTAGGCACTGAATCGATTGCGCGTAGTACCGATGCTCCCCGCGCGATTCACCGGGCTCGTAGAGCTTTTCCGATCAGAAAATCTCACTGAGTGGGTCATTCAGCGACGTGCTGCCATGCCAGCACGATCGCGCTTGCGCCTACAAACCTAACAGGGATACTTCACGCATTACACTATCGCGCGCTGGCGCCTACAAACCTAACATGGATACTTCACGCATTGCACGATCACGCGCTGGCGCCTACAATTCTAACAGGGATACTTCGCGCATTGCGCAATGCGTGAAGTATCTCTGTTAGGTTTGTAGGCACCAGCACGCTGCGCGCTGGTTGCCCGACGCGACGCCGCGACGTTTAAAATTATTGTAATTAAGGAATATACGATGACTGGTCCAGCTGTCGGATCAACAGAAGCTGCCAGTGCAATAATTTAAGCACACTGTTCATCATGACTCTCCGCTAGGCCTTACATCGAGAAAAATCCTCAAATATCTGGCTTAAAACCTTGATTCGAAATTCACATATATCTAGGTAGTAGTGTTGGTTCCTAATTCGCAAAACACTTAACTCGGGTTTTCCTCCATATTTTCTAACCGGTGGGGCTATTTCCAAAAATGCTCATGGAGTGGTAAAAATCATCTTATAATTTCTACCTCAAAGAATTATTCCCGCTTAATGATAGAAAATAAGGAACGGAAGTTTTCATGTGCGGCCTTGGTTCAAATTTTAAATCTCCTCTAAGGAGGACTTTGAGACTTCACACATGAATTTTTTTAGGATGTAATATGCTCCTACTTTTAGTGAATTCATAGAAGTTACTTTAGTTACTTCCGTCTTCCCCCGAGGGGATCAAAAACTGGAAAGTACCTGAAAAGGTTTCCCCCTCGAATGGAGGAAAAACGTCTTAATCCGCAAGTCGATATCATAATTCGAACTAAAGTAATGGCCAGAGGTGCGTGACCTTTGAATTACCCTGTATGATATATTTTCAGTTAGTAAACTTCTGTCTCCTGCACTCTTCACTGTCTTCCTTTCATGATGAATGCAGTACACGCTGGGGTGGACCGAATTCAAGACTTCATTAAACATTTTTCGGAATTCTTCAGGAACACCAAATTCAATTCTTCACACAATTCGCTTTTATTCGATGCCTGTTGTACGGATCCATTAGTGACAATTCGGAAATTTATATTTTATACCAGAGTTAATTTTTTTTTTTTAAAGTAAATAACTCGGTGTTTGGAGGATTTCGCCTGGAAACTCTGGTGAATTTTGGCGGAGTTGAAAGATCGGGGCGTGGCGAAAGTCGGCGAGGCATGAAGTTGAGTCTGGGCACCATCTTGCCCCGTTCTCATGAGCCCAGCCGGCTCTGAGACGTTCAAGTTGGGAAGGTAGCCCGAAGAAACTAGGGTGCGTCCCTTTCACAACCTCGCGGGATAACTGGGCGTATTTCTGCCAAACGGAACTATGTGCATGATGACATGAGCCCTGAGACCTATAAGAATATGTGCATGACAGGGCTCACATCACAATGCACATAATTCCGTCTGATAGAAATACGTTCAACTAGTCGCCGCTCGTAGTCATTGAGGCCCCGAGCTGGAGTCCTCATCGATTAGTTTTCCAAAAGCGCAGCACCGGTGTCGCTTTTCCCGCCAAGACGCGTTTCGCTTCATCTCAACCGCTATCCGGGACACCGAACTTATTCAGTCCGTTGATGACATCAGGTAGTTGGATTGCGGTTACTCTCAACCGTTTCAGTTATAACCTCCATTTGCTGACAAAAGTAAAACCCTATTCGATTAATATTTGGACGATAAAACCAGAAGAACATGTGTATGTGTCCGGATTGCGGCGTTAAATAATATCCAATTCCGCATGGGTTAATCAGAAGTCAAGTGACTTGGGAAGTATTCTCAGTTAGGTAACCTTGTAACATCAGAATTTTTCCATCAAAGTGGGTTTTTTCTCTTTCACGAAACTAAAATGTAGCATGTCTTTTTGTGAAATTTTTCAGTCGATCCTCTAATGAGGAAACTCCTCCATTTTTTGAAGTTCTGGAAAAACTATTCAGTAACGCGGAAGTTTCTCTCCCGTCAAACACTTGGAAACACTTTTTCGTAGCTGCAGGATTTTTATCGTGGACAAGGTAACTCCGGTCTGATTGAGCTTCTGAATAGCTATCTAGCACGTTACCGAGCACGTTATTCATCATCAAATAAATAACTTCATCATAAATAATATTCGGCGATTTTTACTGTGGACAAGGTAACTCCCGTTTGAATAGACTTCTGAATTGCTTTCTAGCACGCTATTTATCATCAAATAAATAACTTCATCATCATCATAAATAATATTCGGCGATTTTTACTGTAGACAAGGTAACTCCTCTTTGAATGGGCTTCTGATTTGCTATCTAGCAAGTTGCCAAGCACGTTATTCATCATCAAATAAATAACTTCATCATCATCATAAATAATATTCGGCGATTTTTACTGTAGACAAGGTAACTCCTGTTTGAATGGGCTTCTGATTTGCCATCTAGCAAGTTACCAAGCACGTTATTCATCATCAAATAAATAACTTCATCATCGTCATAAATAATATTCGGCGATTTTTACTGTAGACAAAGGTAACTCCTGTTTGAATGGGCTTCTGAATAGCTATCTAGCAAGTTACCAAGCACGTTATTCATCATCAAATAAATAACTTCACCATAAATAATATTCGGCGATAGTCAAATCAGTAAAACAGACGCACCATAAAAATATTCGTATCTCTAGGAGGAGAGAAAGCCATCTCTGTGCCCATCTCCTGGGCGATCGTGCAAGGAATATTCCTCCCTGGGGGTTCCGGTTACACAAATTAAAGCATTTGGTAAAATTAGGCCGCGAAACATGTCTCGAATATTATTATAGGGGATTATCTCTTTTATATTACAGGAAAATACCTTAAGGTATTTCCTATACCCCAGAGATAAGGGGGGGGGGATGAAAGGAGGGGCCCAAAATAAAAAAGGATAAAGCCATGCATGCTAAACTTAAAGTAGGAACCAATAAATTCGTCCGTTTTCACTTCTATACATAAATCACAATATCAAATGACTTTGAGGATAAGTTGAACTTTAATCATTGCTCCAAGCAATTTAAAGGGCCCGAAACCTATCTTAGGTTGAAAGGCTGTACTCAGTTTCCCCTGGAAGAAGTAATTAAACATGTTTTATTGAAATAAGTTGCGCAAAAATAATAGGAACCAAATAACAGGAAATGGACCCCGATATAGAAATTATAGATGTGGAGGATGAAGAAGTTGAGATTAATAGCAGCCATACCGCATGCAGTAATAACAGTTTACAAGCAACATGTTATTACTCTAATAGTGTCTCTCATAATGACGATTCCAGCTATTTCATCCCAGCAGGATAAAAGAACTCTCGATGAATTGACGGTGGGAGTCAACGAGCAATTACAGATGGAAGCTGAAGGGGTAAAGAGGGGGCTTGGTAATTCTTCTTCTTCCTCTACCTTTTGACTAGGGCTGTGACCCTGTTTGTCTAGCCTCCAAATTAATAAATAAATAAGACAAATATGATAAGAAATAAATAAATAAATATGAATAATTAAAAATAAACATGATAAATAACATATGATGGCGATGAGAGATGGTAATGCAATTTTGAAATTTAGACCTTAAACAAAAGGTATTCCTGTTTTTTTTTTAATTTTGATAATCTTTTCATTTTTTATTTCTTAATTTTAGATCATCTAGGTTTCTGAGCCGAATTTTGTCTTTTCTGAAACGCCCTAATCTTCTTTTCATTAGCCTGCCCCAGAAATGACGTGCGATAGCTCAGTTTCAACTCTACCAGTGAGTTACAAATATTCTTACCACTTTTCCCTATCAAGTCTTTTAAAAACTCTACACAACGAACTTACTTTACTGTATGCGTAATTTACGATCGAGAAAACTGTTGGCTACGCCTTTGTAGGGGTAGGTACAGGCAATTTTGGTACTGGTCTCCCAAGGAAAGGCTCTCTTTGAATACGGCCTTTTAAAAGGCAGGACTTAATCGTCCAAATTTTTCCTGCTACCCTGGATTCGGTAATCTCTGCGCAATGCGAACTGTGGAAAGTAGCGCGTGCGACGCACGAGCGCATGGGAGGAGTGTTCGTCGCGAGGCGGCACCTCCGAGTGAGGCGCGGAAAACTCGCCGGGAAAAATCGGGGCACCGCATCGGCGCGGAAAAAGGGTTGAGCTTTCCCGGCCGAGCACCGCACAGTGTTCCAGTTAATATACGAGAGCTCGGACAAAATCTGGAAACCTTGAACGCTTCTAAAGCCCGATTCACACTTTTCAACTCTTGGATGCAACTAGTCGAAAGAAAAGTTGGGTAGCGTGATACTGACTGGAGAAAACGTCAAGTTGACGAATAATTGAACGGAAGCTTGATGTGACGTCACATTCAACTTTTCGCTCTACTTTCCATCCAATGGGCCTGTTGCAAACTTTTGCTAGGACAAGGATAAGAGTTGTTTCTCATAGAGAATGGGTCAAAAATCACGATGAGCGCATCAGTAAAATCTGGAACGCACTTGAATGCACTGGAATGACAGTTTTTAGCGTGTGAAATAGAAAATGCTTATAGATGACCAGGTTTTTCTTCCAAGGCAAGAGGACTTGCACAATCTTAGCAACATTGCAATGCTCTTGGTTCCTTTTTGCAAAATGCAGTGCAACTGTTCTTCAATTTAAAGGTACATTTTACTTGTTCTTTAGCCTTTATTATAAAGTCACCTTATATAAACATAGTCTGCCTTATTATACATTGACTGCCTTATTATAAACTTACCGACTCTGCGATCACCTGAGTGGGAATGTACTCAGCAATCACCTGCGCGGGAATGTGCTCTGCACACAAAGCTGGATGGATCGGGCAGGGCTGTAACTGAAGAGAAAAAATTTCCGTAAGATTTTGTAAGTGTTTTCAATAAAAACACTCAATGGACCACCAGACAACGTACGAATTTAAGTATTCTTATACATGTTACTTAACCAGAATTTCACGTAGAACACTATTCGCGCAACGAAAATTACTGAAACCAACTCCTGACGAAGATATTAACGTTTTTATTACACATTGGTTACAAGCAATTTCAATTCCCCGCGCACAAGAAACTCTAAGCTCCTCGTGAGTCAAATCGCTTACTACAACGGTTTCAGCAAGCTTCTCAATCGAACAATGTTCATTTCTCACCATGCATGTGTTGGTCAAACTGCAAGCAATTTGCTATAGCTGAGCCAAAGCGTCAAGACGGAGGCTGCCAGATTTATTTATCGCAGAGACTGTCATGACATAACGTTCAGCGCGCGATGTGAATCACGTAGAGCATTGAGTTTTCATGAGCGGGTGGTTTCAATTCACGCACCAAGGATCATTAAATATCTTCGTATGGAGCTGATTTCGGTAATTTTCGTCGTGCGCATCGTGGTTTGAGTGAAATTTCGGTTAAGAAACATGTATCAGAATGCTGAAATTCGTACCTTGTCTAGTGGTCCATTTGCAGTTTTAGTTTTATTCGATCCACTGTGCGCCGCTTTTCTTTCCGCCATGCTCCGCCCCCGGCCCAATGGATGGGGATTTTTCCGGGAGGCGGGTTCGGGATACATTCCCGGGCACCCGCAGCGGCGCCATTGGACGGTCGACGACCACTCTCGCTCCTGCCTCGTCGGGGAACCCAAGTCTCGCTACTTCTTGGAGTCAAACGGGCTTTTACACAAATTGTCAACTGGAGCACTACGCGACTCATTTCCTCATCTATAGGAGGAGGGGTATTGACAAGGGTCGGGTTTTGGTCCAACCTGAATTTCCATAACATTACGATTTTTAAGTCGCCTAAGGTCTATATTCCACGGAATGTCTTTCGATCGGTTATTTTCGGTCTCTTTTAGGGTCTAATACTGGTCTACAAACGGGTCCACGAACCGATTTCCCACTGGAAGAAAAAGTCTCTTGGATCTTGAGTGTCTACTGGAAAAAATGCTCTCGAATTAATTGGATTTTTGCTCGAATATGAAGTGAATGTATTTAAGTAAGAGCCTCGTCTCTCGATTCAAGCAAAAGTCCGATTGAACCAGGTGTATTTTTTCCTGTCAAAATTGCTTAGAGTTCAGATTCTGGATCCATGAGGATTTTTTTACTTTGTGCAATATGAGAAAAGTCAAATTTTAGAAATCGACGGTGAAACTACCAAACCACGTATCTCGTTTGCGGTGTTAAAAAATCTACGCTCACATTTTATTTTTTTGAAGTAGACCAAATCAATATCATTCCTTGAAATTTTCACGGAATTTTCTCCGCACAAAGAGGAAAAATCACAGAAATTTTCAAGACTGGATGTTAAGTAGTTTTTCATTTAAAGAATAAAGTATGACAGGAAGTCTGCGACGTCGCAAACCGAGATACGTGGTTTCGTAATTTCACCGTCGAAAGGTGTCACATTGTAAAAGAATCACGAAGTTAAACTTAACCTAGAGTGAAAGTTGGTTTTCTTCATCGGATATCTCAGCTCTCCGATAGTGCTCGAAGTATCTTTTATCGTTTTTAACGCAGACGGAGAGCACTAACCTCTCTCCCCCTTTCTGGAGAACTGTATCTTAAATTTGTGCTAAGGGATGAAGAATTTTTTTTTTCATGTCCTTTGTTAACTGCGCCACCCTCCTCTCGGAAATCGGGCACGTTTTTTGAAGTTTTTCGGCTTTCACGCGGAATCCAACGAATAATATTTCCGACAGGTTTTTATTCAATCCTTACCAACTGCAAACACACTTTTAGGCGAAAACGTGATTTTTATTCATCATGAAAATTAAAAAATGGACATAACATGGCAACAGTGGACTCAAATAAAATTTACTTCTGCATAGATCGATAGAGCGTAAATTTCTGCATTTTTTGGTATAAATACGAGCTCTGTGACTGCATTTTTGCGAAAGTCTAGGTTATTTTAAGGGTTACAACTTTCAAAAATGGCAACGCTGTTGCCCTGCCGTTTTCGCCCAAAAGCAGTTAGATGTAGGTCCAAAATCACGCCGGAGCGTGTGCCTATTCAGGGACACACACTGAAAAAAAAAAGTAGCTTGGATCAAGCATGATAATTCTTGAATTTTCTGCCAAGAATTTTCTTTATCTTGCTTTAAGCTGACTTTTTCTTGATTCAAGAAAAATAATGCTTGGGTTAAGCAAAAAAGTAGCTTATATTAACCAGCAAAATTCTTGATTTAAGAAGAAATACTTCTTGGCGGCAAATATGAGATTTTTTTTCTTCCAGTGCACCTCCGTGCCCACGATCGCAGCCACCGCCAATAGACGGTGGCAACCACCCCATGGACGAAAGACGAGTCTTCGTCCAGGGATGCGAGGAGCCTCACGCCCCGCACAATGTGCTCGAGAGCATGCACGCGGGGGCGCGGGTCGGGCGGAAGGGCACCGATCCATGAAGGTCTGAAGCGCCGGTCGTAAACGTAACTCCCGAGGTCGGCCAGTTGGTAGCTCAGATCGACATCCAACCAATATAGCGACCCTACATCCCACTGGAAGTGATCATCAATAAGATGTTCGATCTCACGAAGGACGATCACCCTCCGTCGATGCGCGGATCGGTACATTCGTAGAGTCCTGCGCAATTCCCGCCGGGATCTACGGGGTCTATTGTTTGCGCTCATCTTGATCTCTGAATGGTTATCTATACGTTGCACTGGGCTATAATCTCGTGTTCATCACCAACTTTGGTGCTACACCCCCTCGGGGGGGGGGGGGGGGGGGTCTGGCGTGTCGGCGATCACACTCATCATCACGAGACGACCCTCCCTGCCGAGATGCGGCAAACGAGTTTCACCGAAAAACCTTCAAATTTCTGCACTAACCACAAACCGTTGCGAAGCTGCTTTTGAGGTTATAAACACAGTTTTGATAACAGAGATAAGGGCTGATATGCTGATAACACTAGTGAACTGCTAGGACGACGTAAGAATCCTAAAATTTCATGAAATAATTTAATTTTTCGAAGCAAGCTCAGTTCGGTACTAGAAATTCATATCCAAAGCTATTCAGTCGATCCAGGTTCTCTAATTTTCGTGTCACTTTCATAGTTCCATCGTCTAAAATTTAAAACGAGGAAAGTCTATGTAAAAGTTGTATCCCTATTTATCACATCGTGTTTCTTTTACAGCCGAACAGTATCAATCAATTTTTTGTTCTTTACTCTCAAACTGCTTAGTACTTGAATTTATATCATGCTGTTTGATGAGTGGTTAAAAATTGAGGAGTTGAATCATCGGATTCTTCAGATAGAAACTTAAATCTTTTAATTGCATTTACAAAATACCTGTCACTTCAACTCAACAATCCTCAATGAATAAATTTTTGCTCATTCTTGTTTCTCGGTAGGAGTTTGTCACTGGAGGTTCGCCTTCTTGGGCCCTAAGTAATATTCACGATCTATATGTTTTGATGAGAGACATTTTTTTATGAGCCAAAGATTCAACCAGCAATTCTTGATATTGATTCACTTACAACTCACTCAGTAATCATCAGTACAGGATTCAGCCACCCTCAATTAAATATGAGAGGTCATATTGATGCTGCAAGCATAGAATAATAACTAGCATTTATTATTCTATGCTGCAAGTGTGTTCACAAGTTTTTGACTTTAATACATCATAATTGTATACAAAAATGTTGAATTTTCCTACCTGCGTTAAAGCAAATAATCTTGGAAACTGTAAGCCAAACTTTATCTCGCCCAGAAATTTCTTTACAGCCAAAAATTGTTTTACTATCCACAATTTTCTCTTCGGGAGGAAAATGAGTTTCATCCAATTAGTAAACTCTGACTCGTCCCCAGTGATTGTAAAAATTTGGGAACTAAACGGATAATCTCGTGAATAACACCAATGACACATTTTCCCTCTGTGTATGGGCATCATTGAAAATAGTGTATTTCCTTCGGAAAATACACTAAAAGCTTACGTAATATATCATTTTATTTCTTTGACCTCCCGTAAGAAAAGTGACACATAAGGCTTTAAATTTTTTTTATGATGCTGCTGATCAGTTTCCTACTGTTTCTGCAATTGGGGAAAAATTACAAATCAAATGAGATTTGACTTACTCTCAGAAAAAAAAATAAAAGCAGGGCATCTCTGCTTTTTTTTGAATATGATCGACAGTCTCCCTTTGAAAGACGTCTAGGCATTCTTGACCAAATCAAGTCATCAAATGGCCAAGGCCAGAAGCTTTTTCTTCAATTAAAAATGACCCACAGGTATTTGATGGAATGACCATGAATATAGGTACAATTAAAAGTTTAGGTCCTTTTCTGCCGGACACAAGTGCTGCACATGGACGAAGTAATTAGGTAACGTAGATGCACCAAACTTGAACCATAGGAAAGAGATTCAAAGTCTTATTCCTCCATAATAATGAGGACCAAGTTTGAGGATTTTTTGCAACGTTCAAAATATTTTGACAGAGAAAAATTTAAGGCTCTTGTTTAATGCCAAACTACTCCAAAGTCATATTTTCCTTAATGCACCTTTAGCCTTGATAAAGATCGCAAGGATCGAAAAGCTTCAGCTATAATCTAATAAATGTATCTCTCTTAACACCTTGGCGTTTTGTATTCACATGTTCCTACTATTAGTAACGCACTTTGTTGCATTTTTGTCAAAGTATTCGTTCAAATGATGATAATGCGATATTGCTCACAAATTTCTAAGAATTTAAGGCACACGAGTCAAAATTGAATCACAACATCAAGTCTAATGATATCGAGATCCTGTCAGCAGTTCAGCATCAATATTGTTTGATCAATTAAGTATTTGCTGGTTGCAAATCCAGTTTGCTTATTAGGAAAGCATCGGTATTTGCTGCTCTCAATTCAAACTTTATCAGGTATTGAGCAACATGTATGAAATGGTAAGAAAAGTGGAACTAATCTGGCCATCATAACCAGGGCCAAATCATGATATTTGGATAACATTGCAAAATGTAAAGTATGTAATAGTAGTGTAACAGAAGAGAAAGGAAGGAGATGTCAATGACAGTGAGTGAGTGAGATCTAAGTATCAGCGTTCATTAAGTACATGGCAAGGGTACTATGATCTTGCTGGCTAAGATTCACATTCATACACTGATACTTCTTGCATCCTTGGAAGCATTCTGTTTTGACACAAACAGAAGCTTCACAAAAATTCAAATGACGTAGCTCATGTAGATAAAGAAACAATATGTAGAATGTACAATGATTTACATTACAAAAATACAATAGTAGTGATAAGAGGAAATCAATTTCAAAAGCGCGGTGTTTACGTTACGATAGTTGAGAGGTGACACTCCGTGGTGTACGTTGCTTGTCGTTTGCCGCATCTCAGCAGGAAGCAAAAACCAACTATGATTAATTATCATTTCACATAAACGTCCACCCTAGTTGATTATGAATTCCGAATTTATGAAGGATTTAATCCATAATAATGAAAGTGATGAACAGCAGTATAATGAAGATGAGGGCGCAAAAAATCACGTTTTTGGCTAACTTTTGGCTATCACCGTGGATAATTTTAATATCTAGAAAGGGAAATTTCAAAGAAAATCGTAAAAAACACACAAGTCGTGTCCGAAATGTTTTATTTGAAAAGTATGTGACATACCGCATGCGTAAATTTGGGCGCGAAGAGGTGCGCAAACGGATCGATTTTCCTCCAATGGCGCGATTTCCGGAGGCCGGCGACAGCACTAAAAAAATTTTCTTTTTCCTGTTCAATTTGCACCAAAAGGCAACACTTGCACGTGTGTATCTGAAAGTGTGGTCAAGTGAAGATTGACCAATGCTAAATAATAGGTGATAATTTAATGAGCAAAGGTCCGTAAATTTTATTATTGCACAAAAAATTGGAAAAACCTTCTGAAACTTTTCCATATTCTTAACGCATGCTTTGTTTTTCCATCCAATTTTTTTATTTTCCTGGGCGATTTCTTCTCTGTGTTTCTTCGTGTTCTTGAACTAAATTTTCAGATGTGTGATCCAAAGCTCAGCAGCCTGTTCGGATGTTCAATCCGAAAACTTCAGAGATCTTTATGACCCAGAGAGATCCCTCTTCAGAGATCTTTGTGCGGGTCCCACGCACGAAGTTTTTTTCTCCGTGTGTAAGCTGGCAGGCGGTGAGAGCCGAAGCAGTTCACGCTCCTGCCAGTGCCTATGATTTTTTCTACAGTCTTGCAGACGGAAGGAACGTCCTGCGAAATTTAATTGAACTTCGTTCGCAGTACGGTTCACAGTCAAAAACGAAGGGTTTTACGTTCGCGTGAATTTGCAATGGTCCATCTACTCCCGTCTTACCCTCGCGAACCCCGCCTGCCTATTCGCAACCCCCGGAAAAAATGTTTCCACCAGCAGCGCTGTGTAATAATGTTGAAGCCACCGCACGCACCACGTCGACCTTGAACGCTCCAGGAAAAGTAGCCTAACTGGGACGTGGATTTTCCGTGCCGTCATTTCATCACGTGCAGTTTGCATGCTTGACGGAAATGAAACGTGTTGGTCGCTCAAGCAACTTCATCGTGTTTCAGTCTGGAATTGAATGCTCGCCTCTCAAACTGACAGCCACTGTTCTTTTTTTCAATTTCAATGGCTCGGTTCGTTCCACTTCTTCAGTTATTTCACTTTCTACTGGATTACGCAGGTAGGCTTCATCAACAGCTACTTCTTTTGCGACCCACACTTCTACGTGATTCGATGGTTGGCGTCCAGAAGGTAGTAACAGCTCGTTCTGCCAGTTCTAATAATCATGTTTTCCCCTTTCTTATGCAGTATTTGGGTCGGCTTTATTATCGGTATATTTAACAAAGGTTTACTTGTTTTACTAGTGATACTTTCTTGCGTACGGAATGGTCTTTCTGTACGCCGATACCAATTGCAGAACACACTCCAGCGGTTTTTAGCTTCTATTTAGAAGTCTACTGCATTCTTCAACTAATTTGACGCCCCTTTTGGCAACGTCGTTTACACTCCTTAGTTAACAATAAAACACTTTAAGTAAGTTATTAAGTAAGCCATCCCACCTATTTTGCACACACTCGGTGACAAAATCACAATTTTTAACCGTCAAAACAATGATAAGAGAAAATACTCTTGATTCAATCGGATTTTTGCTTAGATCGAGAACCAAACCTATTAATTTATGCGGATTTCCTTTTGATGCAAGCGAAAGTCCGATTGAATCAAGAGTATTTTTTCCTGTTATTGTTTTCAAGAGTCTGGATTCTAAATCCAAGCGACTTTTTTTTTCCAGTGTGCAGTGGATGCAGACGTACCAGTTTTTTAACGTTTATATTATTTCTTGTCATCGTGTTACGGAGGGTAGCGCTCGAGAGAGTTTTTTGTCTCTTTCCTAAAAAATATGAATCACCGTAAAAAAGCTAACCCGAAGTTATTACTATCCCTGAAATCAGTAATTTAATATGAGAAAAAGTGAATGAAAAACTAATAATTGCTTTGGGAAAGGCCCAATCTATATTTCCTCGCGGAAATCATGCGGTACCAGCATAACATAACACACACACGACGCAGCATAACAAAATACGCAAAATATTTGCAAATTTTTTCTAAGTCTTAAATCTAAAACATTTAGTTACTGATGGGTGTCGAGGATATACTTTTGAATCGAAGTAAGTAAGTACCAGACGGATAATTGACGATTAACGAATGTAAAATTCATGTTAATTGTTATAAGGATAATTTACATGTTCTAATTAAAATGCGGAAGAGTTCTAGCAGTACTATTATTGGTGTTTAAAGTTTAATTATTAGCAGCGGCCTGTTTCATAACTTTCAAATTGTGCGCTGAATTATCAACCTGTGCAACTTTTGCTAGCAAATATCTGAATCGATTTAACCTACTCCTTGAGTCCTTATGCTGCAATTTCGAATTTACTTCATCCAATTTAATCCTTTCCGTAAATAAAGCCTGACAATAATTTACACCCTTCTCGTCCAATTTTTCCTTAACTTCATTCTTATTTTGACCCCCCTTCCCTGTAAGACTTGCCACAGCTCGGACTTCAGGGGCGAAAACCTCTCTGAAGCATTTCCTAATGAAAACGGAGTCCCCCTCACTTCCCGGTGGAGACTCGGTCATGAACCTTGAAAAAGAGGCCTGGGATATGCGACTGAATTTTCGATTTTCTGGTAATTCAAATGGTGCTACGTTAGGTGGTGGCATCGGAACTTGGGAACCAAAGGGACCGGGGATGTTCTCGGTTGAATTTATGTTAGTCATTGGGATATCTTCAAGTTGAAAATCAACCATTTCAACTTTAGGATCGATGATGTCATATGACTTTGAGATGGCGCAGCAGACGGTTGAACTGAAGGATGGTGTAGCAGACCAGAAGGGGGTTGAACTGAGGGATGGTGAATCTGAGTTGTTGGACGATATGGGACTATATAGACGCATTAGCTGCTGCAGGGGCGAAGGACGACTGTTGATTTAAGGGATCAGAAAGTGAAAACTCGAAGGAGGTGAAGCCATGAATAGAAGTTGAAGCCGTGCTGGAATGTTGCTGTACGTCCCTCTTCACTAAATTTGTAACTTTATCGATAGCCTCGTCATATCTAGCCTGTAAATTTTGGTCGCGGGGGGATTCGGCCGGTCGGATTTTTCTTGGGATACGGCCAGTTTCTAATTTATTATTCAGAGTGTGGAAAGTTTGGCAACAATGCACAGAACAAACATGAATGAAACGTGGTATAAAAAAAAATCAGCCATTTAACATAGTGTACTTACATATCTGAAGGTTACAGTCCATTTACAGTTGATAACCGGTCCAAACATTTCTTAAGGTCCTTCTGCTCGATGTATTGTAGCAAAATGTTTGTGATGCGATCATTTAGGTCCGTATATTTTTTACTCCTTTTCATAATATTCAGCGGCATCCCGACGTTTATTCCGTGGACTTCTAGTAAAGATTTTGATGCTCAAGCTCCAACTTAGCATTTGCTGCCTCCAAATTCCTACATTTTTCTGCGAAGACTGCACTTTCAATTTTATTTTTATTTACGTCTTCCTGCAACTTCTGAAAATTTTCCTAAAAATTCTCGGATGGACCGGTCCGTAGTTCCCTATCTCTAAGCCTCATGCTTTCTTCTTCTAACACCTTACATTTCACGCTTAAATCAGAATACCGACGTGGGTTTACGTCTGGGCAAAGAATTGGATCCGCTAAGTAACATTCAAACCTACGATTCCTTATGTATTTGACTTATATCCGCTCCTAAAAAGGCTAACAGTTACCACAGAAAGATCAGCGTTCTGAAAAATGTGCCTATTAGGAACTGCAGAATTTTTTTCATACATAGGGTGGGTCAATGATATAGTTGTGGAAAAGGGGTGGGACAAAAAAAATACACCCTCGAGACCCTTCCCAACAAGTGAAGAACCTTTCTCATACATCGGTATTGTTGTTCATGATGTTGATTGTTTCCTCCAATGAGCGCGAGAAATAAGACGCAGTTAGGCCATCTATGAAATTATCGAGGTAGTATTCCGGCCGAAACTCCTCTTTATTCCCTCTGTTGAAACAATAGAGGGAGCCGCTATTGTTTCTTGCTGTCATATTTACTCGTATAAACAATGAGTTTCTCGAGGTAAGAGGAACACATGTTTAAGATCTAAGCTGGATGTTTAATAGATGCGATAAATGGCTATGATGCAAATGATTTCTGAAAGGATCATTTACATAACCGTCATTTTTTCGTGGAAAGCACCTGATATTTTCAGAATAAGTACGTGCGTGCGTGACGCGACAAAAACAGATCGTGGCACTCTTCCCTCTTATTTTGCGGTTTTGCTCTTTTTACTTCTCAGAACAGAGACAGCCGTTGCTCGAACTGCGATCTGTTTTATGGAGTGGGGGTGTGCCACCAGGAAAAAAAGGTAATGTGACTTCTGTGCGCAGGCATTGACAATGCGTCGAATTGTGCAAAGTACTTTTAAGGCACCGTCCGAATAGTATGCACTCGCAACGTAGTTCGATAGTTCGTGGTCATGCTAAAATGCCTGGTTTTCCGTTGTTCCGTTTGTGTTCTTTTTCTCTCGTTCATTTTCATGGTAATATATTCGAAACCCTCACTGTTTTCAACCAATTAAAAACCATAGGATGAATTCAAGTAAATTTTTCGTAGCGGTTTATATGCCCGTCATAAGGCTGGATAGATTCAGGTTGGATAATTCTGAAAAATTTTGATTGAGTTATTAAGGAGCAACTTTCACTTCACTAATTACAAATGATTTAAACACTGAATAAGAAAGAGGGAAAAACTATCTGTAAGGACGAGACCATCACCATCTCAACGAAGAAAAGTTCAGTTTCCAATTTTTTCTCTCATCTGTCTTCTGGAGAATTTTCACCGACCATTGAAAAGGCGGAAAATCGGAAATCCTACCTAGGCTTCTTGAAAAGCCCTAAACGACATCACGTAGTATTAAGTTTTGCGAGTGCACTTCTAGCTGTACTAAAAAATGTCCTAATAGCGCTTAAAGCCGAATTGTGGGACTGGGGCGAGGTAGAGGCGTTTTATTATCATAATAATATTCGAGTATGCAGCTACTTACATTATAATTCCTACAGGGCTGAGAAAAATACTACGCATCACTGTCTAAAACTACTTACATTATAATTATAACCAAACTGAGAAAAATATTACCCATCACTGTCTGAAACCTAAATGTGTTTCGAAGAATTCATTCGAACCGGCGGAAGAAAAAACTTCCGGCTTCCTGATGTTATACTTTTTGTGCCGTTGTAATTCTGTTCCGCACGCGGGACGATTTCACAATTATTTTTTGTGGATAGCCTACCTATGCGCTCTTTGATTATCTTGTTTTTTGTTTTTTTTGCCGAGTTTGCAATTAAATGTTTCTTGTAAATGCCTCCATTGTGTCGGTAAATTCGGCCACGTCCGAAACATATTGCCTTTTGATGTGAATTTTGACGTGCACTCGTACGTGTGCGAAGTTCACACTCACGGGAGGGCAGTTGATCAGAATTAGAGAACAGTATATATTTGTTTTATTCGTGGGTTCAATTTTCACTTACACATAGGCTGTCCCGAAAGTTTCGCATCGGTACACCGTATAAGCCATCGAAGAAAGCCAGCAAGTTGCGGTTTGCGGGGTTCTGTAGATCAACTCATTAGCTTCAAAACGGGTCTTTGTCAAGCTCATTTTGTCAAAAATTGACCAAGATACAGCGTTTTTTCGGAGACGTGTTGGGTGGACCCCTACCAGATTTTAGGACTTTTCAGGGGGAAAAAAACAAACTAACAAAGTTTAAACATCAGATCCGTGTATTAAAAGAATTGAACAAAATAAGTATTGCTAATGAAGTTTACATACTTACAATTCTAAGCTTCTTCTTTCTTTTCAAAGTACTTTCCTCCAGCTTTGATGCACAGACGCAAGCGTTCTTCCCATTTCACCAAAATTGTTTTTGTGAAATCCTCGGGAGTGAGAGTTCCACAAAAAGCTTGAGCAGCGGCCTTAATTTCAGCAACTGAATTGAACCTGGTACCTCGTAAAGCGTTTTTTAGTTCTGGAAAAAGCCAGAAATCGCAAGGCGCGAGATTGCCCACCTTGCGCCGTAGATGGTCCAATTTTTGATTGGTCGATCGCCTCTCTGCGTCAGACGTTAATGCGAGTAACCTACTCCTCATCCCCCAAGCATTCATTTTGAGTGGCAATCCTCGCAAAACTATCCGACTTCAAGCGATAACTATTCGAACACCGGCGTCGCGGGGTTGCATACTCTTCCTTTCGAAGGCGACTTTTGCGCGCGAATTGAAAAGTTGCAGCTGCTTAGTGTTGTTTTGTAATTTGCTTTCAATTGGTTCTTCTACTGCATGTATTTCCGGGATTTTTCGACGGTACATCATGGAAATGTGAATGTGATGCATTCCTAGCACATGTCGACGGCGAAACTACCAGATCACGTATCTCGTTTGCGGCGTTTAATAATTGCTGCTCCCATTTTATTTGTTTGAAGGAGCATAAATAAATATCTGTTTTTGAAATTTGTATAGAGTTACCTCCGCATTAAGTGGACACAACACGGAAGTTTAAGTATTGACGTTGAGTAGTTTTCCATTTAAAAAATAAAGTATGATAGGAAGTTTACAACGTTGGAAACTAAGATACTTGGTCTTGTAGTTTCACTCGTCAATATGCGACTTCACTGCAGAACTTCTGTGCAAGCAGTGTCGAAACCGATTCAGAACGGTGCTAAATATGCATGAACAACTATTATCGAAGAGTATTGATCAAAACAAACGTCAGACATTCGGCATTTTTTATCGTTAGGGTTTGGGTTCGCCTAAGAACTTAATTTTTTAAATTTCTTGGAATACTCACTTGCACCTTTTTTTCCTTATATGGGTCGGTCGCGTTTCGGTCTCTTCATGGTCTCACGAAGAGACCTAAACGCGTCCAACCGGTATAAGGGAGGAAAAAACGTGCAGGTGAGCTTTCATAGCGAATTTAAATCACTTAGCCTTTTTGTCCCAAAATACAGACACTATTCACTATAGAGCGTAGGTTTTCGAAATAATTTTTTCATCGCTTGTTGACTGATAGGAGAAATCTTAGTATGCCTGTATGTGTGAATCACCTACGGGTGCATCTAGTCAGGAGCATAACAACTTCATACGGCAAGTTGAGTCATCATCATGTAAAAACTTTAATCACTCGCATATTCTGCCGTGCTACGGAAAAACGCCGTATGAACCTTCAGGCGTTGCCGAATTTCCTTTGATAAAACTCGATTTTCCTTGTAAATTTTTGAATATTTCCCTATCAATTTTTCAGACGATTTATTTCGCAATTTTACCTAAAAATTCTGAAAATTTCAAGGAAAAACATTCTTAACATTCCTCCTAAACATCCGTTTTAACGAAGGAAATTCGGGAACTCTCGAATGTTCATACGGCGTTCTTCCTTAGCGCCGCAGTATTGCGTTTTGCCTCTCTCCCAAATTCCAGACGATGAAAAAGATTTCAGTCCGTAAAAAATATTGAACAAGCCTGTGTGAAAGTATGAAGAAAGGGCAGAATACTGAAAGGAAAAAACGAATTCGGCAGAGGAGAGAAAGCCGAAAACAGGAAAAAAGTTTGGTAAAAACATCGATACCACAGACTTTTTTTTATGCCGCGCGCAACGAGGAAAGTTTCGTGGAACTTTTCAGTAGAAATTTGTGATCGGGCGATGAGATCTGCTCTCCTCGACCTTCCCGAGGTTTTTTCTGCCCCTGAATGCGCACTCAGCAAATGCTGAGAAGGGGTCGTGGAATTTGACGTTTTTCTGCATAAAAGAACCAGCCACGGGTGGGAAAGAAGGAGCGTGCTCGTTTGTTGTGGGCCGGAAGAGTAAATGGGAACTATAAAGCGCCAGTGACGTCAGCGGCGACGCTGACGAGCTACGCGGTCTTCAACGCACGAGACCTGTCCGCAACACTTTTGTCATATGTGCAAGACTCATGTTAAAGGTTGTGACTTGTTACTAGATGTTACTGGTAGCATACATACAGTTGGCGCTTAGTTCTTTTTGATTAAATGTCAAATTCCACTTTTCCATTTTGCCCAAAGAATTATTCGATTGATATGAAAAACATTGTCTTACGACTTCAAATAGTCAACATTTTCGAAGACAATACTGATGTTGGAGCTCTAGTTTAGGATAGCAAAAACGTGATCATTAAGTACACCTATGACTTGCTCCGCTCCAACTTCAACTGTTTCCTTGTAATGTAGTTCATCATGTACATGATTCGTGCTTTAAGGATCTACTAGAATTTACAATATTCCAGAAATTTTTAAAATATTTGTAGAATTATTTATTATGTATGTTACATTTTTTGCTTTCTCTCGTAATATCCTTATTTTGTAGTCACGCTTATGGTGTTTGAGTCTATTTTTGAGATACGCGTATTTTTTACTCTGGAATTTTGGACGTTTTCGGCGTCTTTTCTAAAATTTTGCATTTCTTTCGTGATTTCTTTCACAATGTTATTGTTTGGCTCTAATATTTGGACTGATTGCATTATGAAACTTATTAGGCGTTTGCTTGAATGTGGAGGGAAAATACAGGTTGTGCTGATGAGCGATTTCTTGAATAAGTGAATGAACATCTTCATTTAATCTGTTTTTACTCAAATCTGCTAGATTTGCTCTGAACATGTGTATTCTCGAAGCGTACTCATTTTCGGTGGATTGCGCTCCTATCGCCGCTTCAACGCTGCTCACACGAGACCGAACCATTCTGCTTACTGCTAGCTCATTGGTAGACAGCTGGTTTCAAGGTCAAATCTCGAACAACTGATCGGCAACACTGTGTGGGGCACGAGTGGAACGTGGAACTGAGGATTATTCCAATGCAATCGGTAGAGGGTGCATTAGAAATAATGCATTTCTAATACGCGATGCAACAAGGACAAGTCAAATCCTATTGATGGTTTTATATTAATGCCGTATAATATATGACGTAAATGATAGTTTTACAAGACGTAATTGAAACTTCGCAATTTTTGTAATTTTGATATTAAATTTGCATTAATTATAATTCATTACAGCGTCGTATGTCCATCTACGATTCGACCTCTATGGTATTTTTGGCGGCCTAACTTCATTTCATCGATCTCGACTAAATGGCCGTCTCCACCGATTAGGCCCTCGTCTTCGTAATCACGATCTAAGGCTAAGCAACACATGTGTCGGCAATAATTATTTATCTATTTATTTCAAAACAACTTATACTAATATATACAGGGCCACAGGGGCCCCAAAACATATCTTATTAACACAAAAAGCAAATCCAATATCCAATATGTGGGTCTGGAACCCAATAACCAATAGATAAGTAACATAAAATAATCATAACTTAGACTACATAACATTACAAAAGAAAAAGAAAGGAAAATGCTAACATGAGTGTGAAAAGAAAAAGTTAAATAAGAAATAGTTAACAAGTTGAACAAGATAGAGTGAGTCAATCAAGAGTGAGCCAATTATACCAATCCGCTATTGTAGCGTCGCTTAGTTCGGTATCATCTTCTGCTAGTGCGCATTCACATTTCGCGTCTTCGTATTTAAATTTATATGCGAAACAATATGTAACTAATATCGCTTTTCGAACGCCTAATTTCGCGTTATCAAACCATGTGCCTTCAGCGCGGGATCTGCGAATATTATTGCCGCGTGATGCGTGACTTTTTTGGCATCTGAATTCGCCCATAATTTCCGATCTTGAATAGTAAATTTTCACATCGTTCCGACGAAAAGGACATTTTTTTGAGCGTTCGATCAGTGAATGTTCTAATAAAAATTCCCGCGTTGATTCCTTATAGTATTTCACTCAACCGTAATAAATTAATCGGGCGCGAGTTCGACTTGTTGATAAACGGAAACTACGAAAGAAAAAAGAACATATTAGATGATTATCAACAGATTATTAATTATCTTATCCTTACTTTGTTTATCTTACCTGCATGTAGGATCAGTTAATACGATTAGGGTGGGAGGGGTCACTTCGGTTCGAGCGTGGCGGTGACATAGCGGCAGTTGCTGTGTAGTCCTCGTCGCTGAGCAGCGACGATTTGTGTGTTATTTTCGAAGCTTTCAAAGCTCGTAACTTTCTCAATATCCATTTCCGACACTTGAAATTTCACAGTTATCTTTCTCTATTAGTGCCCTAACTACCCTCCGAATTTCATCCCGAAATTCAGCAGCCCATATACCAAAGATTTTCCCTGGATCATTCAAATTTGAATGAGCTGGCGAAAAACTCATTCAAATTGAATGATCTGGATCTTTCATTTTTCAATAAGCTTGAATGATCCATTTCCTCTCGGGTGGCGGATGTCAGCAACCGCTATTGTTACATATTAGTTCTCACATTACGATTTTATGGCTGTAATTTTTACAAAATTTACCTTGTTTTCAGCTTGCAGCCAAGTAGTAACGCATTCCTTACTGCGACGCGCGACGTTTCGCTCCACATGGGGGGCATCTTCAGTCAGGCTTTATACACATCACATTTATCACATTAAAACTTGAATCTGTTCGTAAAAGCAGGTCGGGTGTCTACGCGAAATGTTGAAATTAACGATTGTCCACGCGGAAAAAATTTAAAAACACGAAAACTAAGTTCTCATATAGCTATCTCTTGGCCAAAATCGTCCGTAAGGCGGTATTTTCCCTTAGCCACCAATGATCACATCTCGCCCCCTGATCTTTTGCAGGATGGCTGCCGTGCCGGTCCAATTGCGATTTCTCAACCAACCGCCAATTCAGGGTCCCTTGAAGGGTCATCCAACAGCCGCGGACAACAAGCCGACATGAATGAGGGATTCGAGGAGTCACCATACAGAAGCCTGCGAAATCGAACAGCGGCTGCGCGAACGAGGTTCTCACCGACAGCCAGCACGCCAAAGATAAGTCCATCCGAATCCTCACCGACACCCAGCATCTCGACCATGGCGAAGAACTCCGTCATGAGCGTCGTCAGCTCGTTGGACGAAGCGGCCGGGAGAGCCGTCAGCGCGGTGGGCCTCCTTCTAGGCTTCTTCAACGGATTCACCACGCAGCTAAGCACGAGCGCGTTCAACTCGATGGTGCGGGTCCACAACGCGAACATGGACAATCTCCATCGTCTGCGACACCTGGCGGGGAACGTGGGGAGCTCGGCCGTGGACCTGGGAGCCTCGGCCGTCGCCGAGACGGCCAGCGTGGTGGGCGCCGTGTGTCGGGCGAACGAGCGGGTCCTGAGCCGCGTGCCCGGGGTTCGGCGTCTGGTGGACCTGAAGAGTGTGGCCGGTCTGGCGGCGGCGGGCGGGCTCGCGTCGGCCGCCGGCGCCGTCGAGAAGATCGGGGGCCTGGCCGTGAGCGCGGTGGCGTTGGAGAAGGACGACCGGGTGGCCGACTCCGAGGGGGTCCTGCAGAAGATCGGGGGGTTCCTGAAGAAGATCGAGGGGCTCTCCGGCTCGGATGTCGTGACGGTCGGCCTCGCGGTGGGGACGAGTGACGGTCCGGCGGGTGCCCTGAACAACATCGTGGGGGCGACGAACCCCGAGTCCTCGTTCAGGATCGGCCAGACCATCGGTCGCCTCGCGTAGTAGGTTGCAATGAGTCCAGTCGCAGAATCTTGTTTTGATGCTAGGTCCTTGTAGGCTAGCCGAAAATGATAAGATCCTTCCAATTAGCAAATTTCCACGTTAACACTGGTAAAAAAAACGTCTTGGACCAATGGCGCGGTGCATTTACTTAAGAGTGCAGTTTTTTGTCGCCGGATTTAAGAGTCTTGAGCTCTTGTTTCAAGCGGATTTTGCATTGAAACAAGAGTCCAGACTCTTAAATCCGGCGACAAGAAATTGCACTCTTGAACCAAGAGGTTTTTTTTACCAGTGAAATATTGAAAGGATTGGATACGCGATCAACTTCCGAACCAATTCTGATCAAAGTAGTCCAGTCGATGGCTGATGGTCACCATGCAAAGTCATCTTTGGTCAAAATTGGACGGGCCGTCAAATTTTGATCAGAATGGAGTGCCTGCCACCATTCATCATTGCCGGCCGCACGAAACATCTCCACCAAGTTTTCATTTTAAAACTAAGGAAGGTATTGATTTCAAAACTGATTACTCCCGACACTTTGATGGTTTAATTGGTTCGGGAATTTGATCGTGTATCGAGATCTTATCAAGATATCGCGCATTGAAATTTTGGTTTATGACGTCATCCACCGCGGTCGTTGTGTACCATGGTTTTTTCCACCCTGGTTTCATCAAAGTGTTACGCATGTTAGCCGACCGATTCATCGATGTACAACTGTGGTGGATGACGTTATAAACAGAGTTTTTCAAAGCGCGGTACGTCTGTCAACATGGAGCGTAGAAAATAGCTTTTTGGACACGTCTTGTTATTTCAAACTAATCACCAATTAAATCTAGCATCAAAACACGATTCTGTGACTAGTGCAACAACTAATTACGGACTGACAGATTCTATTATATTATCCTGAGTTTTTGGCATCACATTCAGATGATAGTTGCTTTTTTCGAAGGTGATCAGTTTCCTTCACATTCTACAACTTTTTTATTTTTATTAAACGTTCAAGTGTCGTAATTAAGAATATGGTAAAATAGTGCAGCGGCCACATTGTTTGGCAGGGAGATCAAGGCTTAAAATTTCCATCAGAGTCTAAAAATGTGCGCTCTAATGAGCTCTAATTTTACCACCTTGTGGTATAGTGCATATAGTTCAGGCCACACTTTTGGTGTTCTTCTTGTGTTCGTATAATTAAATCGAGCATACATACATATGTTAAGTGTGTAATACATCATCTTGTTACTTACAGTTCGGGCCACACTTTCAGTGTTCTTTTAGTGTTCGTATAATCAAATCGATACAACTTATAGTTAAGTCAAAATCAGCGAACATTGTAATGCAATGTCTGAAGGCAGTATCACTGAATATATTGGAATTTGGAGTGTAGCCGAGTGCTAGAAACAATGTAAAATTTCTTTAAAAAACTTACATTTTATTAACAAACTTAGACCGAAGCTTCTCGAAGCAAACGCTTTATCAGGGTCACAAATCGATATCACAAAGGCCATAATTTAAATTTCAAACAAGGTAACAGATGTCATTGATGGTAATAATTGATAACAATCGATTTTGTGACCCTGAAGATGAAGCGTTTGCTTCAAAAAGCTTCGGTCTAAGTTTGTTAATAAAATGTAAGTTTTTTAAAGAAATTTTACATTATTTTTAGCACTCGGCTACACTCCAAATTCCAATAGTTAAGTGTCTGAAGTATTGTATATGTACAAGAGAAACAGACGGGTGACCTGCCCAGAGAAAAGAACACCAGATTTCACATATTCCTTGTTTATTTTGTATTTGAAATAACTGCAAGGAACAGTCACAATTGAATATGAAGAGATATTAAACATGCAAAGGCAGCTTCTTTTTGACAAGCAAAATCTGCTAACTGATCCAAACGTTCAAAGTGAATTATTCAAAATTATGCCTGTAAAAAAAGCGCGTTCATGCGGCATGTCTTTCTGCTTTTCAGGCCGACTGCTGTGCTGTATGAAGATAGGGATGGGCAAAAGGAGTGCTCAATACGGAAGTACCTTTTTCAATTTATGGTCATGTTTCGGTTTGGATTTTTGTTCCAATCATCGAGGGGGAAGACTTATGGAAAGGCACCGTCAGGAAAAGCCAGAGAGGAGAGGGGTGACGGTACCCTCCCTAAATATAATTTTGAAATGGAGATTTCTCACTTGTGACACGCGTATCGAGTTTTCCCTTTGTCCATCCTACAAGGCACTAAAATGTACTCCATCCATGGGACAACTGACATAGGAACGATCTCTATCGTAAGAGACCTACAAACAATGCGTTTTCTTTCTTTGGGTTCAGAATTCATTTCTACCTAAGTTTCATGAAGTACATAAAACAACATTCTTCATTTTGCTCATTCCAGACTTTCCATTTGATCGGGTAATTGCCCTGAAACAGAAATACATTGTCCATCAGTATATCCATCCTCTTTTTACTTCCGACGCGTGGAGACAGCACGCTTTTATTCTATGGAGTGTGTGCGAGATTTTCTCAATATTGAGGTCGCGGAGTATGAACGACTATTAGATTACGTTTTGCGTTAAGGAACTGCTATTTGTGGGTCATTCATGGAAGCACCCTCCTGCTCGAGGGATCTAATGGCACTTACCCTGTTTCTAAAGTAAACTAGAAATAGTAGTCCCACATTGCAAAATGTGGTCCAATAATTCGTGGCACCCAGCGACAGGTTGAAACATTTATTTCGAAGGAATAAGAAAGTATTCTTTGCGATCGTCTTTGAATGTAGCAACGTTGAACCCGGCTAATTTCTCGTTCAACATAAACTGCTAAATTAATGAGTTGTGCCGTAGAATATCCTTAGAAACGAAAAAACCTATAAATCTGCCAAGTGGTGCCGGTGTAAATGTTTTGTTCATCTTTCTTTTCATTTTTAATTTATTCTTATCGATCTTCGTTCGTCAACGGCCACAGCCCTATGCCCCCCCCCCCCCCCCCCAGAAAAAACCTCATTTAGCAGTGTACGCTGTAAGAATGAGTGACACAAACTCATTGTGGTCGATATGGGAAGAAATTCCCAATTTTTCTGGGAAATTTCTGTAAAACATCCAGGAAGTATCGGGGAACGCGAGAAGTCAAAAATTCCTTGGGCTCAAGACTCCTTGTTCCGACGAATCACAGTCTACCGTACACGGTACGTCCTCACCTTCTGGCCAAAGTATCACAAGCGCCACATGTGACGTCTAACTTTTCCGCCGCCATTTTATTTGTATATGGAGAAATTGTTCAACGAAGCTGTTCGGAAATTTCACTGAATTTTCTTTGTGCTGACGATAATGGAGATGTTGCATGCGTGAGGAATTTGCGATTTGATCAATGGTTCTTAAGCAAAAGTTCGCGAGACACACGATAGTGCCACTGATTTTCTCTGAAATTATCTCCCAAGCTCAAAAAAAACTCTCAAGTTGAGGCCAAAATGGAGGGGATATCCTACGCCATCCTGAGAGTCCACCTCTACATCAAGACAAACTCTCCATGCAGAGATGGAGAGCAAATACACTGACAGGGCTGCTACCTCATTTGGGGACTCGAAAACTGATATCACGGCAACCCTGCTAATGTATTTGCTCCCTATCCTTGCACGGAGAGTTTTTCTTGATGTAGAGGTGGACTTTGAGGATAGCGTGGGATGGGATATCCCCTCCATTTTGGCCTCAACTTGAGAGCTCTCTTCGAGCTTGGGAGTTAATTTCAGAGAAAACCAGTGGCACCATCGTGTTTCTCGCGAACTTTTACAAACGAATCAGTAGTCAAATCGCAAATTCCTCACATATACAACATCTCCATTCACTGGTACTTTCAAACAGATCAACCAAAAAATTCTCTGTACTAAAATATAATGGTGGGCGGATATTTCGTAACGTCGCATGGCGCTTGTGTTACTTCGGCCGAAAGGTGGCAACGTGTCTCAAAGAAGATATAAATGTAGAATATGCGAGTCTCCGTAGTTTTTTTCATACTTTCAATCCAACAACTAGCATGAAAATATACCAGAACTTACCGTCGGATACCAGGTTTTTATCAGGATTCCGTACTTGAGGGTGTAATTTTTGCCTGCCTCCATCGGGCAGGTCGTATACAAGCATCCGTCAGAGTTCATATCGAGAAAAGGCACGTCGAACCACGAGGCCCAGTAGACTCGAGCACCGATTTGACTACCGGAAAATTCTGGAACAGACATCGCACGCCCGTATGACACCTGCTCAGAGTTACTTGCTCATGCATACTTACCGTGCTTGTTTACACGATCAAACCCAGCTATCAAAATATCAAAGTAAGGTGTTGTGATTGCCTTTTTCGATGACTTGGGCCAATCACAGCACTTGACCTAGATATATTGATAGCACGGTTTGATCGTGTATTATAAGTGTTTTACTACCACGACGAATGGCGTGATCATCATGGCATGAAAAAAAAAAATTCACCGCGAGTTAGGATTTTGCACCCAACTGCGTACCAAATACGTTAGAAAATTAGTGAAAGTGTTGTTTTTACTAATTTTCTCAACGTTTTCAGTACGTAAACAGTGGTAAATGAAGTTGTAGGTAAATTATGCTGTTTATTATTTCTTTCGATGGATCCGCAGTTTCTGCATATTATTTGTACATATAGTAACACGATTTGTGTACTAAACCCTTTTGCAAAATTCTAAGACTTTTCAATGAGTATTTTTCCTTATGCACTAGCATTTTTTCTCCTCATCGTCTTGTGCGGGTGTGATTGTGCTTTTTGGTTTCTTCCGAAGTATTTTTTGTCGTAGCTAAAGCCTTTTTCAAAAGGAATAGACGGTTAATAAAAATATAGATAATAATTTAATTTACTGTATACAGTACTTACTGGGAGTGAAGTCAAATTCTATGCTACCATTTGTGCCACGGAACATCCTACAAGGTTTTCCTTCCCTAGCATCTGGACATGGATTTATCCGCACTTGATGAATGTCACATTTTTCTGAAACAAATAGGTAATTGGTTTGCTATTAATTGAATAGGACTTATTTATGCCAAAAGGAACTATGTGCATAGGCTTTTCATGCAACTTGGTTTCTTTTAGTAGGCCTGATCATTTCTAACTTTCTAATCACATTTTATCTTTTAACAGAGAAGCCAATCGGTACTCAAGTTCATTTTTCCTGCGTTTAAGTCTCCGTGTAAAGTTAACATTAACATTCAACGGCATCGGCTCCTGGGGTTTAAACTGTGTCCGTTACAGCTGAAAATAAGTTTCATTCTAATCTCGGACTCTAATCTGAATTACTCATATACTGACGCATATTTCTCTCTCTCTCTCTCTGGAAGATTAAGTTTCTATTAGTAGGGATGTTCGACATGACTTTTCGACCATACTTTCCAGTATGTAGTAATTGTTTCATTGGGTGTCAATAAGCAGAGATAACTTATAAACTTCACGAGAAAATTTTTTCCTTTCGAGTCTCTACAACTTATCTATCGAAAGTTAGATAATGAGAACCTGTCCCAAGAGTCTTTGTCTTGGCTATTAGAGTAGAAAAACTACAGAATCAAGCATCTTAATCTGCGTGAAAACATAAAAAGTAGAATGAGCTTAATCTTCGCGCAATATTTTCGGTTATTTATAGCCAGACGTATATATGCTTAGCTCTCTTTTAGAATGCACCTCATTCAGGTAATGAACTTCTAGCAATTCTAGCATAAAAAGCCAGGAGGGGCGCCGCAGAAATGATACATTGCAAACTTCCTCAACTGCATTGAGGATTTTTTGATCCATGTCAGGGATATTAGAATCGGAAGAAGTGTCGTTCCTTGTTGAATCCACCTCTTCTTGCACTTTTATTTCTTGAGAGAAACGATTTATTTCTCTAATGAACGTTTTCTTGTAAAGGCCAAATGGTTAAGTAATATATTTTGACCTGCAATTTGTCCTCGGGAACTACGGAATAGAATGAAAAAAGTGGCTTTGATCTTGATTGAATGAGATAAAGGATATACGTTTTTTTTTCTTTTTTTTTTTTTCAAATAGCCTGGAAGGCTAATCCCGTTCCGACTTCACACACCGTTCATTCACCAATTCATAAACACACTCTGTCAACTTCCCTCAACAATCTCCCATCACCCCAGTTATCGTTTTGATATATCCTCATTTTAAACAACAAGTTCGTTTTAAATGCCTTCAGTCCCAATTCTTCCAACTTATAACATTTAAATTTATTATATTCCCTTACCCCTTTATAGAAAACCATCTTATCCACATTGATGATTTCCTCACCCATTTTTAGCTTCAACTTTTTTACTTTTGTCACTCCCTTTCTTTTATCCCCAATCAACCTCTCCTCACTTCTACTCCTTGGTGGCAACCTTACCTTAGGTGTCCCCGAGCCTACTCCCACCTCGCTTCTCACACTACCAGACCTCAGTTTTTTTCCCTCACTTACAATCGCCGGACTATCCCCCATTTTTTTCTTTCCCCCATCCCCCGCTGGGCTATCCACCTTACTTTTCCCTAGATCCCCTATCTTTTTCCTAATAGCACTCGCCATACTAAATTGATTCACTCTAACCTCTACCACACTATCGTTCGTTTGTCCAGCCACACGCTTCACACACACAACACTTACTAGTTACACTCTAAGATCACTTCCCCTACAAGATCACTAGACAACCATCACAAAAAACCGAAACAAAAAACAAGAATCAACTAACAAAAATCGCAAGGCAAAAACGAATCACGCGAAAAAAAAAGACCGCAAAGCCGAATCACGTAATCACGAGATCCACGAGATACGCGTGTAGGTACCTTCCCCGACGGCGCGCGAAGCAGAACCGGAACGGAACGTGCCCCGAACGGAATCCTCCTGCGTGAATTTTGTCACTTGAAGCTTATGTTAAGATACTTCAGAATCGATGAAAGTAATTTCGGGGACCACGGTGAAGAGCCGCTGCCATCAGAATTGAAAAGTCACTCCGAAAAGCAATTAACAACAAGCAGGAATCTTGCACGCAAATTCACATAGTTCCTTTTAACATGAATTCGTCCAACTAACAATAATTTCGTCCAAATCTTCAGCCGTTGTAACGTCCTTTGATTTCAAAGGGTCCACTCTTCTGACTATACAGTGGAATTAGAATCGTCCAGAACAGCACCGGATATGATCGTTTACTTCCGGTGTCAAATGGCGATTTGTAATTGTCATTGATTTTTGCTGTGAAAATTTCAATGTACCTTAAAATACAATTTTTCGGTCTCCAATCTCTTATCTCTGGAAGAAAAGTACCCAATGACCTTTTCATTTGATCTAGCCTGTAAGGTTCTTCAAATGCAACATGGAATCCTGCACCTCTATCATACGAGGCTCTTGCGATCAGATAGAATTTCCAGACAAAAAGAATACGGAAAATAGTTTCTGTCGTATGTTAAATCTCCTCTGAGTTGGTTAGCGACCTGAATATTCTGTTTGATGATTCATGCAGTTGAAGGGGGATTACCGACCTTGTCTGCTGGCTTACTTTGCATGCCATCTCTGTTTGTAGGTACCTTTCAACGATTTTTTCCTGCCTCTATTAGCGGCTCTGGTGCTTGCACTAGAGCTGCTATTCCGGACGGTCCCAGCTGGGGAGTATCAACGGACCATGTTACATTGGAGAGACCGCGTGTTGGTTGATGGGAATCGGCGCCATTTTCTGCTGTTTAGGGGGGACTGATTTTATTTTAATTGATATCTTTTTCCTGTGAGCGAATGCTATGTTGTGTAGTGTATTTTTGGAATCATGGTGATACTGTCAATAATTCAAAACGGGTCTGTGTTTTAATCTCGCACTGGAAAAAATGTACTTTACGTTTAAAATTTGAAAATTCAAATCTATAAGTTTTCGCGCTTTTTTCGAAGAATGCCGTGGTTAGAGCTTCCTAGTCATACTACTCGACATCAGCTGATAGCAAACAAAGGTTACCAAGGAAACCGTAAACGCGTAAGAACTACCTACCGTCGCCAGAGCCGCTTTCCGACGCGAATGCGTTGGAGCTTCCTGCTTGTTTTTCTATTGTTTTTAATTGAGTTTTGAAATTTCATCTTGCAGTTTGGGGCCATTACACTGTTTGGCGGGAAAGTCATCAGCTATCTAGAAAACGTTGTCATAAACATTTATTTTAAGTGGGCTTAAATACCAATAATTCCAGGTGATGGGGTGGTAATTCCTGCAGGTCTGGAACCTTTCATCGATTTTTTCCTGCCTCAATTTTTCTGTTTTTTTTTTTAGTTGATTTTTGAAATTTCATCTTTCAGTTTGGGGCCATTACACTGTTTGGCGGGAAAGTCATCAGCTATCTAGAAAACGTTGTCATAAACATTTATTTTTTGTGGGCTTATTAACCAATAATTCTAGGTGATGGGGTGGTAATTCCTGCTGGCCTGGAACCTTTCAACGAATTTTTCTTGCCTCAATTTTTCTATTGTTTTTAGTTCCCCTTGGGTAAAGGCCGAAAGTCTGCTCTCTCTTTAAGAAATACGTATAAATTGCTTTGCTCTATTAACTGAGAAGCAATGAACATTGCTTTTTGAGAATTATACGAATAAAAGTAATTCTCAAATCATGAATGCATTTTGACCAAATATTTTCCCCATCGCACATTTTAAGCCTGAAATAATCACCAGCTTGGAATTGAATATGAAATGTATATATCCCCGAAACGTAATTTTTAATTCACTTGAAATTTTCTCAATGAAATTGGTCTTTTCCGGAAAGAATCTATCTTTTGTTTTATGTGTGTTTGAATTAGAGGATGCGTCTAAATTTTTGCGGATAGTTCCCGAGCGCGCTCTTCCCATGTTTATTCGGACTGCATTTTGCAATTTGGAACTATAGATTCTGGCTCATCTGAAAGAACACTCATGTGCATAGGGAAACCAATGGCACATACGTTGTTTTTAAACCGGGCCAGACTTTATAGTTCCAAATTGCAAAACGCAGTCCATAGTTTTCACCTCTCTTGCATTGAACATTTTGCCTTGGAGGATACAGGTACGATCCATCTGCAAACATCGTAATTTGAAGCGAGGATCAAAGGAATTTCGCGTTTGGTGTGACCGCAGAAGCTTCAAATTAATTACGCACGTAAAACAGTCTGAGTTTCGGCGCCCATTGGACGCCCAGACTTGAGAATCGCGGAATTTTTTTTTCTTCTAAGATTGGACATTCAAGGTGCTCAGTAGGTATCTAAAATTTCGGAATGTGATGCCGATCATTTTTGCAGGAAGGAGGCAGCCACCCAAGAAGAAGGGTGATGAGCCCCTTAGCTATTGAAAAAGATATTACATTCCATACTACCGACGCTAACAAAGTGAATATGGAGACTGGGTCAAACATGCTCCAAACCTCGGGGATCGTTTAAAATCGCAGTCAGATGGTACCGTAAGTTTTCCCATGTTCAGTCACTCGAACCTGATGAACCAATGCACAGATCGGTGATCCATAACAGTATTCTATGTTTCGTCTTATCATATCCGAGTGTGTTTACTTTTTGTCCCGCAAAGTTACTCTGTGAACTATCTGACTCTCACACGAACTTAAAGGCTCAGAAAATATTTGACCCAGTTCCCGAAATCACGTAGGTTTTTTTTATTATTTTTTTACATATACAGGGTGATCCAAAAGTCCCTTCCACCCCCTCTAACTTTTTACCTAATTGAGGTAAAGATTTGAAACTTGGGGGATATTCCTAGGTCAAAGGGAGCTACTTTTTGGCCCCCCTAAAATTTCAGGGGGGCCCCCCTTGGGGGGGCAACGGCCCCCAACTTTTAATTTTCAAATGGGAAGACCCCCTTTGTGATAGCTCGTTCGAAAGAGCATAAAAAAAGAAAACTTTTCGCGCAAACCCGAAGTCAAAATCTCAAACCGTTTCAAAATGGCGGCCGTTAAAGTTCAAAATGGCCGAAAATTCACACCGGTTATTTGTCGATGGATTTGCGCGAAAATCGGTATGTAGGGGTATTTTGACACGAGAAAAACGAATTTGACGTTAGATTTTCAAAAAAACCAAAATTTCCAAAATGGCCGCCGGTTAAAGTTCAAAATGACCAAAAATTGATTTTTTTAGAAATCTAAGTTCAAATTTGTTTATCTTATGCCAAAATACTCTCAAATTCCAAGTTTTAGGCAAATCCATCAGCAAAAAACCAAGGTGACAATTTTCGGCCATTTTAAACTTTCACCGGCGGCCATTTTGGAAATTTCGGTTTTTTTTGAAAATCTAACGTCAAATTCGTTTTTATCGTGTCAAAATACCCCTCCATACCGATTTTCGCGCAAATCCATCGACAAATAACCGGTGTGAATTTTCGGCCATTTTGAACTTTAACCGGCCGCCATTTTGAAACGGTTTGAGATATTGACTTCGAGTTTGCGCGAAAAGTTTTCTTTTTTTATGCTCTTTCGAACGAGCTATCACAAAGGGGGTCTTCCCATTTGAAAATTAAAAGTTGGGGGCCGTTGCCCCCCCAAGGGGGCCCCCCTGAAAATTTTAGGGGGGCCAAAAAGTAGCTCCCTTTGACCTAGGAATATCCCCCAAGTTTCAAATCTTTATCTCAATTAGGTAAAAAGTTAGAGGGGGTGGAAGGGACTTTTGGATCACCCTGTACATATAACGTATATAGGGGGAAATAACTTAATGGCTTTTCATCAAATCCGCGCGAGTTTTCTTTAGTTTTCGCAAATTTACTCCCTGAACTATCTGACTTTCTCTCACACGAACTCCAAGATTCAGGAAATATTCCACCCAGTTGTTTTTTTACTATGTATATAGGGGGAAAATATCTTTATGGTTTTTTATCAAATCCGCGTGGGTTTTCTTTATTTTTCACGGATTTACTCCCTGAACTAATATGACTCTTTCTCACACGAACTCCAAGGCTCGGAAAATATTTGACACAGTTCCAAAACGCAGTTAGAATTTTTCTAGTAGTGTATGTAGGGGGGAAATAACTGTATGGCTGCGATTACAACCATCGGCCAAATTAATGAAAATAATCGATCGTACTCACTGGTATCAGTAGGACACTTGGTATGCTGCACGGTCTCCGGTTGAACATAACATAAACTCCAAAAGAGCGTAACAATTGAAAAAATCAAGAAGGAATTCATTTTTTTAAAACTGTTTCAAATCGGCGAGAGGAAGGGCAAGGTGACCAGGAGCAGTATGATTTTAAACACTCTCGAAATCACGTCAACAGATCAGTGATACGCACGAGGATCAATGATCTGCGATCATCGATGACCGGTCTCATGGGCGTTTTCGGTTGATTCAGAACGACCCAACATGAGCACTGCCGTGCTAAGTAAAAACGCCGTGTGAACATTCGATACGTGCCAAATTTCCTTCGATAAAACGTTAAATATTGAGGAAAGTTATTAGTTAGTATTTTCCTGAGAATTTTCAGACTTTTTAGATCAGATGGGCCAGTTGTGCTAGTCACATATTCGTGTTTTCATGCTTGATTCTTGTAGGTCAGCTAAAACTATGAGGATTCGCCCAACAGAGATTTTCTAAGTTGAATGTTAACCGAGATATCGCGCTTTGAAATACCTGGTTTCTTACACCTTGCTTTCATCAGTCAGGAAAACATGTTTGCACATTATTTACTCAACGTGAAACTCTGATGATTGCAAGTTGGAAGAAACCAAAGGTGTCACTACCGCGGTGGATAACGTGAAAACCCCGACCTCTCAAATCGGGATATCTCTGTCAGTATTGAACGTATAGAAAGTCTCTGTTTCGACAGATCTTTATGTATTTTTAGCTAATCTACCAGCATTAAGCATCAAAACATACTTTTGTGACTAGCGCAACTGGCCCGTCACGAACAAAATCCTCTGAAAAATAGGAAGAGAAATATTTGCAAACTTTCCTTTAAGTTTGTGATTTGTCGAAGGGAATCCGGCAGCGTATGATGGATCATACGGCGTTTTTTCTTAACGCAGCAGAGTAGGAAATCGAGAGCTGCGGCGCACTGAGGAACAAGCCTTCGGGAGAGGTCGGACAAGAAATTTGCAACGAAAACTGGAAACGTTTTAGTTTCTTTCGTTATCATATACTATATATTTTCATGGATGTCTTCGAAGGAAGTTTTACGTGGAAACCAATAAACCATTTTTAAATTTCTTACGTTTTGAATTGACGAAGATGGACGCTTTTATAGTTTCCACATCATGGCTGACATTTCTCGCCAATTCGCCCCACCGTGCGGCGGTGATCGTCACACGAGTCCGTTTTTTACATACATTGACTTTTGAATGAGCGGGACCTTGAAATATTAAGCTCGTGCCAGCGAGACCGCTATTTTGCATCGAAGTTAATCATTCCCAGGTGTGGGACTTATAATGTAAGTGAGTATACTTGATGTGCGGTTATTTGATAGAGCCATTCAAGTTGCACCGGGTAACTCTCGAAAATTGCCAACTTTTTTTTTAAAATTTCTGTTTCCCTGTCAACACGGGTATATCTAATCCATCAAGTATTTTTTTCTGTCTTCAAGTTGACAAGTTTCACGCAAGCTTTTCATTCTACAAGCAATATTTTAATATCAGCGCTCTTTTCTCGGATCGCGCACCACATGTGATCGAAGAGACTTTTCAGGCTGTAAATAATTGGATTCACGAAAATTCGAATTCACAAGATCATAATTTCGAATTAGAATTCCTGTCCTTTCTTGTGGTATTTTTCAGCGCATTAATACGTATACGATTGATAATTATATGCACGTTATAATTAATTAGGAGCATTAGAATTTGAAAACTGAGTAAAGGCAATATTCATAACGTCAATGAGAGTGGCGGCTCTTTCATATTGCTAATAATATCAATTATTTCCTCACTCTGTACTAGCATTATTGAAATGCTCTTCGAAGTATGAAAGGGACACGATGCGTCAATATCACTGGAAAAAAAACACATTGAATCTAGTGTTCAGACTCTTGAAAACATTGACAAGAAAAAATACTCTCGATTCAATCGGATTTTTGCTTAAATCCAAAGGAAATCCGCTTGGATTACAGGGCTTGGTTCTTGATTTAAGCTAGATTCTGATTGAATCAAGAGAACTTTTTCTTGTCGATGTTTTTAAGAGTCGGGACTCAAGATCCAATGTGTTTTTTTTTTTTATTTGTTTTTTTTCCAGTGAATCATTTTTAGCTCAATGCGCTTGTTCGTTCTTCAGGTCTTTAAATCTGCATAAAAAATTAACTTCTGCACTTGTCCCGATGTATTAGCATTGTTACCTTCCGAGAACATACTCGATTCTCACGACAGAAAAGTAAATGAAACAACTAAAATGACCTGCCTTAAACGTCCTTCACAATAAAATATTGCGATAATTTCAAAATGTAGGTCACAACAATAAAGAAACTGGATGAAAAAACTACTGAACAAAACGAACAAGGAAGTAAAATTCGTCAGTTTCGAACTGGCTTTCTTTTCACGAACGAAAGTGAATAAAGTCTTCAAATGAAATGAAATACCTGAAAGACGTGCTTTAAATGTTCTTCACCGTAAGATTATTTCATTACCTTCTATGATTTCATGTTTGAATGTAGGTCATGTTAATGAACGCGAAGCAGATGAAAAAATTACTTAACAGAACGAATAAGGATGCTACAGTTGGTGGATTCTGAGAACAGACATGGCTCTCACATAAGAAACTTAGCAAGTAATATCTTTAACATTAAAGGACACGCCCAAAAGACGTGTGTTAAAGGGTCCGCATCGTAACATAATTCCATTACTTGCTTTAATTTCAGGTTTAAATGTAGGTCATATAGTAGTGAAGGAAAAGGATTTTAAAGGGACTAGAGTTCCTGTTAACGAGAGAGTACTGCCATATCTGTGCCACTCACTGATTGGTTCATCAGTTCCAGGCTATCATGGAGCTCTAAAATTGGAGCAATGTTAACAAACCCGACCCAAAGAAACTCGTTTTATCGGCTGAGAAATGAATGATAATCACATTCAAAGCTTAATTTTCGGCAGAAATATTCATCTAATTTCGATCCGAACTCAATTCCGGAGTTGGATGTAAAAAAATTCTATCACACCCAAAAGTCACGTCTAGAACTTTGAAGAACTTTTTTGCCATCTTGCGTTTTTTTACATTGGTCCAAATTTGGGGCTCCGTGATAGCCGACCAATCAGAGAGTGGAACACACATGCAGGGGAGAAAGAGAGTAGTCAGTTTTGTACAGAATTTAGGGGGTGGGGGCGAAAACGCGACAACGACGTGCGATCTCTCTCTAAGTTCGGGGAGCTTTAGGAGCTTTAAGCGTTCGTCGGTGCAAGTTTTCCGACGCGCTGTTAATGCCCGCACTTTCAACACCCACACTCGACTAATTGTCAAAGACTTATTGTCGACAAAACGGACGTTGCAGCTCGCTGTGATGTGTTGCATCTCTGAACAGCTTCTCGAGGGAAATTCGGAGTTAATTTCGGAAAATGGCAACGCCGGTCGATGTAGCCCCGGACTGCATTTATCATTTTAAGACTGGATTTGAATACAACGCAAGTGGGGCTTATGAATATCCCGACGGTGGTATTTTCGCTCCTTGCGAAGCACCTTGGTTGCATAATACTTGCACTTCGGGAAGAAATTAAGTTCTGGACTTATGCAGAACTCACTTGAAAACATTGCGGCATGAAGGAGAATGCAGTTTGCCTTGTCGGACCACGCGGAATTCGATGCTGAACGATAACCGACGTAGTTTTCGAAAGTTTCAAGCCGCAAATCGTTGAAGCATTCGACCGTGAAAAAAACTCGCCCTCGCAAGGGGACACAGAAAACAAGTGTCTGTGTTGAATAGTAAATTTATCTACCAATAGAGTGCAGCACTGACTGATGCACGCCTTCCCCTCTATAACCTTCTGGGAGAAAAGGAAACTAGCTTCTCACACTCAAGTATGACGTCCGATGTATGTAACTAAGTCTCGTGTTCGTGTACGTTGAATATTAAAGTTTTGGTAATTAAATGAAACCTTGTGTAGTCAATATAATAAAATCATCATTAAAATTCTACCATCTCCTACTTTGACATTTATTGGGGTTTTTAAAATTACACAATCACTGAAATAACTTTCATCATCAATAATGTGGTTAGTGCATCGGATGCAATGAAGTTCGAAGTATGATTTTCTCGCAACTGGTTGAACTGGTCCTGGTTGGGCAACTGCTCGTGGTTGGGCAACTGCTCGTGGTTGGGCAACTGCTACTGGCTGGGCAACTGCTACTGGCTGGGCAACTTCTACTGGCTGGGCAACTGCTCCTGGTTGGGCAACTGGTCCTGGTTGGGCAACTGGTCCTGGCTGGGCAACTGCTCCTGGCTGGGCAACTGCTGCGGGCCCTCTATTTTCACAAACAAATTGAAAATACTCCAAGGACTGTAGATTTTCCTCCCAGCCGCCCGTCACCAGTATGATAAGGGAAAAGAGAGAGAGCGGATAAGCTGGCCTACCTTTGACGCACGGGAAGACCGCAGATCACATGCTGGGAAAGAACCTCACTCCCGGCTCAAATACTAAAACTTACTCCATGGCTAAAAGCTCCGGCGGTCGGTGGAGTAACTACTCATCGGCGTGAAATAAGAGAGCGAAAATAAAAATAGGAAAGTAATCCAGAGATGGCCAACTTGATAAGGATGATAACACCAAGCAAACTATCATGGCACTGGCAACTAAATGAAAAATGACAAATAAAAGATCTCACCAAAGCAAAGCGGCTTTACGGCGGACGGCTGATGCCACTCACCAAAATTGCGGAAGCAAACCAAAAGAAAAGAAAACTTGAAAATAAAGATGCGTAAGAGCAAAAACCACGAGTTGCGGTAGCGGTAGCAGAAAGATAATGATAACCTCTTCGTACTAGCACAGAAGAAGTCAAAAGCTAGAGAGGTCAGCTACCTAGCTCGGGCGGCGGTACGGCGGGGGAATTCGGAAGCGGACCAGTTCGGGTCCGGGCTGGAGCGTGCTACCATCTGTCGGCACGAGGTGGCATTAGGACAGATGGCGCGGCGGGAGATTCGACATCTCTGTTCAGTCAAGGGTACGCAGTACCCAACATACCCCCAGCCTTGGAGCCTGTAAGGGTCCAAAAAAAAGCAGGGTAAAGCGGCGGTGGCGGTACGGCGGACTGGAGTGCCTAATTTCGGCACTCCGCACAGAAGCAGTTTTGGGCGACCCCTACTGGTAAGTTTTGGTAACGTTTTTTTTTTTTTTTTTTTTTTTTTCTTTATTGAAAGAATAGAGGACTACATGGTATTAACTCTGTTTCTTATAACTAGGAACTAAGAACTACTTTTACAATAATGGGTAGGCTGGTACGACACCGCCCTATCTAGATTACAGAATGTACAGGTGCTGTACATTACGATTGAGATAATTGGTGCAAAATATATACATATGTATACATGCTAAATAAAGTATAGATATTTGTGATAAATATTTGGATCTTAATTATTGGTAACGTAAGAAGGGTGCCTCTAATGCTACTATTGGGCGGCGGGTAACATGTACAACTCTGAAGTCTTCTAGGACTTCACGGCGGGGCATTTCCTCTGGCCGGACCAGAGGCTGGGGCGATGGCTGCCTGTACAGCTGGGAGGGCAGTAATCTTGGTTGTTCCGCGTCCTCAAATTGGGCTGGATCGGCACTACGCTCTGCTCCTGGTGATTTCTGAGCGGCGGCACTGGACTGCGCTCGGCAAGCGAAGCCGGGTGCCCGTTGCTGCATCCGTAGTATCAGAGCGGTCCTGCTGCGAGCTTTTACTGCCGATCGTGGTGGCGAGGCTCCGCGGGTAGTTTTTGGCGGGTTCCTGCGGTTTACGTCTCTCTGGGGGTGCAGGCGAGACGAGGAGGAGGCGGATGATTGCCCCAGGATGCGATGGAGGATTGTTTGGTGCCTCCCACCGCAATCTCGGCACCCTTTTTGGGAATTGCACCTTCCCAACGGGTGATTTCCTAGGCAGTTCGTGCATCTGCCGCTGCGGCGGATCTTGTCGAGCCTGGCTCGTGATGGTAGTTGCATTAATTCGGGCCAAATCATCGATACGTGCTCGAGCGCGCAATAGTTGCACGCACGTGGAGCTATCGGCGGACGGCGGTCGGTTCGTCGTGGTGACGGAACGGAGACAACACTTCTCAGGTCTCCGCGGTATACGACGCTTATCACGGAAGAGGCAGATTACATTTAAAAATTTCCGCCGCCATTTTAATTTTTTTTACATAAGAATTGTTCACCGAAGCCGTCAGAAAATGTCACTGAATTTTCTTTGTGCTACTAATTAAATTAAGTGAAATTCTCAAGCAAATTTAACCGACAATGTCTGTAAAAAAATATAACGATGTAAGTTCTTAAACGTCGCATGGCGCTTGTGTTACTTTCACCGAGAGGTGACGATATGATGGTCTTTCGAACGTTTTTGGGGCTGTATTGTGGCGTGGGCTCCTAAGTAGCTAATCTTGAAAGCCGCCGGGATAGCGCGGGAAGTACGTTTATGGTTCGGGCAGTAAGCTACCTCTGTTGCAAAGCACTTGCCGATCCTGGGACGAGCGCGCGGAAAACCATTACGCGGTTATGACTGGGTCGAAGGGAACGCAGGGATGATGTACCCGCGCCATCCAATACACAGTTGCCATACTTCACTGGAAGAAAAAACACATTGGATCTAGAGTCCAGACTCTTGAAAACATTGACAAGAAAAAATACTCTTGATTCAATCACATTTAAGCTTAAATCAAAAGGAAATTCGCTCAAATTAAGAGGCTGGGTTCTTTGATTTCAGCTTAAATCGGATTGAATCTAGAGTATTTTTTCTCGTCGATGTTTTTAAGAGTCTGGACTCTACATCCATTGTGTTTTTTTTTTTCAGCGCTAATAAAATTCGCGTTAATATCCGAGCATTTTCAACGAGCAGCTGCATTCAAGCTAATGGTAAGCGAAATTTTCATTCGGAAAAGCCTCAATCAAGCGCACCATTTGTTGCGATAATGGGTTCTAATTAGCTCTGAGGATCAGTCAAATCTTGAGCCTCCTATTTTATCCCGAGGAATTATATGTCAAAGGCCAGATAAAGGGAAACATTGATAACGCGTTGATTTTTGGCGTAGTGAGTCGTGAGTTCAACGACAAATGCTGCTCCATGTCTTTCCTATCTGTTGGTCCGATTCCTTACAGCTCCTTCGACAACCGTTCTCGAGCTAAGTTCAAAGGTGGGGGGGGGGGGGATCGGTAGAAAAAGTACTTCTGAAAAGAGGTGTTCAACCTTGTTTCTCAAAACTGATCATGCAGACTTGAAGAACCATTAAAATGATAGTGTAAACAAATAAATCATTGGAGGGGGGAGGGGGTAAGCATCTGAAAAGTGAAACAATGAAGTAGGACGAGGGAAGTATTGAGCGCAGATTATGAATGAAAGACGTAACTGCGTATAATCTTGATAACCAGTGGCGTGGCGTGAATTGCGATGTATCGATTGTTCTGTCATGTAAACCTATGGTAAAGAATCGATTAATAAGGTGTTCGCAGCGAACACCCTGTTCATCGATCATTTTCCATAGGTTTAAATGGCATAAAAATCGATATATCGCAAAGCACGCCACGCCACTGTTGATAATGAGTATTTTGACTTGGACCTGAGGACCTAAAATTATGCAAAATTTTTACGTATGTTAGGACGATGTTCGTCACTTTCTCGGGAGTCGATTGGTCAGACGATGGACCCCCTACGACTGGTGATTTCGGCCAGCTGTCGGACGTTGATGGCCGTGTCAACTGCGATACCTGACTCATACTTCGTGCTTTTAGTTGAATTTCTTCGTGCATCTAGTTGACTTCCTTCGTGCATCCAGTTGACTTCTTTCGTGCATCAAGTTGACTTCCTTCATTGGTAAAATTTAAATTGAGGGAGCTAATTATACCCCACAAGTTTTCGCGAGTATAAAAGGTTTTCAAAAACTAATTTGCGACGAATTTTTTTCTCATACGCAAATTCCTTCATTAGCCCCTGACAGCTCTTCTACTTTAAGGAGATCATCATCGACATTTTTGTCCTCATCATCTAAATCTGGGATTTTGAATTTTTCACGTGTGTTGCATTTACATACGATGCACATTTAGAGCATTTGAGGCCTGTTTTCCGGCACCCGTGAGCGTGTACCACCACGACTTCGCACAACGACAAAAAATTCACTCCATCGTGTTTCCGTCACCGTCCTTCAATCGGTCAGCATGGTGATCCAGCCAGTCCAATGACTCCCTCTTAGTTCTCATTGGTGTGATCACTTCGTACTTTGAATTTTCAGCCCCAAATAAAATTTTGATCAGCATCGTCCCGAACGTATCATTTCTCTTTTTTTCCAGGTTTCTTATCTGCACTCCCTTCACTCAGTTTCCTTGCTCAGCTTTTGTTCTTAGCTTTACCAGTCCCTATCACTGAAGTGGTTATCCCAACTATGTTCGCTCCAATATCCAACGACACTTGCATACTTAACCGCACCTCTGACGGGTGCATCAACCCTTTTATCTGGCGCCAAAATCAGCCAGGAGTAAAGTTGGGATTGTGGTGCTTTTTCCTCGATAGAGCACAGGGGAGAACTTCATGAGCCATCCGCAGCGCGCATGGTGCACGACCCGCCTTCCGTTATTACTTTTCATCCAGCGTTGAGAGTTCACTTATTACCCCAGACGACCAGTGTGTAATTTTAACAGTCAAAAGTTTTAAAATAAATGTAAACGATTCACGAGTTTCTCCGCCAGGGAGCTCTTCCCACTGGAAATCGTCCACCACCCGCCCGTCGGGCCCGGATCGCCGCGGCGTAGCACGATACGCGCATTGGCGCCTACAAACCTGACAGGGATACTTCACGCATTGCGCAATGCGTTAAGTATCTTGTTAGGTTTGTAGGCGCCAATGCGCGTATCGCGCTGGCAGCACGCCGCGCCGCCGGCATGCTGCTAGCGCGATGCGCGTACTGACGCCTATGAGGCTACTTCACGCATTGCGCAATGCTTGAAGTTTCCCTGTAGGTTTGTAGGCGCTAAGGTGCGTTTTGAGCTGGTAGCACGCCGCGCCGCAGCGTGCCATTAACTTGCCCACAATTAAATGGCCCGGGTGTTAAAATCTTGGCAGTTTGACATCAAATTCGAAATTAGCGACTCAAAGAACAACAGTGACGAATCTTTCGCGATCTTTCAGTCATTGCCCAACTTATTTCTTCCTATATTCTTGAGTCTTGGACCATAGTGCGCCGCGGGCGGCGGCTCATGAAATTCTCCCCTGTGCTCAATCGCTTTTTCCCCCGATAGTAAGTTTCATTTTTTATTCATTTTCATCATAATTATTTTTTATTTCTTCTTTTCTTCGATTAATGTCTTAAAACGAGGTGAGCTCTGAACTCTCATTCTTTTCCGTCCCTACTTCTATCATAACGTTTTTTTACCTTTCCTGATTTTCAACATCTTGTAACCATAGAGCACTTGAAACACACTTGTACGTATCGAACTTCCGTAAAACATTTCCTCTACCCATTCGCCATATGGTAGATATTCGCCAGAATTACCTTCTGAACGTAAAGTTCATTCATTTTTCACTTATCGTTACATTTCTGTCCAATATTTGACAAGTTTCCCATCAGAGTCTTTTTAATCACGGTCTTTTTTATCATTTCTTGGGTAGATATCTGAGTTTGGATTTACCGCGATTTGCAGTGTACTGCGGTTAATCGAGACTATTATATTCGAATCAGTGAGTTCGAAAACACACCAACTCGGGAAGAAAAAAATGTTTCAAGAAACATCAAAAACTGCGCAGCGGGCGAAGAAGTCAGTTTAAGAAAAACCTTTTTGGTGCCAATGGACGAGTACTTAGAGACTTGGTAAGCACCAAGTTGAAATCGATACACCATGTTTGATGACAGAGAATTAAGCATTTAAAAATTTCCGAGTTGGTGTGTTTTCGTTCTCACCGACTTTCAGATACTGATTTTTCATAGTCTGCCCAGAAAAAATTATTGTTTTCGACCTGAATAACGCTTGAATATTTGTAGAACCTGTTGGTACACGGTATACTGAACCGAAAAAAGAAAACCGCAAATCGGATGGTTACCCGTTTCCCTTGAAATGGCCATAAATCGGTATTTCCAACGAAATACTTCGATTCTTCCCTTTTCCCGTCGCTGCTTCGAGCACTCCCGATTGCAATTTCGAAATTTCCTTTTGCGTGCAGATGCTTCTATCCATATGTGTTACTAAACCGTAAAAAATTGAAAATCGAAAGAAACCCGAGTTGGTGTATTTTCGAACTCACTGATCCATTTGGTGTCGATTTGGCAGCGGCTCCCGAAACCGAGCTGACCAATTGAATTCGGAATGAAGGTGAATATGACGTTTATGGCCGTTCTCCGACTGAGGGATGTCGGGCGATCGTTTTTTATTTCCCGCCGGGGAATTCTGTCGACCTACCACGTTACTTGGCCGCTTTGTTTTTTTGTTTTTCCAAAGGGAAGGGTGCGTTGGCGGGCGGTCATCGAGGAGCCTCGCTCGTCGCATCGGACAATCCCTCCCTGTCATAAACCGAATCTACGGTCTCTCGCCGAGGGGTCCCGAAAAGTTGAGGCGTCGGTGGCCGCACTCAAAAATTGAAACGGACTTCCTCTTGTAGAGAATAAAAATAACGTATCTCCAATCGCAATACTCCAGTTGTTGCGCGGTTTTTCATCCCTCGTTTTTTGGACGGATCCTCTCTCCTGAACGACGTCCAATTGATAGCAGACGAAAGTTGAGGTTGTTTCCAAAGGGGCGGAAGGTCTTCAAATTGTGTGTGCCTCTCCCCAATTTTGCCTTTTTCGTCCACGAGGGTCTTAATATTGCGTCTTTTTTTGAGTGTTTTGTGAATTGTTTCATTTTAAGAAATGATCGACTGTTAAAGTTCAATGATTTTTATTTTTTCTTAAACTGAACTCATTTATAATTTTATCACTCCATTTTTTTCCCCTCTACAAATCATAGTTCCTCCTACAATTCTTTTCAATTAACGCCGTACGTGGTTGCTGTTATCCTCTCCTACTTTTTTCTGTCGGAGAAGGCTTATGAATTAGCTCTGCGTTCACGGAATGAATCTTAAAGATCCTCATCCTCCTTTCAAGCATGCTTTAGTGAATTTATGAAATGCCCCTTTATTTACATGCTAAACCCATGTTGCTATAAATCATGCCGTGATACAACAACGTGACGCCAACTTTACTCATCTAGATTCAAATTCATAACTTTCTTATCACATCTAATCCTCTTTTGCAATTCACTCCATTCTTATTTGTCTGTTAAGTTCCAAATTTTAACTTAACTATGAAGCAACTAAGGAAACATGCAGTTGTTTCTCTGTAAATTCTTTATTTATAATTTACAATTAATTTATTTGTTTCTTGTACAAGAAGGTTACAATGAACAAAATTAAAGGAAATACATCCAGATTCCTAACTTTCTTTATGGCGCTACTGAAAGACGTTATGATTAGTTAAGGGAACTCATCATAAGAAGAATATGGGAGCATCAACTTTTACAATGACTGGTGCAGGTTTACCCATGACAAAATCATTATTCAACTGATAATTTTCATTTGCTGTAAGGAAACTTAAGTCAGCAAATATGCTATCTATCACTCCTAGCATAGTAATGGACACTTCAACTTTTTAGTCTGGTGTAGAAATAGAAAGGATACTCTTGTGTGACGATCAAAACCTCTCTGCGGAGATAAGTGAAAAAGTTAAAATGGCTCATGACTTGAAACGCGATTTTACGGATGCTGCCACTTGCGTCAATATTACGTTGCCTCTGTAGTTTACAAATCGTAACACCACAAGTCATGCGTCCTCTCATCGTTACTTTAATGACTTGATGAGGTGCCTTCGTTTGAATGCTGAACCCAAGTATCTAAATTAATCGACAATTTTTAACCACTGTAAGAAAATGAAGGTCAAGAAGTACGATATCAATCAAATATGTGATATCTCCGGCACAGTAAAGGACACACTTACTAATTCGGCAAAGCTGGGATTTGCCGATGACACCGTCATCGGAAATAACGGCTATACCACCCGCGAAGCAAACAACAACCTGCAAATAAGCTTAGACAAAGCATCTGAATATTGTAGTTGATGGAAAATTAAATTAAACAGCGGAAAATCTCAACACACTGTGTTCTCGTATACAGGAGGGAGGATACACCTGTGACGCTAGACGGGATAATCATCTTCCAATCCAAAATCACCAATTACTTGGAAGGTGCTCCTGGATCGTCGTCTGACATACAGGGCACATATTTAAGCCCAAAAGAGACAAATTTTCTAACAAATTTAAAAGTCTATGGTGGCTACTTAAATCTAAAGTGGATTATCCATTTATAATAAGCTACTAATATACAAAATCATATTAAAACCCATTCGGACCTATGCATGCCCCATAAGGGGATGCGCCAAACCAACGGTTAGGAAATGTATACAATCCATTGAAAATATTGTCCTTAGGGGGCTCTTAGGAGTGAAATGGGATGACTACGTCCGCAATGAGACAATCCGTCATCTCCTGGGAGTTCCTCCTGTGGATGAAACTACAGAAAACTTCACGTTCAGATATGCCGAAAGACTAAGTAGGCATCCAAAGAAGAAGGCATCTGATCTTGTTTTTAAGTACGCACCTGGACCGAGGCGTATCAAGAGGCAACAGCCGTTTAATTGCGCCTTAAGTAAAGGTAGAAGAGACTACCGTCCTGGATGTTAATAAGAAGAGGAAAAAAGTCTGGAAATAGACGGGATGCTCTAATGTGACACAAGACCTCATCGCAGAAATGTGTGAGTGAGTTGAGATGGACTGCGAGCCCCGATACGATTTTACGTATGTTGAGTCATGTGAAATGCGTGAATATTACACCACTTCATTAGTTAAAAGTCGCATGGCCCGTTAAAGAGGGCACTCTTAGTGAACGCTCGAGCGAAAATGGAGCCATAATTGCAATTGCATCGATACTCTGGCGCCCAGCATTAATCACATTAACAATTTAGTTGTAACAATTTAGTTTACCACACCAGTTCAGAATAAGTATGAAGCTCAACTAACTGACCACTCCCCTTTCAATTTGATCAACGCCAGTAACGCATGTTCTGTTCTCGACCATTGTCTTGTTGTTGCATATTTATTACATGATTTTAGTCGAGCAATATTGAATACACTAAATTGGTCAGTGATCTACGCAATATATCGGCCGAAGCTTTTTTAGCAAGGAAGTTACTGTTTTTAGTTCTGGAATAACGCATATCATATCTGGAAATGATAAAAACAGGAACCATGTCACTTGTGTTGACAATTAAGTGCACCCTACCAGCCTTTAAAATGGCAAAATCTCTTTTTGTGTTAAATAATCAGTTCATCTCATCTTGTCGATCAAGTAATAAAGATTAATTGTCCTTTGATAAAGTCCTGTAACTTTTTGCTTTGCGTGTGCTTGCTTCTAGAACTCGTAACTTGTATTCTCTGAGAAATCTTCCTATGTGGATGTCATCATCCACATAAATAAGTCGTATAGTAAAACTCTAAAGTTGTCTTCATTAATAAGAACCAAGATCCTTTAGAATCTTAACATATCGAAACAATGCAACAAACCCTCCATCACGTACTATCAACTAAATATCTTAATCCAATGTAAAAAGACGAGGACGAGGCTGAAAAAAACACGATAATTATTGCAAATCACAGGACGCTTCGACCGGTCTCCCGGTCATTATTAACCGCCAAGAAAGAGTTGAAACAAAAGAATCAAAAGCTGAAATCAATGTTACCTGTCCCTGGTCATGGCGGCTAGAAGACCTGTATGTATTGCATGTAGCCACAATTGTATATATTTTTTTATTCCATGTATTTTTTTCAAGTTCCTCGATGAGCCACCCACTCCAGTTTTTCAACCACTTTGCCCCTCTCTTTAAGTCTTGAGTTTCATTTACTGAATTGATGTGTTACTATCCAAGCCCTCCAATTTTGTAACCCTTTGAGTCTCAACCTAAATGCATTTATCAGATTTTCCACCTTTCTTGCTTATTGCATCCACTTGATAATCTATGCAGAGCGTACTTTTCATATTCTCAATATTGTTTCTCCCCTTAAGTAATTCGTTCCTTTTTCAGCGCGCAGCCGATAGGGAGCGCTTTTTTTTAATTTCAACCTGCCTATAGAATTCTAGTATACTAGTGGCAACTTTATCAAATAGCGCAACAGTTCATTCGGAGCTCACAGGATAGGGGCCTCAAATATGTATTTAAAATAGCTGTGATACCTTTATTTAATGCCTTTGATGTCGGTGCACGGAGGAATTATCTTTTTTCTATAATTTTTTGGTTCAACGCGGTAGGGTACTTTTCTCAAAATCGATTGGTGACCACCATTTCACTCGGCTCCATTGGTTTCATCATTTCATCCGCATCGGTGCTCGTATTCCTCGGGGAACCTAAAAACGCCCCTACATGGAAACTGTCGATAGCAATCTCTGGTAGACATCGTTTTGTACATATTTATGACCTTACTTTCAAAGTAAACAGCGGTGTCCCACAAGGATCGGTAATCGGACCTCATCTGTGGAACATTTGCTACGACAAAATCCTAGAGTATTCCACCTCCATCGTCTCTAAGAAAATAGCTTGCAAACGATCTCGCCCTTCTAGTCGAAGGTAAAAATAGGCACCAAGTGTCAAGAAATTCCAACAGCATCACAAAGGAACTCGAAAATGATTTTAGCCAGGTATACCTTGTCTTATATGTAGCCAGCAAAAACCTAGGCTATGGTAGTTTCGTCCAAAAAAAAAGGGGGGGGGGGCGCAGAAACTTTAAAGTTGAAGTTGCCGATCTACCGGTTACGCCTTGAAATACCCAGGAATCTGGCTGGACTTTGATACTCACTTCGTCAAAATTGCTGAGAAGGATACTGCAGTGATTAAATCCATATCATGTATTATGCCTAAAGTAAATGGCCCCTCCTTTGCTGAAAGGAAACCAATCGTCACGGCAATCCTCTCCATTGCGTTTTACGCTGATAATGTCCGGGCCTCCATCCAAATTAACAAGAAAAACATCATCTTGCTTACGAATCTAGTCAGACCGCTTAAGCGAAGACTTCGCTTACACAGTCTTTAAAAATGAGCCTTCTTCGCCTTAAATTTCTTTTCATAATGAATTTTTATTGTCTTCATTTTAGGTCTTCTAGTCGCCATGACCAGGGACCGGTAACATTACTTTTAGCTTTTTTTTTAGATTTTCTAATTCTTTTTCAACGGTTGATAATGACTGGGAGACCGGTCGAAACGTTCCGTGATTTTTAATAATTATTGTGTGTTTTTTCACCCTCGTCCCTGCCTTTTCTTCTCTGTATTTATTCTATGTTTTCGGGCTGCCATAGTGTACTTATATCTTTATACACGGAACAAGTTCATACTAATTTAATCCCATCCCCTTCTGATAAATTATAACTTATCACGATTACGCACAAGTAAATATAAGTATATTGCTCAGAAGTATCACTATGTGATTATTATCGTGAAAGTATTAACTACCGTGCACAAATTCATTTGCAAATAAGCAGGAAAAAATATACGTAATGACTTTATATTAAGCTCCTGTTGTTATTTTTAGTTGTTATATTAAGACAAATGGTGACTTTTTTCCTGAGTTTCATGGTAATGGGATCATAAAGTTACATGAACCTGCGTTACGTCTTATGAATACATCACAAGTACATGCTTCTTCACCTTGACGACAAATGTACTTTTTTCGCATTTTTATCGCTGCTCTTTCCGTACACTTTAGTGCTAGCCGCCTCCAAGGTTCTGTCAATGATCCTGAATTGTTGTTAGCGTTTCGGTAAGTGTATGTCAATTAGCAATTTTTTTTAAGTGAGTCTGAATTGTTTAGGACGAAGTAACCAAAAAATTTCGGAAGATCTTAAAATCGAAAAATATGTCGGAGGGATGTGAGAAAAATGATGGTGTCGACACAATGGTTTTCAATTATCAATCACTGCTGTATCCTGAATGTTGAAGATAACTTTGTGAGTAATAAGAGAGTTCCTAAAATGCACCATAAATTGCTAGCGTACCTTCACAAACACAGAGTATAAAGAGAGCTCCTTAACTATACATTGTTAGGGTAACTTCACAAACGCAAAATTATCGGAAAGAGCGTTGCCCAGAGTCGCGGGTCAGAAAGTTAGGTAAAGACCCCGATTTAGGCTTGAGCCCTCTTTTATAGCCATGATGACGCACGGCTGTTATACTTCCGAAAATCTCGGTTGAGAGTTTGGTGTGGGCTAAGGTGGAGGTCTTTCACCTCTCTCTAATCTTGTCGATCAAGTAACGGACATAATTCTGATCTACAGGGGGATAATGGGGACATGGGGGATATGAGGTCATCGTAAACGGTGAAATATCATCGATCATCTCCTATACCACTCAATACACATTGATGTAATGGTAATGATAAGAGATCTTTTCATGGAACTCTGCGTAGCCTCTTTCCTTTCAACAGACTCTTCTCTTCCTCAGTGCTATCATGCCGTTGCCCCAGAATTACGCTCTGCAGACCCTCAGCCAGAGACATTTTGCAATGGTGGTTCAAGTGAACTACCTGGAACTATCTGGTTAGATGCAAGAGGAGCGGTCGCTGTGACGCAATAGCAACATATTCGGCTCCTTCCCAAAGTATCGAAATAATCTTTTGTTTATGTTTTGAACTATATCTGCTTCCACATTGGAGGTACTTCAACCACTATCAAGCGACATGGAATAACAGTTTCTCAAATAACACTTAGATTCATCTGTTGAAAAATTGTGAAAGTATTACCCGTCTCACCACTCAATATATCATTGGAGCCCCCCATAATCACAAGATAATCATTTGGTGTTAGGCTTTGAACTATTTCATGTAGATTCTCAATGACACCAGCAAAAGTAGCACTAGGTTTGAAGACTATATCAATATTGTAGTCGTCTGGGAACAAGGGGCGCAGGAAAATATGGAGATCGCGCCCCTGGCTGCTCGTTAAAACTTTAATTGTTTTGTGATTCATCTCGTTTTTGTGACAACTCAAGAGGAAGCAGTAGTTTTTCCAATTTAATCTAATACAATTATGCCATCTTCATTCACTGTGTAAGGACATTCTCCATCGGCACTGTCCCACACTTCATCATGGTAAATCACTGGCTGCCGTAAGCCTTCAAGAATTATGTGACGCAGCATCTTGTCTCTGTAGAAGAATGGGTCGAACAAAGTTTTCAAAAGTGATTCTTCATCGTTTTTTAAATGTTCGGCGGAATAACAAATGTTTTGACCCCAGTTTATATTGTCAGTTTGGTGAACGTGATCTTTTCCTTAAACTGTCCATGGACCAACATTGTACACTGTGCCAAAAATCTCAGCCCATCTCCGTAAGCATCTCCTGTAAGGTTCCATTGTTTGTGTTAGTGGATCCTGCAAATCTGGTCGTTAGGGGTTTAAAAAGTAAATGTTTCTGTTCAGCACGTCACAATAGATAAATGTCCAATGGCCTCCAGGTGGGTTGAAAGGAATAAAAATTTTCGTTGCACCCTCACGGAAAGAAAACATTTCTGAGATGTACTTTTGGTGGCCCCAAATGGCCCCAAATTGGTGGAAAATGGTGGCAGTGGTTGCTTGAATGAAGGGTGGGTCATCACCCAACGACCACAGCATGTATAACGCATCCCGAATACTGAATAGAGCGTTGACTCTTGGGCGTGGGTCCGGTGGTAAGGAAACCACCCACTCCCTCTCTTCATAATCGTGAGAATATAGATTTGCCAATCTTGAAATTAAAGTCATGTCGATCCAATCGTTCATATCCAAACCGTAACCAAAAATTACAAATCTGTAGAAACATTACAGCCAGTTTATTATGAAAGGATTCGATTAACCAAAAAGTATAAAAAAATTAGGGTTACCAGGCACAAAATGTAGGAGAAGCAATTGCTCTATGTAACAAGAAGTGATACAAGTAGGAAAAATATGAATGTGGAGACAACACTAAATGTAAACTAAGAGTGAGGATGTATACACACTATTAATGAGTAATTCATTTATTCCTCATAACTGTTGTCAGTTCGGAGATTCCAGTGGCTTGTCAGTTTCCTAGCTGAATCCTAAAAGAACGGGAAAACTTCAAATTGAAGGGAAAGCTTTTCCCCGAACGCTCCCCACATAATTATACAGAATAATATTAAAATTTTCCAAAAGTTTCGCCTCTTTAAAATATGAGAGGCACAGGACGCAAGTGCAAAAACAAAAACTGCTAAGAAAAAAAACCATGTACTTCCCCTTCTCTAAAGTTTATTCTGCCTTCGTACAAAAATTTCTTGTCTTGTGTTTAAAAAACTGAAGGAAAATTATCTCAAGAGTCTTCTACATTTACGTAATGTTGAAGTAATGATTTATGTGTTCATCCCTAATTCCTGATATTACAGAAATATCGTCGAACTCGTTTTCTAGCTTTTCAAAGACGGGCTCATGCCAAGATGCCAAAGTTTGACAGGGGGAAATGTTTCTGCATTTTTCTGGATCTGCAGTCGACGTAGAGGAACACGTCAAATTTGTAGTGTTTTCTAAGGGTGTGCAATTGCTATTTGAGCTCACTTTCAATTCCATATGTATAAGATTTTTTTTATAAGCATTACAAAATTTACGGGCAGTTGGGTTATTATCATGGTCATCACACATTCGGATACACCCAAAGAAAATTTCCAGATGGTCTTGTGAAAATTTATATGCAGGTTAAAAATCTAAAGTAGGGGATTTTCCAGAACATAAACTTTCATAAATCTTTAAAATGCTCTCAATGTCGACAAGAAATCCTAGAAAACCAGTGTGGTGGGCGGAATTCAGTATACTACCACCATTTCTGGAACATTTTAACTTCATGATGTACGCTTTGCTCTCTTGGAGATATGCCTCTATTTCGGGAAAATTCTTAGGATTCATAGGCTTCTTAAAGCCTGGTTGCAGCATATTCTTTGAATTTAGTATGTCAAATAGGGAATCAAACATCAAACCAGGCAACCATTGTTTGAGACCATCAAACTCGGATCGCCTGGCCGGGAATCGAACCCGGGACCTCCCGAGTATAGAGCAAGCGCTACAACCACTAAGCCACATGAGGCCCTCATCATAATAACAATCCAGTTCCAGGGGAACTGGAAATTGCTAAATTCTGCATACTTGAGAAGTACGAGTGTGACTTGCAAGCCACGAGCTAGCAGAAAATTGCCCTTAGATTGAGACCATATCTCGCAGAAGATTTCTCTTCTGAGTTGCCATAGTCCGCGCACCTCACGATTAAAGTGCTGACACACTTGTATCGTGGGCTCGAACAGCAGTAACTTGGGGTCATCATGGGGGAGTCCTACTGGACTAGCGAGGGATGCTCATCTCCTCTTCATCCAATGTTTGTAATTGGCGGTTGTGAGGTTCTTCCCGATAATTGTAAGATACAGGCTCAAGCCAAAGACGTAGTGCGACCCTATGCACTCACCAAATGCTCTATGGTTGGGATCTATCAGTCCATCATATGAGGGAAATAACAGAACTAAGTCTGGAATTTCGATATCTTCTATCCTGAATTCTGCGTCTGCGTCCTGTAGCTCATTCTTCATCCTAATCTAGGATTTTGAGTCTACTGTCTCGATCATGGCCACTGCCCCACTCAGCATAATATGTGGATATAACCTTGTATTGATATTGACGTGTCAAAATCGTCAGCCTTGATGAAACCTTGCAAGAAGATGCATCAATGTGGAATCAAGGTAACAAAGAGATTGACGGTTACTGCAAAAGAGCTGCAGTGGTATGGATGCTATATTGCTAACAGGTTGATTTCATGTTGATATCTGGGTTAATGTTAGGTTGATATAACCTTGACACCTGAGCTGCGTTCAGCAGAAAGGAAGCAACTGGCATTAGCTATTGCCAAATTTCATCGGGCCCTTCATCCTCTCACAGGAGAACAGTTTTACAGATTTTTTCAGAAATTTCTGAGAATTTTTGGTGTGGTGTGAGCCAAATTCCCTGAAATTTTTATAAGAATCTGTTCAAAAATTCTCCTGTGAAAAAGGAAAAAACTTGCCCGGTGAAATTTGACAACAGCTGATGCCAATTGGTTCCTTTATGCTAACTGTTCATTCAATTATATTAATTAAACAATGAACTGTAATTGCATCATCTTCTAAGACAATTTTTAAGGTATGTCACCTGTCTTGAAAAATATCAAGGGATCAGTCTTAGTGCAAAAATGCTTTCAAAGCATTTTTGTGGCTTGGGAAACGGGCCCTCTTTCCAATTTCAAAACAGGTGCTATGCCTTTTTGAAAGTTGCCATTGAGATCTTACAAATACCTTGCGAGACATCAATTGAAAGGGTAAGAGGGTAACTGCCAGTTCAACTGCCTACTTATCTGAAGAAAACCGAGTTAAAAAATATCAAAGTTTCACGGAGTTTACTGGCCAATGAAACCTCTACTGGCTTCCTTACATTCAAAAAATCAATTTTGGCTATAAATTGTTAAGCAAGTGTTTAGAAATAATATGATGCAGAATAACAAACATCTGCATTCATGAAAAAACTACATTTGGTTGTCCTGTAACTTCCTGAACTGACTACAATAATTTACCTCGAAAACTTTTACAGGAAATAAAGACGTCTACAGCTAACATGAAATTCATAAAATATTTGTAAGTGAGAATATCTTTAAAATTATAAGAGACATGTACTTTATTAAATAAATAAATAAATATCAGACTCCAGGAAAGGCACGAACAAATGCACAAAGATTGTAACAAATTAACACAATTGTTGTAACACAATGATTGTAACACATTTTTTCACATTCAAACCTGTCTAGTAACAAATTAAGTTGTAGCTTAAAATTGTCAGAATATTTAAAAGCGTCTTCGCAATGATTAGCTGGCTAATTTTACCTAAGCCAGCAACGAATGAGAATAAGGAGAAAAAACTCAAAGGAAACTGAGGTCAACACAGTGTGAAACAAGCATTACCTAAGTTACAAGTTGTTAGAATATTGCTGGGTCCACACTGTTCTGCAGGAATACAAAGCCAAAGGAAGTAAAAAAATTAAATTACAATTTAAAAGTAAATTCTGATACTTATAAATTCTAATTTAATTTTAGTACTTCTTTTGACTTTGTTTCCCCGCAAAATAATGTGGACCCAGCACTATTCGAACAACTTGTTTAATATTCGGGTCAAAATTTTAGTGTTTTTCTCCAATTTACAGGTATGCGATGAAAACTTTCGTAAATATTGAAAAAGTCTAATTTATCTCAAAAGAATGGAAATGGCAGTTAAAGAAAAAAAAGGAACTTAAAGTTTCTGTATGAATATCGATAGGAAAAAAGGCACGGTAATGCCATTGTTGAAGGCAAAGTTGTACACAAAAAACAAAATTATGTATCCCTCATAATTTCAGTTTCTGAAAGAAACCAAGAAAAACATTTAAAGAATCTCACAAGAATGGAAATGAAGGAAATGGTAGTTAATGAAAAAAAAAGGAACTTAAAGTTTCTGTATGAGTATCCATAGAAAAAGTGGCATAATAATGTAAGTAATGATTATAAAGCTATGTTTTGCTCAATTAACACAATTACTTATCCCTGATATTTTCAGTTTCTGAGAGAAACCAAGGAATAAATTGAAAATTACATCTAGTATCTCAGAATAGTACCTCATCTGATAACACGAAAATAAAAATCAAAAATAATAACGAAAAAAAATAATATAACAAAAACGGAAATAAAGAAAAGAACGATTGGAGAAAGTGTCCATCTTCTGGGACGGTGAAATTGCATAAGCAATAATCTATAAGCTAGTCAGCATGACAGATGCTATGTCGAGGCCTGAGTGAACAGCTGACAGGATTTCTTCATTTTGTGGATTTTGGATTCCAGGATTACAGTCTACAGGATTCTGGCTATGAGCATTCTCATCTCCTTGAATGACATTCTCAGTCTTCTTCAATGCTCGTGAAAGTCTGTAAAAGGAAATTACTGAACTTTTAACACTCATTTTTAAAATATTTTATGAAGAAAAAAAAATCCTAATGTCCTATGGCTCCCTGTAGCTCCCAACCAAGGCACGGCATTTATAAGAAAATTCAAAAGGTTCAAATAATCCACCAGGAATAGTCAGAGGGAAAAAAGAGACGTTTTACGAGGAGACAGGAACTGTCTGTCATTGCCCATTTGTTTCCATTGAGCCATCTCTAAGCATCATGCAAATTTCTCAGTATATAACCCCTAGTCACTGGGGGATACTAAAAAAAAAAAAAAAACCGTATCCACTGAAATCTCCATTACATGTGCATTTGACTTCCTTATTAGTTTCTTCAATTATGTCTCGTCACATTATGTGTTTTAAGTAGGCATAGAGGACAGTTAAAAAAGAAAACTAAAAAAGCGGGATGAGCCTCGACAAGGTTGGTTGGACAACAAAGGCACACGGAAAAACAGATAGTTGGAGGAGAAAGTACAAGGTTTTTTCCCCTTTTTTTGGGATTTTTTTATTTGGTTTAATGAAAAATGAAAAAGACGGGGCCATCTCTTCAGCGAGGGATTTGTAATATTTAACACAAGACTTCTAAATTTTGAAAATTCATAATTTTGTTTTAATACGTCCAAACATGGAACTTGAGTCAAAAAATGGAGGGGAAACTTTACTTGACTCCTTTAGTGGATAATATGTAGAATAAAAATATCTTACTTACTTCCGGCTTCTCCTGGTCTTAGCTTGAATGAGCCAATCTGCAACTACATCTTTTATGTAAACATCTGTCGCATCCGGTGCTTTCTGATCTTGAAGAACTTTGCAAGAGATATAAGAAACCATTAAATGAAACGAAAAATCAGTGAGGTATGAGGTTTTATAAACACCCAAGTACAGGCATTTCAACAAATCAGATTTTGGTGAAATTGTAATTGATTTTATAAGGCTGATAACTAAAGGTGGTCCCTTTGGAAGAGTAACCGTCACTGCAGTGGCTGTGATATTTACGTAAAGGATAATAGAGTTCACCTGAAGTACTAATCATCGCTTCTTTCCATACAGACGTATATTTCACCATGAGCCCTATTATCTTTCCTTTACGGCTCTATCCATCGATTTCCTTCTTTTTTTTAATTTTTTTTGGGCAGGCATTGCCGGTCACCTGGATGACTTCAATGGGGTACCTTCACAAAGGTTCCAGACAATGCTATGACAGCAGCTGTGATTTACTTTACTTTGCTTGAATACTTCAACCTAATTGCTACTACCATTTGCCTAAGCTTACTTCCATCTTTGTAGTTGTTATTGCACTAGCCTTGTGAGTTGCCTTAATTACTTGACCCTTTCATTACTTTTTTATTTATTTTATTTCGTGGATTTGCCCTGACTGGCATGATAATCGTAATAATGGAAAATTAAGTTTGATTACGTGAAGTTTCCTGACTTTTACACCTAATCTAAATCTAATTAATAAAAACTTACTTGTCATAAGTTTGAGAAATTTTAAATCCTCGAATGATTTTTTGCTGTGCGACTGCCCTTTAAAACTATAGAGGATTGCAACGTCATCATTCATTATCCTCTTCATCATTCCAAACAGTTTATCTTTGGTGGTTTTGCCTCCCACATTTGATAGGATTCTCACCTAAAAAAAAGCAATAAAAAATGAGTATCTGACTTCATTAATCAAATTCAAACCAAATATACTGTCATGAAGAAAAGAGATGAAAATTCTGCGATTACCAATTCAGTGACTTTCTCACTGAATGATGTTCAAAATGTTACAAATATGCTTCACAGCTTCTCAACAAACAATAAAAGAGGCACATTGCTACTTATACCAAGTAAAGAAAGCGAAGGAAATGTGGAGATTGGTAGCTTCTGAGAGAAAGTAGCATGGAAAAAAATTAATTAAATAAAAAAAATGATAATTTTTATCCCTTTATAATCTGAAATTACTTCGTTTGCTTAGGCAATAGGTACGCATCTGGCGAAGTGAATGAGCAGGAGTTAAAATGAAGATGCACAAAATGATAACAGCCCTTGGACAACTATCCTTCGCATCCACTTTCAGGGTTCATAAAATTTCCTAAATTCCAAATGCTTCGATTTTTACTTTGTCCAAAACCACCACTGCTTATCCAAGTCACATAGGAAGCAAAATTCAGCATTGAAATCATCCAAGGGCCAAAATTTCAAATTATTTTTCATAATTACAGCAAATTGCCAGAATTCCATGTGATATCCAGGTTTTGAGTCTTGCCTGGGATTTGCGGGGTTTTACCATGCAAATGTTAGCCTAATCAAAGCTTCAGTTTTCCTCATGGTTAAGTTGCCTGCTATTTATTAATTTTGTATCCACATGCTGTTGTACTTACTAATTTCACTCTTGCTTCATTTGAATCAATTAGCTGATCGTTCACCTTCACCAAAGAATCATTGTCACGACATGGCAAAAGTTCTTCTAAGGCCAATGGGTTACTGCTGACACCTGCAGAGAGATCTTTAGGAGCTTCAGCTACTGAGATTATAAATCCACTGATTGAGTCCACTTTTTTAGACAGTACTTCTACCATTCTGGCTAGTGAATCGACGGAAGTCTGGATATAATGCAATTTTCTAAGGATGGCATCATCTATGAACAAATAGGACAAGGAACAGACTCAGTGACACAGTGATTACTGAATTGGAACAGACTTTAAATTAATTTTTTTCAGCATTCTTAGGTACTTTTGGAAGGGGAGACAAATAAAATTCACTAAAAGAGAAACTGAAATTAAGAATTACATCGCAAAATATTGACAAAAAAATGAAGCGTTTATCAAATTTTAATGCAATTGAAGAGTTTGCCTGTAGAAGGGCATCTTTTAAAAATGTGTGTTATAGAAAAAGTTCATTTGAAGCTTTGAGAGTGTGGCTTTGCAAAGTTCGGCTTTTAATTCTGCACATGAGCGACGAATCAACATAACAACATGACTGTATGATTCCAGAGATGCGCTGATGCTGTACAATAGATTTTCAAAACAAGGAACGATTTTATAATATGCCCTTTTACGGGCAAACTCTTCAATTGTGGTTGTTGCAACTTCAAGGAAAATTTATGCTGAATGATCTGCCAGATTTTAATTAGCAAGTATCCAACATTTCAGAGAGATTCGATTTTAAGCAATCATATATTCAGGCTTGTAGTTAGAAAGATTTTCATTTATCTACATGCTTCATAACTTTGGCATGATATCACAAAAAAATTGTTCTGAGCCCACTGATGTCAATAAATTTCCGGTGCGTGAAGAGGTTTTATGGAACAAAACGTAAAAATTCAGCTGAAAGATATTAAAGTAAAACTTTAGCCAAAGAGATGGGTCTCTTGAAGTTCTTGATGTTACTCAATAAATTTTTGGAGAGGAGATGAAGCCTTCCATGAGAAGAATTTAAATCTCAGCTATCAGTGGTCAGAGGCAAACTTCACTGCCTCTCTTAAAATTTTCCATCCTTGGAAATAATGAAAAGTTCTTGCTGACTTCACTGCGGAGGGTCAGTAACATTTTAATTAGCTTAGTGGGGAATAAGTAAGAAGCATAAGTACTGCACGACTGGAGAAATATAAATGATTCGCAGTAAGAAATAAAGCATAGGAAGTTACCAGAGGTACGTTGGTCATGGGTGGAATTGAAATTATTGTTCTCGTTAGTGTTCAAAGTTGGTGATGCCTTTGAGGGAGATATAAAATCTGATGGAGACTGCTTTACGAGATCAACAGGTACCCTAGAAGAAGCATATATTGCCGGAGCTTGAGGAAGGGGATGAAATGGTAGAGCCGGCTTCTCTTGTTTCTTTTGTCTTTTTCGATTATTGATGGAGTTTGAAGCCTCATCATCTTCAGAACTTCCGTCGAAGTTGTACCTTTGGACAGGTTTGATAATTCTCTTGGACCTGCCTGAAAGTTCAATGTCCGAAGTAAACTCAGCTGTTTTGGCAGAAGCTTTAGCTGTTATGAGATCATCTGTAAAAATAAAGCATGATCAGAAAAAGCTATGAGAAATGTTACTATAAAAGCAAGGACAAGATGTAAAAGTGAGAATAAGAGCACTGAGCTTGAATGACTCCTGCTGGACAATCTTTAGGGTAAGAAAGCAGATCCTAAATTTTACAGGAAAAATGTTCAAGAAATACTCTTATTGGCACTTTCTTGGCAACATGATTTTCTTCAAAACGGAAATATCATGAAAGTCTTAAGTTTAATTCAATGATAAGGCTTTCAGGTATGTTTGCTTTTGGTGTCAGTTACAAATAAATTAAAGATTATCATGCAACTCTGCAGTATTTGCTGCCAGTTGGGCTTTTTAATCTACTCAAGGAGTTTGAAACGGTGGTACGCTCAGAATGAGTCTAGGTACTCCTTATGCACTATTGGACGCAAAAATGTGGATTTGTAAATGTGAATGAGTTCAGCAGAACAAAACTGAGTTATTTTGGCTCAATATAAGAAGAAAGCTTCCAAGTTCATGTTTTAGATTGATACTAGAATTTTACATGGGTTTTCATTTTTGAGCAGGAGAATGGAAAAAACTGGTCATAGAAACAATCGTTGTCTACTAATCTTCGGAAAATGTGACCTAGATCCTCCCTACTGAACTTAACTAAACTGTTCTTGAATTTCATACAAAAGTACTTAATTTTCATCATCAATGATACCTGCCTCCCTCCCCCCCATTAAGTTTAAGTTAATTTTTCCCAACCCTGCTCACATTTTATTTCCTCTTTCCCTGCAAAAGGTTATTATGATGATTAAAAACGGGGGGTGTTTCAATAGTAAACAGAGAAGGTAAGAAAAAAAGAAAGCCCAACAGTACAATGTCTTGTTTTTGAGGAATCCAATTTACCTATCTTTGATGCCACCGCTGATCCCCAGTTTTAAGGCCGCGTAACTCCAAAAATAATTGGGAGCCCACCTAAAAAGGCGATTTTCCCACAAAAAGTATTCAGCATGATCTGCTCTCAGATTCAAATTCGATCAATACCAGCAATTTGTATCCTGTCATTTGCTATGGATGTATTTGCGTCCAAAATTGTATGTCAATAATTACTATTGGGAAGATAGGGGCTTTTGAAAAATAATTGATTTTACTAATGGAAAGTGCTTCAAACCATAGGGGAATTAATATGAATTATATCCATTCTTCTACACTCTCACACTTTAAGAAAACTTAGTACTTAAGTAAACGATTAATAAAAAAACATACCAATTCCCTTGCAAAGAACTCGGACAGGACACAACTCCCACCCGTCCTCTTCTCTTGGGAAAATGTTCACATCAGTAAGAAGCTTTTCAATTTGACATTTGGACCTTGCGAACGATGGCCAGAAACTTTTGGTGTCATTGACACGCAGCCAGTCATCCCTCACCACTGCAGGAGAATCCTCTTCCTCCGTAAACAAAACGATAGCAAATGTTATCATGATGTCCTGAAATATTAAAGACATAAAATATTAAGGGATTCATTACAAGCATTTTGAGACTTTAAGGAAACTCAGATTTTAATTCAAAAGAATTGATGGAAACTTTTCTTAATGAGGAAAAAATAATAGGGAAAAAGAAATTAGAAAATAAAAAAACAAGAAAGTTCTGAAACTTACCATTACAACTTTTGCTCAGTTACACCTGTTGCAAAGTACGTTTTACCTGGCCACTTTCTGCAAGTTTCAACAATATGATCAACATTATTACCTCTATCCACAGAGTGTAAAGCTTCTTCTTGCAAGTTGCAGTGGATCAGATGGCGCATAAAGGAACTCATAACTTAACTGTATCCGCCTGTATCCATTTTCAAGCCCCGTATGCAAAAACTTTTGAATATAGACTACTTACAAATGTATAGAGGCTAGAAGTAAATATTTTGGTTGAGACCCATTTATAGGTCGGATTTGGAACAGTATGAAGGTTTTACCATGCTGGCAAGGGATGAACGTTCAAGTTTGAAATTTGTACAGATTACTTATTCATTGTAGTGTGAAAATAATTTTGAAAATATGAAATGGTTTATTCAACTTAGAAAAAATCAAAAGAGACAAGAAATCTGGAACATTGCAGGTTACGATTTGAATTTTTTCTTTTAATTTTCACCCTTCACTTAGAGGTGTCGTCAGCTAAGTTGACGGTTGTTTACTTTCGGTTTGCAAGCGCCAACGACGAATTTGGGCCTCTGAACAAAGCGGCGTTCGCTACAATCCACACTGAAAACATCAGTCTCATGATCGTATCGTAAAAAAAACTACTTATCAGTTATGATTAGTGACTTTTTTGTGGTTGTGATTTCTGTGTGGCTAAAAATTAAAGTATTACAAGGTTTGAAAGTATTAAAAAAGTTATCTTAGCTTGTGTTCTTGCTTCTGAGAGAGTCGGATGTTTTCATGTGGATAGTAGTGACACGAAAACGCCTGCAAACCGAAAGTAAACAACCATCAACTTAGCTGACGACACCTCTACCAGGTATTTCTAACAAAACAAAAAAATTATTGTTGGGTATGCAGGATAGGAAACACAGCATGGTTCTTTCTAGATGGAAGAAGGTAGTATTTAACGGCAATTTCTGAAACAGGATACACTTTCAAAGCAGAAAGTTCACTAACTTCAAAAATACCAAGACAAGAACTTTCACACGGATCCATATAAAGGTTTTCTTTCTTTGTAAACTCTCTACCAATCAAAACTGGTTCATTAGTCTCAGAAGAGTGCGCAAAATTCTCTATAAGAAGAATATTTCCAGATTTCAGACCACAGCAATTATTTGGTTTCTCAGTGGATAACTTAAAGGAAGGCAGAGAAAAAAACCTATATTGGGGGTCACAGCACGTTGCTGGAAGAGGACCATAGTCATGCTGATGAAGAAGTTTTGAAGAAGTTGTTTGGGATTCTTCGCCAGTTACAAAGCATCGTTCTTTCAATCTCTTTATTAACTGCTGCAAGACTGATTGTCCTTTTCGAACAAGTTTTTTTAACCACCCTAAATAATTTTCAAACTTGAAAGCACTACACTCATCAAGAGAATTGAAATAATCTAAATCATCTGCAATGTGGAGAAGCCCGTGAAAATTATGGGTTAGAAACTCTTGCCCGTAAAGTATTATAGTACACTGAACAAAATGTTTCAGTAAATCCTTGGCATAGTCACGATACTTATTTTTTAGTGTGGGGTGTAATAATATAGTCATTGCGACATGAAGACACAAGAAATGGTTGTAGTGTTCCTTGCTCAGGTGCTCCTCAAACAGAACGGGACCACTGTATAAAAGCAACTGGCGAAATTCTGTTCCTTTAAACCGTTTTGCGTAGTCTAAACTTCGATGCTTGCGAGCAAACTCGTACGGTTTGAAGGAGCCATAAAGGACAAGTTTATCTGAGAGTTTTTGGACACACTGAGCAGACAATTTGAGAGGGACTTTACCATACAACCAAATAAAGAGTAGAGTCCGCACAACTCCTAAGCACACAAGATGTAAATAATCAAGAGCCACTCCTCGAACCAAATCAAAACCAAGAACTCCAAGAGTAGATAGTGGTGTTGGACCATGATGAAAGTCAGTATCTTCACCTCTCAAGAACTCGGCACTCGTTCTTGGGGTACTTGAAAGATTAGGAAATGTCACTCTATTTGCAAAATGTTCGCCTTCTTGATGGCACCTTGTGCAGGACCAGTATCCAGCATGCCCTTTAATGTTTAAAACAAAGGCTTTTGCAGGAGCATCAAGTGAAAATCCCTTGATTTGAACTGCTAAATGAACACCTTTCACCCACAAACCATTGACTATCAGATCTTTTGCTTCTTCTACGAAATCTGCCAAAAAAGTACCGCAGTCAAGTGGTTTTTTGGCACCAACATACAAACCTATCGGAAATACAGTGGAAGCAAGAGAGGGCACGTTGCTAATACAAGCCAAAATTGGCCAAACTTCACGTGCAGCACTCTTAAACAGCGGTAGACCATCGATTCCAATAATCAACTTGATACACACTAGACCTCTGACAACAACACTTTCAAGCAATTTTAATAGAATTTCTCGCAAACCAAGATGATAATACTGCCCAGGGGGAACACTTTTTGGAATTACTGATTTGGGTGTCTTCAAAACAGTTCGAGCATCTTTAGGTAACCTCGAAAAGCAGCCATGGGAACGCAAAATACATAAGAGAGCTGAAAGAGCCACTAATGTAATGTTGAATTCAGCCACCCACTTTCTGAGCTCATCTTGTAACGACTCAACAGGATCACAGATGTCGATAAACTCATCTTCTTCCTCAGAATAATCAGCTTCAGGGGGGGCATTTACAAGCTCAAGTAGCTCCTCAGTAGAAAATGACGGCTCTGACTCTGGCAACCCTGTGTCGAGATGCCCAGGCAAAATTTCCTGATTTATATCACCATCAGATGGCGAAACTCTAGGGGCTGAAGGAATATGGTCGAGGGGAGAAGGCGATATGCTAGGAGGGGAGGAAACAAAAAAGGTGTTATCAAAGATTTCAGGATCAGGATTGACAGCTTGAGTGGGAGAAAATTGAGGAACCTGAGGAGTAGTGGAGGTGGAGGGCAAGATTTCTGATGGGGCATTTTGAATGGATCGAGCCACTTTCCTATATTTAGATTTCGAACGAAAACTGACGAACAACTTATTGTCACCGTCAGACATTCTGATTGATTTTTAGGACTTCAAAACATGATATTTAGACTTACGGTCTCTGGTGTTGGCAGGCGGTAGTAACTAGGAAGTAGTAAGTAATATGATGATCACAGATCACTTGAGAATTGCGGCCAGGAATGCCAGGATGCTGAACTTTGCAACTTATTATTAATTGACTTGACACGAAAGCAAACAGAGCAAATAACACAAGAAACAAAACATGTTCCGTCGAACAAAATATACGTCTGGGCAATCACGCACACGCCGCGCACTTATGAATTTTGAGGTTAGTGAACCTTCTAGAAAGCCGTTTCGCGGTCTGTTGTTGATGTTGTGTAACGCTGTTTGCGCGCTAAATTCGACCGAGCGCGCGCAAATTTAATAAACTGTCGATCGAAATGTTGACGCCGTCAATGAAAATCAATGTGCTGTATCTACTCAACTAATGTCAATGTTTATGTAAGCTAGATAGATGTTGACGTCGTCAATAGCGTGATGTCGATATAGGATACACATTATATTAAGATTGACAGCGTCCACCTCGTTTCAGCCAACCTGGATGCAATATAACATCCATATGGCGTAACATTTCATCAGATTTGTCGATATGCATCAATGTTGATGTAATGTTTCATGCTGAGTGGGGGCTATTGATAGGGATATCCCTGGTATTGGGGCAACACATTTCTGTAAATACATTAATTCCTCATAGAAATGTTGTTCAGTCTCATCTTTGGCACGAATGATATGGTAAAAAGTATTTGAGACGAAGGCGGGTGCTGCCGCCAGTTCAATATTGCAGTCGAGATAATTCTTTGACACCGGCTTAACTATTGATGATGCAGCATTTCTTGCCCCTGAGCAAAGAGCAACAGATGACATATTGCGTATTCGAGAGCTATTCGAAATGGAGATTCTCTAACTCTTTGGGATTCTGCCTATTCTGATAGTTTCCTCCTCTGCTATCTGACAGTAGATATTATCATAAAGAACTTCAAGTTGTGGTTCTGGAACATTCAAGTTGTTGTACTTTGCATCTTCTTCAAATAAAAATATTCACTTAAAAGAACACATAAAAAAGCCCAGGGACATCCTTAGATGTTTCTTGGTCCATACTTAAGTTTTAACTTGTACAACTGAACAGATTACCTAAGTCCTCAAAAAAATGCTTAGTGTTGTTGAACACTACAATATATGTGTAAGGAGGTTTGCTTCCTGAAATAACCACAAAGGCATGACAACGTTCACCTTGTTTTAAAAATTTGTCGGTCCTCTCAGCAATAGCGGTCTCCAGATTACCTTCTGTCAGAACTCGAAGGAGAAAACCATTAACTACTTCGGTTCGAGATAGACGAAAAGACGCAGACTCCTCAAATGTGCGTTTTCTAGGGTTGCCAAGAGGTATTAGATGCAAAAGGCGATGCTCTGCCAAAATATCCTTATCATCGTACCTTCTACCTTCGTAATTGGAGAAATTACAGTAGATTTACGGGAGACTTTAATCCTTACGTCAATGAATTACGAATTGTGAAGTAGTGAGACATACAGTAAATTGCTATCAGGCAGCATTGCGCAGGTGATGCTGCATTCTGTGGGTGAAAATCATGAATCTGGTCATGAGAGAAAATTGAGTAGGAGTCAGCCCTAACAATTCTGAGTGAGTTTAAGCGTTGGCTAGTTGGTGGCTAGCATGGTGTTTGTTAATTTATAGAAATATAAAAAATAATAATAATTAAAAAAAAAAAAATTCGCTACTTCTGAGCTATCCATGGCCTCATTCTCTTCATCGGATGAAAAATCCGAAACAATCATTGGCGGACTGGCATGTCTATCCGAATCAATTTCGACGATCTCTTCGTCACTGGAATCATCCTCCGGAACGTTGTCTAACGGAACGGGGGGTAGTCCTAGATATAAGCCGATTGCGTTTCTCAAAGCTCCAAAAAGTGTGTCGTATAATCGACGCATTAAACGGCGAAAGAGGTTTCTGTACAATCGAGTGTACACCCTTCTTTCAAGTCTGCATATAGAGAGAAAGGAACGCTCGTTATTCGAGAGCTTTCGAAATTACAGGGTGGCAGTGATGTCAACCGACCATAACCATGATTTACAAAGGTATTGCAACGTTTGTGGAGCGTGGTATCATCTCGGAGAGAAGCACGAAAGGACCTTCTCACACACACGGACCCTGCTGCGCTCGAAGAACCTGTTACTCTCGTGGAATCTTTTTTTTTTTTTTTTTTTTTTTTTTTTTTTTTTTTTAATGCTTTATTAGATATTTAGAGATACATAGACAAATTAAAGATGGTACAAATTAAATACATTATTGATCTTAAGATTAAAAGAACTAATATAATGAAGCCCCGGAACCGCCTGTGGGCATTACATCCGGGGGGGGGGGGGGTCGTGGAATCTGCGTTTCGAAGTCGTTACTTGACCTTCTTTTTGAGGAACCTCAACGCGAATCAGTTGGGCTACGAGCGATACATGAAGGATGACACGGCACCCGTCGTACTTGACAAGATCCGGGACTCGCTAATCGAGCTGACGTCGGTGAAAGTGAACATAACCATTTACATTCAACCATACAAACCATCACATACAACCATTTTACATTCTATTTTTCATTCTGATTTTCCCTGAATAATACGATTATATCTAATATCCTTACCGCCGAGAATCCTCGAGAGTGTAATCCTTTGTGCGCTTAAGTTCTCCTTGTAGGTCCGTATTCCACGTTACCACCGTTTCTGTTTGCTGCGCTGCAAATTATATACAAAGTAAATTAATTGTTTGATCCCGTTATATTATTTTACTTTCCTTATTTATTTTCCTCTACCACGTGGTATTTTTGTAGCGGGGACCCCTTTGTTTTCTGATTGTTACATTTTGCCACCGGTTTAATTTAATGCTTTCGTTTCCTTGCTACTCGTGATTTAACTGTTCTCCTTTTCCTCGTTGCTTACCCTCAGTTTCTGCGTGGGGTTGAGCTTCTGGTCGGGATGTCGCGTTGATTATCGATTCTAGTGTCTCTAAAAACAAAAGAAAACCCGGGACCGTCCCGTGCTGTTTCCACTCGCCGAACAAGAAACGCGAGACGATCCGGAGAACAATAAGACGGAGGAGAAGAAATATGTATCGTTTAAACCAACTAATTATACTTATTTCAGGGAAAGCGCTACCGAAGGCATAACTTCTGAAATGGTAGAAAGCATCATTCAGGAAGCTATCGAATGCAAGTCAAGATATCATTGCACGCCTTCACAAACGGCTTGAGTTAGTTTAACCACATAAAAAAGATGCAACATTGCATGAACTTTAATAGAGGTTTAGTAAATTTTAACTGTCCGACCAACCCTTTCATCCGTTCTGATGGAAAATAGTAAAAGTCTGATTTTTTCGGCTTTTTCAAGGCATTTTGAGTAAAAATTGACATTTGAACCCACAGAACGCCAGATAGCCATCAATTTTATTTCATAGCTTCTTAGATTATACTTAAAGGATCATTTTAAAATGAAGAAAAAATTAGGATATCCCCCACGCCTTTTTCGCTACTCTCATTTTACTGAATTTAGTTTTTACTGCAAAAATGAAGCTTATAACTATATATCTTTGACCGGTGCTCTACTCACTCATGGTTTGGGTCCATGCAACATTATTCCTTCTCATATCATGCTTACTCTCAATGACCAAAGTACAAATTTTTATCCTGATATCGTTAAACTCAAATTTTTACGGAGATTTTTCGAAGGACAGGCACAGCCGTTTTAGTAATTCCAGAAATGCGAATTTTCAAAAATCATCAAAACTTCAATAGTTTTTTCCCAAGACCTACTGGGTATTTAGGGCTGAAAATTTGGGCTTTCTCTTACTTTGACCTAAAGATCAAGTAAAAAAAATCGTGCAATTCCGAGACGGGTGGTGAGCTTTTGTCATTTTTTCGGTTGATTTGGCGTGGAAGGACCCATATGAGGTCATCGTAAACGGTGAAATATCATTTATCATCTCCTATACCACTTAATACACATTGATATAATGGTAACGATGAGAGATCTTTTCATGGGACTCTGCGTAGCCTTCTTCCTTTCAAACTCTTCTCTTCCTCAGTGCTATCATGCCATTGCTCTAGAATTACGCTCTGCAGATCCTCAGCTAAAGACATTTTGATTCTGGCTGGATGCAAGAGGAGCGGTCGCTGTGACGCAATAGCAACATTTTCGGCTCCTTCCTAAAGTATCGAAATAATCTTTTGTTTATGTTTTGAACTATATCTGCTTCCACATTGGAGGTACCTCAACCACTATCAAGCGACATGGAATAACAGTTTCTCAAATAACACTTAGGTTCATCTGTTGAAAAATTGTGAAAGTATTACCTGTCTCACCTCTGAATATATCATTGGAGCCACCCATAATCACAAGATAATCATTTGGTGTTAGGCCTTGAACTATTTCATGTAGATTCTCAATGACACCAGCAAAAGTAGCACTAGGTTTGAAGACTACATCACTATTGTAGTCGCCTGGGAACAAGGAGCGCAGGAAAATATGGAGATCACGCCCCTGGCTGCTAGTTAAAGTTTTAATGGTGCATTTATTTATCTCGTTTTTGTGACAACTTAAGAGGAAGCAGTACTTTTTCCAATTTAATCTAATACAATTATGCCACTTTCATTCACTGTGTAAGGACATTCTCCATCGGCACTATCCCATACTTCATCATGGTAAATCACTGGCTGCCGTAAGCCTTCAAGAATTATGTGACGCAGCATCTTATCTCATGAAGAATGGGTTGAACAAAGTTTTTAAAAGTGATTCTTCATCGTTTATTAAATGTTCGGCGAAATAACAAATGTATTGACCTCAGTTTATATTGTCAGTTTGGTGAACGTGATCTTTTCCTAAAACTGTACATGGACCAACATTGTACACTGTGCCTAAAATCTCAGCCCATCTCCGTAAGCATCTCTTGTAAGGTTCCATTGTTTCTGTTAGTGGATCCTGCAAATCTGGTCGTTATGGATTTAAAAAGTAAATGTTTCTGTTCAGCACGTCACAATAGATAAATGTCCAATGGCCTCCAGGTGGGTTGAAAGGAATAAAAATTTTCGTTGCACCCTAACGGGAAGAAAACATTTCTAAGATGCATTTTCTTCGAGGAGACATCAACAGCACCTCCTGAGACATTTTAACTCTATATTTTACGGGGAGGAAGAAAATTAATGAAAAGCGAATTCTGTGAAGTCCAAAAGCGTTGTCATATGCCTAGCACTATTTTTGCTCCCTATAATTAAATAGGCCCTGCTCAATGGTGCCATTGGGCTAACAAAACATTAAGAAACAAGTGCCTAGGCATTTTCACATTTTAAACAGACTTTATAGGAAATTTGGAAGCTCTAAATTGAAATACAATCAAGCTTGTTTTTTTATCCGCGATTTTGGCGTACAAGTGTTAGGTCTTAACACTTGAAGTTACGTGAAATTAAAGCAATTTAAGAGGAATATTTTCTATGACTAAAGGAGTTGATTACTCGATGAGCTTCATTTACACTTTTATCTCTCACAAATAATTAATATGGTGCGAAAAGTAAAATCGTTGGCTTTTTTTAAATTTACACACAATGTGTCGGGGAAGAATGAAACAAAGGAAGCAAAAATTACAAATCTGTAGAAACATTACAGCCAGTTTATTATGAAAGGATTCGATTAACCAAAAAATATAAAAAAATTGGGGTTACCAGGCACAAAATGTAGGAGAAGCAATTGCTCTATGTAACAAGAAGTGATACAAGTAGGAAAAATATGAATGTGGAGACAACACAAAATGAAAACTAAAACTGAGGATGTATACACACTGTTAATGAGTAATTCATTTATTCCTCATGACTGTTGTCAGTTCAGAGATTCCAGTGGCTTGTTCAGTTTCCTAGCTGAATCCTAAAAGAACGGGAAAACTTCAAATTGAAGGGAAAGTTTTTTCCCCGAACGCTACCCACATAATTAAACAGAATAATATTAAAATTTTCCTAAAGTTTCGCGTCTTTAAAATATAAGAGGCACAGGGCGCAAGTGCAAAAATAAAACCCGCTAAGAAAAAAAACCATGTACTTCCCCTTCTATAAAGTTTATTCTGCCTTCGTTCAAAAATTTCTTGTCTTGTGTTTAAAAAAACTGAAGGAAAATTATCTCAAGAGTCTTCTACATTTACGTGATGTTGAAGTAATGATTTATGTGTTCATCCGTAATTTCTGATATTACAGAAATATCGTCGAACTCGTTTTCTAGCTTTTCAAAGACGGGCTCATGCCAAGATGCGAAGATGCCAAAGTTTGACAGGGGGAAATGTTTATGCATTTTTTTGAATCTGCAGTCGACGTAGAGGGACAGGTCAAATTTGTAGTGTTTTCTAAGGGTGTGCAATTGCTATTTGAGCTCACTTTCAATTCCATATGTATAAGATTTGTTTTATAAGCATTACAAAATTTACGGGCAGTTGGGTTATTATCATGGTTACCACACATTCGGATACACCCAAAGAAAATTTCCAGATGGTCCTGCGAAAATTTATATGCAGGTTAAAAATCTAAAGTAGGGGATTTTCCACAACATAAACTTCCATAAATCTTGAAACGCCTCTGACGCAAGGAATTCCAGCTCCTCGTCACTGAAGATATTGTCCATCAGTCTTCCTGTCCCAAAAGCTAGATAAATGCCATTCCACTGGGAGAGTAGTAGCCATCTCTGTCCTTCCCAGATAAAGACGCAGGAGACGTCTGCGTGTGCTTTTGGCACATAATGTGTCTCAATGTCGACAAGAAATCCTAGAAAACCAGTGTGGCGGGGCGGAATTCAATATACTACCACCATTGCTGGAACATTCTAACTTCATGATGTACGCTTTGCTCTCTTGGCACAGCTGGTCTTAACGACTTTAAATTTTTTGACGAGTCACAAGCAAAAACTCTTCAGATTCTTGAAGTAGAGTGTCAACTGAGTCATTTAAGCCAAAAAGAAAAAAATTCTGTCGAGCTCCTGGAAAATAAAGTCGATTTAAAGGTATTTTTGGGCTAAAATAGCCAAATTACCCATAGCAAGGCCCGTCATATTATTTAAAAACTTGTTTTCTTCCTGGGTATAATGCCCAAGTTTCTTAAACATGCATATTTTAAGCCTCCGATTACTTAAACTACCAATTTTAACCATATGGTAAATTTTGGGGGCCTAAAATGAGCCCTCAGAGCCAAAAATTGCAAACATTTTTGAAAACTTCGGATTTTCAGGGGGGTGTTTTTTTTTTAACGTTGTTTTTTCTACAGTCGTCAATGAGTAATTCTGAAGGGCTTTTTCGATTACATAATTGAAATTTTGACTGTTCAGGTGAAGGGGGAAGGGGGCACCAGGCTTTGCTTTGCCATTCTCACAGTTTCTGAAAACGCTTGAAAATGCCCTATTACATTGGAAGTCCAAAATATCCCTTTTTTTTCATTAATTACTGTATCTGATATTATAAAATATGCAGCAGGAGTTACTGCCCCCCCCCCCTCCTCACTACGCGATGCATGGAAACCTTGATCTCACTGCGCGCGCTACGAAAACGCTTGAAAGTTCCCTAATACATTGGAAGTCCAAAATATCCCTTTTTAATTCATTAATTACTGCTTCTGATATTATGAAATATGCAACAGGAGTTACTGCCCCCCCCCCCCTCCTCCTCACTACGAGATGCATGGAAACCTTAATCTTACTGCGCGCGCTAACGGATCCTTGCTTTTCGCGTGATGGCAGTCCGTTGTACAGTAGATCCGGGCATTTGCAATAAAACATTTGGCGGTCTTTAGCATTACATATAAATGGACATGTTTATGCTACAAGTTTATCCTGCAAATGCCCGGATGCGAAAAGCAAGGATCCGGTAGCGCGCGCAGTAAGATCAAGGTTTACATGCATCTCGTAGGGAGGAGGAGGGGGGGGGCAGTAACTCCTGCTGCATATTTTATAATATCAGATACAGTATTTAATGAATAAAAAGGGACTAGCTGCTTCAGCTCGCTACGCTCGCTTGCGCCGCTAGCCGGGGGCAAGCCCCCTGGACCCCCAGTTACTCGCTCCGCGAGTAACTGTTGGCTCGCTTCGCGAGCCAAATTTCGCTACTACCAGTGCTTAGAGGACTTCCTGGAGGCAAAATAAAAAATTCAAAAACAAAGAATAGGAAACTAAAAATTACCTATTTTTAGAAAAAGAAAGAACCTTGAAAAATAAATAACACTCCTGGAAAAGAAAATCAGAACACTTTTTGAAAATGTAACGGTGCGAAAGGGTGAAGATAAATCACCAATTCTCTTGGAAGAAGACATGAGCCGACCCCCGACATGAGTGAAACTGCCGTAGGACCCATGCTAGGGTAGAAGGGTGACACGTGTTGTGAGCAGGTAGGGATGGGTTTACGTGGAGAGGGAAACGGAAAATCAGAGGGTGGGAGGTCCCCCAACCATATGACTCGTCCAGCGTCAAAAACGCAAATATGTCGTTATCAAATCGAGGTAAATTTTGCAACTTCGGTCGCGCAAATCGAAAAACGAAGGGGTCTTGGCACATCTAGACCCTATGAGCTTTCATTTAAAACAAATCCGAGGAAAATCGGTCCAGTAGTTTCCGAGATCGAATTAGCACAAACTGTCCAGCGTCAAAAATGCAAATATGTCGTTATCAATCAAAGTAAATATTGCAACGTCGGTCGCGCAAATCGAAAAACCAAGGAATGTTGGCACGTCTACAGCCTAAGAGCTTTCATTTAAAACAAATCCGAGGAAAATCGGTCCAGTAGTTTCCGAGATCGAATTAGCACAAACTGTTGAAGGCCAAAAAAGGCCTTAGGATATTAAATATATAGATATTTTTGACTTCCAATGTAATAGGGCATTTTCAAGCGTTTTCAGAAACTGTGAGAATGGCAAAGCAAAGCCTGGTGCCCCCTTCCCCCTTCACCTGAACAGTCAAAATTTCAATTATGTAATCGAAAATGCTCTTCAGAATTATTCATTGACGACTGTAGAAAAAACAACGTTAAAAAAAAAACACCCCCCTGAAAATCCGAAGTTTTCAAAAATGTTTGCAATTTTTGGCTCTGAGGGCTCATTTTAGGCCCCCAAAATTTACCATATGGTTAAAATTGGTAGTTTAAGTAATCGGAGGCTTAAAATATGCATGTTTAAGAAACTTGGGCATTATACCCAGGAAGAAAACAAGTTTTTAAATAATACTAGGGGCTTATGGGGCTGCTTCGCAGCCCCTTATTTTGCCTGTACACTTTTCACTTTCACATGTTTTTTTTTTTTTTTATTATTTATTTTCATTTAATTTTCTGTTTTGTCTTTGAATCGGGTCTAATTATTTCTTTGAGAGAATAAATATAACAAATGTTTTCAAAAATTGTAATTTTATTTAGTAAACTTTAAACTAAAATTTTGTTTTAATCTTCATTCAAAATTATTTTTTAGGTTTTACATTTGTTTTTAAACTAAGTTTTAAGTATCGGTTTTTTATCTTCTAAATACTTTACTCTGTTTTTCTTTAATTGTTGCTTCTTCTTTTTCGATTTCTGCCCTGCTTTTTTCCCAATTTTTCCTTCAACTCTTCTCTTTTTCGTTCCTCCTTTTTTCTTTTCTTCTTTTTCTTCTTCATTTTCTGCTCCCTCTTTTTCTTCTTCATTTTCTGCTCCCTTTTTATCTTCATCCAATTCTTCCGCTTTTTCTTCTTCTTGTTCCTGTTCATTTTTCTTTCCGTTTTCCGTATTTTCTGTTTCAGAAGTTTTTTCTTTTTCCAGTTTCTTCATCTTACTGTTCCACATGAATGTTGTGAGAAAGAAAAATTGGAGGTTATTGACTTGATGAGGAAAAATTGGAAATAGGAAAAAGATGGAGCCAATCACGATTTGGGGTTTGAACTGTTTATTTTTAAAATGTTTAAAAACAAAACGGAATAGACAAAGTCCAAATAGTAATTAACAGAGGAGGAAAGATTTAAATGCATTCCGGATGCGTTAAGGGGTGGGAAGGAGGGAGGGACGGACTGAGAAACTGAAAAAAGTACGTTACGTAACGGTAAATATTAAATAAACTTACCTATATATGGATCCTTGAACTTTAAAGCAATAAGGTCCATCACCCGGAATATCAATTCGATTTGCAGAGAAAGAGGCAAAAGCAACAGCACTATTATAATTTCTGATATGCTTTATGAAATTTGGAGAATATAAAAATAATGATTTCAAATCGGTATTTGTCCGAATACTCGGTAAAGAAATTAAGCCATTTTGGCAGCAGTTATTAAAATGACCATTGGACATTTCACCCTGAAAATGGCGAGCATCACAATGATGACAAATTATATTCATTGAACCGACTGAAAATTTGGTAACAAAATTTTCATCAAAGTTCTGATCATCAATTTTATACTTCCGAAATGAAGAAATGAAACTTTGATTTTCTATACTAATAACAGAGTTAAGTTCTTGCTTCACTAAACGAACATGCGAAGAATTCTGGAAAACGCGACCATGTTTTGGAGGACGACCGCCTCGGTCATTGAAAATTTCACTCATAACAACTGTTAAATTTAAAATTAAAATTAGTAAAAATTATTATTATTTTAACAAAATCATAACTGAAAAGTTCAATATTTAAATTAAAAAAAATAAATCAGAAGAAAAAGGGATGAAATGAAAATGGAAATTAATAATAAACATATTTATACACATTGAAAAGAAACAGCGTGAAAAGTTCTGAGAAAAAAAACTTGGAGGTTATTGCCTTAATGAGGAAAAATTGGCAATAGGAAAAAGATGGAACCAATCATGAAAAACCGTAAAAAAAAAAAAAAAAAAAAAAACGCGGGAAAAGAAAAATGTAAGTTGATGGCAGTTGAGTGTTGGAAGTAACCTCACTTAATGATGATTGTTGAATGAAAACAGCTGATAAAAAGACAGCAAACAGTAAAGTAAGATGCGTAGCAACAAAACTTTTCCGAAAAACAAAAAACAAAAAACCCCCACTTCCCCTCATCCAATTTATGAGTTTTTAGGGATTTAAAAATCGGGGACGAACCCCAGAAAATAATTTATAGTTTTCCCGAAGCATTGAGAACAACACCTTTCAAATGAACCAACGCCCCTCGCAATTAGTACAGTGGTTGATTCACAATTTCATTCTATTTTTCAAATTAAATATTAAGATGACGGGCCTTGCTATGGGTAATTTGGCTATTTTAGCCCAAAAATACCTTTAAATCGACTTTATTTTCCAGGAGCTCGACAGAATTTTTTTCTTTTTGGCTTAAATGACTCAGTAGACACTCTACTTCAAGAATCTGAAGAGTTTTTGCTTGTGACTTGTCAAAAAATTTAAAGTCGTTAAGACTAGCTGTGCCCAGCCAACACTCTTCTGTCTTTGTCCTTTACTTATCCAAAATTCCCCCTGTGAATCACACCATCTTCCTTAAGTTGATAGTAAATCGCCCCCACCACTAGATCGGTACCCCTCCCATTCAAAGTACAGAAATCATTTTTGGTAATCTTGAAGTCATCTGAAGTTAATAAATTTAGATTCAAATACACTCCCCTCTCCCTAACCATAATCTTAGCCACCTCTCTATTCACTCTGTCAATTTCCTTATTAACACAACTCTGTAACCATAGATCATATCGGTGCGTTATACCCACAAAATAGCATAGCACCCCCATTTTTTTGGCCTCTGCCCTCAGATCATTAACCCCATCCACAACACTCTGCCCCTCATTTGAGAAAACGTCCTTCCTATCCTACCTGCTGCGAAAATGACTATATCCCCTTCTCTCATCAACCCTCTCTTGTCTAACCAATACCTCCCCCAATCCTTCATTCTAGCCTCAACATTGCATTCAACTATAACATTCAGTCCATACCTAAATACCCCACTATGAAGTTTGCTCCCCACATTTTTGGTGAATTCGTCGGCCATTACCCAGATGGTTTTTCTCCTTTTCTCACTGTTCGCTACTTCATCGCTATTCTCAATACTTTTTTCTTTTTTATTTGCTTGTTCGAACTTCCTTTCCCATTCTCTCACTTCGGACTGAACATTCAATAATTCCCTTTTAAGTTTAGCATTCTCTGCTTTAAAGTCTTCATTAATAAGCACTAAATCACTCATCATTGTGTTAATATCGCCTGCACATTTGTTGCACAACCATAGCTTTGATTCAAATTTATTTAAAGTATTAAGTTCTGGCTCCGTCATACCTGCACACTGTAGGTGATGAAAACCCCCCTGTTCACATTCAGGTCCATCGCACCTAATTACCTTATCACATTCCATTATGTTAGTATTACAATTCGCACATTTGCCCACCACTGTAATTGACTCCATCCTTTCTGTGCTTCCCATCAGTAATAACTCCTCATCTAAACTAACATCATCTTCAAGTTTGAATTCAATTAGGGTCTTATCAAGCATGTCGATTTCAGTATCAAGATCCCCCATTGACCTGTTGATGGTTTCCCCCAATACCTTTTCAACCCTACCCTCCTTCTCTAAAACTCTTTCTTGCCTGATAATCTCCTCCCCCATTTTCAACTTTAACTTCTTAACTTTGGTGTTCCCCTTCAATTCCTCGCCCAATCTTTCGAAACTTTTGCACCTTTGCGGTAAATCCACCTTCGGAGTGTCACTAAGTCCTAACCCCACATCGCTATTAACACTCCCTGTTCTAACTTTCATAAACCTTTGCTTACTGCCCACATTTTTATTTTCCCCCAATCCCCTACTACCATCTTCAATTCTGTCCCCCATTACAACTTTTATATATATTTTACAATTATAAGATTGTTTAACTCCCCAAGTAATCCTAGGCCTCACACTCACACTGCCTTCACACTCACATTCACACAATTTTTGCAAAGTAAGAACACATTAACTACGAAGAACAATTATATACGAAGAACAATTATATAAAGCAAAAGTAAAGTAAAGTAAAGTTTTTCTAATAAAAAGGCACAATTTAACACCAATTCCAAATCACGCTAAATATCACGAGATACCACGAGACCACGCTACCACGCTTCTAACCTCAAAAAGGAAAGGACCGTGGATGGGAACCGTGTTCCCTCGACGGCACGCAGAACAGAACTGTTTTTTTTTTTTTTTTTTTTTTTTTTTTTTTTTTTTTTTTTTTTAAATTAACTTTTTAAAGCAGCATGCTGAGCCAACTAATACAGAAATTCAAAATATAATTCAACACGAAATAATAATTTGAATAACAATTTAAAGGTTGACTCAACATGTGCACCTAAAGCTAAATTTGTGTGTATGAAGTGTATTGTTTGTTACCCCCCCTTGTGCCAATACACTCATAATATTCAATGCGTCTTAACCTAAGTTGTGCCTTAATTCTAATATGTGCCATACTGTTGTGTACTAACCTACCCTACCACCATGCTATGCTACGGGGCACTCGACCCATCGCAGTCAAACGGATGCTGAAGAGATTTTAACCAAACCTCCAGATTATATACATAATGACATATTGAGTCATGTTATAGCAACCTGCATGTTCAAACCTAAACTGTGCTATAGGCACCATTGCCAAAAACACAGAATTGGCTCACTTTGCCCTAGGCTTGGCAGGAGGCTTCTGAGATTCCTGGGTGTCAGGAGTGACTGGAGCATTAGACGATTCTCCTCCAATGTTCTTATCACTCAACTTCAATGCAAGTTCCCTTGCTTGTTCCTCTGCTGCAGCCTGTGTTTTAGCCTTCTCAGCTTCAGCCTTCTTAGCCTCTTCTTCCTCCTTCAATTTCCGAGCATTCTCCCTCAATGCTCTAGCTTCCTTAGAAGCCACCTCACGATATGCCTCGTAGTCCTCTACCAGTTTCTCTGGTAGCATGTCTTCAGGAAGTCCACCACTACTTCTTTGAGAGTAAATCTTAAAGGTGTCATGATTGAAATGTTTCCCTGCAGTTTGGAACTGGCGCAGTGTCTTTCTAATGATAGACATTCTAAGGTTCTTGTTAGTCATGGCCTTAGTGGCAGTTAAAGCAGCCACTGCAGCCACGTGGATGTCTGACTCATCCAAGTAATGAGCCCCTGACTGACAGCTTTTATTGACCACACGAACCACTGTGCCTAGGGACACCTTTAACTCCTGTGCAAGTGCTTTAATGTCTTCCTTAGAGAACACTGCACCTGCGAGAGGAGTTAAGAGGATTTTAGGTTCCACCTCAGCTGCTGCTCTGGTACAGATTCTACCCAGGATTTCCACTGCAAGCAAGCTTGCTTGCTTAATTGTTAAAACTATTTTAGTAGCATGTGCTTCCCCCTTGTAATTGCTACTAGGATTCTTGAAGGTGCTTATATATGCAGTTTTGATTCTTAATTTGTTAATCTTTATTGTATGGGAAGTGCATGATCCATGTTTTATCGCTCATGCTACCCTTCACTTTGCGACTCTCCGGCCCTATTTCATAGAGAACCTTGCCACAGAAAAATATGCACATCATGGGTTTATCTGTTTTAATATTATCAGGGTAATCTTCACATATTGTTGAAATTCCTCTCTAATTCAAAAAAGTCAAATTGTGAACCAGTGTGCAAGTCAATAAATTCAGTGTAGGTCATTCCTTTGACGTACCACTCCGTGTTTATCACATGGTTCAAAAGCTCAGCTGGCTTTTGAGCCATAACTGTAGTGGTTTCTAACCTAACCTAACCTTATGCTACTCAGCATAAAAATGCAAACCGTGTTGTAATTGGTGCTTGAGAACAACTGTGGTACACTAGTATAATGAAGCATTTTGCATGTATCGCAAATGGCAGATCTCCTACCTGACATACTTTAATTAACCCAAAAACACTAAAACAGTCTCTGAGGTAGCATGATAATTGGTCAAATAATTTCACAGCATTATACTTCAGAAACTTTCACAAACTTCACGAGGTGGGCAGAACGAGTCTGAAGACAAGACACGACATACGTTGAACAATTCCAAAATATTATGCTTCAAATTTCAGACAATTTCACAATCTTAAATTTCACAACACAATCTTAAACGAGGCGGATGGATTATGGAATTAATTATGGATGGAGGGAGATGGACGAAATATGAAAACACAAAGGAGTAAGCGAGACGCGAGAAGCAAATACGGGAGAGTAGTGTCATCTGAATCTGAATCGCGGCTATGTACCTACAGAAAATGAACATTATCTTATTGAGCCAGAAGAGGGCCAAAGACGCCAAAACTCATGAACCAATCAGAGAAGGGCAAAAGGATGGCAATACTCTCCAGTACCTAGGTCAAAGACACATAACCTAGATGTAGGCGAATTCTACTAAGGTCTCCGAATAAGGTTATCACCGGTGGAAAAGTTTTCGGAAAACAGAACGCGAATCTTGAACTTTCAGAAGTAATTATAGGATACTATAAACCGCATAGCAAAGAGAGTTTTAGGACTGTTATTTATTTCTTACGCTAATTTGCATTTAATCGTATTCACAGAGGCATAATGAGGTAATCAAAACAAAAAAAAGTAAAAATGGCGTTTCGTGCATCGATGAGTTGGTGCGCCATTTGATCGCTTGAGCGCACTAGTATACTAGAGCTCTAGTGGCAGGTCGAAATCAAAAAGCGCCGCCTATCGGCTGAGCGCTTAAAACGAAATTTTAAGTGAGAACAAATTTAATCAGTTTAAATTTCGATTTTTGGAACTTTGCCTGCGATTTGGGGACTTGAAACGCAATGTTTCAGGGTACACTAACGAATAAGTAATACTGTCCAACTCATCGATAAGGTGGTAGCATAGTTCCACTTTAAACTTTTCGGTTTCCCACGGACTGGGCATTCTGCCGCAGCGTGCGTTATTTTTTTGGGCATCTTGCGAAACATTTTTTAAAAAAAAACACCACGTAAAATTGTCACAAACTCACCAAGACACGCGAATAAAATACAGCGCACACATTTTAAACGCCCGAAAATTTACATTGATGATACATTCTAACACGAAAACGTAAGTCGCACCAACGATAACACCTGCGAAAATTTCTGAAACGCGAACCTGACCAAAAAGCAAGATTAAGCCAGAGAAATAGACGACGGTATGTCCGAATGACATGGTGAAGGATCGAACGACAATGAATAATCGACCCTAATCGTTCCTAAATCAGCTTTTTACAGCGCTGAAACATCATTACATCAATTACTATTTACATCTTGTGTTGCCACAAACCTGAGGAACAAACTCAGCAATATTAAGACACGTACTGCATACTTGTGACGTGTGTGGCAGTTATCTCTCGTCACTTGAAGGTACCATAGCTACTGAGATCAGTTCGACTGTTCAACACTAGTAGGCATAAGTTAGGAAGAATGTTTATATTAAGAGTAGATGCCAAACAAAATTGAAAACAAACATTTATTTTACAATGCTGAAATACTTACTAGTTAAACAAATTAAAGAGAGATGAAAAAAAATAACAGGTAAAACCAAAAGCTCAAAACTATCAAATTTCAATCCAAAAGAATACTAAGTTAAATAAGGTCTTTTCATACGAATAGTCTTTCGTGCCCTTATTTCATTTTTTTAGTATAGTAACATCGATAATTCGAAATATTCGAATATAGATTGATGGGACGATCCGAAGTCACATCAGCGACAATACAACGATATTCTATATAGTATAGTATACAGGGTGTCCCAAAAGTCCGTACCCCCCCTCGTAACTTTTGAACGGTTAGAGATAGAAAAACGAAACTTTGGGAATGCTTCTATCTTAAAGGGGTCCATCTTCTAGGGGGGTCAAAATTTTTGTCCCCCCCTCAGGGGGGGCGCGGGGGCCCCCAACTTTTTTTTTCAAATGGTAACCCCTATCTTGTGATACATCAATAGAAAGAGCATAAAAAACTAAGAATTTTGGCGCAAACCGCAAATCAATATCTTAATTTTTGACCGAGTTATGATAGGTCAAAGGTCAAATTTTACCTATTTTCAAAAAATCATATCTCCGGTTCAAATCATCGTAAAGAAAAAAATAAAACGGGAAAATTTACCAAATTGTAAGCACTTTCAAGTAAAAATCACAGAAATTAATTCAAACTAATTTTAAGGGGGGTTTCGGACCCCCAAATACGTCATTTTAAAGGTCATACGGTATTCTCGCGAAATGAGCCAATTTCCCCTTACTTTTCCTCAACATTATCTTAGTATGTTCAAAATTAGTTCAACATTGCGTTTTCAAGTCCCCAAATTTCGAGCAAAGTTCAAAAAACGAAATTTAAGGTGATTCAATTCAACCATTTAAATTTCATTTTTTTTTAAAAACTTTGTTCGAAATTTGGGGAATTGAAAACGCACTTTTGAATTAATTTTGAACTTACTAAGATAATGTTGAGGAAAAGTAAGGGGAAATTGGCTCATTTCGCGAGAATATCGTATGACCTTTAAAATGACGTATTTGGGGGTCCGAAACCCCCCTTAAAATTAGTTTGAATTAATTTCTGTGATTTTTACTTGAAAGTGCTTACAATTTGGTAAATTTTCCCGTTTTATTTTTTTCTTTACGATGATTTGAACCGGAGATATGATTTTTTGAAAATAGGTAAAATTTGACCTTTGACCTATCATAACTCGGTCAAAAATTAAGATATTGATTTGCGGTTTGCGCCAAAATTCTTAGTTTTTTATGCTCTTTCTAATGATGTATCACAAGATAGGGGTTACCATTTGAAAAAAAAAAGTTGGGGGCCCCCGCGCCCCCCCTGAGGGGGGGACAAAAATTTTGACCCCCCTAGAAGATGGACCCCTTTAAGATAGAAGCATTCCCAAAGTTTCGTTTTTCTATCTCTAACCGTTCAAAAGTTACGAGGGGGGGTACGGACTTTTGGGACACCCTGTATAGTATAGTTATTCTAACTTCTGAGGATAAACGAGATTATATATGTCATATATGTTGATCAGCTGAGTTTATTTCTGTTTCATTTACAATATAATCAATTTAATTCACCTAGATCACATACGCCAATACAATTACACTGTTCAATACAAAGGAATAGGGAAGTGCATTGAAATACTTTGCTACTGATATTTTTACACGTTATACATGGACCTATTTTCATTTACATATCATTCACAATGTTTTAATTTCAATGCAGATTCGTCACATACCCTAATACAATAACACATTACAATACAATCGAATATTAATATGCAATGAAATTTCACAATACAACGATATTCTTGAACACGCTTCCCCGATTAGAACATACATTCTTTATAAGGAGAGTATATTAATATATATGACTCAGTCCTCGAAGATTTTGAATTCCTCGAAGTCGTCCGGGGCCCTGGTAAAAAAGACGACTACGCTGCGACTATGCTGCGAATACATATCATAGTCGTGTGCATATGTAAGAAGTCGCAGTGTAGTCACATGGTTGTCAAGGGTAGTCATCAGTAGGCGCAGTGTATTCGCAAGGTAGTTGCAAGGTGGTCACCGGTTAGTAGTCGCCATGAATGTGTAGTTGCAGAGCAATAGTGGGTATCCGCAAGCATAGGTGCATATGTTTATGTACCTACCTTTACCCGCTAGACATGTGACTACACAACTCTGGGACACTTAGTTGTGCAACTACATATTAACATCACCTTTACATTATGCCTCAGACTATGATTTAATTACAGCATACCGACAGTGAAACTGCCACACCAGCCAGATAGCACCCAATGTTCTGAGAATATTCCGACAATGTTCCTACATTTTGAGCAGCATTTTAATAATCAGAGAATATTCTGTATCAGCAGCTAAACTCAGAATATTCTCAGAATGCTCATCATCTTCCACTACACATGTGTAGGAGAATCCTCCCTCCAGCTACATTTGCATCATGCAAGGTACGAACGGATGACATATGTTATGCGAACATGCTCAATAAAATAGAAAATGAACAAAAACCACTCACCAACTTGCTCGAATCAGTAATCCACTGGGTCAGGAAAATCCACTTGACAACAATTAATCCAAATTTCCAATTAGAACTGGTGTAAGTACAGAGAAACACTTGAAAACACTATGGGTGCATTGTAAAAAAATCTTAAGCACTCTTTAGCGGAAGTGAAAAATTAGCACCATGATTTAATAGCTGATCAATACAGAACAGCACTCTCAGAAAAGCACTGACACAACACCATTTTTCAGTTTATTTTTACTTCTAGGAGAAAAATGCATTTTTCAAAAGATCCGACATCATCGGCCATCGCTCGACAGCAATGAATGAGATAAAATTAAAGCTTAAATAATTTCACAATTTACTCCGATCATTGATGATATTAAGGTAGCCATTGATTCTCTACCCGACGTCCTTATCACACATAACAAGGAAGGTCAAGAGCACAGAGCAAATGGCACTAAGCAGCGCAATGCACAAGTGATATCGCAAGTTCCGGAAGTGTCGATCTGCAAAAATACAAAGCGAGAAACAGATCATCATATTGATCCACCTACAATTAATGACCGTCAATAGAGACAGACATTCAAATACGTTACAATAAATAAGCCACCATTTGTTAACAGAACAAAGTTTTCGTGAGAGTAAGACCCTTCCGTCTGGAGGGACGAGGACCTAACTTGGACCTTTCTTTCCGAGAAACACTTAAAAATGGACCACTTTACTACTTACAGGTCTGAGCTGCTGAATGAATTACATTACACCAGTCAATAAAATTTTAAACTCACGCCCTCACCGTCGAATGTTGACGGATGACCTGATCTATATCGCTGAATATACATAAATAGGATGAGGAGTTGGCACATCTGAAAAGCAGAGCGGTTCATTTTTGTTTCAGCTCTGGTAGTATTTTAAAATTTAACAATTATCTGTTGCCTTAAAAGGGATGAAATAAGTGCAACACCAGCGCACCACTGCAAATGTGCGATTTGTCAAATTTCTAGGGATGAGGTGTTTTAAGTTTTCGCTAATAAATTAGCCAGCCAATTCAAGAAAATGACAGAGGATACGCAGTGAGGATGCCTTTCTATAAGTCAGTATATTGAACGGACGGGTGAAAGAGCTGTTGTCTCACAGTAGGTAACAGTTGGCAAACTATTTGGGCAAGAAGAGAGTTCTCAATTTTTAATTTGAATACTTGGAATCAATAGATGCCATTAGACTGAATTGAAGTACGCAAGGGTGTGATGATGAAAAATTACTTACTGATTGTGCCAATTTTTGAGTAAAAGGACTAAAAGGAAAAAGGTAGAACCAGTAGAGCTCTTTTGGACAAATGTGGGAGATATAAACGATTTAAACATTAATTAATATAAACAAAACATAACATAACCTAACACTTGTCAAGTTGTCAAGGTGTTCCTGGAATAATCGTTCCTTGCCGATACTTCAAGGGACGTACATATTTATCAAAAGAATTATCAAAGAGAATTATCAGCAGAATAATTTAAAGCAGGGATTAAAGTACAAAAACTGGCATTCTTAAATGCTTTTAGAGGCTGAATTTCATTTTCATACGAAACCCGGATGAAAAGTCAACAGTTGGAACGGTCCACCGCCCAACTATCCGGTATCCAACTTGGAACACTAATTTAGTAATTTATTTCAATTCACCAAGCCGACCCGTGGGCAACGGTAACGGTCGACCATGCCGTTACTTTGAAAATGAAATAATTAATCCAATATTTGATCTCCTTATAGTTGTTTTCGTGATTCGTATCATCGGCATCCACCTCACTGTACTTAACTTCATCAAACACAGGTAAATACTGTCCCTTCTCCTTCCACCTTTAAACTCGGGATGACGGACACACGAATGAGCCTGTCAGCCTGTCACCGATTGTCAAGCAACTGATAAAGTAACTTGAGTTGAATTTGCTTTCCCGATTTACGATTCAGTCGATTTAGGAATTCTAACTAGCAAGGTAATTGTGAATTCTATTTGCTTTGTCTGTGTATGCATTTACTACCATGTGCTAAGTATTCCTAACTGCAGTTGCGGGCTCTATTTCAAGTCGAAAAGTTTTGTAGCACCCACCTCATCTCCTGTAGGACATCTGGGTTATCTAATTTTAATAATATCTAGTACCACTAGAGTTGAAATAAGTATGAACCCCTCAACATTTCAGATGTGCCAACTTCCCATCCTATGTATATTCAGCGATATAGATCAGGTCATCCGTCAACATTCGACGGTGAGGGCGTGAGTTTAAAATTTTATTGACTGGTGTAATGTAATTCATTCAGCAGCTCAGACCTGTAAGTAGTAAAGTGGTCCATTTTTAAGTGTTTCTCGGAAAGAAAGGTCCAAGTTAGGTCCTCGTCCCTCCAGACGGAAGGGTCTTACTCTCACGAAAACTTTGTTCTGTTAACAAATGGTGGCTTATTTATTGTAACGTATTTGAATGTCTGTCTCTATTGACGGTCATTAATTGTAGGTGGATCAATATGATGATCTGTTTCTCGCTTTGTATTTTTGCAGATCGACACTTCCGGAACTTGCGATATCACTTGTGCATTGCGCTGCTTAGTGCCATTTGCTCTGTGCTCTTGACCTTCCTTGTTATGTGTGATAAGGACGTCGGGTAGAGAATCAATGGCTACCTTAATATCATCAATGATCGGAGTAAATTGTGAAATTATTTAAGCTTTAATTTTATCTCATTCATTGCTGTCGAGCGATGGCCGATGATGTCGGATCTTTTGAAAAATGCATTTTTCTCCTAGAAGTAAAAATAAACTGAAAAATGGTGTTGTGTCAGTGCTTTTCTGAGAGTGCTGTTCTGTATTGATCAGCTATTAAATCATGGTGCTAATTTTTCACTTCCGCTGAAGAGTGCTTAAGATTTTTTTACAATGCACCCATAGTGTTTTCAAGTGTTTCTCTGTACTTACACCAGTTCTAATTGGAAATTTGGATTAATTGTTGTCAAGTGGATTTTCCTGACCCAGTGGATTACTGATTCGAGCAAGTTGGTGAGTGGTTTTTGTTCATTTTCTATTTTATTGAGCATGTTTGCATGACATATGCACTCCACAAGTTGGGTAGTCGCCAAGACGACCCCTGTGATTAGGAGGGTACGTAGTTGGAACACCCACAGGTAGTTGCACGACTACATCTAGGTAGTCGTGCGACTACCTGAGATGTATTCATGCGACTACCCTAGTCGTAGTCGTGTGACTACGTGGTTGTAGTCGTGCGACTACATAGGTGTAGTCGTGCGACTACCTGCGGGTGTTCCATTTATGTACCCTCCTAGTCACCGGGGTAGTCGTCTTTTTTACCAGGGGGTGGACGTGGCGGATGTTGGGCCTCGGGTCTTTGTTCTTCGCGCACTCATCGTCCCAGCAAGCCTGCTCTAGGACGTCTGTGGAAATGTCGTACACGAAGAACACATTGTTGTTCCGGTGCTCCCCTCCTTTAATAAGACACTTCCGGAACCCTCCCACTAGCATCCGAAACTTCACATTGTCGTAAGTGCTCGCTATCACCGGACGCACGTTACCTGTCAGGTGCGTTATTCGCTCTATAACTGCAGGTGGTAGCACGTCCTCTACTGGGAATTTTCGCAGTTTGTTATTCTCTGGTATGTGTTTGGTCACTGTCCCTTCCGGTTTTATCAGCGGATGAAATTTTTCACTCTCTTTGAGCACCTGACAGATCGTCGTATGGATGTTCTCTTCGGTCAGCTTGAACGCTTTCTCCAATGGAAGCACCGGATGCAGTGAGGTGGAATGGAGCATCTTACTGTTGTAGAGGAGCCTGAATTGTTGGTTCTTCGTGTAGACGTTGTCGTCGACTACGAATTTGCCCCCGATACTAAGTTTTTTAATCGTTTCCGCGTCGAGGGACGACTTGAATGCGTCTACGACTGCCCTCACGTCGCTCTTCGTCGGTAGACACATGCCATTTACCACGAGGTGATAACTAGCTTTATTTCTATAAACAGATTGAGACCAAAAGAATGTTATGTGGACGGAAGAATTGAAATTTGCCAAGATGAAATTTTCGAATTGCTTTTAAAGGAGGAGGAAAGTTTCTGTTTTACTGCTCGTATCTCCTTCTGATATTGGCCATTCAATGTCCAAGTAAATTTTACAGGGGCGGGTTTCAGGAATAACCTCGTACATATGTGGAAAAATTTTTTGGAACAAGTAAGTCCTCTTTGACACTGCGGTGTAATAAGCTTCCATGTCTGAGTAGAGCCAGATAGTCCGGCTGCCTTTCGTGTCGTATTGTCTGGCAATTAAGAAGGACCTCGGATTTGTTTCACTTGTTTCAAAGGCAAGCTGGTTGCGTGAGAGACCAACTAAAGGGAACTCTCAACAGAATAAACTGCCACTTAACTCGTAGTTCAGGGCCGTGCGTGCACTTAGAAAATCTTGACCTCAAATGATATCAGACATTTTGAGGGTTGAAACGGAAAAGGCAGGTGGACAGAGTGAGAGTTACTTTTCCTTTCTCCTTTTGTAATTTTCGAAGGTTTAATACTTGGATTGCATTTTGCAAAAAGGAACCACTAGCAGTGCAATGTTGCTAAAATTGTGCAACTTCTTTTGTCTTTGATGGAAAACCCGATTATCCATTATTAATTTCTATTTTACTCGCTAAAAACTGTGAATTTAAGACAAAAATTACCATCTAAATTTCATAGTTTTTCACGATTTCCGCAATTTTATTGCAAAAGATGAAGTTGCACAATTAGCATCATTGCAATGCTAGTGGTTCCTTTTTGCAAAATGCAATCCACTTTTTCCCCCCTCTTATTTTTTTTAAATTTTTTCAAATACATACTAATTTTGTGACAATTTATAGGGCTAACAGAATTTGTTTACCCTTCTAGAGGGTTTTATGGGGGTCTTGAATGGAGATGATGCATATGTGAGGATTTTGCGATTGGAATGCTGATTCTACTGTAAAAGTTGTGGAGAAACACGATGATGCCACTGGTTTTCTCTGAAATCAACTCCCAAACTCAAAAAAAGCTCTCAAGTTGAGGCCAATATGGAGGTGATATCCCACACTATCCTGAGAGTCCACGTCTACATCAAGACGAACTCTCCATGCAAAAGATAGGGAGCAAATTCATTGACAGTGTTGCCGTGTTTTCAGTTTTACAGTCCCAAAATAAAGTGACAGCCCTATCAATGTGTTTGCTCCCTATCTTCGCTTAGAGAGTTCGTCTTGATGTAGAGGTGGACTCTCAGGATAGCGGGGGATATACCCTCCATTTTGGCCTCAACCTGAGAGCTTTTGTGAGCTTGGGAGTTGATTTCAGAGAAAACCAGTGGCACCATCAAGTTTCTCGACAACTTTTATATAAGAATCAGCAGTCAAATCGCTAATTCTCACGCATGCAACATCTCCATTCTACGCAAAATTCTGATTGAGATTCATGTGCTAATAGCCTCCAATTCTTCCCCTGTCCAGGGGCTCTTTGCAACAACTACTATCGAACATTCTTCATTTTCTGAATAAATAAGAATGAGTTATACTGTTGTGCTGTGACTTACAAAGCAGGTTGGCGATTGTGGAGAACGGAATCTGTTTATGCCCCATCTCGTGGAATGTTCTTTTTATATTTGACACCTTCTTGGAAAAAATATCGCCTGGCGACCCCTGAAAAAGAAGAAGAACCAATTAAAATACTTCATCAATAAGTAATGTCATAAAATGTAAATGTTTTTCTTCCTCACTGAAATATTGTTGGTTCTTACTGAGAATTGATTGCAACATATTCAACAGGTATCTATTTATTTTTATTTGCTTCATTTACACTTTGCAAAATAGAAGTTTAGACAAATATTACGTCAGAAAGGAGAACTCCATTCAAGAGAAATAAATTTGCTAACGTACGGGCCAACTGCTGAATAAATCACTTCAGGTCAATGTGACATGACATTTATCTAATGTTTTCTTTACCGACGTTCAACCAATTAGACAGGGTTAACCAATGAAATTTATAAGACTGGAACACCCACTCGAACATTAGAGATCTGTCCCGATCCTCGGACATCTCATCCGTGATCAACCCCAACTAAGAACAGGAAAATAATTAAATACTCTCAAACATAACTCACACAACATGATAAGTATTCCTGTTTAGACCACAATAAGGAAGAAGCTCCCTTGAACTGCTTGCTCTGAAAACATTCAAGCAGTTTTGGCCACTTTTGATTTGAGATTCGACTTTCAAAAATGCTGCCTGCGGCAGTACCGCATCTAATTGCCTAAGTAGAACGGTCTGGAGAACTTATCGTTGAAGTGGTCGCTGGAAGTCTATTAGCTCATGCTGCTCGTATCGTATAAAAAACACAAGACAGACATGCCTAATAAGCTCGCAGCTTTTGCTTGTCGCGCGCCTAAAGCAAAAGCAGCTGGGGAGTTCCATCGATTACATAGGTACATAAGAGGGGGATTTAACAATTAATAGATAACAACACACAAAGCATCGTTTCAAAAAGCCGGGATTACGCAATTACGCCTGGCGAGGCTAAAATCTTCATAGCAAGTTGAAAACAACACGAATTAACAGAAATTTGGTCACTGGTTACATTTACAGAGGCACAAATTGAAATTGAAATACTATGTTAATATGCTTTTACTTAATTACTGCAATTTTTGAGCGTTATTTAGGAATCCTTCTTAGCAGTGCCGACCCTCGCAGATGTGCAAGAAGAAGAAGAAGAAGAAGGAGGAGGAGAAGAAGAAGAAGAAGAAAAAAGAGAGAATCGATGGAATTTTTTCGCTCGCGGGCGCATTAAATCTGAAAAGATGCCGTTATTTTCGTCCGGATACAATGAGGAGGAGAGTGTTCAAAACATGTCCTCATGAACGTTGCCTGAAACAAAAACTTAGCAAGAGCATTGTGAACATTTTTGAGTAAACAAAAAATGTTGAACAAGCTCTTTAACGATTAGTAAATAGCACAATATGGATTGTCACGCATAACTTATGGAGAATAATATGAGCTACCCAACACCGAAAACATGCATTTTTTTAATTTTTTTTTGTTTAGGTTTTTTTTTTAAGCTTAATTTTGAGTACCACATAACATCGCAGATTTTTTGAAGTGACCTGGACGTTTACCTCAGCAATCATTCATTCATGCGGATCTCCGCAATTTCTTCCGGGTTCTCGACGTCACGCAACAGTTCATCAACATTGTGCACTACTCCTTGCTTCCTTTTCAAAGATTCCGGCGTTTCCCGTGAATCCGCACTATAAAACACTTCGTACATTTTGCCAACCGTTAAATCAGAGTCTTTGCTCACTCCTTTAAAAAAAGCAACCGGCACTTCACCCGAAGAATTATCCAGGTAGCGAATATACGCGCGAATTTCGAATGCCATTTTAGTATGTTAGTTTAAAACTGTTCGGATCAATCAATGATAAGATAACGAAAGCACTGACGAGACACGGCGATGATATCGAATTGATACTTAGAGTAACGATGTCGATCAACCTTGATTTGCTAAAGTGACCGTTTTCCCGCACTGCTCGCATTAATCTGGCTAAGTTGCTGATCACAACCCTCGAAGGAAATACCAAGAGACCAAAGAGAAATTATGGAGGGAGGTACTGTCCCCCTCTTTAGGGGATCATTTTTGGGCCTTGGATGGGCCGATTATGGATTTTTAGGGGTCAATTTCACGTGAAATTTTCCGTGCTTTTCAATTCTGATGCGATTAATCCGCAATTCGGTCGGGAACCGTGACTTTTGGCATCGTGACCCCCCCCTTTACTCCCCAAGGGGGGGTGGGTGGGTTTCGGGACCACAAAATTCGGATTCCTTGGGGTCAAATCCCTATTCAACCCCGCGGTCCCCGACTTCGTGCGACCTCAAACAACCGAGAAAAAGGCCAGGTACGGGTGGTCTGAAACACCCTGTATATTAGCTTCTTAGTTAATGGAGGGAGCTGCAAGAGCATGATGAGTCGATAATTATACAAAATCAGCCATGTTACCCCCCTCATAGATTTTGCCCGGAGCAAGATATGTTGTTCCTTATCACAGAGCACGCCTTTCTCCAGCATGAAAAGTTTACGAAAAAATTTCCCCGCGCGCTACAGCGTTGCCAAGTTGAAATCGTCAGAATTCCGTAGGTGGCATTGAAATTGAGCTATGAAGTCGCGGATTGGATATAAATATGCTTAAAAAAAAACGCAATTTAAAGATACTCTCACGATTTTAATGACCTATCACTTTTAACATGCATTGTTGCCAATTTTTCGATTCTTAATTTATCACTTATCACAAATACCAAGAAAGAGCTCTATTTTGATTTGAATAAAAATTTGTCTAATCGATAGTCGATAGTTGCATAGTTAATGTTGCATCCATCGATATATTATGCCTCACATGGAAATGATTCGTTTCGAGATATGGCCACTTTTGTAAACAGCTTTTTCAAGCGACGATGCTTCTTGAGTCCAGGCAGATAGAAATTGTAGCCATCAAAAACATCGGGTAGCGTTAATTCCATAGTCTCCTGTGTGATCTTTGACGTTAAATCCAAATTAATCGAGAAATTGTTCCCCGGAAGTTGCCAAATTTTGGCAAAAACGGCCTTTTCAGCGGATTATAGACTGTGACTTGCCAGGGGGTGATCTGAAGACAAAATTGGTTATTTCCACAGTTGAAACTCGTTTAACTTTTTACAAGCTGGATCCAATACTTTCTGCTCATGGCAAAATTAAACGCGCGACTAACGGCAAACTTTAAAAAGGCACCGAAATTGGCGCTTCTCATCCGACGTTTCTTGTTTTCCCACTTATGGAATGTTTCTTGACTAAACTAATGAACAAAATGAGCAGAATCTAATAACAATGAAAATAAAATTAAACCGAACACAGCATTCAAATGTTGCCAAGATTAAACATCATATTTGACTCTTTGCTGCCTCTAACGATATTTACCCTATTTCTTTGTTCACTTCTTTTACAGAATACACGACAACATCGTGAGCAGTAACGAATAACAAAGAATTCTTTTAATAATGAGAAGAACTTTTTTTCTCGTGTGATAACACGAAAATTAAAATCAATTAAGCATTAAAATTAAACAGGTATTGGGGGAGTGTGCGCGACATTTGCAATTGTGTTCAATAGTGATAAGAACGGATCACGATTTAGGCGCCGTTGCTCTCTATGCCATAGAAATTCGCAGAGGTGGTCTGCTAATGCCTCGCGCGTGATTCCTCCGCGAGCGAGTCTTCTACGCATGGGCCTCCAGTGACTCTCAATTGTATTTGTGTGCGTACCATCGGCAGCCACGAAGGTATCGCTATGATTTACGGTGCTGTGTTTGTAACCGTGCTCTTTTAGAGCAGCGTATGACGTCCAGCCGTCCGTATTCATCTCCGTTCCTGCAACAAAAATTAATTCAAACTATATTAGTTAAGGAACATTAAATTTAAGGGTTTTTTTTATTATATTTTTGCACTATATTTAGCTAAATAAATCAAGTTTTGTACTTTTTCACCATCCTCACCAACTCGTGAGGGTTATTATAGTTTATTATGCGGCCGAAGACCGCCACTCAGAACCACTTTTTGAAAAGAAAAAAGAAAAAGAAAAATGAAGAAAAATGAAGAAAAATAAAGAAAAATGAAAAAAAAATGAAAATGAAATGAAAATTAGGAAAAATGTATTACTTTATAATAGTTACCTTTTTCCACGTGTTTAATGATGAGAGACATGAGAGTTGTTTCATCGCGTTTGTTATTTGGACAAATTTCCAATCTAAACTCTTTTGTGTCGCGATCTATTAGACCAAGGATCCAGTTTCCCTCCACCACTCTTCCTCTGTGGTACTTCCGCCTCCCAAGCTTCATTTCATCGATTTCGACGAGATGCCCGTCTCCGCCGATAAGCCCGCCGTCTGCTTCATATTGTTTGTCTAATGCGATTGTGCACATCTCGCGACAAAATGTATACCAGTTAGCAATAGTTTCACGACTAACAGTGGTATCTTCATCTGATAAGTTGCATTCATTTATGACCTGATTATAAGAAAATTGATGCGCGAATCCATAAGTTATAATTAAAACTTTTTCTACTTCAATATGAGCGCCCACAAACCAGGTACCTTCACTTTGTGTAATTTTAATGTTTTTTTTATTTGGGTGCCGACTCCTTTTCTGACATCTGAAAGTTCCAATAACTTTGTTATCACTGTACAATAAACTCATTTCACTTCCACAAGATGGACAAATCTTACTTGGTGGCAATAAATTATGTATGAATACAAATTCTCGCAATTGAACATGTGTTGCAAATTCTTTTGCTAAGTTCACTAAACTCATGTGCGGAGCCATTTTTGCAAATTATAATAAAAATTAAAAATACAATTTCACAATCAAAACTCGGGAAGAAAAACCGCACGTCGAAATCACAATCAAAATGACCGGTGTTTTTCAATGCAACCGGAAACGGAAATTGAAAAATTACGCTAAGAAAAAAGCGTACGTGAAAATAGCCCCACTTTGTGTGCAATGTGAAAATTGTGGCACCAGAGTGCGCGAAATAACCGGTGTTTTTCAATGCGACCGGAAACGGAAATTGAAAAATTACGCTGAGAATAAAGCGTATGTGAAAATAGCCCCACTTTACGTGAACTCCGGAAACCATCTCGGCAAATTAAATTTCATTCAAAATGTGTTTGTGATTGATTACGGGCATCGTATGTTCTTCTAAATAAGTTTAAATTAAGGAGCCCGTGTACCGAACTGCGTAGGGAGTACCGTTGATGGGTCTAAAAAGGAGCCCGAGTACCGAACCTCTTCCATCATATCAACTTCTGCTTACCTTTAATCGCGATTAATTTGGCCCAGTAGTAGCCCGCTGATCCCTGGATCTCCGCAATTTCTTCCGGGTTCTCGACGTCACGCAACAGTTTATCAACATTGTGCACTACTCCTTGCTTCCTTCTCAAAGATTCCGGCGTTTTCCCGTGAATCCGCACTATAAAACACTTCGTACATTTTGCCAACCGTTAAATCAGAGTCTTTGCTCACTCCTTTAAAAAAAGCAACCGGCACTTCACCCGAAGAATTATCCAGGTAGCGAATCTACGCGCGAATTTCGAATGCCATTTTAGTATGTTAGTTTAAAACTGTTCGGATCAATCTATGATAAGATAACGAAATCACTAACGAGACACGGCGATGATATCGAATTGATACTTAGAGTAACGATGTCGATCAACCTTGATTTGCTAAAGTGACCGTTTTCCCCGCACTGCTCGCATTAATCTGGCTAAGTTGCTGATCACAACCCTCAAAGGAAATACCAGCCTCCGGCGGGCAACTGCAGTTAGAGGGTATGGGTGTTGGTGGGGGTTGGACAAGTGGTGACGTATAGCTGGTATCCCTCTGACCGCACCAAGAAGCGCTGCGGAAGGAGGGGGTGTAATCTATCCGGTGGCCGACGTACTCGGTCGAGGGGGAAACTTTCCTTCGCTGATTATTATGTTGAGTCAGTAGCAGCGGGGAGGGGAAGATATCAATTGAACAGACATTCAAGAACCATACCCGTGCTTTCTACAATTTTTCCTTCCTTATCTCGTAAAGGCTAGAAAATTGCCCACAGATAACAAAAACGTGTTTTCGCCGGTCCTGCAAAAGGATAGATTCGAGTACTGCCGTGTAAGGAAGAACGCCGTACGAACCTTCGAGAGTTGCCAAATTTCCTTTCGTAAAATGTTTATATATGAGGAAAATTCTGCATATTTTTCCTTGAAATTTTCAGGGTCTTTAGATCAGAATACGAAGAATATTTTCTGGACAGGTGGAAGAAAAATATTTCTAAGTTTACCGGGGATTTGTGCTTAATAGAAGAAAATTTGGCAACGCCTGAAGTTTCATACGGCGTTTTTGCTTAGTAAAAGAACAACTTAATTTGGGGAAAAGGCTGCAAATAAAGAAAAAGGAATAAACAAAACCCGGAAGGGCTACGAGTTTGCTCCAACGGGAGTTTTCTAAGTGCAAAGTCGTCAGGATTATCAAATCTTGACTTCTTTTTCTTTGAGCAATGTCGGTAGATCACGAGGACAACGCTGTCCAAAACACGACGATCCTTAGTTGAACCACCGTTTTATGAATGCAAGAATTCCAAGAGAGAATTTTAGCTCTCTTAAAAATTTTTTCTTAAGGAAATTCGGCCAACTCCTCAATGTTCGCACGGCCTTTTCTCAACTTGGCAGTGTATCACGGCAGAGCAGGCATGTCGGTAGATCACGAGGACACGCTGTCCAAAACACGACGATACTTAGTTGAACCACCGTTTTATGAATGCAAGAATTCCAAGAGAGAATTTTTAGCTCTCTTAAAAATTTTTCTTAAGGAAATTCGGCAACTCTCAAATGTTCGCACGGCCTTTTTCTCAACACGGCAGTGTATCAGTGGGTCAAAGGGGCAAGACACTCGAAAACTCTTAGATTCTACCGCCAGCCCCTTTCCTTACCTTTAGGAACACTTTTTGCAACAGGTTAAACTAAAAGAGACACATGCCAGTAGGTCACGAGGTAAGGACATGATTTCCGAAATGTGACGAAACTTATTTGAACCACCGTTTTATGAACGCAAGAATCCCAAGAGAGAATTTCACAGCTCTCTCAGGAAGAAACATTTCGGGGGAAAATCGGCAACTCTAAAATATTCGCACGGCCTTTCCCTAAGTACGGCAGTGTATCAGTGGGTCACAGGGGCAAGAGACTCGAAAACGCTTAGATCATACCGCCAGCTTCTTTTCCTTATCTTCAGGAACACTTCTTGTAAATAAAAGGAAACATGTCAGTCAGTGGGTCACGAGAACAGGACATGATTTACGAAACGTGACGAAACTTACTTGAACCACCGTTGAAGACCCAGGGTTTTCCTAACAGGCGTCTATTCTCTGTTGAAACAGCTTGGACTCTTTTTTTATGGAGGGGGGGGGGGGGGTTGCGATTCAGAAATTTTCAATTAGATTTTTAACTTCCCCCCTGCAATCCCCCTTTTAATTCACCCCCTCATTTTTCACTGGAATTTCATCGCCCCTGGATGTGATCCCGAACTATGACACAACTTCTAGATGACTCCCTTGATTTTAAGCTACTCCTCCCCCCCCCCCCACCAGACCTCCCGGATTTCTCCTTGGATTTTAAGGCCTTCTCCCTGCTGAAGCCCGTATGCCTTTATCTCCCTCTTAAGGTTTTAAAATTTCCACTGGATTTTCCCCTGAATTTGAACTCCCATACTGGATTAGAGACGAAATTAAATTTGTGAAATCTGTAGGTATATTTAAAGCAACAATGAAGCTTACGGTGGAGCCCGTTTCTCTTTTTTTTTTTTTGTCAAAATCATTCTTTCCGACTCCTACAGGTGTTGAAACCAATTTTGATGAAACTTGCTGTCAATAGTTTCTCAGAGGATAGAGTCCTCCGTAAAAACAACGCATGATTCTGCTTCATTTCAGTTCACTAATTATTTTTTTTGAAAATTGATCTTTGAGCCGAAATTCCGCATCTCAATAATCAAGAATAACTATCGCTTCGGTTAGCTAGGTTCCGACGTATGCATGTAACTAGTAATCGAATGTCTCTGCGTGTACTGTGTCATCTTTGTGGATCCAGTTTCAACGCTAATTTCACTTTTTCTCGCAAAAATGAATGCATCACTAGACAAGGTGCAGATTCAAGCACTATGACGCAGGTTTTTGTACCAAAATGTGACGTAGAAAACGATATGCACTACAAAAATATCCGAAATTAATCCGTAACAAAAATATTACTTAAAGATTTTCAATGAATAGATTTTAACTTCCCGCTCACAGAAAAAGAAAAGCATCTACTTGAGTTAAATTGCTCTTTGAATGCATGATTTTGAATGAATGAATTTATTTTCATAAGTACAGCAACAGGCAATATTTTACAAAGAAGAGCAATGCCAGAAGCAACAACTTGTAAGGCAGGTTTTACAAACACATCTTACAGAAAAAATCCTTGGAAAAAAAAATTGACAAAAAACCACAAAGCTTACCCCCAAGAGTATGGGGCAAGTGTTTCCGCCCGCGACTGAGGAGAAAAAAGTTCAAAATTCTTTCACATAAACTTTAGTACAGTTATGAGAATGAAAACCATTTAAACATAGGTTGGCTGGACCTAATACCAAAAACGCACACGTGTGCGAACAACCTAAGACAGTTACAGAAGATCACTGTATCAGGAGAATAGTGTCCATTACAACTGCAAATTAACAGGTAGGGTCTTAATTATACATTAGATTTTTTATCCAGCTCACAATCTGCTTTAGAAATTTGCTTGGCTCCCAAAGGGAAAATTTCGTGTCCGGCTGCTCCCATTGGCTCGTTCCACTTAGTGACGTGCCGGCCATTAGCGTCTATACCCTGCGGAAAAGATTGTGACACCAGAGCATCAAAGCTTTGGCGGTATCTCCGTGGCCGGTCGTGAGGGTTGCGGAGCACCAGCATCTCGCTACGCGCGTCTTGTCCCCGGTCGTCTTCATCTCGGTTCGGGTTACGCAGCCGCCTTCCCCGCTGAGAGTCTTGCACGTTAGGATTTCCATGTCATCCGAACCGCTGACATCGCTCATGGCAGCTACGAATCTGATGGCCAAGCAGTAGATGCGGCAGATATAATTCGCATCCTCGGTTGATACACCCTCGGCCATGTAATCCTCGCCCGTCATCGTAACCATGCAAGGGTCGATCATCTTTTCCATCAGGAAGAAAAGAGCGAATTTCACCTCTTTCTTCGGGAGTAGGTACTCGGGAACGTATCCCAATTGCTATGAACGGAACAAGTGAGTCAGTGGCGCAGATTATCAATGCTCGATAGCAGTTCGATGTATCGTTTGGTTCAAAACAATAACATACCTCAAACGAGAATTTTAGGATTTATGTTAGACAAGCTTAAGATGAGAAAATTCAAAACAATTTCTAACTGTCATTGCAGTATGGTGTTCATAAGAATAAAAAGTCGATTGGCTTTTTACCGTGCTAAGGCAAAACGCCGTATGGACCTGCAGACGTTCCCCAATCTCCTTTCGTAACTCATTAATGCGTAAGGAAGTCTGTGAATATTTTTCTTTGAATTTTTCAAGGAGTTTCATGCGCGACAAGATCTAAATTAGTTTAAAATTTCGAGAGAAAATATTTATGACTCTCCTTGAAAGTAAACATTTTATCGTAGAAAATTCGCCACTCTCGAATGCTTTTTCCCCGGGCAGCATGGCAGATCTGAGGCTATGTTAACGTGAACGAATCGATATGGATACAACCTCACCTGTTGGATGTATCGAATACGATCCATAGCATAGTTCTGTCGCACGTAAGAGGCACAGCCTTGTGAATAGACTTTTTAGAGGAAAAATCCGCTCGGTACGAAAGGGAGCGGTGAGTCAGTGGCGTCGCCTTTCAAATAGAACAGAATAGGTCCATTGCACGCAAGAGCTACAGCGACAGCCGTGTGAATTGACATGTGGAGGAAAAATGCCACGAAAATCACGATGGTCACGTGAAATGAAGTCTGAAATCCTCTCCTTTTTGCGCGATTTCCTTGGTTTGGAACATGCTTTTGCAGATTTCTCGCGGCTGAACCCAATCGAAAACTGTCCTCCCTCCCAAGAAATGTTTGTTTTCATTCACTGGAAAAACAAACAAATTGGATCCAGAGTCCAGACTCTTAAAAACATCGACAAGAAAAAGTGCTCTTGATTCAATCAGAATCTAGCTTAAATCGAGAACCAAGCCTCTTAATTTGAGCGGATTTCCTTTTGATTCAAGCAAGAATCCGATAGAATCAAGAGTATTTTTTCTTGTCAATGTTTTCAAGAGTCTGGACTCTAGATCCAATGTGTTTTGTTTTTCAGTGTACTTAATTTCTCTTCAAATTATGTATTTCTCAAACTTGCTTTAGGGTAGACGGTATGTTGGAATTTTTTAGCCAATGTGCGTTAAAAATCCAGAAAACTGGAAATCTCAATAGGGAGGAAAAAAGGTCATTCGAGCACAATTTTCCCTCAGAGAGAGAGTGTTGCACCAAACAGCGTATCTCCTCGAGGAAAAATTCGTCCAACTATCCCCCTGGAGGCAGATTTCCGGAAACCCGGTTTTTTGAAGCAAATATTTTGAACATGGAATGCTCCTGAAACTCTTAAGACGGTTAACCGAACTCATCAAGGAAACTCACCCTCCTTGCACTTGCTCGCCTATTGGCAGCCTCCACAGTTCTTCTTGCGACGTTGACGAAGACTTCAAGACCGGGCCGCACAAAAGCTTCGTAGTTGTTGGAAAATACGATCAAATCGTTGATTCCGTAATAAGCGACAAAATGATCGATTTCCGAATCGTGAAGTAGGCTGTTGTTGACAAAGCGGAGGGCTGCATCCTTTTCAAATTTGAGATTGTCGACGCTGAGGCTCTCGAAGACTCGGACTAGTTTATCTTTCGGCTCGATGCCCAGCATCATTTGTGGGGGTAGCCGTTCTTCTTTCCATATTTTTGGATTGAACTCAATCGTCCAAGCGGGGTACGGGCTCAACCTGTTCACGCTGTAGTAATTGGCCACCTTGTAGCTGTCAAAAGCATCCTCTTTGCTTAGAATCGTACAATTTATAGAGGCCTGGAATCAAATGGCCGTATGTAAGCGATTTCATCTATTGGATGACTACTAATTGCTGCCAGGTAGCCAAGCTGCGAATTTAAGGATTCTGACGCACGTCTCCCGATTTGCGCAACGTAACACTCAGACTGACCGCGTTTAGCAGAAAGGAACCAAGCCACGTCAGCTATTCCCAAATTTAATTGAGCAATTTAAGTTTTTGCAAGAAAGCGTTCGTGCGAACTTTTTTAAAATTTTGAAGAAATTCGTTTCATATCATACATAAAATTCACTGCAATTTGCCGAAAAAATTCGCACAACCGTTTTCATGTAAACGATTAAATTGCCCAATTACATTCGACAGCGCTGATGTGACTTAGTTCCTCTCTGCTTAAGACTTGCGTTACAGCATACGAATTGTTCTTATGAAAAAACAGACCTACAATTTTTAGAAAAATTGGCAACGACGTAGATTTACTAACTCCAGAAAAAACAAAGTAACCTATCTTTATCTTTTTTATGCACTGAACCCAGTTAACAGCCAGAATGGAATTACAGCCATGTAACTCTAGTCCTTGGATGACAACCTCTTTGAATTCATAGTCATTTATTTAAACCCGTGCTCCAGAGCCGTAGTCAACATCTACTTCGAATTGTAATTGCGACCAATTCCAGTCCATGAACTGTTGCTGTCTCTCAGTTAATGTCTTGCAATATTTATGAAGTTTTTGATTTTTCGAACAAGGTCTTTAAAGTATTGGTGTTTTGCTTCAAAGCGCATGCACCAATAATAATTTACTGGGCCTAATGCCTTAAGGACATCAGGATAGTGTATTAAAAAGTGCTGTTTAGGTGTGAATATAGCCGGGTAGAATTCTTCCATAAATAAACGGTGATGGTCTTGAATTAATTCTCGCAGGTATGCAATCATTCCGTCTGTGAGGACTGGAGAAAACACTATCTCCATAATTCTCAATAATAAAATTATCACCTCCCATTTTGTTGTCGTTCTTCCGTTTTAATTAAATCACCGATTATTAAGGGCAAGAACCTAATCAAACACCAAGTTTGAGAGGCACTCTGCCCCCAATTTCTTTTGGCCCGTCTCAAAGTTTATAACGCTCGGTCTGTTTGATTCCTCTAACTCCCCATAATCATAATTCGAGATTCTGAATGTTATTGTTTCCTTCAGGCCAGAGTCATTGCCCACCAAAAAACCTAAAAACATTTTAATTTCAAGAGGTACAACACCTTCCAGTAAATCGTGGAACGCATCGACACAAAAATAATTCAAACTATTCAGTAAGCACGGTTTTTTAATACCATAAACGGGTTTTTGTGCAGTTAGACATTCCTCCAAGTGTAATCTGTAGTTTTCAGTGGTGCGCATGGATTGCATTAATGTGAGTGGGGAGACCTGATTCTTGCTTGTGAGCCAAACAAAATCGACAATAGTAACAAGCAGTAAAACTTTCAACCATACCCATCATGCTGTGGCAACCTAAATTATCAAAGCTGACATTGCAAAGGTTTGCTTTCAATGCTTTAATTCGAATTCAAGACACCCTAAAACAATGTGTGGATCGATTCTTAACCCCTCTATTGTAAGATTTTACGAGAAACTCTTCAAATAACTCGGTTATGTTATAAGACAAGTCCTTGCGCCGAAGATTCTCCTGATGAGAACGCATTTTACGAGGAAAATGAGGCAATATAAAATGTAGTTACGCTCTTTGGTGGGGGAAACGACTGACTCATAAGGAGCACACATCACATTTTCACGTTGTAGATTATCTTTTTTAAGATGTTACCAGTTATCAGAACCGAAAGTACGGTCATACGACGCACAATGGATCGAGTCATGAAATTATTAGAGAGGTTGGTGTTAGGTTAGTGGGCTGCTCGGTGAAGCCGTGGTTGTGGGAGAGCGGAGAACAAAAATAACGAAGAAGAAGTCTCGTGGAACTTCGCGTATATTGTTCGAAATGAAATAATAATAGTGCACGAAATAAAACTCAGCAAAAACTAAGAATTTTGAAAAGGAGAAAAAGAAGCTCTCAATGTGCGTCACGCAACCTCCGGCCCCAAAATGGCCGGTCCTCCTCTCTCCTGATGATCGTCGATTGTGGCGCTGTGCGCGGAGAGATTTGGAAGTGTGAAATTTGAAAAAGAAGCGGGAAGTAATTGGAGGTGCTAACAGTTGGACATTTTTTTTAATTAAAACTGCGAATTTCGAGGTTTAATTCGTCACATTTCAAATTTTAAGGGGTTCTCATAGAAGTCAAATTCACAAGGAAACCCATGGAACCACTCTGAAACCCTCAAAGTTTAGTATGAGCGGAGTTATGAGCGTTAAAAAGTTTCCAAATCTTGTCCGATCTCTGATGAAATTTTTAACTAAAACTGCGAATTTCGATGTTTAATTCGTCATATTTTAAATTTTAAGGGGTGCTCATAGCAGACAAATTCACAAGAAAACCGATGGAATCACTCTTAAACCCTCAAAGTTTGGTATGAGCGGAGTTATGATCGTTTAAAGTTTCCAAATTTTGTCCGATCTCTGATGAAATTTTTAACTAAAACTGCGAATTTCGATGTTCAATTCGTCTCATTATAAATTTTAAGGGGTGCTCACAGTAGACAAATTCACAAGGAAACCGATGGAACCACTCTTAAACCCTCAAAGTTTGGTAAGAGCGGAGTTATGAGCGTTTAAAGTTTCCAAATTTTGTCCGATCTCTCCTAATGACTCGATCCACTGTGCGCGACGCGGATAAAATCGTTGAACGCGATCACTGCACATTTCTTCGAACATTTTTTCTCAATTGCACGAAGGGCAAAGTGGAAACAAAGGATACTGACCGGATATTTTTCCTGTATGCACCCATAGGTGACCAATCCTATCAGTGATTCACCCGAAACGGTTTCAGTCCTCTTGTACCTCATTTCCATGTAGAGCTGTGCTCTGCGATCAGCCTTGGTTGCCTTAGGCTTCTGGAACGGAATTGTACGCCAACGTTTCAGCGGGTTCCGGGAGCGGGGGACAGGGCCCGCCTCTTGGTGGAAATTCGCTCCTTCCGCAAAAAACAACGAACTCCAGAATTGAAGCGCTAGAAGCAGGAGGCATAGGCGTGTCCAGACACGGGTTTTGGCCATGGTGCCACGCGCGACCACGCGGTCGCTCCTGTCAGCCTCGGAGATCCTGAAATCAGTGCACTGAGTGAAATTTCAACGCATTAGTTTGGTTAATACAGCACGTAAGACATAAAGTAACCTTAGCCCTCGGTTGAACATCTCAAGAGAAAATGACAGCTAGGTTTCCTGCTTTCCTAGAAAAATGTAATAAAAAACGAGTGATTGAGTTACCAACGTCGCAATCGCTTGAGTTCATTTTTCCTGTCTCTCCTTATTTTCTGCGATATAGGCACCGCAAATCGTTCCAAAATCAACACAAAATTTGTGTTGAGTTGTGTTTCACTGTCTATATTAGTTTAAGTACCACAAAATAACCTTAGCCCTCGGTTGAATATTCTAAGAGACAATGCCAGCTAGTTTTCCTGAAGAAATGTGATGAAAAACGAGTGATTAATTTACCAACGTCGCAATCGGTTGAATTCATTTTTCCTGTTTTTCCTTATTTTCTGGATATAGGCACCGCCAATCGTTCCAAAATCATCACAAAATTTGTGTTGAGTTGTGTTTCACTGTCTATATTAGTTTAAGTACCACAAAATAACCTTAGCCTTCGGTTGAATATTTTAAGAGACAAATCCAGCTAGTTTTCCTGAAGAAATGTAATGAAAAACGAGTGATTAATTTACCTACTTCGCAATCGGATGAATACATTTTTCCCGTCTCTCCATATTTTCTGCGCTAAATTCACCGCATATTGCACCAAAATCAACACATAATTTGTGTTGGGTTGTGTTTCTCTGTATTAGTTACGTAACACTAGAATTCGATTATTTTCATCGGTGTGGAACCGTATTCGTAGTAATTTCTTAAACCACTCCTTCCTTTGGGCCTTATATAATTTACATTTTGAAGATGGGAGGTTTTAGGAAATTCTTAACACGACATTATGCATTGGACAATCGGAAGTATTTCTACCAAATGGAACTATGTGCATCATGACATGAGTCCTGTTACGCTTACTTTCCTATGAGTCTCAGGGCTAATGTCTTAATGCACATAGTTACGTTTGACAGAAATACGTCCAATTCTTGCAAATTTCGAGTCGAATTCAGTAATGAAACTGCAACAATTTTTGAGGGACCTGAATGATTTGCCTTTGCAACAAGCATTAAGTACTGAAGGCAAAATTCTAGTATTATTATAATTACTATATCTATATCATACGATGAAAACATAAACAGCGGAAACAAGGCTAAAAACACACTAAATTGCGCAGAACGTTTCGGTGTCTCACGACTAACTCCAATATCAAAACCGCTGAGAAGAAAGGAAGTAGAAAAAAAATCTCTATTAATCCTTCTTTATCTTGAGCGGTTGATAATGGTGTCGTGTGACACCATAACTTCCTGCGTAATTCTGTGTGTTTTCAGCCTTGTTTCCGCGACAGAGCACAGGGGAGATTTTCATGAGCCGCCCTGCGCCGTCCGCAGCGCGCATGGTGCACGACCCGCCTCACATTATTACACTTCATCTAGCATTGAGAGTTCACTCATACGACCAATGTGTAATTTTAAAAGTCAAAAATAAAAGAAATACATAAGCTATATACGAGTTTTTCCGCCACGGAGCTCTCCCCGCTAGAAATCGTTCACCACCCGCCCGCCGGGAACGCCGCGGCTAGGGTGTCCCTTATTTTTCAAAGTTGAGAAATTTTCATGGACAGTTTTTTCAAAACGTGATGCGGCCCAACAAAATAGGAAATCGTTTTGAAAAAAAAAAAAAAAAAAAAAAAAATATTAGAGGTCTCTTAAGGGCGCAGGTGTAAAAATGGATAAATTGGCAGAAGTACAGTCTTTTCATCGTGGAATTCCTAGAAGTGCGGTTCTCCAGGGCAAAAATTTCGTCCGTTTGACCGTATCTTCGATGGTTTGGCCGCTTCAGGTCGATATACGTGCGTGCCGCGACGTACTCGCAGGCGCGAAAACTCACGGTGGCGCGCGACGGATCAGCCCCCCCCCCCCCCCCCTCGCCACGCTGGCCGCTCATCCGTCGCGACGTTCGCCATCAATCAATGAGCATCTAGGAAATGGAAACTGCTTCAAAATAATCAATACAGGAGGTTTGAGTTGACAGATGTATTAAAATATTTAACACACCATAAAAATAGAAAAACAACGAAAAGAGTTATAATGGTATAATCTAACTTAATTTCTACCGGAGAAAGAGCTATTAATCTAACATATTTTCTACATATTTTGATACGCGCCTCCACTCCTCATAAAAATGTAAACATTTTTAAAAACGTGGACACAATGTATCACATGGATTCTACATTTTTCATTCCATATTGGAATTACCAGATCAGAGGTTTTCCACGCACTGTCATTGACATTCATGTGCAAACACCTCACATGGTAGAAAAACACTTGGAGCACTTCCCGCATTGTGGGCAATTTTCTTTCATCAAATTTTTCTTCAACTCCAATTAAATTTAATCGCATTTGATCGCGTAAGGGGCTTACTATTCGACAACATTTTAAAATATTCAACACACCATAAAAATAGAAAAACAACGAAAAGAGTTATTAACGAAATTTCAATACATCAAAAGAAGTTTTCTAAATCTCTGGCAGATATTTTTCTTCTCTTCCTTTTATCTTTCTTTTTATTATACTCTGCTGACACAGGCATTAAATCATGATATTCCTTTTCTGCTGAGACTTAACAAATGGTGAAATAACAAATGTATTGACCTATGTTTATATTGTCAGTTTGGTGAACGTGATCTTTTCCTAAAACTGTCCATGGACCAACATTGTACACTGTGCCGAAAATCTCAGCCCATCTCCGTAAGCAACTCCTGTAAGGTTCCATTGTCTGTGTTACTGGATCCTGCAAATCTGATCGTTGGGGATTTAAAAAGTACATGTTTCTGTTCTGCACGTCACAATAGATCAATGTCCAATGGTCTCAAGTTGGGTTGAAAAGAATAAAAATTTTCGTTGCAACCCGGTGAGGAACCAAGTTACTCAGGAAGGAGTCTCGTAACTTAAGTGTATCACTAATTTTCTTACCAACATCTGAGGCGGAAAAATATTACGTCATGAAATTGTTAATGTAAGCACAAGTTGGATTATCCTTTATCAAAGTGTATAGGAATGCATCAATTACAGCACTATTCGTCCAACCTTTCACAAATGGTGCCAAGCCACGTCTCTCGAGCATTTATGGTTCTTAGGACATTTATGTGCTCTACTTCCTGATCACTCAAATCAGCATCAAGGGATTTCAATTCAAACATGGTTATGTGTCCACCATTAATTGTAAAAAGAGGTTTTTGTAATTCAGCCCAACTGGATGCAACATACTCTCCTAGCTGTGACTCTGATAGTATATCAACATCAAGTTCCACTCTCAACAACTGCTTCCTTAAAGATGCGGGGGGATCGAGTGAGGATTTTTTTTTTTGTCTTCTCTCTTTTTTAGGGTTCTAAACAACGTATTTGGTTGTTTCTCCTTCTTCAGTTGCACACAATGTGTGGAAAATTTAAGTTAAAGTCTAATATTACTGGTATGTAGTGCTAAAAGCTGTCGCATGACATCGCACATTGTGGGCAATTTTCTTTCATGAAATTTTTCTTCAACTCCAATTAAATTTAATCGCATTTGATCGCGTAAGGGGCTTAATATTCGACAACATTTTAAAATATTTAACACACCATAAAAATAGAAAAACAACGAAAAGAGTTATTAACGAAATTTCAATACATCAAAAGTAGTTTTCTAAATCTCTGGCAGATATTTTTCTCTTCCTTTCATCTATCTTTTTATTATACTCTGCTGACACAGGCATTAAATCATGATATTCCTTTTCTGCTGAGACTTAACAAATGGTGGATATAAAAGTATGGTTAGAAAGATATAGAACAATAGAAGGACTGCAGTATATTACTTACTCGTATCTTTAATCGCCACCGTCCACTTGGGTTTTTTATATATCGTTGCAAATGAGAGTGTCCCTCTTTCCATCGGACCCCTTGTAACTCGGTCAATTGATGGTGGCAACTGATAAGAATAGGTGGCTTTTACTTTCTTCATCTTGATGAGGCGGTGGCAGGTTAATTTAACTCTTGACGTCGTAAAAGTTAGGGTGAACCGGTCGGGTCTGAACTCTGCCCTGTTCCCCCTAGTGATATAGTGCAGGTCGTGGTCCAGTCCTTTCGTAACGATAAAATTAACCAGTTTTCGGAAGGTCTGTAACAAAGAAAGAAATTAGTTAATAACCATGTCTGTACTATGGAGGCTCCATTTTATATCCATACGGGGATTTACTCCAAGTAAGAATCGCAGACATCATCGAATACCAATTTTGATTTTTCTCCCATGTATAAAAAACTGTAGCATTTCGTCATATTTTGAATTCTGCTCTCACCGCATCTCTATCGAATATTGGAAACACAAACGTGAGTTCCAAAAAGTAACAATAATTCGTGGCATATTACTTGCTTTAATTGCATTTTCGAATCGACCTCAAGAATTATAAGCACTTCGTAATATTCCTTCATTTCGACCACCTACTTAACTTCAACCATAAAATAATCTAAGACTGGTTTGTGCGTCTATACTTAAGTAAACCGTTAATACGAAAACCTATTAGAGTTCTTTATCCAGTAATAATTATAGAGAGTGGACTACTTACATTTTCTATGAGCGAGAATGTGATGTTTTTTGCATCTCTTTTGTCGCTTATGACACTATAATAATTGACACCATCGGACAGAACGGTCCCCACTGAACTTTTCTGAAGGAGCTTGATTAATGTGTCGTAGTGGTCTTGCGGCATGAAAACTGACAAGGGGAGGGCCGAGCTCATAGATTTAAAATTGCATTTATTAACAAAATGCACGCAGCGGGTGTTACCATACGTATGAACATGATGCGTCCTCTCATTAATGTGAGGTTGGTCTATTATAGTTATTGGAGCGGATTTAACTTCCCCCAAGTGGGTCACTCTGCATCTGAAACAAACATTAAAAACCACCCAGCATTAATTTAAAAACTTCTCTTATTCTCTTTCCAATTCCTAATGAATAAGAATAGTATGAATGAAGTTTACTAATTTTTAAGATACACGTCAATATACTGGAGAGTCCTGTGGATAAAATTAAGTATACGTTAACAGTGAATTAATAAAAGTTTTGACGAAACAGATATAATGCGCACTTCCCTTTTCAAAAATCCGCCTCTTCAAAATTCATTTTAGCCAAACGCGTATCATCTCAATGTTTCGAAATTCTTTTTCAAATTTACGTATTCTTGTTTGTGATGAAGAATCTTCGGTTCAGTGGAGTTCCAGCATACATTTCTATTATTTTCATTTCTTCTTACCTAATTTCAGTAAACTTTAAAGATGTAGAGGACTCATTATCGGAGTCTGATTCGGGTGGCGGCGGCGTCGTGGATTCACTTGATTCACTCATTATAAACGAAAGGTGGTAAGCTGTAAAGAAAACAATAAATTAATTAAAAAACTGGAATTTAGAATTTGATACGTGATACCGAAAAAATAAGTTAATAATTAGTAGGTTAAGTAACAGGTGTGAAAAACATGTATATACTCCTTCATGAAATACGTTGCTATAGACACGACGGACGAAAATCTCCAATTTATAGGTTAATACGAGAGTGGGCGTGTGTGGAAAATTTAAGTTAAAGTCTAATATTACTGGTATGTAGTGCTAAAAGCTGTCGCATGACATCGCACATTGTGGGCAATTTTCTTTCATGAAATTTTTCTTCAACTCCAATTAAATTAAATCGCATTTGATCGCGTAAGGGGCTTACTATTCGACAACATTTTAAAATATTTAACACACCATAAAAATAGAGAAACAACGAAAAGAGTTATTAACGAAATTTCAATACATCAAAAGTAGTTTTCTAAATCTCTGGCAGATATTTTTCTCTTCCTTTCATCTATCTTTTTATTATACTCTGCTGACACAGGCATTAAATCATGATATTCCTTTTCTGCTGAGACTTAACAAATGGTGAAATAACAAATGTATTGACCTATGTTTATATTGTCAGTTTGGTGAACGTGATCTTTTCCTAAAACTGTCCATGGACCAACATTGTACACTGTGCCGAAAATCTCAGCCCATCTCCGTAAGCAACTCCTGTAAGGTTCCATTGTCTGTGTTACTGGATCCTGCAAATCTGATCGTTGGGGATTTAAAAAGTACATGTTTCTGTTCTGCACGTCACAATAGATCAATGTCCAATGGCCTCAAGTTGGGTTGAAAAGAATAAAAATTTTCGTTGCAACCCGGTGAGGAACCAAGTTACTCAGGAATGAGTCTCGTAACTTAAGTGTATCACTAATTTTCTTACCAACATCTGAGGCGGAAAAATATTACGTCATGAAATTGTTAATGTAAGCACAAGTTGGATTATCCTTTATCAAAGTGTATAGGAATGCATCAATTACAGCACTATTCGTCCAACCTTTCACAAATGGTGCCAAGCCACGTCTCTCGAGCATTTATGGTTCTTAGGACATTTATGTGCTCTACTTCCTGATCACTCAAATCAGCATCAAGGGATTTCAATTCAAACATGGTTATGTGTCCACCATTAATTGTAAAAAGAGGTTTTTGTAATTCAGCCCAACTGGATGCAACATACTCTCCTAGCTGTGACTCTGATAGTATATCAACATCAAGTTCCACTCTCAACAACTGCTTCCTTAAAGATGCGGGGGGATCGAGTGAGGATTTTTTTGTCTTCTCTCTTTTTTAGGGTTCTAAACAACGTATTTGGTTGTTTCTCCTTCTTATGGTTAGGAGACATTTTTTCATGGTCCATCGTTGGTAAAGGAGGAAATGAAACGGACTTTGCCATGACTTAATCAAGCATACTTTCAAGTTGTTCTGCGGTGCCGTGGATGTGGTCCAACAGACTCTCTCGCACCCATTCGGTGCCTAACCCATCACTAAGCTTTTGAAAAATTCTTCTACAATCCAAAACCATACGGCTTGCTTTCGCAATTTGAAAAGGTTTGGTTGAAGATGGCGGAATAGAATGGAGTTTCCAACCTTCAGTTTCTTCAGCATCTATAAGGCTAAGTAATCTCAGAAGACTTGGTCCTTCTGGTCATGGAATGGACTTTGTGCACATGTTTACAAAGAGGAAAAAGATTTTCACAAGAACATACATACGCATGAGACAACGAAAAGAGTTATGAACGAAATTTCAATACATCAAAAGAAGTTTTCTAAATCTTTAGCAGATATTCTTCTCTTCGTTTCATCTATTTTTCTATTATACTGTGCTGATTTTTTTATTGTACTCTGCTGACACTTGCATTAAATCTTGGAAGTCCTCCTCTGTGGTGACTTCCCTATTATATGTCTGTACTAATTTAATTGCCCTGTCGGCGTGGTCATTCACATCTACAAGTGATGAAACAACTTTACGGGCACTTTGGTAATCAACATTGTCTGGCCATGCTGTGGAATCAATATCTAAAAAATCTAAGTGTTTTAAAAAACTCTTAAATATTGGTTGTAAACAATGAGCTTAATTCTGTGCATTCTTCAATCGGTTCCCGTAAACTTCTAGGAGGATCAGGAACACCTACATTTTTCTTCAGGTTACGTACGAATAATCTTTTCTCTTCATCGGACACTCTGAAATCGAAAATGTATAAAGACACCAATGTCTCTTAACTTCTTATCTTTGGCTGTGGAAATTTGACCCTCTCGTTCTGTTTTACGCTGACCAATGAGAAACAGTTTTTCCTCTTCGTTGTCCATCCGTTCCAACGCATTACGAGCAGCGATTTCAAAGAATGTATCCACTTTTTCCTTAAAATCACGACATCTTTGTACTTGAGCGTCCGATTGCGTGTATGACTTTTTTTAAATCAAAATACGCTCGTCAAAAAGTTTCGTCAGTCTTTCAGCGATATATCGTTTCGGGACGATCGGAATTCTGGATTTCTCTGTCCACGTAGGAATCAGCATTTTTACAGTTTCCCGTACGCTGTCTTTCACAGTCATTTTTAATAATTTTTGATTGTGGAAAAACACTTGCAAAACTTCAGCTGTACTCGGCAATGTTTTCACGTCAAATTTTTCACGCGCTTGGCCAACGAATAGAATTTCGGATTTATGTACACTAACACTTCTAGTCCTAGGACCAGCCATGGAACACTGAAATACAGGATCACGAACACGAGATAATCACGATAACACATACACAATCGCGACACAAGCGGATACTTGTTAACTGATCGGGCATAGAGGGTTTACCTACTTACCTCTGGAGGACACTGATAATGGAAAACCCCAAATGGGAATTTACGTCGTCCCCGGCCTTTAGACTGCACACATGTTCGTTGCAGTCTTCTGCAACTCAAATTTCAGCTTATAATCCAGAAATGCCCACACATAGGTTGAATAATTGGTCCAACGACTGATATTGAGATCGCCAAGCTCAAGCTCATCGTGCGCGGCGCGGATCCGCGCGCAACCGTGAGCTTTTCGCGCCGTATACCGACCTGTAGCGGCCAAACGGACGAAATGTTCGCCCTGAAGAGCCGCAATTCTAGGATTTCCACTGAGAAATGATTATACTTTTGCTTATTTCTCCATTTTTGCACCTGCGCCTTTTGGAGCACTTGAGAGACCCCCATTTTTTTTTTTTTTTTCAAAACGATTTCTTAATTTTGTGGGCCGCATCACGTTTTGAAAAAACTGCCCATGAAAATTTCTCAACTTTGAAAAGTAAGGAACACCCTAGCCGCGGTGTGCTGCCATCGCGAAACGCGCACTGCCGCCTACAAACCTACGGGGATACTTCACGAATGGGCCTGTTGCAAACTTTTGCTAGAGCAAAAATAAGAGTTGTTTCTTATAGATAATGCCTCAAAAATCACGATGAGCGCATCGGCAGAGTCTGAAATGCACTTATAACTTCACAATCTGCGTAAGAAATTTGCGGTTTTTTGAGCTTCCCGCTTCAAAAACGATACTACGGCACAGGTGAACATTTTGTTAGAGGAGTCGCTCCATCGTCGGCAATATTCATCATGGCCGACGCTTGCGCAGTTCTGCGCGTAATTCGAGGAGAGTTCAAGGTCAATCAAGGCGGGCGAGAAAAATATGAACGTAAACACGCCGATTGTTACTTGGTCTAATCCTGTTCAGGTGTTATCTCGTACCATCACACGTGTTTTGGCGGATTGGTGTCGGCCATGATGAGTATTGCAGACGATGGAACGACTCCTCTAACAAAATGTTCACCTGAGCCGTAGTATCGTTTTTGAAGCGGGAAGCTCAAAAAACCGCAAATTTCTTACGCAGATTGTGAAGTTTTGAGTGCATTTCAGAGTTTGCCGATGCGCTCATCGTGATTTTTGAGGCATTATCTATAAGAAACAACTCGTAGTTTTGCTCTAGCAAAAGTTTGCAACAGGCCCATTGCGCAATGGGTAGGTTTGTAGGCGCCAATATGCGTTCCGAGCTGGCAGCACGCCGCGCCGCACAGTGCGGCATCCCATGCACAAAAATCGAAAATTGACTTGCCAAATTTCCAAAAATTGTAGTTAGTTGGGATCCTTTGTCTCTCGATTATTTTTTACTGCCTCTCCTTCGATTTTTTGAGTTTTTTCGTTGTTCGAACTTCCATTCCAGCGATCATCATTCTTATCTGTGCGTTCGTTGATCTGTCAAGAACTCTCTTTCGTGGATTGGCACTTTATCTACTTTCCTGCACAAACATTTTTCAAAGGATTTGCACTTGCACTTTGCTGTGTCAAACACTGTCAGAAAATCTTTCACTTTACTTTCGCAAGAGTCTGACTTTTCAATTTCATTGGAATTTTTTATTAGGAATAAGCACCGTGAATGATAAATGATCATCATGTCTGCTGTTCTTTCAATTGACACCACGGGTATTGAAACTTTTGTCCAAGTTTCAGTTGGCTTTTTTGCGATTAACGTTGCACAGTTCCCAATGCGGTCTTTGTAGTTTAGAGCGACACTAACGAAAAAGTAGTACTGTCCAACTTCTCGATAAGGTGTTTGCAAAATTCCACTTGAAACTTGCGGTTTGCTCAGAACTGGGCATTCTGCCGCGGCGCGCGCTATTTTTTTTTTTTTTTTTTGGCATCTTGCGGAACTTTTTTCTTAAAAAAAGCACTTCTTAAAATTGTCACAATCTCACCGAAACACGCCATTAAAATTACAAATTTACACATTTTTATACATTTTAAACGCCCGAAAATTTACATTGATGGCACATTCCAATGAAGCGATGTGGGGTAACAGAACAGACTGCTGAGCGCCGGGCTAGAGACTCAGGCCACATGCCACAAATGAAGAAGGGATGGAAATGAACAAGAAACACAAAACTTTAGTTTGGCGTGACCAAAAATTTAACTACAGAAACATTACCGAACCGTCCGATGAAAGATGGGGGGTAATCCGGAAGGATTACCCCCAAAAAGGGAAAAATATCGAGAGCAAACGACTTACTCGCACATCCAAGAAAAACGAGCCAAAAACGAACTGAGAACACTCTCGACCAACCAGTAAGCAGCACCTATGGCGTTACTTTCTGGGTTCGAGAGTGCTCCCACGGGAATGGCTGCCGCCTGGAGGGCGCCGAATTTGATAAATTTTAAATTTAAAGGGGACCATACTACACCAACACGAGAACACATGTCACGCCAACGATAAGACCTGCGAAAATTTCTAAAACGCAAAACGGACCGAAAAGTAAGATTAAAATTCGCAGCAATACGAGAGACTTCGCCTCCACTCCTCATAAAAATGTAAACATTTTCAAAAACATGGACACAATGTATCACAGGGATTCTACATGTTTCATTCCATATTGAAATTACCAGATCAGAGATTTTCCACGCACTGTCATTGACATTCATGTGCAAACACCTCACATGATAGAAAAACGCTTGGAGCACTTTGCACATTGTGGGCAATTTTCTTTCATCAAATTTTTCTTCAACTCCAATTAAATTTAATCGCATTTGATCGCGTAAAGGGCTTACTATTCGACAACATCGCACATATCTTTTTAATTAGTCCTCTACGCCGGTGTAATGCGGCGATGCGCAACCCCGCCCTGCGCGCGCGCCCCGCCGGCCCATAGCTTCACGTCGTCATTGGGCCGTTTGTGACCTTACGCTTCAAGATGCGCCAAGATACGACAAAATTTCCGCCCAAAGAGCCGTAACTTGCAAATTTCCTTCAATATTGATAAGGCGCTTGCCAACATTTTTGAATTTTGGATTTAGGCCCTTTGAGGCACGGGTTAAAGTTGTTTTAAAATATTTTCCCTTTAGGGGATTCATTTAGAGACTACATTGAAACTTTTTAGGGGTTGACCAACTTGATTTTCGCAAAACTCAAAAATAAGGTACACCCTACGCAACTCCTTTGATAAAGCAAATGCTTTGGAGCACTTAAAACAGCCGAACATGATAACAGAAAATATAGTACTTAGAAGTAGAAATTGACACAAGGTTGTTGATAAACCAGCAATTCACATGGTATTAACAGTGAAATAGTTCTTTATAATAGTTGACATTTTTCAATAATCTAGGTATCAAAAATACCTAAACCATATTTTGTATTGCCTTAATGTTGTTTAAAACGCTTTCCGTTTTCCTTACTGAGGTTTTTATGTTATGAACAACCTCTTCGATGAATATCCAAGGCTGCTCTGCTTCTTTTGGATACTGACCATGCAGACTTAAAAAAACTTTTAAAGCAGAAATCGAATGCTTGGTCTAAATTTTGCCCGAAATCATACTCCGTCTGGTCTACTAAGACTCCACACTATGTGTTAGGAATTACATATGTCGTTTCTTTTTTTTTTTAACTAGCCCTTAAGGGCTAATCCCATCTGCTCGTGAACCAGTTTGAGCCAATCCCTAACCTATTTTTCATATTTAACCATTCCCTTACCAAGTTACCAGTCCCTATAGACCAAACTCCTTCCACTTGTAACATCTCGGTAGAAGCTCACCCTCCCCCCAGTTATCTCTCTGGAATTTCATTAATTCATTCCATACCCTATTTCTAAAAGCTCCCAATTGCAGTACTCCCTTTCTTGTCCATACACAACTTTTCCATTCCCTGAGCCAATTCTACTTCCTTAATTATTTCATCAACAGCCCCCTTAATTTCTCCCTCTCTAGAGTCCATCCCTTTCACAATACAATTTTTATCCCTAACACAAATCCTGAACCTTCTCCAATCCCAAATCTTCTATCCCACGTGTTTCTACAGGCCCTATCCACACTCACTCAGTTCACTATCACAGTACGCACATCTATTCCACAAATCTCGCACTATAGTCACTAATCACAAAAAAAAAAAAATCACACTGAAATCACTATCTAGATCCGTAAGTCCAGAAATCCGCAAAATTATTTGATCCTGAAATTCAGAAATTCCGTTCGCAAATACGAGTAAATCTACGAGTCGCAAATCTAAGCCAAGATGGCGGCGCATTCCCTAACCTCACACAACCACACTCCACCGGTGCACGATGCAGACTGCTGAGTTGCAGAGTTAGTCCTTTTCCTTCATAGAATTTTCTTTTGTTAGAAATCACAGTGTCTACCTCTCCTACATTACTGATCCTCAATAAAGAAGCCTCTGCACCTTCTTCAAAGGACGGAGTCCAGTGGCTTTCCTTATTCCTCGTGACATCACCAACCTTTTAGAAAAGATACGGCAGCACTCGCAACGCTGTTAGTTTGATGGCTTCAGAATCTGAAATTCCAGGGGAACAAATACCGCATGAGTGATAATAAAACTCAGCAAAAGTGATGAAAAAAAGGCTACTAATGGAGCTCATCCAAAGATTACTAAGGACTCCAGATACCGTACGCCGTATACTTGCCGTAGGAAAGAAGCGGCCCCCCAGTCGCCTGCAGCGCCAGGGTATGCAACCTGTGTAGCGGTATGCCATACTTTAGCCCATCTGTGATGGAAGTGCATAGGAAATTGCACTTCGAATGTGCAGATTATGACCGGCAAACTGCGAAAATTGTTCATTTTAGTCACTAGTCATGGTAAATGGACTCAGAAAATTGAGCAAAGATATTTGCATTACATTTTTGGGGGGGGGGGGGTTTCGGCATTTTTTAACGATTTAAAACATAAGAAAATTTAATACAGTGAATCTTTAACCAAACTTAGCTCAGCACGGCGAAACCGGTCAAACACACGGCAAACAGTTTATTCGTTAGCTCGAAGTATGGCATACCGCTAAACAGGTTGCCTACCCTGGAGCTGCAGGGGACTAGGGGGCCGTTTTTTATTCGAATGCGGTATCTGGAGTCCTTAGTAATCTTTGAGCTCATCAGAATCCTGGAGGGGGAAAAAAACTGATACCACTTGAACACTAAAAGAAATCTTAATGCAAGGTGAGCGATGTCTTTTACGCTTCCTTTGCTTCGGGTAGCCTTACCCCATAGAGATGGACGACCAAACAACTAATGAGGCTTTTTTTTACTCATTTACGTACCTTACATGCAAACACAATATATTGTGTTATAGAGCAATGACTCGTCCAAATTTTTGGGTAGAAATTATAACTTGTCTCCATCTATCAGGGGGGTAAAGAACTTTCTGCCCCCGTATTTTTCCAACATTTAACAATTAAGTGCTTTTTCCTGAAAGTAAATATTCATATATCCTAGAGACGTTACTACAAGTTTACTCTTCACTAATTAAAATTTAGGCGCATTGGAGAAGTATATATTGCGTAGATATCTATGTTACACCCCGTTGGTGTAATTGCCCAGTCCGCGAACTGGCCGGTGGAAATTTGAAAAATTACGCCAACGGGCTACCCCTAATTTTAAAGACGCTTATGATGACTAACCGGAAGATAAACATCACAACAATTTCACCTTCACACTTTGTACAGGGTTAGGACTGTCAGCCGATGAGGAAAATTTTCTAATTTATTGAACAAAACGAAAAAGAAACTTCTTCTTAATTTTATTTGATTTTCGTACCTCTAAACCAGAAAAAAAATTTTCCTCCTCGGTCGGCGTGTTTAAAATTATTGATGATGCAGCAGTGTGAAACTTTTGCTTCGTTGTTGCAGCGAGTGTGAGAAAATCGAGTTTTGAAAATCTTGGGTGTAAAATGCCCGTGTCAAGCAATTAAAAATATAAAAATCGTGGGTGTAAAGTACCCATGTTGAAAATCTTGGGTGTAAAATGCCCGTGTCAAGCAATTACTCGTAAAAGTATAAAAATCGTGGGTGTAAAGTACCCATGTTGAAAATCTTGGGTGTAAAATGCCCGTGTCAAGCAATTACTCGTAAAAGTATAAAAATCGTGGGTGTAAAGTACCCATGTTGAAAATCTTGGGTGTAAAATGCCCGTGTCAAGCAATTAAAAATATGTGGCTGGTACTGCTGAGTTATCAGAGACAACATCCAGACAAGGTCTCTTACGAAGAGGTCCATCGATAGTGGTTTCATCGGGCATTTCAACAGGTAAAAAGGCATCTACAGAAATCCCATCCTCGACCTCTACAATTGCTTCGCTTTCAGCTGCAGAAATCATTTCCATCAACTCCTCTTCCAAGGTTCCTGAGCTGATTTTTTCTAAAAAGCAGGAGGGCAAAGAAGAACCGAAACAACCACTTCGTAGGGTTGCATTTTAATAGCTTCGTGGTAGCAAGTGTTCAAGTTTCCACCGGCCAGTTCGCGGACTGAGCAACTTTTCTGCCCAGTCCGCGGACTGGGCAATTACACCAACGGGGTGTAACATCTATACCTCTGTCTTGCCTCAATTGATTTTCTCAGACGGGTGTCCTGTTTCATTATATCATCAACTATCATGCTGAAAATGTATTCAAACTCCACTTCTTGCATCCTCATGAAGCGCCTGTAGTAGAAATCATCTTCAACTTTTAATTCATTTTCTGCATCTATCATGAGGCCTTTCTGTAACGTATCACGTCTTAAAAACCAGTTCCTACATTAACACAGAAGGAGAACAGTTCAGAACTAAGACATGCAAAATTTTACTGTCAAAAAATGTCAGCAAATGCAATTTTTTGAAAAAGGTTCCAAGCATGACTTTGAAAAGTAATCTATCATCACCTTAAAACAAGTCTGCAAAAACAGTTTGCCGAATGTTTCTATGTTTTGAGAGAAACTTGAAGTTGACAAATTGCGTATGGCTGCATAATCTTCGTACCTAGATTACAACAGGTAAGTTTCAAATTTGATTCACCAGCAACGGATCAGTTTCTTACCACAGATTTCATGTTAGACTGGCAAGCTTTGGAACGTTCAGGGTTAAAGTTTACACGAGCGGAATGAGGACCGGCAAAACCAATTAAATGTCCTAACAACTGATCCTTGATGGAGATTCGTAGAGCTTGGGAGACTACGCCCCCTTCGGGCTCCCTAATTTCAGGAGAAACTGGGGGGAGATTCTACGGGAGAAAGCCTCTGCGCAAAGGAGGCTGATGGGTCCGCAATCGACTCCGTTTTTTTGTTGCGGTGTTATAACAGGGTACTTGGACCACCGAGCCGTACTCCCGTGTCGCAATACTTGCATAAACTCAGCGATATTTGACAACACTGTGCAAATGCTGTCATCGTGGTAGAGGCTGTCGAAGGCAACTATGCAGTGTGCCGCAAAATCCACGCATAACAGTAGCCAGTGGTCTCGCGTTTCTAGATTCACAGGTATTATAGGGGTTTCTAGATCTTGAGCGTTCGTGCCTTTAAAAAAACGGAGAGCCTGTTCCATGCCTCTCGAAACCGCAAACATTTGTAAAAAAAAAATGAGTTTACAATATAACTCTTTTCGTGGCATAGGAGAAACCTTTCTTGGATCAAGTGACAGAAGGAATTAATGATGTTGTCATCGATTTTATCCCCTAACAGCAATTTAGAGATAGATTCTGGTGGTAAATCCATTTCAAAGTTTGGAAACCGTTAATTTTGTAAATCTAAACGCGATTGAACACAAGAAAATTTTTGATTGCAGAATAACTTTAAATGTAACCTCTAAACTAAGTTAAAGCTTTAACATTTTGAAAAGGCAATGCAACGAAATCCAACTGTCTTGGAAGGCAGGGGGAGAGCAAGCAAAACAAAACAATACAACAATAGAACAAAATTCAACTAGTTTGAAAAATAGAGGGAGAGAAAGCTCAAAATAGTCTTACTCAGACATATTTTAAAATGAGAAGATGATAGAAACGTCAAAAAAAAGAGAAAAAAAATAGAATCACTACACTAAGTTCCATTGGGAAAGCCGGCCTAAGGCCGGGCATGGTCATGCTGAGTATGGGCTAACGGTAAAAACTGAAAGTAAAGTAAACTGTGCTTCATGCTTACCTCATCCAAAATCGCCTTGGCCGTCGTCTATTGTGACGTTTCCGGAACGCGCGTGAGGTGAGGAGAGTACGAAATACAGCGACCAGAACTTCATAATTTTCCATTTTTATTTTGCAATTGCGGATCAGGTGAGAGGAGTCGCCGCAACGATAACATTTTCTCTCAAACTGGGGTTTTTGCTCACTATTTGGGGTGTTCTGTCCATTTGGAGAATTTGTTGAAGCTACAAAGGCGGCGTTACAGCTCTTGGGTGGTGGATACTTCGGTTGATAAAATGGGACCTTTTGGTTCGATTGTCCTTGGGGGCGGAATTTCCTATCGTTGGAAGCGCTTGGGTTACCAGACGATTGTTCACCTTGCGCTCCAGAGGAGGGCGCAAGGCCTGTTTGTCGGGCCGATTCCGCAAATTTAAAGCTTTGCACCTTTTCGCATAGTAATTGTAACTAATAGTAAGTGCGAGGTTCTTCGGCGAAGACAAACCTAGCGCGATCCTCTGGTGCACAATAATGCACAATAGTCTGGATAACTTCATGCTGAGAGTAATTTAATTTCAAAAGTTTATTGGCGAGCTTGATTTCAGAGACAAAGGTTGCAAATGACTCATTTGCTTTTTGGTATCTGGAATAATATTGAATTTTCAATTGATCCTTTAATTGGGGAGGGATCAGAGAGTTAAGTACGAAAGAATGGAATAGGCCAAAAGAGAATTTTTCTTTGATAGCTGTCTTTAGGCTGCTCACTTTCACTGCTCCTGCACTAAATATTTATATTGGCTTGAGGTTATGTGCACTCCAAGCACAACAATGCTGCTGGATCGCAATGCAATGCTGCTGCTGGTGATTTTTCAGTAGCGTAGTGGATGGGGCGGCTCAAATTTGACGGACCAGTTTCGGATGTATCGTTTATATCGATTCATTTTGATCGTCCATTTTGACCAGTGGACGCAGGGCTAAAGAATCTGCGTCACCAAAATTACCAAAGTGAAGATCATCATCAAAACTTCTCCTCAAGATCAAAATAGAATCCTGAGCTCAGAAAAGAGAATCCTGAAGTTACCAGAGCAATAAGGCAAATTTTCGAGAGCGAATATCATATCATAGGCTTTCGTATCAAATTCGACGGTTGTGCATTTTATTTTCATGATATTCGATCAGTTCGGGGGTCTCATCGGAGACCGGTGAGTTCCAACAATTGGAAAAATCGATTTCCGGTCCGGAGGAGAGTTCGAAAACGAATTGATGCGATCGGTGGCAGAATTTCATCAAATAACCTCCTTCAAGAAAGTTAAAATAATATCTTGAAGATTTGTCGATTAGAAATTTGGAGTTGGTCCTCCGTGCACGAATGACAAAGCACATAATGCCCCAAAACAAAAAAACAAGTTGCTTCTTATCATTTTTCTGTTTCAAGACGAATACTTCTGATTAATAGTCCCGTAAAAAATATCAGACTCTTTCATTGCGTTGAAAGCCGATCGGAAAAAGTCCTTCTTTAACCCATCATTGTCCACGCCTTCTTCGTCCTTAAAACGTATTTTGATTTGCTTCTTTGCAGTTTCTGGGTCTGATAAGTAGGGTGTAGCAGTTTCCAATAATTGGTTCCGATCAATTTCCCATTCGACCGTTGAGCTTTCAACTTGTCTTCTCAGAGAATACTTCCCACGAATCATGAAATGGGAAGCGGGAGGGGCATAGTCAATATGTGGGAAGGTTCTCCGCTGGTGATTTCGCCTTCAGTCAGCGGGAATACTTCCCACGAATCATGAAATGGGAAGCGGGAGGGGCATAGTCAATATGTGGGAAGGTTCTCCGTCGGTGATTTCGCCTCCAGTCAGCGGGAATACTTCCCACGAAACATGAAATGGGATGTGGTCATACTAAAGTCAAAATGTGGGATGGTTCTCCGCCGGTGATTTCGCCTTCAATCAGGGAGAATTCCTTTCACCAACACATATGAAATGCGACGCGGCATTGCCAAATTGGACGTAAATACAATATTTGTCGACCGACTCATGGATTTACAAATGGTGAGTGGATCGACAAACCAACCAAACAAATGGATCGACAAACTCGTGAATGGATCGAGAAACCCGTGAGTCGCCAGCGACAAAGAGTATATGATATTCTGATTCAGAATCCTATATAATACATAGGAAACATTCTTCTGCGTATCCAGGATGATTAATTAAATAAGAATTACACACCCAACAAAAATAATTAAAAATTATAGGTAATTCAGGTGGGTAACTTATACTAGAATTTATTTATTTTTATTTTTTTATTTGAAAGAAAATTATTTTAAAGAATGGAAGCGTTAACTGTTTCCAGTTGCATGGGTGTGAAAGTTTTAGCAATGTCTAGTTCCATTATTTTTTTAACACCAAGAGAAGTTGGAAGAAAAAAATTTTTTCCTACTTTTTTCAAAATAGATTCATTTTGAGATAGCGACCTCCAGTTTTTTTAATTACTATCCATTCTACCGAAAAAGTCGATTTTTATTGGAAAAGGAGCTTATTGGTATTTTTGCACCAATTTTCCGAGAAAATCATGTTTTCTAGTAATATGATGGGTGGTAACGAATTTCTGAGGCCATATTCGAGGTTTTCAGCTTAAATTACATGAGAACCGATGTATCGGAAAATACACGTGCGGAAATTTTTTTAAATTTCCCCAGAAATGGGAGCGCAGCCCCGAAAAACTTTTGGCCCAGAAAAATCAAACCTCCTAGTAAACGGGGGGCTGTCAGGGATAAATAGAGGGCGAATTCGGATTCAATGGCTCTTAATTATTACATCAGGAGAGACCTACGTAAAGAGGCATCAGAAAATTTCTAAAACTCCTCAGAACAGTATTTGTACGTATCATGCGAAATAAACCGCTAATGTCCCGAGGCGTTTCCTTTTAATTACTCCGTCCCAAACAGAAGTGGAGCTGAAGATTGTTGGGGATCCTTTTGTACAATCCACTCCTGTAATAATCAACTTCTAAACATTTTTTAATCCCGTATTTAAAAGACTTCTACAGTTTTTTGCAGTTCTTTCAAAATTAGAGAAAATGGACATCATTATTGTAACTTTTCAACTTTCGATTTCCTGCCGTAAGAAAAAGAGCAGCTCAGAGTGGAATCTGCAGCTGTTGAATATTCTAACATTTTTGGACAAGTAGCATCCGAAATATTTATATTTATGGTAAAACTTAATTTTAAAATAAAAATAAGTTCAAGACAAACCACGATGCTATTCATTTTATGTATAATTAAATCACTTACATGCCGAAGCTTTTCGAGACCCCAGGTCCCATCATCAGGGCTTACATAACACAAGGGCAACACAAGTGAACTTATTTTTATTTTAATTTTAAGTTTTACCGTAAATATAAATGTTGAATATTCGTTTATATTTTTCGGTCGCATGTCATTTTTTCCGTGACATCTCGAGATGAGCCCCAGCGCCCGTATATCCCAACAAGTCCCAGGGCTCCGCGTTAAGTCGGATTTCCGCCCTTAACACCCTTTGATTTGGCGGCCTCCGATCTCGTTCGTAGTTCCGCCGACTCCACACCGTAACCCCCCTTCGAGGTGAGCCCTAGCGCCCGTATGAGCTCACGCTTCGCAGAGCTCACGCCAACTCGGAGTCGCGTCCTTACTCCATCGCAGAGACGATTCGAACGTACTTCTATCGAACGAAACTATGTGCATTATGACGTGAGCTCTGTTATGCATCGATTCTTATGGGTCTCAGGGCTCACGGCTCAATGCACATAGTACCGTTTGATAGAAATACGTCCATTTATCGGAAGCGGACTATCGCGAGCCCTCGCTCGCGTGACCCTAATCGACGTAGGTCGATCAGGTCGCCGGGAATGAGCCGAAAAGCAATCAGCCCGAAAATCAGTATTCAGTGCTCCGTGTACGAAGCTGGACCGGTATCCCAGCGCCGCACAACCAGTGTGATCAGTCATCCCCGCCGATCCGCGACCATCTATCAAAATGAACTACTGTCTAGTCTCCGTTGTTGTAGCTATAGTTTCGTGCTTGGCCCTCGTCCGCTCGGAAATCGTCCCGTGGACACCGTGCCCCGTTTACGGCAGTGAGTAGAGAAGCTTTACTTTGACTTTGCGCGCGCACCTTCAGGGTGATCATCAAAAGTGACCGGATCCGTGAAAAGGGACCTTATCCTCCAGGAGAAAGCTTTTCAATGGAGCCTTTTTGCCTACTACTGCCGTGCTAAGGATAACGGCGTATGAATATTTGAGAACTGCCAAATTTTCTTTGATAAAACACGTTTTTACTGCAGCATTCATACATATTTTTCCTTACAAATTTTAGATATTTTAGATTAAATCGTGTACAAAGTTGTCTGAAAGTTATGGAAAATAATATTCGCAATTTTCCCAGTTAATTCGGTTTTAATCTGAGGAAACTTGGCAACGTCCTAAGGCTTATACGGCGTTCTTCCTTAGCATGGCAGCCTAAGGTCCCCCAGCGGGCTGATTGTTGATATTGATGGATATAGCTGTAGACAAAGAAGACGAAAGGGATATGCAGGAATCCTATTGGTGGAAGCAGGTGGTTGCAATGGACACAGGAGGCTGGTAATAGATCAACTAACGGCAACCCACGGGAGACCCCATAGTTAGTCCATCCTTAGTCTTGAGAACTACCCATTTCAACCAATAGGATCGCTCCATACTCCGTATGCCTTCTTTGTCTATCGCTTTGTCTATCAATTTCAACAATCAGCCCGCAGGGCAAGACCTCTTGCATTTGTTTTATTGGTGCCAGAGACCCAGTGGCAAGTCGACTTTTAATTTTAAGTTCCATTGTGAGCTGCCTAAGCATTGTACTGACACCATTGAATGACCTACAGGCGAGCTTTAATGTTCAGCATGGAGAAAAATATATGGCTTTATAAACCAATTAGTGGGTTCTATGGAACACCACTAACAGTCGTAAGTGAACTAATGATTCTCGGTCTGTGAACTACACGAAAGTATCTCGTACCATATACTGAGGCTTGTGTTATTAGGTATGTGGTATTGTAGGTTGGTGATATATTGTGGTATTGTGGTATGTTGCCTTCACTACTATTAGTGGTGTTCCACTGTTCCATTTGAATCACTAATCGGTTTATAAGCCGTATAGCTTTTCTTCAGTTGGTTGTTTGCTGCAACAGGGAGATTAATTGTTTGGGGATTTTTGTCAGTATGGAAAGAGAAACTGCGATAAGTCTAAATGTCCTCAGCACTCCCGAGCTACATAATCCTCTTTGATTGTTTTTCGCTTGTTTTATATGCATTTCCTATTGATTCTCATGACCGTTTTGCAAAGTTCCGAATGTCCGATTCCGTGCATGTTCGTGGCGTTTGCCGATCAAGTTGATTTGGCGATCCGGGACAGCGTCAGGTCACGTGAAAAGCTCATTTGTGAAAGCATGCATTTATGCTAATCAGCATGTTGATTGCTGCCTGAGGGTTTTCATCATCACTCTCATCGCCCCAATCAGTTGCGATGCTTGCTCTAAACTAGCGTAATCCTCCAATGTAATGTAATTCTTCAAGGTGTATTTACACTGCTTTCGAGGAAGACATCCGATCCATCAGTCGATATGTTCTAAATTGTAAGACATTTTCTAAAATCCTCGAAAAGCCCGCGTCAGACTCCAATGCTTCAGATAATCGTACGCAACACACGAACCTCATGTTAGAAACAACATATCGACGGTGAAATTACCAAACCACGTATCTAGTTTGCGGTGTTTAAAAATCTTCGCTCACATTTTATTTTTTTGAAGTAGATCAAATCAATATCATTCCTTGAAATTTTCACAGAATTTTCTCCGCACGAAGAGGAAAAATCACAGTTTTCAAGACTGGACGTTAAGTAGTTTTTCATTTAAAAAATAAAGTAGGACAGGAAGTCTGCGACGTCGCAAACCAAGATACGTGGTTTGGTAGTTTCACCGTCGATATATGCCTCCAGCTCCGTTGATAAGTGTTTTTATTAATAAGGAAGTGATGGGAATTCCGTATTATAAGTGTATAGTCCATGTGATGGGTAACGCTTCGAAGTGAATTCTCTAGCAAGGTCGAAAATCTCGAAGGACGATTCGTGACAATCACTCGGAAGTTACTTTCTAAGATATCAACTTACTTCGTCGTTTCCAGCACGAAGGAACGTAACTCCATTCTAAGGTTGCCAAATTGACTCGAACAATTAATTTATTCTACAAAAATGTACGTAAGCAATTTTTATCCAAAATTGGTTGGTTTTTTGCCTGGAATCTAGAGAAAAATCAGGGAAATTTCCAGTCAGAAATGCCCGAGATTCTCTTGATTGATAGGCAATTTTCGAGGGGAAATTTGGCAACATTGAAATGGAGTAACGTTCTTTCGTCCAGGAGACGACGACTTGTCGATCATATCTTGTGCGCTATGATCGGACGCATCGTAGTACGATGAGACTTGCACGGATTTTCGGTTAAGTTCATTAAAACCCAGAAATTATTAATGGATCTATCAAGCACTGAGACTAAACGTTCAGTAAATAAAGTTTGTAGCGTTGCATCATTAGTGAACATGGATTAATCCTGACGATTCTATGGTGTTTCTAACGTCCCATTCCCATCATGTTTACTTAAGACGAACGAATCAACTCTACAGTTTTGCTTGAACGATGCGACTATTGTCACCTGAGGAAAAGAACCGTGGAATTTCGTGAGAAATTGCGTCGTATAGTGGCTTCGCAATCGAAAAATCACGTATTTCTTCCCTCGAGAATCGAAATTCCTGTCTTAAAATTTCACCTTTGAAATTTCTGCTCTCAAGATACCACCAATGTTGTTCGAGAGAACTCGTTTTTCTTACCTTATTAGGTATATGAGGGCGGATCGATGTACTGAAATGAACGCATTCTCTGACGCGTGAAATCTCGGTGCCTCACTAATGAGGTTGTGTATCTGGACATACATAAATTTTCCCTCTGGCTACGCGTCAAAATCAGGGAAATTTTGGATAAAATTCGTCTGGACATGCTCTTGTAACAAATACAATTATTGTTTGAGTCACTTGTCCAATCTTGAGATGAAGTTACCTTCATTTGTCTGGAAAACGGTGGTAAATAGTTACCAAAGAAGCAGATTAGGTATGAATGTCGAGCCCTTGACTTTGTTCCGATATTACCGACAATGAATGATTCGGAAAAGAGCCGTGTTGAATGTGTAAAAATTTAAAAAAAAATTGTCTGAAGAATTAACAATAACGTCGAAGCGTACCTATAAACGTCGTCATTGGATTTCATAATTTCCATACGCAATGAAGACATTGCGATCACAAACACTGCAGTTCATGGCAGTTAAATTTTAAAAGTTATTGCTTGCGGACGAGTCAGATCCGTTGAGATTTCTCAATAATCTCGGTCGGAACCGTTCCTGGACCATTCCCATAGGAAATTGCAAGTAGATCGGAAGAGTCTGCAAAGCTTTACATTTGAAAAAGTATTTTTAAAAGAAATTTCTGAGGTAAAGAATAATTTTGTTATAATCTCAATCGAAAACTGGAAATTCATAAACTGGAAAGCGCCATTTGGTGTTGCCAAAATAGTGCCGCTGTTTTCTCATGTAAGGGAGATTCAATTGCTCAGAAGAACAGTTCGTTTCTCAGAAATTTAGACTAAAATTCAGTGCAAATTTTCCAGTGAAACATTTACGCAGCGAAAAAATTTAGATTTTTTCAAATGAATGACACAATGCAGAAACCTGATGAAGCTAACGGGGTTATCGGAGTTTCCTTTTCTTTCCAATCGTTAATATTGCAATAATGACGTTTAATACGAGCGGTGCTGTAAACTTTCTTTGCCGAGCTGGGGATCAATGAAGGCATTTCTTGGTACGAGGGTGCTATGAGACTTCCAATGCTGTTAAGATTCTGCAACATTCTTCTCTAGTTGCAAACAACTTATCCGACAGATCTCCTATGAATTTTTCCCTCACACTCACAAAAAAGGAGGTGTTTGTATCAGGGCTGGATTAAGGAGGTGGCCACATGGGCCGCGGCCCATGGCGACAAATTTAGGGGGCAGCAAATTTTGCATTTTTTTTTAAATGTAGGTATAAAAGAAATCGGATTCAGAAAAAAAATTATCAATGAAAAAAGGGGACAAAATCTCTCTTTCCTGAGAGCATAGTAATTTCTAATTTTGTCGTTTTTCGGTGATTCAAGAGATAGCATCTTTAATTAGTCGGGTTAAGAGCGGAAACAAACACGCAATTTCGCCTGGAGCTCATCGCAGAGAGGAATGATGACGAGGACTTGCGATGAAAAGGACAAGCCCTCGGCGCAGCGGTCGGCATGTAACACATATTAGCGCCTACAAGACTGCATGAATACTTCACCCATTGCGCCAAACACAGTGCGGTCAGGAGCGGTTGGCGTGAAACGCATAGCGCGTACAAGACTGCAGGAATACTTCACGCATTGCGCCAAACACATTGTGATCAGCGCGACGCAGCGGTGGAAGTTAAAATTATTAAAGCACATTTATTTTTGTTCTTCCATAATATTTTGGTTCATTTCTTATAAATGGAGAACCTTGTCCACACAGAGATAGGTTTACGGAACTTAGTTTTCGCGCAAAGTTCCGTGAAATTTTGCTGGTAGTGTCGACAGGGCTTTTGCAAAAAAAAGTATCCAACACAAGTAGGTAAACGCGTCTAATGCACCCCTCTCCCTCCGGTACGTTTACTTGATGGTTTTTATTGATGTTTCAAAACGAATGAGAAGGGGGCGGCAAAATGCAGGCGGCCCATGGGCGGCAAGTAGGTAAATCCGGCCCTGGTTTGTATTTCGGAGATCTTGGCTTTTTTTGATGGCGTAGGTCGGCACGGACGACTGCTATCATCGAATTTCTTGGAAATGGTGTAGTTCGTGGAAAAAAGTCATTCTATATAAAGTATTTGGGATTATATCATGACTGATTTAAACAAAATAAATCGGACGTTATGGTCCGTTTTTCATACTTCAAATTCTGGATTTTCGACGCCTTGTTTTACTGTACCGACTTACGTTACGGGGTAAAGAATCCTCATTATGCAAACACCTTCTTCTTTTTTCTCTATGCTTTCACCTGAATCTGCTCCGAGTTCTTCCCCAGCATTGCAAGGAAGTAAGTCGACTGTGAATGAATTTCATCTGCCGTAAACATTGTACGAAAGTCCACAATCGTAACATCACTGTAAGCCTCATACGCCTTTCAACCGAAGCTGTCAGCAATTTTCTTTAGACGAACCAGAAATGAATTATTCCGGAAACAATTCGTCGGCCGCCATTTGTAACGGAGCCTGACCATGACCATGACACCGGGTGGCCAAAAATTGACACGCTTCTATCACTGCGAACTGCAGGCGCCAATCACACATACCACCTTTCCATGGCCCAATTTCGCAGTATTCTTTGAGCGTGCTACATATGTATTTGTTTCTCACATTCGATTCTGAATAAAGGTCACCGCGCTATCGCTAACCGATATCGAGTCAATCGTGCTTCATTCAGAATATCCACTTAGCCGAGCAGCCAATTAGTCCCCTTTTACTTGGATACTTGAGGGTTAGGCTCGTGGTTTTCGGTTCGACTGAGCAACCCTGAAATTATTATCTAACGGCTCGACTCATGACGTTCTGAATTTCTCAGGAAGCTAGGTCAACGATACTTATTTATCACGGCGTGAGTCGAGCTCCTCTCCGTTTTTTTTCCTTACATCCGACATTTTTTCCTGTTTATGATTCCCAATGAGTGTTAAGCCGTCTATTTCTCCGAAAAATTGCGCCTTTGTTTTAATCCGTGGGAAAAAAGTGAAATCGGGATCGCGATTTTGCAAGTTGGCAACACTGGTTTTCCTCCAATTAAAGTCACTCAGAATATCGATTTATCGATTTTAGGTGAGGCAACACGGAAAAAAAAGAATCGCAATCTGAACTGTACTCCTGGCTGATTTTTGCGCCTAATCCAACTAAAAGAGCAGTCACACCGGAAACAGATGGTGGATCCAACCACACTCTCGGCTGACTCAATCGTATAACTCCCGCTGAAACAACTATTATAAATGGCCCCAAAATCAGCCAGTAGTATACTTAGAATTGCGATTCCTTTTTTAGTGCAGCTGCCTCCCGAAGAATCGATAATTTTACACGTATTTAATCGGAGAAAAAACGGTGTTAACAATGCTCAAGAATGACCACTGTACTCATCGCTTCCATACTGAGGGTAGAAAACTTCCATCACAAGGACTCAACTTTGGCTCTTTTTGAACACTGAAATTTTTCTCTTCGGTTAATCGAAGTTCGCGGCCATAGGAATCGAATTTCGGTTCCTCAACTTTGGTTTTTCATACAACCGATGAACCGTTAAAGTAAGCGAAAAAATGATAGAATTGCCTCTGCTTTGAGAATGAAAGTTGGGTCACGAAGACTGAACCTCGAGTTTTATTGAGCACCGATGTTTTCCAGTTCAGATGAGTGGAGTTTTTGGTTACAGGAATCGAATTTCGTTATATCGGAGCGTTAAAATGTTGGTTTTCAATATAAACCAAACAGTGTTTTTCCGTGTCTTAGCACACAACCATACATGCGATTATTAACCAACTTACTTACTTAATACTTTATATCTTTGCAAAATAAATAAGAGAGTGGCAAAGGTACTCATGACAAAGACGCCTTATTGAATTCTTAATGATAATCTTTGGCAGATTGACAGCAAGGTCAGTTTAAAGAATGATTCTGAAAGTTGACTAAAAAGCATGTTTTTTTATCCAGGACCATACTTTTCTCCATCCCTTATTTTCCCTCCGCTGGGGCTGTTAGATCCTTTTTATCCTTTTATCCATTGAATTTTTCTCATCTAGTTCTTCAATCTTTTTCAAATTTCAATCTTTGTTAGGGTATTAATTGAAACTACTAGAGGTTTAATTCGGCCTTGATCTTTAAGAATTCGGCTGATATCCAATATAATTTCTGGCCATTTATTGATAATTCTTTTGGGAGACTGTGGTTTCTGCGTACTTATAATCCAGTTATGTTATTCCTCTTTGAATTCCTTGTCGGTTTAATTCAAGCTTTTGTTTTTTCTGTTTTATTAACCCTTTACTCTACAGGAATTTAATTCACTTCTCTCGGTGATTTCGTTATTTTATCTCGTGATTGTAATGAGGTTTTTTCTTTTTCATTCGTCATGAGGCTCCCATTTCTCCTCTAATCACTACGTAAGAAAGTGGCCTTCTTCATACCAACATAGATAATCACTAATAGCCCCTAAAGTCCTCATTTACATACAAAAAAAATCGTTACATCACAGAAAAATGCATGGGCCGATCGCTCGGTTTTCTATGTCGATTGAGTTCATACAAGAATTTCAGCTCGTTGAAGTGAACTTCGATACGCGTTATGAATCCTCTCTCTTTTAGTTCGGTGGAATTTGAGAACTTTATCCCATGAACCAAAAGTCCGACTCAAACGATACAATTTTTTCCTCGGTGGGAACGTAAATTCGGTGGTATATGTCCACGGGGGTGCCCTGCGGGCTGATCATTGAAATTGATAGACAAAGTTATAGAAAAAGAAGACTTTGGGGATATGGAGCGTTCCTATTTGTTGTATACATGAGTGATTCCCTTTGACCAAGGGAGAAAATGATGTATCAACTGTGGGGTATTTCGTGGGTTGCCGTTAGTTAGTCTATTACCCACCTCTTTTGTCCATTGCAGCCACTATGCTTCCACCAACGGGATCACTCCATACCTATTTTGCCTTCCTTGTCTACGGCTGTGTCTATCAATTTCAATAATCGACCCGCATCTCTTCGTGAAACTCAATTTTTTCCGGGGCTCACGTGTAAATATAAATACGGTCTTACATCAGAAGATCGTCGAAATGGAGGAAGAGATTTCACCAACTCGCGAGAGTCACAACTGCGGGCTGATTATTGAAATTGATAGACAAAGAAGACCAAAGGGAAATAAAGCAATCCTATCGGTGGAAGCGGGTGGTTGCAATGGACAAAGGAGGTAAGTAATCGATGAACTGACGATGGCAACCCACGAGGGACCCTGCTGTTTGTCAGTCATTTTCTCTCTTGGCCTTTAAGAACCACCGACTTCAACTAATGAGATCGCTCCATACTCTCTATGTCTTCTTTGTCTATCAATTTCAATAGTCAGCCCGCTGATTTGCATAAATTCAACGATCTTGTCAGCAATGCGAACTGTCACTATGAAGTTGGTTCCTCTCTCTTCAAATCACGTGGTTTTATGATGGCATGTACGTCGTTTTGGCGGTGCTGTCCATGAAGTCGGTTCCTCTTTCCGAAAATCACGTGGTTTTATGATGACATTAACGTCATTTTTGCGGTACTGTCCATGAAGTTGGTTCCTTTTTCCGAAAATCTCGTGCACGGAAAAAACGAGTTTAGGATGGGGCCCTAACTAGAGGTAGGGCAGTGAGAGGTAGCTCACGTCCCTACAGATTACAGGCACGAGACCTCCATGAGCTAGTTGCGAACGCTGCCACCGACTGGGTTTTGAGGTTTTAGTTACTGCGCATGCGCGCGCATGCGCAGGAGTAGCGAATAACGTCATTTCTCGCTGAACGCCAGTTGAGGACTGATGCCCGTATGATCAGGTGTCATTGATATGCCGAGAGGGGGAATTGCACTCAAGAGGCGTAAATTCGCCGCCTCGATTATCGAGGCCTCGTAGCCTGGTGGTAACGCGCTGGTCTACCATCTCTGCGATGCGAGTTCGAATCCATGCGAGGGCACGGATTTTTTACGCTCGGCGTCGATATGGAGGTAGGGCTGGACCCTACCTTCAGCTTGGGCCTGACCCTCCGAGGTTTAGGTGAAGCAATTTCACCTACCCGGGTTTGGGGCCGGGCCCTGCGCCGCAGTACCCGATCCTAAACCCGTTTTTTCCGTGTGGTTTTATGATGGCATCTACGTCGTTTTGGCGGTGCTGTCCATGAAGTCGGTTCCTCTTTCCGAAAATCACGTGGTTTTATGATGACATTAACGTCATTTTTGCGGTACTGTCCATGAAGTTGGTTCCTTTTTCCGAAAATCTCGTGGTTTTATGATGGCATCTACGTCGTTTTTGCGGTACTGTCCACGGAAAAAACAAGACTAGTGTTGAGCACTACTGGCCGTTTAGTGGGGAGTAGTTGAGGGCTGGCGTCTAAGCGCTGTACAGCTCAACACCGGAAGGCAGTACAGGTGGGCACTGAACATGAGTAGTGCTAATCAGATGCCGCGAGACGTAGTTGCGCTTAACAGGTGTAAATTCACCCAAGAGACGTCGGAGTCACGATAGCCTGGTGGTAACGCGCTGGTCTTCCACCGGCGCAACCCGAGTTCGATCCCAGGCGGAGGCGTTTCATATTTTACGCTCGCTCCAAAGTCACTTTAGGGCTTGACACTACTTCTTCTTTAGTGACCCAGCCTCGAGCTGTTTAGTGCCCAGCACTCCTCTGACTTGCTGGCTCCATTTGATCTAACCCTCGTTAGTACCCAGCACTAACATGTAGGTCCCAACCCTAAGCTCGTTTTTTCCGTGTCCATGACGTCGGTTCCTCTTTCCGAAAATGACGTGGTTTTATGATGGCATGTACGTCGTTTTGGCGGTACTGTCAATGAAGTTGGTTCCTCTCTCCTAAACTCTGTCGGAACAATATCGTGTTAATGCGGTTAAGGTCATTCGCCATTTTTACGCGAGAATCATCCCCGTCGATTTGATCGTATTAACTCGATGTTGGGTTAGATTTTATTTCTGCTTCTCTCTACAGAATGGTGTCATAGTCAGGGAAACATTGAGTTTGCGTTAAAACCAAGTTTAAACCTATTGCATCTTACTGTCGTTTTTTCGGAACCTCAGCTATATTTTTTTTCCGTCCGACTAATTTAAGCATGATTTTAAATACGTTTGGGGTATTCAGCACGAAAACAATGACGTATGTCCTAAAACGAACCAAATTTAGCGGATCTACTTGAAAAAGATTGTCGACTTACTTAAAGTTTTCTTGATCTCGATTTTTTGGTTATTTTTAAAAAATAAAATATTCCATCTTAAGTATGGTCTTTTAGGGTGAGAAGCTTTTTTTTTCTTTAAAGTATGATTACTCATCCCTCATCGCATCAAAATTCAAGAGTATTTCTCAGTCTATGTCAGTGAAAGAATTCCAATTATGAACAGGGACTACTCTACCTGCAATATGCAAGTTTCATCCAGCCAAAATCCAGATGTTCTGTAGCTGCCGCGACGCAACTAATAAATCGTCATTTTGTTGAAAAATTGCTCTGCGTTCGAATATCCTCACCAGGAATTGTATTTTTTCAGAAGCAGCCAACGAGACCAAACAATGTGATATCAACCAAGTAAGAATCAGCCCCTGCGTAGAAGCCAAAGATGGAAAACCGTGTAAAATGTACCGAAATACGACAGGATCCATAGAATTTGATTTCACTCCCTGTAAGTCACAATCTCATTTTTAACTCACTGCACATTTTTTCAGCCTGGGCTGAGTTTTCAATCAGCACCAAGTAATTGAACTTCCTGTGAGCTAATCGTGATCTGCACGTGCCTCTATTCATCATAGTTAACTAATAATAGAGTGCACATAGAGTCATCTTTTGTATGGTTTACTTCTCTACAGAGATTGAAATTCTTTATTGACGGAATTAGGATTTTTCGGAATCGGCTGGCGTCTAATGTCTACGATTTTTTATTTCATTTAATAGGATTCAAATTGTATACCGTGAAAATTCCAGGCGTGAATAAAGGGCGAGGGAGTAGAATGATTGAGGTACTCGATAGCACAATAACCGGGGCGGCCTAGCGCCGTGCTGAATAGTGTGGTTGGAATCTTTCAGGTGCGAAGGCATACGTTTGAATGGGGATCTTTCATGTGCTCCTTAAAACACTAATTAAAACTACGAGCAATGCTTTGAGCAGCTCAGTCATTACAGGTTATAGCGTACATACCCGTATGGATACTTCGGGTATAACGATATTTCCTTAATCCGTGGGCACACTGAGGAAAGGAGCTGTCGAAGAAGAGAGTATAACGAGAGAGATTCTCTGTCGCTAAAAACAATACTTCAGAGCAACACTAGCTTGAAAACTTATTCTCAAGTTCCTGCGGTTAAAATCTGATTCATGCTGTGTTTTAGATTTTAAAACGTCCTATAAACCCATACAATTTTTCATTGAATGGGCATCGATGGTAAAGGAGAACGAAAGCGCGTCAAAAATGGTCTTCTTGTTGTTTTGAATTTAGGTCCAGGGCTCTTGACCCTCTATCTACGTGTGTAGAGTCTTCTTTTTATTTATGTAATGTGTAAGTTTCCTGCAAACCATGCATAATGGGGCATATCTCGAGTTAAGGAGCTTTCAAAGGAACGACTAAACATTACGCATTTTGAAGCCGGAAAAGAAGTTACAACATAGATTAGCTTGAAAAATGTCTACCCGCGGTAAAAATCTGATTCATTGAAAACTATCAAATGGCTCCGCGTTACACTTAGTGAAGTATATTTAGTATGGTAATGCGTAAATATTGTCAAAATCATACACATAGGGTAAAGACCCAAGAAAGAAACTTTGTAAGGAACGACCAAAGCCTTCAGTATTTGACACCATCAAAGATGCAGAAAGGAAATTATGAAGAAAAGTGTATTAATACGTTTTTGCGGTTAAAATGAGGCAGATATTAATTGAATGGGTCCGTTTTAGATTTCTCCGGAGAGCAAATCGGCGCAAGAGTGTATTGGGCGAGTCTTCTGGACATCCCTTTCCTGGACATGAACTCGGACGGATGCTTGTACACCACGTGCCCGATGGAAGCTGGCAAGAACTATACTCTGAAATACGGACTCCTCATCCGTGAATCATATCCTCCTGTAAGTCAAATCTCCATATAAGGGATGCGAAATGAAGCGGCATTTTTTTTTAGTAACTCGTCAACGGGTTCAAGAGAATAGGATGGGCCGAAACCAAACCCGAACATTAAAGACTGGAAAAATATGACTTTTGTTTCAAATTGCTTCCCTTTCAGTTCGCTGAATTGTGTGTTTTAGCCTAAGGTTCAAAACACGACAGCCTTTAAATTCTTCGCTAACCACACTACAATTTTATTTTATTTTTTTATGTTTTATACATTCGTTGAATATTACTTTGAATATAGTATTTTTTATGCCATGGTAAGCCAGCATACGGGTTCGGCCGTCGTATGCTTTTTAGGTGTTTTACTGGATGTTGTGGCTATTTCTTTCATATCGCCAAAATACGCCCGACCTTTAAAAATTACTAGACGAATGAGAACACCCTATAAAACAGTGAGAAACAAGGCTATATAAAATTACAAAATTTCACTTTTACCTTCTATGTTGGTAAGTATTCTAGGCATAAATCTAGAAAATTTCTGGTATGGTGAATTTATAGTGCTAACAATTATTGGTCTCAAAGGCTGGTCCTCTTTATGCTGTTAAATGAGACCATGCTTTTTTGCTGCCTGTGCGCTACCCTGGAACAGCTGTTTGTAGACTTCTGACGTGTAACCTCACGGGAAAATCGTGCTCGTTTCCAACACAAAATTCTATGCACGTTCCATGGCGCTCAGTTTGTGACGCTTTGCGCTAAAAGTTTGAACGCCTTCAGATATTTGAGTGTGCTACTCCGGCCTCTCTACTGCAGGAATAGTTGCATCACTGCAGGCGCTGGCACCAGCATTGTGATCGAAACGCACTAACTTCCTAAGATCTGTGAAACCTTTTTTGTTATCATGTGTTAACATGTTTACCTCTCAAACCGGCTGGCGTTAATCCTGTTGGGATGAAAGCCCCTCTTATTCTACCACCTCTGACTACTTTCCGAAATTACTTCTCTTGTTACCACAGTAACAAGCAGCTGGTCGGTCGGCACCTCAATGTTGTCTATTCTAATGCTAGCAATATGATTCTGTTGCAGGGTAACTACCCAATCAAGTGGAAGGTTTGGAACGAGAAGAATGATGAATGTTGTTTTATGTATGCCGTTAAACTTAAGTAAATATTTATTTTCGCAAACAAAAATAAAACCACAAAAATGATCGTTGGTTTTTTCATTGATCCTTCTGTTTTCACCAAGCCGATCAGGAATGACTCGAGACTTTCGTGCGGCTTTTCTCGCTTCTGGAATGTGAATTGGACGTATTTATGCTAAAAGGAACTACGTGCAAGTGAAAAGATGGGGTCTACTCGTGGAATTATGTGCAAGTGGAAAGATGGGGTCTGCTCGTGGAACTACGTGCAAGTGGAAAGATGGGGTCTGCTCGTGGAAGCTGCATAAGAAACAGTGTAAAAGTGGATATAATTCCTTTTGAGAAAATGGAAAAGCGGAATTTTACATCGAATCAAAAGGAAATGACCGCTAACCCGTGAGCCTTGGACATGTAACAAGAGCCTTGTGGACAGGGTTCATGAGTTAATGAGTCCCGCCACCGATTTCCTCGTCTTGCCCGGTCTCGGTCATTGCCGCTGACGTCACTGGCGCTTTTAAAGTCCAATTCATTCTCATGGCCCTCAACTAACGAGCACACCCTATATCTTTCCACTTGCTCACAGTTCCATTTAGCATAAATACTTCCAATTTAAGGGGGCATAGGTGAGTTTCCCATACATTAATACTTTAAACAAATCAGGTAGTTGTTACTGTATGTACCATCATTAATATAAACTTTGAAGGATTCAGACTTTCAGCGATTCTACCTTTTTCTATTTCACTCGAGAGGTTGCCAGATTGTGCGATGAATGTGAATATTTTACATGGATTTGAATTGGGAATAGTGCTAAAAAAGCAACTTATCTGGCAACAATAGTCCGGGAGGGACGAGAGGCTGCCTTCCTGGGAAAACCCATGATTTAGCCGGAAATGTCATTAAAACAATTCATTACGTTTAAAGCATCAATTGTATACTAGAGGAAAGCTATTTTAAAATAATAATTGTAAATGGACACAGATGCTCCAGAAAGGGAAAAAGGAAAGGGAAAGGAAATGAAATGAGGATATGAATACTAATATGCAATCAGAGAGAATATAACAAAAACATCAGAGAAATTTATATGCGATGAAAGTAGGTATAAGAAAGAACACGAGTGGGCTCATTGCGATTCGGAACTCGAACTATACTATCGTTGAGCAGTTTTTAGACCCCTGCCGTGCCACCAATAATCTTCTTAAGAGGTAAAAATGAACTTTTGCCACTTCAGCAAGTCAAATCGCGGAAGGAGATCCATGGATTGTCTTTTTCCGCCACCCGATGGGATGACGTCCCAGTCAAATGCGTTTTTGAAGAAATGATCGATCCCCATCATCGCTTCATCTCCACACATCTATTCACGTGCAAATGATGGCACGCTCCGGCAACAAGGTTCTGTGACGAAAATGTTTGCCTCCAGAGTCTCCAAAATGTATACATCTTAGTGATCAAATGTCCAATCACTGAGAAAAATGGCTCGCGGAGCGAGTGATCAAGGGCTCAGGGGGCGCAGCCCCTTGGCTGGCCGTGACGGCCGCGCGAAGCGCGTCCAGAACGGCTAGTATTTTATAACATCCCTTTATTAATAATCATTCCACACGATTTACAATTTCCATGTATCGTCACCTTCTGCCCAAAGTATCATGAGCGCCATGCAACGTTTACAATTTTCCGCCGTCATTTTATTTTTATTACAGAGAAATTGTTGGTTGAATCTTTTTGAAAATTTCACCGAATTTTATCGGCAACACAAAGAAAATTTAGTGAAATTTTCGGACGGCTTCGTTGAACAATTTGCCTGTAAAAAAATATAATGGCGGCGGAAAGTTTTAAACGTCGCATGGCGCTTGTGATACTTCGGCCGGGAGGTGACGATATCAGATTAGCTATTTGAATTAATCCTCGCGTTTCATGACGGCGCACAGCGGATCGAGTCAATCGGAAAGGTTTATAACATCAGGATTATCCTCATACTTCTCAAGGAAATATTCCTTGAGCATAGTAAATGAGCTTTCATCTTAAGCATTCATTATAACCTTTAGCTCAGAAAACATATCATTGAATGAATCCATTGGTACTGGATCTCAGGTGCTCCATCCAACTTTTGATCACATGTCATTTGCATAGGAGGGGAGAGAATGACTGAGAAATGCCGATGGTCACAGCATTGATGAGAGCTGATGGGTCATCATCTGTAATTACTGAATTAAAGGTTGTTATTTTTCTCTCCGGATTCATCCGCTTTGCAAAGTTTTGAAAAAAATTGAAGAGTGATAGCTTCCGATTTATAACGAATCAGATGAGTGACCGGCCATCCTCGCTGGTTTTCATCGACCACCATCACAGTCAGAAGCTGATACTTACAGAAAAAAAAAATAAATAAAATATTAAGAAAAGGGAAGTATGCAACAAGAAAAAAATAATTAAATATATACATAATGATATAAGAATACTGCTGTACCTCAAAGAGCTCTACTGATTACCCTGAGATTTAATGACAGCATCCACTTTTTGGATGAGGAGGTCTTTTCCTAAACGATTAGATTCACGCCATCGTGCGTTTAGTCTTCTGGTTGAAGCCACGTATTTGTGATAAAAGACACATTTTTATTTTTTCTCAGAAGGTTTAAAAAGTTTCCATTAATTTAATGGATTTGTGAGTTAATTGTATCCCCGCCCTGGCGTCCGACTCTTTTCGGGAATGCAATGCAAATAATCTTTTTCGAGCATTTAACAAGTTCACGCACGTTAATATCATTAAACGCTTCCTTTATTTGCTCAAGGTTAAAAATTTTGGTGGACAATGACCAGATGTCATTTGTCCCTCCCATAGTAATGAGAATATCATTACTTTAGGAGCTGCCTTTTTTTACTACCTCATTGTATAGGGCGCTTAGCTTCAAAAGATTGTCCACGGACTAACCAAGATTTATCAATCGTTTGGCCAAGCTCCTGTCGTGGCTATCAGTTCGTAAAAACACTCGAAACATTGTTCTGAAAGAATTTAAATCAAGGGAAAAAATAAAAGTTCAAATAAAAACTTTGATTGAAAACAAATTGAAAATGGGTAAAGAAAAACCAAAACTTGTAGTTATTAAGCTAAATACTAACGGAGTTCAGGAATAACGTGCAAGCTACACAGAAGCACTTCGATGACTCCTCTGAGGCCGACAAGGGACGAGCTTCCATTGGAACATTGGAAAATACGCGAGCCTCTCTCAATTTTAGCTCTGCATTTTTTCTTCAGTTTAGTTCAGCTTTTAGCTTTATTGAAATCAATTTTACAAAACTTGCAGCTCACAACGTAGCAACCACCACTTGAATTACATACCTTAGCATGCCGTTTTTGATTGTACGCTGTTTTGAAAGACTTCTTACACTGTAAACATGCAGGAACCTTTTTCAGGGTTTGAGCTGCAGTTTGATTCATGACGCGTGCAACTTTCTTCTGTGAGAAAACAAAAGCCTGCATCAGCTTCAGATTCTCAACCAATTTTGTGACAGTTGAGTACTTCCTTCATTATTGATTTCAACATTATTCTCTGTGCCAGAATTCTTTGTTTCAACGTTAGTTGAAAGCTTCTTTTCAACTGAAGTCTGATTAATATGTTGGTCAACAAGCGGGACTTCTTATTTTTTTGTTTCTTCAGGTTCCATTGCAGCAATTTCGAGTTTCGATATTTTGTTGTTCTATTGACAAGGTGCTGCTTCGGCCTTTTGATTCCGCTTTTCAAATTCACTGGTGGGACCGCAGTCAGGTCCTGTTTCAGAACCACTGCTTGATTCTTCCGCGACACGGGACACGTCTTGTGCCAACTTGGCAGTGTCCCGACTGAAGAGCTTTTTTTGTAAAAAAAAAGCTTGAATGCTTGAAAAAGCTTTGAAATGAATTATTGTTTACTAACATAAATAATAAAATTAGTTTGGCTAACATAATATTTTTCTATTTTTATGATTTCTAGGCTTTTCGAGATTTATGATCCTTATAGATTTTTCTTTAATTTAAATCTTAACTGATTTCCTACTTTCTTGATTTTATTATTAAGAATTTCCGAGTTTTGGTGTTTAAACTCTTTTATTGTCTGTTTATATATATCTTTATTGCAACTTCTAACTACTGAATTTATTAATTTTTATCATTATAATAAAATAAAAGTCAGAGTTTTTATATTCATCTCTTTATTTTTATTTATCCTGATTATTAATATTTTAGGCTTGGTTCCTTATATTTTCTCTTGTTCTGCACATTTTGTGTTTTCTGTTAGTTTTGGATTTCCCTTTTGGTTGGCGTTTTTAATTTTGGGTTGATTTAACTTTAATAGTAAATGTTTTTCTCATTTAGTTCCTTTGGGTACTCCCCTAATCTTAATTTCTTTCATAGTATTAATCGAGACTGTGAGAAGGTTAATCCGGCCCTGGTCCTCGCGAGCCCTGCCAGAGCATGGGTGCTCTACTTTTTTTCATGCAGAATTCCTTTTTCACAGCACCATGGGATCAGTGCCTAAGTCACCAATTTCAATTATCTCTTCAATTTTTGGAACCATCGCGTCTTCAAGAAGGGTCAGATTAAGTGGACCGTTGAGGTTTTGCTTAAGAAAGAAATGACCAAGAATTCCGCATACCAAACATTAACTTTAACGGGGAACCGAGTGCGATTTTCGCGAAATTCGTGCGGATTTTCCGTCGCTCAACATTGGCAATTATTTCGATTCATCTCAACATTAAAAAAAAATGTGCTTTCGTCACTAGAAAATATTTTTTTAAGATGCCCGGATCAGTACGAATGAGCTCCTCCACTGTTTCGCAAAATTGAAGGCGCCGGTCAGGGTCTTCCTCGTTTATTTATTGTTCCAGTTTTACACTAATAAATAATAATAATATTTATCGAAAAAAAATTTACATTTCCATTGAGTTTCTTTTCAACTTAAAAACAATTTTTACTTATTACAAATTATACATATACGTATAGCTTATTGCATATGAAACAATGATAACATTTGATAAATAGAGTGGCTTGACTGAGCTGTAGAAAGAGTTTAATTTCTTTTTTAGGACGACGGTTAGTTGAAGACCTGAGCTAGAAAAGTTTCACATTCTCAGAGGCTCGACTTACCAATGGCTAACTATGGAATGAGCCGTGGGAAACACAGCCCCAGATTCCAGGAATTAAGGATGCTTGAGTGGAGACAGAGCGGCTAGAAGTGAGCATGAGTGAAAATGTCTATTTTTGAATTTCATAGTGGATGAAGAAGAAGGCAATTTCTTTGTAGATGACGGGTTCTACACCGAAAAAAAGAGTTCGGGGAATAGTCAAGGAATTATACCAAAGTTAGGGGAAAAATTAATAATAAGCTAATTTTTGGTATAGTGAGTCCTCATGACCCCCTGAGTTTCCCCGAAGAAGCCCTCATCGATAGGGTGACGGCTTTGGGTTTTATTGGGGGGGGGGGGGGGGGCAATCGGTTTTATAGTCATAACTCGAGAACGGTTGCTTATATCACTACTTAAGTCGGTCCTCCATTTTCTTCATGTCCTCTAAGTATACGAGGCAAGCTTTTGTATACAGAAAATGCCCACTGGCTGCGAAAAAAGGAAGCATGTTTTGAATAGTTTCGACATGCAAATGCCAATCATCACTTCTCTCGGTGGCTGTAAATTTGTGCATCAGGGTTACCATTAGGAAATACTGAGACCACAATTACGATGTTGGACGGTTTTAGGACATTTCGTCAACGATTTTTTGTCCGCGCCTCTGTTTTTTTCCAGTAATTTACGTCCACGCGTTTTTTTCGGCACGGGAGTTTTGGCCCACGTGCCAGTTGAGACCCAAAGTTAATTGGTCCACATGTAAATGCAAACGACAATTGCTCACGACGTTTTTGGATGAAAATGTAAAATGTCTTGGAAGAGGGAGGGTTTGCTTGTTTTTTTGTTTTGTCTGTTTGGTCCAACGGAGAAACATATATAGTTGAGAGTTTTGGTAAAAATGGGGGAGCGTCAATTCCATGATACAAAATTCACTAATACTCTCTACACTTCTTGGTGTAACAGGACTTAATTATCTTTCAAGAAATTCCCATACCTTTTCATACCTGAACCGGATAAACCTCTATATTTGCCTCAGCTAAAGGCTCTTAGATTTTTCCTGTGTACGATAAGTATCTTGATTTATTTGGGAGGAAAGATCTGTACTTTTAAAGGATACCTGTCATTCTTTCTTAATACGTTCAATTTCGTATAATACTGTGCAACACCTCTGTTGTGAAATAGTTGCTTCAGGCGCCGCCGCACGGCGGGCGGGCGGCCAGCGCCAGCGCGTAACGCGCATTGGCGCCTACAAACCTAAGTGGATACTTCAAGCATTGTGCAATGCGTGAAGTATCCACTTAGGTTTGTAGGCGCCAGTGAGCTTCACAGTGGGACGAAATGGGTAAAACCTCGGACATGGGGTGTTCTCATGTTTTGCATAAATATGTGATGGAATGTGTTCCTAAGGATCCATGTTATATGAATCTAGTGTTGGTTTGATGATTTTTTCAAATGCTTTTGCTCCCTGGACTCCTGAAGTTGACATTTTCTGTAACGGCCGATTTTGCTCTGTTTTCTAAGGTCGGTTTCCATACCTGCCTCTTCGAGTGACGATAATTGACACAAATATGAATGCTTGGATCTTATTCTAGAGTGTATGAAGAACATATTTCACTATTAAAAAGTTAAATTTACTCAATTGTATACGTTGTAATGTCTGATCAAAGATGACCCTTCCGAAAATAAGGAAATAAATGTTTGAATAGACTTTTAAAAATTTCGCCGCATTTCGCCGTCCAATCATGCATAAGGCGTGTTCCAGTGATCCCCCAGGATGAGGAATCCGTCGTATTTGGCTGCCGCCAGCTGCCGCTTTGAGAGTTACATCGATTTTTGTCCGAAAAAGTGAGGGCGGAATTCGCTGTTTCTCTACATCTTACTTGATTATCTTGGCGTCTTAATACACTCAGTCGAATTTTCATTTTAAAACTTGATGTACTTACAGTATTTTCATCGTAGAATTCAATTTTGACCTTACTTTTGCCCATTTTTTGGCCAAAATTCATCATTTGATAGGTTCGCGAACTCGCGATCGAGGCGGGGAAACAGAGCTGTTTTTGCTTTTATCTTATATGATTGTTTGGCATTTTAAGGAGAAAATAAAAATGTTGAATGTTCTATCAATACCTTTGAATGAATTATTCATCATAGAAGGGGTTACATCCCCTGACCACTTCGCAGCCCAACCTCCCGAAGCGCTTGGCGCTTCAGGCGTGGTACATATAAAATCCTTTACAAAGCGTTCGAAGTGTCCCAGCTGATTCTGAGATATCGTGATTCGTGATATGAGATGGACCGATTTACCGTGCAATTTAATCTCGTTGTTAGTGTTGATCTTTAATTTTCCGTGTTTCGTGTTGTTCCGTGTTCCGTGTTTTCTGTTTGTTTAGATATAATTCCTCAAATAAGAAGAAATCAAAAGTTCTCGATTCCTTAGGACATCCACCGCGAGCTTTTCATTTCAGATCTTCATGAAGATAGCGGTGTCGATCTTGATGAAAGAGGGTACTACCACAATTAATCGGTGTATTACCACAATGAATTGGGGTATCACCACAATTAATTGGAATTGTCCATATCATCCAACAGTTGGGACTAAACCCCTATCTCTTTTTTTCAGTGTAGAAGATAACGGTAATACCATATTTTTTTCATAATCGATATAGAAATATGAGCATTCATTACATTGAGAGATCATATAGTATCGATAAAAATTGCTTCCTCAATGAAAATATCACAGGAAATCAATAGTTGCAACATGAATTGTCAATCGGAACAGATAAAATCTCTGCGTAAATTTTCTTTGTGCATTCCGATCGATTATTGAATAAATCCTTCAAAAGCACGTATGCATGAGAAAAAAATAACAAAATTAAGCTCAAAAATTGGTTCTAAGATGAAAGTATGATCGTGCATCAACGATTCAACACGTATTTTTTACCAGAACGAGTTAATTCTATCTTCGAGTAACTTTTCTTTTCACATTTCTACCTGAAGTTAAAAAAAAAAAAAAAAAAAAAAAAAAAAAAAAAAACCAAAGTAGTGTAATTACGTTAATATACAAACAATTCTAATGTCAAAAATGAATTCTACCTTCAAAATACCATGATTGATAACCTAACCTAACCAAATTTCAACACGAAATTCCGACAAGAATGAGTAAAATTTATCTTTGAGCAACTTATCTTTTTATGTTTCCGCTGAAAGTTTGAAAACCCACAAAAATCGTGCGTTTGCGTTAACATATCAAGAAAAGTAAGGTCAGAAATGAATTCTACGATCAAAATACCACAAGCCTGCGAAGTTTCAACACGAAATGTCCACAGGAACGAGTGAAATTTATCTTTGAGTAACTTATGTTTTCACGTGTCTACTGAAAGTTAAAAAGAACCCCCAAAATTATGTGTTTCCGTCAATAAATCAAGTAAATTAAGGTCAAAAATGAATTCTACGATCAAAATACCGTAAGATACTCAAATTTCATCACGAAATGCCCATTGGAACGAGTGGAATAGTCGAAACAAGTTGGGGAGCAAGGCGATGACCGGGCATTCCTATGCTTCGCTCCACCGTGCGCCGCGCCGCGGCCGGCAGCTCGCCGCTCCGCTCTGTTCGGCTTTAATATTTATACTCGCGTAGTCAGCGTTTTTTAACTCATGATTTTGAAATGTTAGTACACTCTGCATTGATTACTCTCATTTAAATTGATGGGAAATAATATGTATCAATTTATCAAAGGAGAATAATTGTATAATGTGTGTTTTTTAAATATTGGTGGTTCCGTGTCAAATTTAATGATTTCCAAAGCACTTTACTTTTCTCTTTTACATTTTGTTCTTTTATTGTGCTGCAACGAGGTGTACGCGCAACCAAACGCTCAAAATTTGACGTATTTGACTCCAAAATACCAATGTACCAATGGGTTAAAACTAAAGATTGCGTGCTTCTTGGTTTTTTTTTCTCTTTTATTCATTTTTGCAGTTTCTGTCGGCACAACTGCGGCTCATTGAGATTAGTGTCGCTTGGAAAAGGTTTTACAAATATTTGTCCCGTTTTATAAATATAAATTTTTTCAAAATGAAGTAATAATCTCGTAAAGAAAAAAAAAAAAAAGTACCTGTGCATATACAAGGTATATTGTACATTCAATATTTTAAGGATAGAAATAAAACCAAATATTCACCGATGACAATTTAAAAAGATGATTCAAAAGGAGAAAGTAATAACATTTCATTTAGAAAATGAGCAACCATAACAACACCTCCTTCTCTCTCCATTTCTCATTTCCATATTGTCAATATAATTTTACATACCGACTATAATATAACGCTTGGACCAAGTCACTGTTGTTTATTTTACGTGTGAACGAAACCACTGGACAAAAAATCTTAGACAAAATGTCCTGAAACCTGTTGGACCTTTTGTTTCAATACTAATCAACGCATGCAGTTCTTATTTTAACGGCTAATTTGTTTACCGCTGTCGATAAAATCCTTAAAAGACTATTCTCTAGTAATTCTTGTAACTGAGTTTGTTCTTTCACCGAAACTTGGTCATCAGACATGATAAATTTTGCAAGCGCCAATCGCACCAATGTGTGAGCTCTGACCGCCCGTGCAAAGTTATGACCCACCAAGGATCTTTTCAGTTGTCAAGCTCCCAAAAATGCAGCAAAGCAATTCCTTTAGACCACTACCAGCCATTACGTATCCGATGCCTCCAAGGAATGACTTTAAGCGATGGAAGCCTCCTAATCGCAGGTATAGATTTTCGAACGATGCATCAGTTCGCATGGCGTCGCGTATTTGACGGGCTTTCATAAACAACGGGAGACTAAAAGTGACAAAAACTGACCTCTGGTTGACTTCTTTACTCTTCTCGAGAGCTGTGCAAAAGCTAGAGTATTTATATGAGTTGGTCGCGAGTTCAGAAACGGCAAGTAGTGAACTGCTGCCTTTTCGTAGGATTCTTCTTTTGTGACAATTTCCATGAATCCATTCCACCCTCGGACATTTCCTCCGGATGCTTTTTGGCGTGCAACCACAAAATGCATCACACGTTTCAGGTGTGACGTCACTTATTTCAGTTCGATGTTTTGCTGTTATCTTAAAATCTTGAAGTGCAGTGCTTGCAGAAATTTCCCTCGGAAACACGTGGGATTGAGGTGCCGTTTTCGTGATAATTTCATCCGCAGATGGCTGAATTTTAAGCCTAGTCATTTGCTGTGGAAGGACTAAACTAGATCCAGGAGTAATGCAGGTGATACTGTTCATACTGTGGAAAGTGTTTTGACCGCCCAGCTTGTTGGCATTGAAATCAGCGTTATCAAATATAAACCGAATAAATGCTTCCGGTTTTATTTCGGGTTTTTCTTGAAGGATGAAGCTACCTTCGAATCATTTGATGAGGTACTTAAAAAAACAAAACAATGCTCATGAAACTAAATTTGAAGCACATCACTGAAAATTATTTAAGCCTTTAAGGAAAACTTGCGTGCAGAACAGCTGGAAAGAGTTGTTCTAGTAGGGTGTTGAGACTTTTGTTTGCAAGAAAAACGAAAACAGTTCAACTGCTTCTCTCTACTCCAATGTAAAATTCAAAATGAGCACAAGAATCAGACGAAAAAGTCTAACTCTATTTTTTTTATCAAATGATTGACTAAAAATCTAAGACTAAAGAGATACGGGTAGAGCTTGAGGGCTCCAGACAAGAAAACAGAGGATATAATCGGGCAGCAGTGCAAAGGTTCAAACATAATATGACTATCAATATATGGATACACACAAGAATTGAAATAATTCATAGCATCATCAATCTTTGTATTGATATAAAGCTCATTCAAGCAAACTTCCAAAATTGTGTAGTTCTTTGTTGTTTTCAAAATCTGGATCAGCTGCACAGAACAATCCTCCTTTTTTACCTTACAGCAACATTTGTAGGGTGATCTGAGCGAGATATTTTCGAGATGGCTGCTTAAAATCTTTGGTAAAATAAGGAGGAAACGTTGTTTTTTTTTAGATGCAGGACTCTTCACTTAACAACGTATTCTCCCTTATAGCATCAGGAGAAAGCTCTAACAACAGGTCGGATTTGTTGCAAGACAAAACCAATTTTGGTTCCTCTCGATTTCTTTTTCTTGCTCACAACTGTTAAAGCCCGAGACTCCAATTTCTTTCCTCTTTTGATAAACTTTGTATCTTTGACATTCACAACGCCTCATGTAGAATGCGAAGTACTACCAACGCTTGTTTTGCACCCAGATTTTTCATGAACATTTTGAAGCAGTAATTCTTCCGAAACGTAGATCGTACCACCAAGATGACGTTGACCGGTTTCTGGTTGCTAGGATTCATATCAGCCGCCATGTTGAAAGAAAGTGAACAAACTTTTGGCGATTATGCTCAAATACAGGAATTTTTTCTTTGTACTCTATCATTTGATGGAAAAGAGAATAGGAAGTTTTCGGGGCTAAATGCTCTGCTAAAACGAAGTTTTTTTTACTAAACGTCTGGGCTACTTTCTTTGAAGAACTCGCTCTTCCTTGCCACTGGTACTGATACAGATCTGAGGTTTCAGATCTTTATAGCCTTAAAGCTTTCTCCATTCTTGACATGCGAATGGCTGACTTCGCCCAAGAGCATTTTTCGGACGTTGGGGTTTCAAGGGACTGTCATGTCTCTAGCCATGCAACAAAAGCAGCAGCATGTTTACAACCACCTGATGAATATATTTTATTAATAACGATTCACCTATTTTATAATGTTGAAAAGCATTGTAGTGTGCAAATATATTCCTAGGAGATAAAAACTTGTGGAAGAAAGAAGGAATAGAAAATTATAAAATGTCAAGCTAAAATTTGAAAATAGATTTTCACTGATTTTTTTTGGAAAATGATAAAAGAAATCAAATAAAACGATAATTTTAAAACTAACAGAGTGCCGGATGAAGTAATTTCATTACACATCTTAAATTTTAGTATTACTTAAGATGGTAGAATAGTGCTGTCCACGCTACTTTGCAGGGAAATCAAGGTCAAAAATTCCCAGAAACGTTTTTCTGCAAAGCTGATTTTTTTCAAACCGAAATCAAAACCAAAAATAGAAAAAGTATGGGGGGGGGGGGGGGGGTCGGATCGGAGGCAGTCATGGGGCCCGAACCTGAAAACTACTACCAAGCCCCGAGATGGAATGTGGCGGGCTAACCTATGGACACACACACAACATTATGTTCACACACACCATTATTTATTTATTACATTTTGATACACGGGAGCCGTGAGGCTATAGTATAGGTCAATTCAGATACAATAAAGTTTTTTTTAATCAACTAAAAAGTATTAAATTTCTAAGATAACAATCCGAAAGCACAGAATATTGTTTACAAATTTCGAGAGAGGGCTAGAATTACCTCAGTAGTACCAAGAGAAGCAGAGTCAGCTATTCAACCAGGAGGGTGGTCTGGGTTATACCATTCAGCAATTCATCGATACTGAAGAAAGCATTTTTTAGGAGATGTTCCAAGAGCTTACTTAGAAAATATTGAACACGGCCTTCACGAAAAGGAGATTTTAGTTCCCAAGGCAAGGCATTAAATAATTGGATAGGTCTGGATAGGTCTTGGATTATGGTCACGAGCACCACTTTCAAAACTGCAGTAATACGCGATTACTGACGTAATTGCCGGTCGATCCTTATCAATTAGGATGAAAATGCTGTCATATTTTTTGGATTTATGCCGCAATGGTAATTTCCGCCGAGTCCATACACGGCAAAATCTACTCCGGTCTGCTGCGGCTGCCTCTACATCATTAAACCCACAGAAGTCTTCTTCTTCGTCTGAAGCCTCATCCTCACCGAGATACTCGACGAGGAGGTCTCCTTCTGGAACATAAAATCGCACACACATCTACAACATCTACAACACTCTGAAAATTTCTATTTTCCGGCATGAAAATGATCACCTATTCAGGACCGTGCCAGACACAATTGATATGTGCCAGAAAACTTCCGGAACTATGCAACGGTCTACTCTGGAAAATCTGAGAAGGGATCCGATGTGAAGGTCTCAAAATTAAGTGTGATGTTGCATCCTTGATCTGGGGGTGTGAACTTATTGAAAAATTAAACTTTAATGTGTAGGTACCCTGATTATTTTCAAAATTCTCTCAAGTTTTTGTCCATCATATGAAGGACTCGTCTGTTACGAGTTTCTGGAGCTTCCCGATCATTTGCCTCGCTGCTTCTTCGTCATCATCATCACTGTGCTTATGGCTGAAAAATCATCGTTAATAGTACTAGAAATCTTCAAGTCCGTGTACGAGTGGTTGTATTCTTGTGCAGATACGGTGCTTTTAGAGACCGAAGCGTTTGAGGACAAATGGTGACACGCTCAAAACCTCGATCCAGAAAAGAAAGGTCACCAGGTTTACAAAACTCCTTTAGAGAATGCATGATCACTCTTTCCAAACGTGAGTATCGGGCAGTCAGTTTGAAGAAAGATCTTGTACAAATTTCCATACGTCGCTTTTTCATACTCCTTAAGTTTGAAATTATGTAGTTGTAAAAGACCTCTTAGTTCTTTTTTGAATACATATTCCATCTTGTCATCTTTTAAGTCAACTAGATTTCTGTCATCTTCGAGTAAGCTCTTCGCGGATTTAGAGGCTTCTGATGCTGCATGCATCTCTTTCTTCACTTGACTGTGCTTTCTCCATTAATTCATGTGCTGTTTTCCAAGCCGACATAGCTTCTTCCTCTGCAACCTCAGCAGTTGCTGCGTCTACTTTAAACAAATGGCAGCTTTCAATGAAAATAATGATTTCGTGTTCCTTCAATTTTATTTTGTTCTCATAAGCATTTATGGTTTTCAATATGTCTTGAAGTAATGAATACCTACACGGAAAAAACGAGCTTAGGGTTGGGACCTACATGTTAGTGCTGGGCACTAACGAGGGTTAGGTCAAATGGAGCCAGCAAGTCAGAGGAGTGCTGGGCACTAAACAGCTCGAGGCTGGGTCACTAAGGAAGAAGTAGTGTCAAGCCCTAAAGTGACTTTGGAGCGAGCGTAAAATATGAAACGCCTCCGCCGGGGATCGAACTCGGGTTGCGCCGGTGGAAGACCAGCGCGTTACCACCAGGCTATCGTGACTCCGACGTCTCATGTGTGAATTTACACCTGTTAAGCGCAACTACGTCTCGCGGCATCTGATTAGCACTACTCATGTTCAGTGCTCACCTGTACTGCCTTCCGGTGTTGAGCTGTACAGCGCTTAGACGCCAGCCCTCAACTACTCCCCACTAAACGGCCAGTAGTGCTCAACACTAGTCTTGTTTTTTCCGTGCCAGCAGCACAGGTGCTGCTGGAATCTGATTGTACGTTGATAATTTTAAACGTTCCTTTATTTGAAATTACTTCTTCGCAGTCAGAAAAACTACTCCCACCGTCTAGTAGCATAGCCTTTTTGCCGGAGATGAATAACTGTATAATGCCATCCAAGGTGATGATGTACGCTGTTTCTGGAAGAAAAAAAAAGAGAAACAAATAGATTAAATAGGGCCAATTAAGACAGCTGGTCAGCGTTTCCAAGCAGTCCTGATAGAGTCCCTTAGTTTTAGTTATTCCATCTGGGATAAATAGTCTGATTGGTTCAACTTATCCCCTTCAGCTTCAAGATCCATAAGAAACGAACCACTGAAAAGAGCGCCACATGTTTGGTCACAACCATTTTTTTGTGCAATGAACCTTTGGCAAGAGCACGGCAAAAAATGCAGCTTTGAATTTACGGAAGTTTGTTGACTTTGAGACTCTGGATCTCGCCAACGATTCATCGCACAATGGTTGGGATAAAACTTATGTAGTTTTTTGCGCTCTGCATTCTAGTATTCTATGAGTCTTGCCCCAAAAACCCAAGTAGCATAAAAACCACCCAAAAACACTTTTAAATACTCAAATCATTTTTTTTTTGGCTGAAATGGAAAGAAGGTAAAAATATATAGGATAATGTTTTTGATTTCAAGCAAAACTGCGGGCATAGTAGGTGCAAAGTGAAATACCTTTTCCGATCTGTAGCTCGGAGGAGGAGCACTCTCGGAAAAAATGTCATGGAAGAAAAAGTCTTGCCCCATATTAACCGATGTGAAGTTAGCACACAAGTTTGAAACATCTTAAAATCAATAAGTGCGGTGCTTTGCATGAAAATCATGACTATTAATATTTGTAGAAATCAAGGAATTTTATGGGTGTGGCTTGGGGTGAATTTTTCCGGGTTGACCTACTTGAATTTTTAGCTCATAGCAATGGGGATCTTGCACAACTTTTTTTATTGCACTAAATGAAAGTACTTGTACTCCCCCCCCCCCCCCCCCCCGAGCAACCAGTATTTTTTTTTATTTTTTGGCCGCAGGAACACACAGAAAAATCGCTCCAAATGTGAGCAGAAATCAGCGAAAATCTGGATGTTTTGAAATGGAGTTTTAGCGTGCTCTTCCCTAGTGACGTAGAAAGGTAAAACCTGGTAACAGACAGCAAGAGGTCTATTGTTCTCTACATGGTCACTCTGACAAAAGCTAGGCAGCTCGCAATGGCCTAACGACTCAACCCTCTGCTCTTTCTGCTTCACGACCAAGTCCCGCGCAAACACTCCGTTTTCCGGCCTTTTCAAATTCCGATCATTTTCATATGTAAATATTTCAAATTTAATCAACTTGGGAAAATTTCAAAAACTGTTCCGTGCTCAGCTAGACAAAGGCTTTGAATTTTTCATAAAATAAACTCTGAATCTTGCACTTGCAAGATCCTCATTAGATTACTATCAGGCCAAAGCAAAAATGAAAATCTTCCGTCTTTCAAATAGTAGTGGGTCTATTTTACATATTTTTAAAAAGTTTGGATAAATTTCTCTGTAAATTTTTCTATTGTATTTCATTCAAACAGTCTTTTTGGCCCTGTCACGGATTATGACAATGAACCCGTTTGTTGTCGTTACTATCATCGGTTTACAGTAATGCCGTTTTTTCTGACCGTCTTAGGTTTTGCGTTGGAAACGGAAATGATTGCTTTTAGGCAGAAATAGATAGTTACGTTCCATACAGTGATAACGCGATCCGAACCGCCTGGAATTCGATTCCAGATTTTAGTAATTTTTGCTGCATGCGAAAAAATCTTTTCACGAGAAATATTTTCCAGGTGAACCGATACAAGAATAGTTTTAGATGTGCTCGTAAAAATTTGGGAAATATTTGCTCACACAAGCACTCCTGTGTCTAGTTTGCCGATAGCTACCTTAAATTTTTGGCGAATACTTCATGAAAAGCTAGGATAAATTTTGAATGCACAAACGGGTGAAAACTTGTATAAAAATGCATAAAATGATGCTTAGACCAAGAAGTGATGGGACTTGGATGTGGATACTTTTCATGAGAATGTGAAATTCACAACTTTTCTCAACTTTTCCTTGAGTCCGTGCCACCATGCGAAAGCCTGCAAAGGATAGAAGGTACTCAAAAATGGCACCCAATTGTGAAGGAAGTTAAGGATCGTGGGATATCATTTAAATCATACGTTGCTGCGGTATTCGCGGTTTTTACTTCAGAACAACTGCTTTCTGTATCACTTTCTTCACAGCTCGGTGTCAATTTTGGAGTGAGAAAAGCATGACAAAGACCAAAGTTTTTAAATAATTTATAATTTTTTGGCCATTTCATAAATAAAAGCTAAGGCAACTTTTCGATCTAAAGGTTTATAACAAAGAATTAAACAAATGGGCTCGATCAAAGAGAACGCATAATTTTTCATCTGCGTTAAATGGGTGTGGAACACGAGGTTTTAATGCTCCATCACCGAGCATTTTATACATTTTTGCATTGCCCTGATTGTCATCTGCTAGCATACATAGGACTCGGAAGCCTACTTCTTCCATCACTTTCTTTGCTAATTTATAGAGAATTTCTGCGGTAATAACCCCAGTTATATCCTGCTAATAGCTGTGCGTATTTATCATAATAAACTTCCAAAGAGCGAAATTGCTGCATGCTATTAGAGTTTGGATGCTCTTCGGAATGATTTCTTACATTTTGTTCGATAGTTTCAAAATTTATACTAAAAGTAATGGGGAAGTGATCTGTAAAAACTTCCTGGATAGCTTCACTCGATAGAGTAGAGTCAAGGAGGTGTCCCCTGAAAAGTAAATTATCAATACTTGAATCAGGGCCGTCAGCAACATTGGGTCTAGTTGATTCATTAAGTTAACTTACAAATCCATTCCCGGAGATAATAAAATCTATATAATCACTTGTCGTATTACAATTTGATAGGAGATCAAAATTAACATCGCCAGCTAGTATGTGCACGATTAGCTTAGTAACTTTTAAAAAAAATTAAAGACTGCTGATGAAGTTAGTTTCATTTTGAATAGAGGGAGATCTACATACATAATGTAGATCAATATAGACTTGAAAGCTTAATTACCTTAAATTTGCCTCATGACTCGCAATACAGACTGCCAATTATCTATACTAATAAAGCAGACTTCACGTTGATTGACTCACTCACTGACTGACTGACTGACTCACGTATCAGCGGATCTCGTGAACGGGAGGCCGTGTGACCCTGAGATTCCGCACTGGGATCCCTCTCTACCCCGAGGCGCCGGATAAGGGAGGATTTCGCGATCCGCCCGCCGGTTCGCGGGATATCGCGGTCCGCGTGTGTCGATTTTCCCGTAAGGACAACGGGTGCGAGAGAGAGTGCGAGCGAGATGGAGCGATTTCCGCGTCTCGCGCTGGAAGACAGCTGATAAATTTTACGTACGTTCTTCTGGTACGCGCAACGGGTGCGAAGAAGATGGAAGGAGTTCGGCGTCCAACGAGTGCGAGGAGGATGGAACGAGTTCGGCGTCGCGCTGTTGGAAACGCCGCGCCATGATTTTTGCGAGCTCCGACTCGTGCATCCGTTGCCGGGCTACTCTCTCAGGGATGTGAAAATCTGGAAAATCTGTCTGTGCATTAGTTCTGTTTTGAAATGATTTAGGCGAATTCTCGAAAAATTTTGAGAGAAGCTGTTGTTTGGCTTCAAAAATAAAATAAATAAACCCAAATGGAACATAAAGACGGTGTGCAACGTTGCAATCGGAGGAGAAGCGGGGTTTTTGCGCGCATTTCATCAATACTTGACTCCGATCGTGGAAGGCGCTCTTGATACAACTATTTCACCACGGGGGATGTCCACATTGCTGCTCGCTATATTGAAGGCGTTCTGTACTGTGATGACGGCTCGGTCGAACAGCGCCTGCAGACGCGGTGCTGACAGCAGAGCAAAACTAGAACATCGTTTCGACATTCTCCACCTGCTTTCTGTTTCTATCATAGTTTACCGAAACACACGAGTCATACTTGCAAAATTTTGGATCATCGCTAATGTTTTTTCCTTTTTTTTTTCTTAATTTCAAAGCATTAAATCTTATACAAGGAAACCGATGGTTACATCCCATAGTTCTCGTAAAATCGAGATTGGATTCTTGCAATTCGTCACTTTTAACAAGCAGAAATGAAGCGAGCAACTATTTGAACTCCGGAGTGGGTATGTGGTATCATAAAAAATTGAAGGAAAATCATACGTTTTCGCCCATCCCAAGTAACAGATGTTTATGAGTTTTATGCGCACATTTACGTAGTCTTAGTTGAGTAAGAAATTCGCGTGTATGCCACGATATTGATTTGAATAACGCGCAATTATAATACTCTTAGAAATTCGCCAGGAACACGACGTATTTGCCGTGATATCGTGGTGATTATCGTGTAATTTCTAATTTGTTTTTCAAAATCCCTGGAAAAATCACGTTTTCTCCGCGATGTCGATGACAAACCCGCCATTGCTGAGAATTAAACGAAACCGTTGGTTAAATCCCGTAATTTTCGCGGCTGAAACTCACCAGCTGTAACTTCAATTAAACATTGGACTGACAAAAGTAACACATCTTTATGAAAATAACCAACTTTTGATTGGGTATTGTTGATTATTATAATGATCATATGAGCTTACTGCAGAACAGACCAAAATAGCAGCTTTAATCAGCATACTACTAAGCTCTGCATTTTTATCAAACCAGTGCGTCTCGCCAATTTTGAAATAGTAAAAAATAATTCAGAAACACAATTAGTAACTGATCACTAATCACAGTGATTGCTGATGGTGGGGGTTTTCCTGTGCGTAGCACGGGTTTCCTGCTAGTTTATAAATAAACTATTACCTCAACACGGATCAAATATTTCAAAAAAAAAAAAAAATAATAACAATACAAAAATTCACCTGAATACGGCCTACATCTAACTATTGGAAGAACAACAGTTATTTTTACCACAGGATACCCGATCTCCTCGCTCATTTTTTTTGCGATGAAAGGTATGGGTAGGTGGTATTGCAAGAGCCCATCCGGAGAGCGTAAGGACTTTTCAAGATAGGAGCACCTGGGAACACTGGCTCTGTCGCTCACCCAGAGTAGTCTCCGCCAGTTTGAAAAGTGGCGCGCTAATTTGTATGTTTTGCCGAGCGCGGCACTGAAATTGGCGGGAACCAATGGGATTGGTCGTTCCGAATTGTTTACATTCGCGTTATCGTGATAACAAGTTGTAAAAAAAACGTGATTGTTCTTCTTATCATTATGTGAGTACGCCAGCTAGGATAGAGTGGATGGTGGACTGTTGAGAGAAAATTTTCTTGTGTGACAGTAAACGATCTGTCTTATAGATAAGAGGGAAGCAGTAAGTAAAACTCTGGAATTAATTTTTTAACTTTGTAGAGTAGTCCCTCATGCCAGACCCTGTCAAAAGCTCGTTTGACATCGAGGAATATTCCTCCGCAATATTGGCCATTTTCCACAGCAGTGGTTATTTTGTCTACCAGTCGGTGAGCTCGTTCAGCTGCCGAGTGTTTTTTCTGAACCCTAATTGGTGGTCGGGTACTAATTTGGGATACTGGGCTAGAAGTCTTTTGAATACGACTTTTTCAAACAAATTTCCTACTACTGGTAGGAGGCTGATGGGTCTGTAAGATGATGGGTCGTGCTGGTCTTTTCCAGGTTTGGGGATTGCGTGGATGACAGAGTGTTTCCAGGTGGTTGGAAAGTAGGAAAGCCGAAGGCAGGCGTTATAGATGTTTGCCAGCAGGACTACTGCTTTATGTGGTAATACCTTCAGTATTCTGTTGGTGATTTAGTGGTATATCGTAATACCTAACTGTGCTCGGGGATGTAGCCATTGGGTCTACACCCCACCCCCTTGATGAACTAACCTCTCTCTTAACATTGTGCTGAACACTTATTAATGGATTGCCTCTCTACAGTTCCCTACCAAAAAAAAAAAAAAAGAAATCATGCATGTGATTACTGTAAGTTCTTTGAATATGGAAAGTCGCTCGAGGTTCTTGACTTTCTGTAAAATGCGAAATAGTTTTTTCGTGCCTATCTCACCCACATCCCGCCCGATAATATTCTATTTATTTTTCCGTCGATCAATCCGATGGTTACGAGTCAATGCTCCTGTAGGGGTTCTCTCTAAGTATGTGTAAGTTCTCACTAATTTTCCCCCTATCTTTCTATCACTTATTAGCTCTGCTTTCCTGCCTTGACGCAGGCACGGATTCCAACTGATCAAGTAATCCATTAAATCTTTTCCAGGAGTTTCATGTCGCTTATGTACTCATCAAAATGGGGAATTCGCCCCGACCTGGCTAGAAAGATCAGCTGACAATGGAGAAACGTATGATTCTTGGCAATATTTCGCTGACACCAAAGCGTAAGCACTTTGTTTTAAGTCTTATAAAATCGTGAATACAGTCCTAAGGCCATTTTGGATGTAAGTAGTCTGATATTTGCTCCTGACAGGAATTCAATTCACAAATGTTTAAGGTGATTCGATGGACGCCATATTTTGTGTAAGAGCGGCGTGCGATATATCATATATCGCAACAATTGGTTCCATTTTCTCAGCTACTCGTCATTTTTCTCCAATTTTGAGATCGCAATTCTGTTGTCAGGAGACTAAAGCACTCACTTACCAATTTTAACAAAGAAATTCGATGTAATAAAGGCGTGCTTTTTTGGAGAGAAAACATCGCATTCGATACTGTTATTGAAACTTCACTCGAATGCGATATTTTCTCTCTTAAAAACCATGCCTTTATTACGTTGAATTTCTTCGTTAAAATTGACAAGGGAGTGCTTTAGTCTCCAGGGAGACTCTCCCTGTCAACAAAATTGCAATTTCAAAATTGGAGAAGAATGATGAGTAGCTGAAAGAATGGAACCAATTGATGCGAATAAATTATAATAAAATAAATTAAATTTTTGGTGCTTCAAAAATTTGGTTCTTTGTAACAATCAATCTAAACTGAGAATGTTGAAATTCCGAGATAAGTCAAACAGGGAACACTGAGGTAATCAGAGGAAAGATTAGATTCAAGAAAAAAAGATTCATTTGGAGTCAGAGATTTTTTCGGTAGGGGGAACAGGTTGGTTGGATGAAAAAATTCCGAGAGAAGATTGTGAATTATATATTTTAGCATCTAAGTACACTTTTCAGACAGTTGTACGAGGAAAGGGATGGAGAGACATCCTTCGTCGCCAATTTACATCAAACGACCTATTTTTTTCACAGGAGAGTGATTTGAAATATTAAAAAGAAAAATTGGAAAATTTTTGTGTACAGCTGAAAATGTTTTTCTGAAATTCTTGATAGAATCTAAGTTCTTAGCCATCATTCAGTAATTAATAAACTGTCAAATGATGTATGGCGAAAGCTGACATATTTCAATTCCTACCACATGCTGTCCAGTCGCAAATTATTGCAGCTTAACATGAATAGATATTTTGATTTCTCTTACCTCAGTATAATATATATCTTTAGGCTTAAGTACATTTCGAAGTTTGTTAAGATTCAAAATCTGTTTTTGCACTCTAGATTGTAGTATCTCAGCTGAACAAGCGGCCCTCAGCTTCTGAGTTCTTTAATTCGACTGTCCTACAAGAGTACACAAGAGCAACAAATGTCCGACTTCGGCTTCTAAGAACTAAAACATTACTTGGGCATCTAGTGGCTGTATCTCGGCAAGATCCCACGGTCACCAGAAGGGTAAGTTGGTAATTGAAAATCTTTGAAATTTTAAAAACTTTTCCAAAAGTTTTTTAGAACTGCCCAGTCAGAGGTGTTGATTAATGTCATCGATGCACCAAGCTTTTAATTTTGGTTACTCAGTTGTATTTGAATGCCTTTTGAATGCTAGTCTTTGAATACCTATCTTCGGTGAGCCTTTAATTAAGCACTGTAACCATCAGTAATTTACAAACTCTGATTCACAACAGATGGATTCGTAGGTCAAATCTATGAGCTTAAAAGGAAATCCACAATTGATTTAAAAAACTAACAAATTATTTCTGAAAGTGTAAGTTAAGTGAGATGAAGCAGCATATAAAGGTTTCAAATTGATAAATTGTTGTCCATGTCATGATAACACTCTTTGACAGCGATCACGCTTCATTCTATCCACAGTTCATGGACACCACGAACAAAAATCTTAAATTAAAGTGTTCAATCTATCCGCGTTCGTGGGCTCCACAAACACAATTTTAATTTCAAATAACTGAATAAATTTGGCACCGTGCAAAAGCTTGAACAAGTTCCAAGTTTTTTAAAGTTCAAGTTTAAAAGTCTAAAGTTTTCTTCAAAAGTTTCAAGTCCTTATCATAAGTCATGCGTAAGCACAGCTTTGAGTAAGTTGTGAAAACTTAGTTCGTGGACTCCACGAACACCTAAAGTAGATTTAAGGTGTTCGTGGAGTCCACGAACCAAGTTTTCACAAATTACTCAAAGCTGTGCTTACGCATGACTTATGATAAGGGCTTGCAACTTTTGAAGAAAACTTTAGACTTTTAAACTTGAACTTTAAAAAACTTGGAACTTGTTCAAGCTTATGCACGGTGCCAAATTTATTCAGTTATTTGAAATTAAATTTGTGTTCGTGGAGCCCACGAACGCGGATAGTTTGAACACATTAATTTAAGATTTTTGTTCGTGGTGTCCATGAACTGTGGACAGGATGAAGCATTACCTTTGAGAGCAATGCAGCACTTAATAACCATCGCTGTTTGAAAGTATTTGTATGTTTGAACCAAATTTGATCCTAATATCTTGCATATCAGTTGACTTGTGTTGAAAAGCTGCTAGCACCAAAGTATATATTGTAGATTTCTTCACAAATACTGAAAGCAAAGAATGTCGAACTCTCCTAGAATTAGATTTTTATGAAACTACTTTTTTCTGTCAAAATTTTCATTCTCAAAGAATGAACCATTCAATGTCACTCTGTGAAGACTTTGTCATGATTAAGATAGGTGTATAAGTTAAGATATGTAAATAGGGTTGTTTAGCTTTCAGAATTTGGTCAAACATTTGTTATTTCAAGTCTGACATTCTTTCCCCAATTCTGTGATTTCAGTATTTTTACTCAATCAAGGATATCAGTATAGGAGGACGTTGTCGATGTAATGGACATGCAGATACATGTGATATTACTGACCCAGAAGATTCTTATAAACTTATTTGCAGATTTAACATAACACATGTGGTCATAACTGCGAGTACTGCTGCCCCGGATTTGAGCAAAAAGCAAGGAGTCAGTCAAAGAGCAACATTTCCTACTTTGAGTGCAAACGTGAGTTGCTGAATTTTTCATTTTCTTGTATTATTGCTCACATAAGTGAAAAGGGCACCAAAGGGCCGGATTAAGCGATTGGACTGCTTAGCTTGAAAAGTGCTCAACTTGGACAAAATTAAAATTCTACAGTAAAACTTCGATATAACGAATTCTTCGAAATAACACATTTTTTCACAGCCCCGGAAAAATCCCTATCTTTTCAATGTAAAATAAATTCTATATAATGAATTTTGGTATAAGGATATTCGCTTTTACGAAGGAAATCTTTGGTCCGAGTACGAACTTTACCTTGTAAATCGAACTCGATTTAACGAATGCACAGGAATTTTCGCGCGCCTGGCAACACCGCTGGGGAGAAAGCATGCTTGTCTTCACCCGCGTACTGTACGTCGGTGTCAGTGCAAAGGTCATTTTCCGATACGGCAGGATTGGGAATTTCCGAGGCGCACATGTTTCCTCGAGTAAACGGGGTGATTATAAGGAGCTACGTGAATAGTGTCATCAGTACGATTTCAACCCCTGCCGTGTGCTCATCACTACCGCTGCGCAGTTTTACTGATCAAGCCTTAACCGGGTGTTTCCGTAAAGGGGTGTACACAAAACTGGAAAAAACCGAACATTTCAAAACAATTTGTGGCCTAAAATCGGGTTTTCCGCGGTTTTCGATTTAAGGAATTTTTTCGCGAATCCCCAGAAATTCGTTATATCGAAGTTTTACGGTAGTTACCTATGGAAAAGTGGTTTTGAGGATCTTGCACATCTTTTATTTTTTCTCATATGACATTGAGAAGACAAGTTTGGATCTTGTTTATTTTGAAAAGTACCCAACTCCATGGTTTGAAAATGATCCAGCAGTATTACTAGGAGATAAAAAAATTTCATGTTTTTGGCTTAAGGGCTCTTCTTAAGCACTGAGTAACAAGCGCTGAAGTCATTCCTCATTCAGAAAAATTTTCGTTTTGAGTCAGTTTTTTTCGATTTCTAGATTTTTTTTTCTTGGAGTTTGGTACCTTTCATTACAAGTGATGGAACATTCATCAGAATTTTTGCATTGACTGACTTAATTAAAGACGGAAAATAACTTTGGCATACTTCCTAAATATTCTCTTTTTTAAATTCATTTTCTTTGCCATCCATTTTCAAGAATAGCTCAGAAAATGTTTGTGCCTTCCATTGCAGACGTTTTGCATTAAGCATCTAACTATCTACTGAACCATCCATTGAAAGAAGGGAAAAGTAGTATTTTCTTAAGCCTTCTTCTTTTTTCAGTTGTTTTCAGCAAAAGGTAAAAATTTATAAACTGTCAAGTTGCAGAAAATTATTGTTATCTTGCCTTCATTGCTAATTTTCAAAATAATTACAGTTAGGTGTTCTCAGCAACCAAGAAAGTTCAGAGAATTTTTTAGCTTTTGGGTCAAGGAAAACTTGGATTTTTGTAGATTCTGCAAGTCTCAAAGTCGGTAAATGCGCACTTCTACGCGCAGGAGTATTTTCTTACAAATTTGGGGGTGATGATGCTATAATTTTAAATTATTTTTTTAATTTTTAACTTTTTCGTATTCCTGCATATAATTTAGTAATGCTCATGAACAACATACTATCTATAGATGGAAAAAAACGGATAGAAATTGAGAAATTTTGAGTATTAATAAAACAATCTTATTTATCTTATAAACCACTCTCTCAGACCGCTTATTTCATTTTCCTTTTTGTCAAAACAGCTTGCAATTGTTTTGGTCACTCGGAGCAATGTGTTTACAACTCAACAGTCGATGAAATGAAATTATCTCCGGACATTCATGGGAAAGTAGAAGGCGGAGGAGTTTGCCAAAACTGTCGTGACAATACAGAAGGTATTAACTGTAACAAGTGCAAAGCAGGATTTTATCGCCCATACAACAAGCAATGGAATGAAACCGACGTTTGTCAATATGAGTCTCTTAATATCAGTTCTTTAAGGAGAAAGATACAAAACCGTGTATAACCATGTTTGCGACATTTTTGGCTACCTGTCATACTTTTTTTCATTATTATTATTCCATAATTTTATTTTCGGAAAACTAATTAGCTTAATTCTTGAATACTCCTTTGATTTAGCCTCTCTGTTAGCAGAATATTCTGGATAAATTTCAAGCTACAAAGTCGGGTTGTGGAGTGAGGAAGATTTGATGAAAACATTCCTGTGTTTTACTCAAAATTGAATTCAGAAGGATTATTTTTCCTTCTCCATTTCTTTTTGCATGAAGGTTGAAAAACAGAAGTTGGATCCCGAACAAACAAACATTGTGGATAGTAATTTTCTGTTAAGGTTTAAATTCTGTTTATTTCAAGGTGTCATGATATTATGTCTCTTTTCTTTCCACAGCTTGTCAGTGTAGCTACTTTTATGCAACCGGGAATTGTGCTGAAGGCTCTGGTCAATATGAGTGTAGGAAAGAATTCCAACCGCCAAACTGCGACAGTTGTAGTTTTGGACACAACGATTACCCCAATTGCAAACCTTGCGACTGTCATCCTAATGGTACTGTTGATTCTCATTGTGAAGCAGAAGGCGAGCAACGTCCTAGTCAGTATAACTATGCTGGAAAGTTCTGTGACAAGTGCAGGGAAGGATTTTACAATTTTCCTGAATGTCTTCGTAAGTAACAGGTCCAACTTAATAATAATATTATTTTGGATATTCCATCCTCACGGCTTTCATTTCTGTTCAATAAATCATTTCCGTTTGAAGCCCTACAATCAGTCATGCATGCTCTCCTTATTTTTATTGTTCTGTTAGCATTGTCACAAACTGAAATTGATCCATTTACTAGTTGCGAGCCAAAATGTCTTTAATAATGCTGAGACACTAAGATACGTAAGATGTCAGCTGAAATCCTTATCTCAACAATCCGTTTTCCAACGTTCAAAGTTTTTAAGGCACTACCTCTTATAATTCTGATTTTAACTAATCAAGCGAAAAAGGCAGGTCTGAGGAGAAAAACATGTTTTTAAAAGGCTTTTTATCTCAGCAGTGTGCAAAGCCTAAAAACATTCTAAAAATAAAGTTGCTAATCAGACATCCCAATGTTAATCCAACATCAATGTTGTTTAACAAAAGACGCCAACTTTCAAATGTTTATTTTACTCTATTCGCTGTTTACTCTACATACCAGGACATTGATTTGACTTACACCGATGTAAATGTGGAGTTATATCAGCAATGTAGTTGTTGTACATTTTTTTAACAACATCGATGTTTGATGAACTTCTTTTACGAGAATGTTTCTTTAACATTTCTTCAACAGATATTAGAATAAATCTGAAGGACTCAATTTTTAAAATTGACACAGAAAACCCAATCTGTGTATAATGAAAGTAAACAAAAAAAAATCCGATAATGTGAATCTCCCGTATTACTGCTATTGACAGCCACATGCATGCAGAATGTCCTTTTGTATATTTCACCGTTTGTAGCGTTCACACTCCTCAGAGAAATACTCTCTGTGCAAGGACATTTATTTTTGCTAATCTCTGAACATGATTTTTATTATGGTTCTTGAACAAGAGGAAGTGAAATTCAAAATGGAGACCTAGAACCTTTCTTGTGGCTAATTTTTTTTTTTTGTCCTAAAATTTCCTATTTTAAATTTGATGCATTGCTTCTTCAATGTTGTAGCCTGTAAGTGTGACGCAGCAGGAGCCCAAACAGATATTTGTGATCCAGAAACTGGTAATTGTCCTTGTTAGAACAGTTATGGTGGTAGAAACATGTGATCAGTGTAACAATGGGTACTACGACTTTCCTGGCTGTACTTGTGAGTATTCTCGATATATCTTTTTTCATTCTGATTTTTGACTCATTTGTAAAGGTCTCTATTTACTTATTCAGGAGAAGAAAAATGTAATTATTGAAATTCAATATTGTAAGTTGTATTAAATTAGTCAGTGCCAGTAGTGAAACTAGTCAAAACTTATGTAATCAGTTTTTATTTTACATGTGTTAAAGCTTCTCAATGTTTGTCATTGTTAGGATAAGTTGTGCAAAAACTCCTCTTTATCGGCAGGTTGCAATTGGTTGAGAGGAAAAATAGAATGGCTCCAAGATGGCAAAATTGATAAGATAATTTCTGAGTTTACTTATTCTTGCTATTTACGGAAGTATGTATTCACAATGTAGTAATGGACTGACGCAATGCTCGAATTTCATGTGTAAATCACTGTAAATTTTAGCTGAAGTACCTAGTTCAGCGAATATTAATTTGACAAATTTGCCGTAGACTGTCTATTTTTGGCTTGTATCAAAAAGTGAGATTTTCCTGTGACCCCACACAAGGCAGCATTCAGTTCATTGAAATAGTTGAACTGAAGTTACTCTTAGTAGATAAAGTATAATGGTGGAAGGTGTATATATGTCTAATGATAATCTTTCCTAAATTCTTTTCAGGTTGTAGCTGTGATCAGAAAGGCACAGTAGCAGAGATTTGCGAGAAAAACCTAGGGAAATGTTTGTGCGCCGAAGGTTATGAAGGAGATCGCTGCGGTAGGTGCAAGTTCGGTTGTTATGGATTTCCCGATTGCAAGCCCTGCAATTGCAGCCTAATTGGAAGTGTCTCAATTGGCTGTGATGGGACAGGAAAATGTGCCTGTTTGACCAATTTTGCCGGGCGGACTTGCGAGATGTGAACCGCCGGTTACCACAAGTACCCTGAATGTTTTTGTAAGTCTCCCCCGAGTTGAATCAGTAGTAATGGGCTCTCATCATTGAAACTATTGAAGGATAATGTTTCACCGCCCGAAATATATGTACCATTGTAATATTACTGTGTAATATTTTCTTCATAATTTATCTTGCAAACAATTTTTAAAAAGTATACAAACATGACCAGCTATAATCCATTAACTATTAATTTTTTTTTTAAAAAAAAAACTGGCATTTCAAATATTCAAATTTACCCTCTAATTTTTCCACACTGTAATTTGACTGGCTTTTAAAGGGCCACATCAACCTTTTTCAAAAATTTCCCCCTACATGTCTTTTTTTCTTCTTTTTTTGGTTGTTAAATTTATTTCATCGTTAAGCTCACGCTTATAGTCACCCTGAGTGAAACTTTTGTATCTTTGAAGATTTAAGAGCCCAGAATTTTCAAGAAATACTGGTTGCAGTACTCTTATTTACCTTAACATTTTTTCCAATTTTCAGTTTAACCTTGGTGCAGATGCAGCTCAAATACTTTCATCAAAAACTTACAATGACAATCAGTGGCATCATGTGGAGGCTGTTCGTCTAGGAAGAGATGGTGTTCTCAAAGTTGATGCATCTGAGCAAGGTGGTGCTGTACAAACATTCTGCCATAAAAATGCTAAAAAGCAATAATTCAAACCAGAATTTTGACCATTTGAATAAAAAAATAAAGTTTTATGGCAAAGCTACCTAAAATTATAATTAACTCATTCAAAACTGAAACTTGTCTGTAATTAGACTCAGATTAAATGTGAATTTCTCCAGCTCAAACTTTATTACCTGCAACTTCTTGCCTTTGTGTTAAATAATTATCCTAACTTGAGTGTCTACAGGAAAAACATCAGCATTCTGGACACAATCAGATTTAGTCTTAGGCTATTTTGAGGTGCTCAGTGCTCTGAGTTAAGAGGAATCATTTTCAAGAATGAATCACAATTTCACTTCATTGAATGATTGATACCCAAAAAAAGAAAGTTCACACGTTTGTCAGTCACAGTGAAATTCGTACCCAAAAGAACCCCGCATAGAACAGGAGACTCAGTGGCTCCCAGTAGATTTTGATGGAAATTTAGTAGATTAAAATAAAGTTCACTATTAGCATGGAGCCAAAAAATTAGCTCATTCCAATGAGTAGAAGCCGAGATATTCGCCCTAAAACATGGGGCATTTTCTGTGTGGTGGAGACAAATGGGCGCTCTTCATCGCCTTTTCTTGTGCTTGAACACCTCAGACTTCAGCTGAGAAACCCCCTCTCTCCTCCAGGTAGCCACTCAGGCCAGCTCGAGCAATTCGATATGGAGTTCTCTTATTTCTCGTACCCCTCCTCTGAAATGACTAAAGAGTTGCTGAAACAAGATTGGCGGATGCGGGAGAAGGAGGGTGTATGGTCTTAGCACTGCACTGGCGGAACGTTTAAGCACCTAACTGTGTGTGAGGTCTGATTGAAAACGCCAAACAACCAGAGGAGAGGAGATCCGGAAGTCCTCCGTCATGGTGTGATATGATAAAAAATAGTCCGGGTTCAATCGCTATTTTTTTGGCTCTATGCTAATGATGAACTTAATGTCAATCTATTGAAATTTTATCAAAATCTACCCAGAGCCACTGAGCCCTTTGTTCTATGCAGGGTTTCAGCTCCGTACGTGCATATTGTTGATGTGGGAGATAAAGGAATTACAATGATTTTCATCAGGGAGTTATCACCGACCGAGTTTGTAAACAGTGAACACCCTGAAACTCCTCGAAACTTAGCATCTGAGAGATTAGAAAGTGCTTCCTGTCAAAAACCTCACTTTGGCTCCTCTGAAAAATGTGTGTCCGAATACTGAAGTCGTTCTCCTTGTACATGGTCATTTCTGTATCCTTTGGTGATAATTGGACTACATTTTGCTATTGGAAACTACAATTTGTGGCACAATTTAGGAACAAAATAAGCACCATTAGTTTTCCTATGCACATAAGCGTTTTTATGAATGGGCCAAAAAGTGTAGTTCCTAATTGCAAAATGTAGTCCAATTGCTTTAGTAATTATTTGCCACTCCCCCTTCCTTGGCGTAATATGTATCTGGGAGTGATCAGAAAGTGCACATCGCTTTTTTCAACTTTGTTTTTTTCTCATCTATGTTACTCTCATTCTATTTCTCTTTTTGCCTAGGTTTCTGATCGCCTCTACGTGGGTGGTTATCCAGGTGAACATAAATTACCTGACGTCTCAAATACGGGTTTCGATGGGTGTGTCGACAATGTGCAAATAATGAGCATTAGTGTAGATCTTAGTAAAAACATCAATGCTCTTGATGTAGTCCCTGGCTGCCCCGAAGAGGTAAGCCTTTTCTTTTATTTTTGTTGGTAGCGCATTAACTTGAAACATCAGAAACTAAAGGCGGAGTAATCTCAAAAAGTTTGATTTTTATATTTTTGAGCAGTGGCTGATGGAGTTTTATAATTGTAATGTAGCTAAAAAATTTCATGATTTACTAAAATGTATAATTTATACATAAATCATGAATAGATTTGGAAATTCTGAATGTGTTTGCTATGTTTCCTGTAGACTTTTGGGAATAATCTGCATTATGACATTTGATTCTTAAATAGTGGTTCACCATATGTGAAATATTCATCCAACAAAGTTAATAGGCCTTTGAGTATATAGACTTGAATTTTCAATTGTTAAGGTAAAATTGAACCACTGTGGTTTTAAAACTGTAATTAACACAAATTTCGAAGTGGAAACAAATCTCATAAACTGGAAAAAAAAACAAATTTCACGAGTTCAGAAAATCAAGAATTTTTCGGAAATACTGGCTCATCAATATCTAGAGATCTTATTAAGCACCCTTCTCTCAACTCCTCACAAACCTTATGACTTTTCTTTATCTTTTTACAAATTAAAACTACTTTTTGTTGAACAGTTTGTAAAGTACCATCTTGTTTGACAGTGAGTCCCCCGACTACGATAGGCTATCAGGAGTATCTGCGACGGACAACACATTCCAGCTGATTCTGCGTTCAAATACAACACATCCCCACGGGCTCATTCTCTTTGCAAGTGACGGAACAGAAAATGCGATTTCATTGCGCATGGAGAATGGAATCCTAATATTCAAAACAGGCGAATCAGAATTGAAATCTAGTTAATTAAGGCCGTATTATGATGAGCAGTGGCATGTTATCTTTGCCAGCCATAATTCTATCGATAATACCCTTCAGCTGGTCATCGATGATTTCGATGTATTCAACCAAACTGAGTAAGTCAACAGTGATCAGTGAACAGTGATCGAATTTAAAATTACTCGTACACATCATCTAGGAAGTGCCTTTTATTTACTTGAATTTCCCCTGATTTTTCAAGCAATATGAACCCACAGAAAGTGAATTAAAAGACACATATTTTGAGCTCCCATTTAACCCATATCTCATCAACTATTTTCTAAAACTAATAAAGTACGAAATAAGCCCACTCTTAACCAAGTACATTAACCACTCAATCATAGAATGCGAATTCCCAGATTGCCTGAAAGAAATCAAAGTAATACCTCTGTGGAAAGACAGTGATCCCACCAACCCAGGAAACTACAGACCATTATCAATTGTATCGCCAATCTCAAAAATTTATGAGATGTCCGTAGTACAGCAAATTAATAAATTCCTTAAAATAAATAATTTACTCTGTGATAATCAGTATGGATTCAGGGAGAAACTAAGTACTGAAGCGGCCATACTTAGATGCTATGAAGCAATCATCAGCACAAAGAAAAAAACCCTGTTGTTGTAATCGCTATAGACATAAGTAAAGCATTTGATTCGGTAAATCATGATATCCTAATGTTCAAACTAAAAAAGATGGGATTTGGAAAAGAAGCTCTTAAATGGATAAAAAGCTTTATGTCACAAAGAAAACAATATGTCCATATGAGGAAAAGCAATAAGAAATATAACTCAATAAGTAGAATGATCTATGGAGGCATCGCGCAAGGATCAATGATAGGGCCACTACTATTTATTCTGTTCATTAATGATTTAGCTATATTTTTAAAAGTAAAAGTTAAATCTCTCTTAAAATCATTTTTTGACCTTCTATTGTTCGCTGATGACATCCTCATAATTCTAAGCAATATCATACTGGAAAATCTGGAAATTGATACATTTACTGTCATGAGTTATTTTAGCCAATGGTGTAAGATCAACCTTTTTAATGTAAACACGAGTAAATCGAAATTTTTGCTTTTTAATGTAAATAATGAACTGATCAAGGACTTCCAAGTGCTACTAGATGATGAGCAAATGGAAAGAGTAGCCGCTGCAAAATATTTAGGTATTTTGTTAGATGATACTCTTAAATTCAATGACCATGTTGACATCATGTGTAAAAAGCTGCATGGCGCTATTTTTGTGTTGAGAGTCCTATCAAGATTTTGCGACATGAATCTGTTAATGGTAGTGTATCATTCTCTTTTCCTATCTCACATACTATATTGTATCAATGCCTGGTCAACTTGCAATAATAAAAAGATCGAGAAATTATTCATAACTCAAAAAAAAGCTATTAGAACTATGCTTAAATTAAAGCCTACAGAATCTTGCAAGGAACATTTTAAAAAATTACAAATCTTAACTGTTCCAGCATTGATCATATACTCATCTTTGAAATTATACAACAACAAGAAACTACAGGAATCGAGAGTGGTGCACAACCACAACACCAGAAACAGAACAGAAAGTCTAATCATAAAAATTAATAAAACAGCGGCTCGAGGCCATAACTTTTTCTCTAAACTACCATCAAACATAAGGAAAAAAATTAAAGATGAGCCCCGAAGCCACAATGCCCTGGTCAGACATTATCTAATTGAGGAATGTCCATATTCAATCAACGATTTTTTAAAGGGGACAGGTTGATATCATTGTCTTTTTTTTCTTTTTTTTATATATACATATATTTATTCTTGTTTCTTGTTTAGAAAAATTCGACGCATTTGTAGAAGCCATGTGCAAGCCAAAAAAACAAATAAAGATATATTATTATTATTTATCAGTAGGTAAAACATATCCTTTCTCTGGCTGCATCAGTGATGTCACTATCAACAGAGAAATAGTCAACTTTGCCAAGGTCAAAGCAAATAAAGTTGTTATTGGGACGTGCATTCACGGAGAACACATGTCAGACCATCCTTGAGTAAGTTCCTTGAGTTCTTTGTCTTGTTATTGCTAAAAATCGAAATGATGCGTAAGTTAACAAGAATGTCTCAGTTTTCGATCACAGATGGTGTTAGTTGTTGAATGAAATCAACAACAGAAAAATGGATATTAATGAATCTTAACTGCACCAATGAAAAAAATGGTAACGTTTTTCTTGTGAGCATAAGTATAGAGAAATGAGAAACAACTTAATGGGCCCATAACGATAATACAAAATCAACAATTTTAAAGGGGACTGAGGCTGACTAAGGGACAGTTATCGCACCTTAAAAAAAGGTAATACAAAAAAATAAACAAAAACTCTAACTTATACTGAGCCTCGTTGCTGTTATTGTGAGACACAAGTATAGAGCTAATTTCGACTCATGAATTCATTCTACGAAACATTCTTTTTCATTCTATTCATTTGCTTTTTCAAACTGGAGCGGAACATTAACAATAACACAGGTAATCTCTTTCAATGCTAGAGCAGATTTTTTATGACATGGCAAAAGCTATTAAGCTTTTACACTATCATATGCTCTTAATAAATTGAATTTTTTCCAGAACCAGTAACATTTGAGGATGAAGAGGAAATCGATTATCATTTAACTCCTCTGTCAAGCCTAACAACTCCTCCATCAAGCCCAACAACTCCTACTGTCCTTCCATCGCAAGCTCCAACTCCAGTCGGTTTGTGCGCTCTCCCGGTTTCTCCTCCAAAGGATCCAAATGTTACATACGGAAGTGGCCACCAGTTCGGTACGACAAATGGCAGTCGAATTGAGTATCCATCATTTGCCCCCAAACTCAAAAGCAAATTTGATGTGTCACTACAATTCAAGACCATCTCTCAGTACGGAACCATCCTTTACGCTGCTAATGAGCTACACACTGAGTATGTGGCTGCGTACTTGGTTGATGGGAAGGTAATGTACCTAAGTGAAATTGGTATTTGGAGTGTAGCCGAGTGCACTCGGCTACACTCCAAATACCAATATATTCATTGCTACTACCTTTCAGACATTGTATTACAATGTTCGCTGATTTTAAGTGAAATTGTTCCTTTTATAGATCGTCCAATAGGTGAAATAGATGGCGGAAATTTTTTTTCTTTCGTTTTCTAGTATTACACTATCAGGATGGGAGACTTTTACTCTCTTCTAAGAATCATTTCTGCAGAAAGATCGTTTGGAGAATTGTAACAATCAGTTTCTGAACTTTCCTTCTTACTTGCAAGCTATATTACAGAGTTCTGACGGTTCCATTCCTTTAAAAGAAAAATGTTTAATGCGATTCATTTTTAAATTATGCACCACTACCAGGAGATATTGCCTACTTATTTCTGAAGAGCCACTTTAGTGACTTTAATTACACCAAATTATCATCAGGTATATTTTACAGAAACTGACAGACAAATACAGAGAAAAACAATGTTAAAAATTTTCAAATATCTTAATACATACATGGTTTGATGTAAGTGCGTAAGAGAAATGGTTCGATAATACAAAAGAGAGAGATGTATAAAACTATAAATCTACACTGAAAAAAAAATATTGCTGAATTTGCCTTGCACGCGGGTATTTCATGGCATGGTGTAGCTAAAAAACGAACGTGCAAACCATGCAGGTAAAATCGCTACACAAATTTCAGCTAACTTACACACACGCGTGTAGGTGATTTTGCTCTCTGAAAAGCTACGTCTGTTACCTTTTTAGTTATTCTTCCGTAAATTTCGCTATTTTACCGTAAATTCTGCTATTTCAGCATAACTATTGAGCTATTTTTACTGTTCGCAAAGTACCAATACCAAAAAATGCAGTTACACTTCCAAGCCACTCGATGCAAGATTAACTGCATGAAGGCGCGCAGATGTAGCAAATCGGTGTAGCAATTCGTGCTAGTCGTTTACTTGATTCAACACCATGCACGGATAAGAAAGCTTTACGAAGTGAAGCAAATTTTGCTCCACCCTAAATCGGTGAATTAGCAATCCTTTTTTTTTCAGTGTACAGGAAAAATTTTCCCCAAAAATGTCCGTTAAAGTCACATTACTCTCTAGATGTCAAAATTTAATCAATCCTTAATGATACAGGGTGTGAAATTTCAAGACGCACCTTAAAATTGTTTTGATTTGGAATCCTCTCAGGCTTTTCTTACTTTTAGATCTTGAAAGCATGTCAGGAAATTTCACTTTCGTGTGTAAGTTTTTTTAAGTAAAATTCCAGCGGAAGTGTGACTATCGCTAGAATTCAATAATCAGAACTGACATGTTCCATTTAACATGACTACTTTTCCAAATATTGCAAAGTCTTCAATCGGTAATAGTAATGTATTTTCTCACAGCTCTTAAATAGACTTGTCTTGCTGCGTTTTTATCACTTTTATTCCAAGGAATTTTTATACGCACAATTGAAAGTGTACCATTTTTATATCCTATTTTCGTGTATGTTTGTCACAGGTTCGCTTCGGATTCAGTGGCAGCGCCCAGCCAGCTCTTCTGGAGTCATCAAAAACATACAACGACGGCGAGTGGCATGAACTCTGGTTGAAACAAGATGGACTTGATGGTGAACTGATCATTGATAGCAAATCAGTCACCCAAGGAAGAGCAGGTGGCAACAAATCAACAATCAGTCTAACTGATACAGTCTATATTGGAGGACTGGATCCAAAACTCCATGAACAAGTTCTAGGAAACATCATGGTAAAATCAATTCACCTTTTTTGTGTCCACAAATTTGGTTTATCCTAGCCTAATTTTCAACTTTTTTTCCTCTTTTAAAACTTCGTGAACAGTTCGAGAGAGACAAGTGCTATCCAAATTTTTTTTTTTGTAGTTTTTCCGGAAGAAAACATGGCGAATCTTATCGAAGATATGACAATTTAAGCGACTTACTATACCGGCTATGGTACCAAAGTCGGGGATTTCGATTTCCATCCGTTAAGTGCTATCCAAATTGAAAGTTTTAAGCTGAAGTTATTTGAGGAAGGCTTATAAGGATTAAGCATAGATGTGGCTGAGAAAAGACTTAAGAAGTGGATTATCAGTTCTTATTAATAAAATTTGCAAGAAAAATCAAAATCGGCAAAATAGAGGATCTGAAATGCTCTTTAGTAGTATTGGGAATAAATGACATACTTTGTTCATTCTTTTTTTTAAAAGATAATCATCCAATGACTCCAATTTTCAAAACCTTGACTTTTAATCCAGAAAATGTAGATGTTTCTCTCTTAATCAGTTTACAATGCTTGTTACACTCAAATTTGCGCCTGAATGTTCATCTTTTTTTCTCCTTAGCAGTTTTATCAATAACTTTATTTTGAATCCTTTGTTCATATAAGTGAGTCTCAAACATTTAGTGAAGATAAAATAATGTGAATTCATTTATGTGTGCTCAACCCAGGGTTTTCGTTAGTCTGGCAAACCTGGGAAGTCAGGGAATTCGCAACGACCTAGAAATTTCAAGGAAAGTCAGCGAACTTAATGATCAGCATATAGTAGAAGTCAGTGTGAGGGATAGGAAAAAAGTCTGAGGAGAGTTTTGTTCGAAGGTCAGAAATTGTCCGGGAATTTTGGATCCTGGGAAAAGCAAACTAAGTAAAAGACAGTCTGAGGATCGCAAAATGAAGAACTTATGGAAAGCTTGCCACCAAATGTGCAATATTGTTTGGTCACATGTATGAGCAGCATTTGTGTGCTGTGAAAATTTCAGAAAAAATTCCTCTCACAAATCTTTCTGACATCAGTATTCTCATCTTCATTTCCTTTGACTCGAAATTAAGCCAACATTTTAAAGTATTAAGAATATGACAAGTATTTTCCATTTGTCCTACACATACCACAATTTGTGTCCACAATACTAATCCTTCATATCTTGTTCGAAATCCGTGAGCCACTAACTAGAATAGAGAAAGGCATTTACTATGAGTTATCTAAAGGTTTTTCTAAATTCATATTCACAGGATTCCTCAACATTTTTTGAAGGATGTCTCAGGAACTTCAGAATGCATAGCAGGCCCATCAAGAATGCCAAGAATCCATCTCAATCCTTTGGAGTCATCCCTTGCTCTGACAGGGTTGAAAGAGACACATATTTTTCAGTGGAGGGCAGATATGTCAAACGTGGTGAGAAGCATTTTAATCCAAAGCACGTAGAATTTACTTAAAAGCGCACTGCTTTCGAACCCGATTTCTCAACTCAAATTTTGCTGTCCTCAGGAACCACTGGTCATCCCTATTTCAGTATTAATTTCAAGGTTCAACTGATTTAAGAGCAGGTATTGATAATGAGTTATGCTGTGGACTATTTAGTTGCTAGGACTGAGTGACATTTTTTAACAAGTAAATCTCATTTCAGAGTATAACACTTTGGAAAAAAGTCGCACGCAGGAGTTAATTTTTTCCTGTTAATGATATTTCCAAGTTATTTAAGTGCAATGTTAGCTATTTGACTCTTGTTGCAGCTGAGCCTTACCCAATTCTTTCTCTAATCAAAGCCTAAAATTTTTGAAATGCATTTTCAGCACTTCATCGCTAAAAATTTGTATGCGTCTCATTGAATATTGATTTTAAAAAAATTTGGATGGTAAGATAGTACAGATCTCTAGTGTATGAAATGATTGTGAAATCCTATGAATGTTCTAATAAATTCATTTATCATTTTTTTTTTTCAGATCCTTTCCTAATTAGTTTACCATTGGCCAAACTTATTTCAACAAGGCAGTTGCGCTGGTCACAGAATTGTGTTTCTATGCTTAATTCTTGTATATTAGCTAAAAATAAAAAGATCCGTCCTAACCGCAATTTTCTAAGTTCAATATTAACCAAGATATTGCCCTCTGAAAAGTCATGTTTTTGACGTCATCCAACGGGGCAGTGACACTCTTGGTTTCTTCTTCTATTGTTTGATCAATGATGCAGAGGGCGCAACAGGAAACTTCAGTGACATTAAACGTAAACAAACTGAGGTGAACTGACGGACTGCCTAATCTTTTTTGCGGCGAGTGCATTATCTCCTGATAAGAAGATCTTTAAAATCCGAATCTGTCTGTTTTTTGAGTTTGTTTACGTTTAACGTTATTGGAGTTTTGCGCTGCACCCTCTGCTTCACTAATCGAACAAAAGAGGAAGAAACTAAGAGTGTCACTGCCGCGGTGGATGATGTCAAAAACCTGACTTTTCTAAGGGTGATATCTCAGTTAATATTGAACGTAGAAAGTTGCGGGTTGGACAGATCTATTATTTTTTGCTAATTTACAAGAATCAAGCATCAAAACACGGTTCTGTGCCCAGCGCAACTGACCCATTGGCTCCCACCCATTCTCCATAGCAAATGCCCATGCGCAGCAGTACTGATTTTTTTCTCCAGGAGAGTGATTTTTAAGTTTCATAATATGAACGTCCCTTATTTCTGCTAAGTTTTATCCTATACTGTAGATTTCTTTGTTTGGTAGAATTAATTTACCTTTGTTTTTCCATTTCTGTCACAGCCAACAAGTTCAGAGTCCTGAATGAGTTTGATGTGAAACTAGATTTCAAATCTAGGAGTCCCTCAGGATTTATGCTCGGAGTGTTCTCTCAAAACAAGGAAGACTTCCTGTCCCTTCAGATGAAAAATGGAAAAATTAAATTTTCCGTGGAGAATGTTAACGGAATCATATCAACGTCATTTGAGCCACCTGAGCCTCACTTCTTCTGTAACAGTGAATGGCACTCACTTCCAGGTAAGCATCCCTAATTATTTATCTCTTACAAGTCAACCCATGATGGCACAAAGTGCTAAGATGGTTATAACGCAGAATTTAGGTGGCCAGAAGTAAGTTAAGTCCATAGTGTATAGGATGGGGAAAAAACCAGGATTGATCGGAGAATGAAAAATTTCAGGGAAAATCAGGAAAATATCTAGGAATCTGTTCCAGAAACCGGGAATCTCTTCTTCTACTGCTCAGAGTTTATGTTATTATGGCATATTTGAATCTTCCTATCATCAAAATATTATAGAAGTTTTTATGGAACAAATAATGTAACTATCAGGAAAGCTTTTGGAATGAAAAACGAAAATTTGCACTGAAGAATTGGCTGAAAGGTGGAAAAAATTATTATTCATGTCTGGAACTCCGGAGAGTTAAGAAGTTTTTTCCAAGCAAATCCAGGAAAGTGGGAGAAAACTTCTTTTGGTTTCTCATCGAGAAATAAGTTCCTGAATATCATGGAATAAACATGGTTAAGAATCCTGGACGCCATGGTCTAGTTGGCCCAGTACTGGGTTGATCATTTATTTTCTTTTTTTTTATTATTTATTCATCTTTTTTTTCCAGCAGCATTTTTCAATTTACTTTGTAGGTTCTCTGGCAGAAATGGAAATTCTAAAAATTATCCTGTAGTAACTACCAGAAGAGAATCACATGAGAAACTGATGGCACCTGTTCCAATTTTTTAAAGTTTTGAAAATATTTAAATCTGTGAAATGGAAAGAATTTTCAGTGAGCACTTTGAATATCAGTCTCCTATAATTTCCAACATCACCAAGGAGTGTTTGTTGTTGATGGATCGGACACAGATTTTGGCTCCAATCTCCTGATTTTGAATTCTATGTGATGTCAGATATCTTGCGGGAGCTTACCTCATTGAAAATGAATTAATCGATTTCACTTAAATCTTGTGTTGAAAATCAAACGAAATCTCCCAAATGAAAGTCTAGGAATTACCTCGGCATGCAGATTGTAGTCATTAATCAGTGATTAGCTTTAACAGGGAACAAAGCCTGTGTTTAAATGTGAATGCAAGTTGCACATCCGAATTTTTCCTCTTTTTCCAATAAAGAAGTTCATGATAGTGTAGTACATGATTACATCTTTGCAACAGAATCATTGAACATTCTCTCTATTTTTTAGCTGTAAAAGCGAAGAACGTTGTGTCACTGAGTGTGAACAAAGTGTTCGTGGAGCCAGGCATTGGTATTGGAGGCTCATTTAGAACTGACGTCAAAGACCCACTCTATGTTGGAAGTCATCCTGACGCACAGAAACTGTTCGAGGAGAACCGTTTGGAAACTACTGAAACTTTTATTGGTTGCATTCGGGACAGAGATATTCACAGCAATGGCAAGCAAGAAGAGCATTAGATCACCGTCGATGAAGCGTTTGGAAATATTACTGTTGGAATCTGTTGAACCATTTAGAAAAATATAGATCTTGAAACTACTGCCACTGAAATCTTAGAATATTGTTTTTTTTTTTTTTTGTAAACATTGTACTAGATCACTGTGAAATGTTCCTAAAAATTCCAAAAGAAGAGAAGATTATTTAAATGGCAAATGGCAAAACCGAGTATCACAAGCGCCAAAATGGACTATTAATTTGAATTTTCTCTTCAAATTTTATCCAAATTAGATGCTGAGAGTGATTTTAAACATGTATTAAAAATTTGAGTTTTTGACGTGTTTCTAGTAGCCGTGATAACTTTTTTTCCATTTTACATTAGTCCTATGGAAATTCGCGTTCACTTGGCGCTGTGATACTTTGGTTGGAAGTAGTCAATGTCACCTTCCAGAATAAATGAGAGGCTTGGAGGACAAGGCGCATAAGTGTTTTTTCAAGCAATTAAGATATTAATTATTTCAACTATACTTAACTTTTTTTCAAATATATTCTGTGAAAAATTCACTCCTAATATTCCAATTTTTATTCATCCAAAACTGAGTTTGAACTTTTTTTCAGCCACCAGGCTTCATGTAATTTTGAAACTTTAAACATTTCTTTCTTGAAATAGCAAAAACTGCACCTGAGCACCTTCCTTACAAATCTTTCGATAGAAACGCTGGGTGCACTTCTTGGTTGCAATGTTTCAAAATCACTGCTGATCTAGATTTTAGAGAGGAAACTTTTGAGTGAATTTTTGAAATTTTTCGTTTGGAGCATTATGAAATCATAGTGAAAATTCAGTGAAAGGTTCAACAAATTCAATCCTTGGATCATAATGATGACTTCAGAAGAGATTCTGAGACAGCACAGCGAAGAAAAGCCCTTTCTACACTCAGTGGGTCGATCCGTCATCGCCTGCACAACAAAACAAATCTTGACTGCGCTGTTTCAGTATTTCATAATAGTTTATTTTTTCTTGTGAAAAGTGTCACATTAATTTGACTGAAATTTTCAGTGATTTTTCTCAACACCTGAGAGAAAAGACAAATATTTACAAACAAATTCATGCGACGGTTCTCCCATGAAAAAATAAAATGTCCACAGAGACAGGAAACTAGGATGAGTGAAATTCTGCCTTTTTGCTCTGAGAAAAAGGTCAGAGAGACAAAGCAAAATTAAGAGAGAATAAAATTTTTTTTTCTTAGAAAAAAATGACTGGATCAGAAACAAACGGCTTAAAATGTACAAACGCATGATGGCTATTTACAAAATTATACAGGGAAAATGTACAATGAAAACAAAATTCAATTAGATTACACTAACAAGAACTCTAATAACAATTTATACAAGCAGTTCAGCACTGTTTGCCGACAAGTCCAAGAGTCGCCACGCGGCTCTCGGGTTCAACTCGCTCCGATCCCGGCACAGCACCCAAACGTAATTGACACGGAGGATTTTCTCTGGATCGCCCTCGATCACTTTGTTGCTCCGATCTCTAAGGCACATTATCTGCTGTGTCTGGAAACTGATCACAAGAACAGGACCCTGTTCCATGACTTTTCCCATCGCGAGGTCGACATTATCGATATCTATGACCTTGGAACAGAAGATATACCCAGCGGTCTTTGCCTGTCTGATGGGTGTAGCGAGGGCATTGAATGGAGCTTCATGGCACCAGTCTTTGAGTATGTCTAAATCCCCTCGAATCATTGACTCCAGGATATTTGGAATAATCTCCTTTTCGCAGAGGAGAAGAAATTCGTTCTTGTCAAAATTAGGGTCTAGTTTGCAGATTTCAGTCAGTGTTTCTGATAGTTCGGTTTTTTGAAAGATACCTCCTACCGCACTTGAGACTTTGTCTGTGAAGAATCGTGAAGCTCGGACCATCGGATTGTCACTCTCATCGTATCGCATTTTCCAGTCAAGGAGTTTGTTGATATATTGATTGTTGTCTTTGAATTGCTGCCAACTTTGCGAAAACCTGAAAAAGATTTCATGGTTGTAGATGATTAAAATCAATTAATACTACAATTTTTTACGAGAGGAGCTGACAGCATCAACAGATACGATGAAGTCATGACAAAAATAACAGCCCAAGCATTCAAATTTTCAACTTGTTTCCCTGATTAAAGAGAGCTCAAGGCAAAAGGAATCTGTATGCTGAAAAACTCAATGCTGTGATTTTGGTGGCATAGAGGAGTGCTTTACAAGAATTTAGGGTACATATGAAATCCCAAAAATGTTAAATCAAACTGGACTTTCAGTGGACTCAGGTTTGCAGTTCAGAAATAGTTCTTAGGAACAGTTATTGTTAATTTTTTACTCTCCTAAATTTAGGGATTGAGATAATTAGATGTTAAAAAAATTCACTATCTGTTGGTAAAAGAGAAAAAAAACTTGCAAAATTGCCACTCATAACTTGATCTTAGAGATACTAAAGGCGATTGATTGCCACTAAAAACTTTAAAATCCAATTTCTCCTCCCAACTTCACAAAAATCAGAGATTAGCAATGGCAGAGTGGCTTGCTCAAACCTACGGAAAAGGATCGATTATCGAATTGTTCACAACGAAAACCTTGGTAATAGATTCTTCGCTATAGCTTTAAATGGATGATACAAAGACAGCATTTTGCAATTTGGAACTTCTACTTCTGACTTGTGTGAGAAACAGCATATATGCCATTGGTTTCCCTATACAGAGAGGAGCTCTTATGATGGAGCCAGACATAGCAGTTCCTTATTGCAAAATGTGGTCCAAATATCTATAACTGATGATTCACAATTCGCCGCTGGAAATCAGCCATTGAGAATGGACATACTGAGCAGTGGAGGGTTGGTGTTAGATCTGTACACCTGTTACATCTGTCTATAGTAGGTTAAGTATTCTCAAATGTCCTAAAATTCCAGCTCATTGAAAAAGGTTAGCATAATGGAAATTACCGTGAGTCTTTGTGCAATTCCACTCCTGTGGCATCTTCGTTTGGTTGGTAAACTTTGGAATCCGCCGCAGCTTCCACACGCTTCCTTAGCTTCTTTGGCGCTGAGTAGACAGTGGCATGGATCGAGGTGTTGTCTAGTTCTTTCTTTACGGCTTCTGCAGTTTGACTTATCGTCTGGAATGCCCCTGTCTTACCGATTTTCGATCCTTTTTCGCTTAAAGACTCGGCTGCTCCTCTCGCTGTTTTCCCCAACTCTTCTTTGATGTGTCCTGGATGGATAGAGAGGAAAATAGCTTGATTTTTCAGCACAAGAAAAATCGAGTAACACTTTTCGTATGGGGGGGGGGGGGGGATTGCTATCACGGAAAAGGAAATTTTGCTTTCAAATTTTTCTTATGCTTATTCCTCTTACCATAACATTTTACACGGTGTCTACTCAAATCTCATTTTAGATTTTCCTGATATCATCCTGATTTTTTCCGATATTTCAAATGAGATCTCCTACATTTTTACTCCAATAAATTGACACGCCTTTGATTAGACAAAGGCGTGTCATTATTTTGATTTGTAACAAACCAAAATATTCAATGCACTGTATCACATGTTGTCTCACTTTTGCATGTGCTAAACTGCGTGTCCTCTTCTGATGCATGACCAATTTTTTTTGAGGACATCAAATTTTCTGATATTTTTTTGTTTTTACTGACGGTAGACATCCTGTTTTGAAGAAAATTCTTCATATAAATAGACCAAAAGGTGCAAAAACTTCTGCAAAGCAAAAAACGGACACTGTCTTCAACTAAAAATTTCATTGTACTTGGAAAATTTCCTCACTTTTGCATAACGGTTGAAGGTACGAATTGAACCATAAAATTGCAAAATTTTATGCAGTGAAATGATTTTCTTTACTTGGGAGAGGTTGCCAAAAAAATTCCCTCGCCTGCTCACAGATTTTCTCTTCTTATTTAAGTTAAGGTGATTCGTCAAGCTCAAGTTACTTGGTCGAACTGGCATGCAATATATCGCATTGATCAGGTCAAAAATCTCTGCAGATTTTGAATTTTTAGCAAAAAAAAGGACAATAGCCCCTGCGCATGAGCGTAAAGAATCATTTTAAACCCAAAAATCAGCAAAATTCGAAATGAAAAGTGTTATGAAAAACACCTCGCATTCGATACAGAAATCGATAGCAGAATCGAATGCGAAGTTTTTTTCCGAACACTATTCTGCTTTCATTTCTCTGAATTTTGCCAATTTCCGGGTTTACAATGATTCTTTAGGCTCATGAGCATTGGCTAATGTCCTTTTTTTTTATAAAAACTCAAAATCTGCCGAGATTTTTGACCTAATCAATGCAATATATCGCATGCCAGTTCAACCACGTAACTTGAGCTTGATGAATCACCTTAAAGCTTCTACGTATGTTCAAGTATTTTTGGCGCACCTGCATACAAATTTCTTAGAATTTTGGTTTCTGCATGGGGCCTTGTGAAGTAAGAGTTGAGCTGTCACCAAATTAAACAAGCACACTTTTGACACTAACCTGCTTTTTTGGCTATGTCAGACTTGCTAGCCTCCTCAAAAACTTCTGAAACTTTGCCTTTAATAGAACCTAGTTTGTCCTTGAAAACTTCCGAGCTACGTGAGGCTTCAGACTCTACACTCTGATATTTTTGCCTGTATGAAAAAAAAATTGATTAAAATTTGCTTGAAAAAGCAATTAGAAAAATCAACCAAAGGGCCCAGGATATGTACATAGCAATGTTGCAAGTGCCACATGAGTGAATGATTTTTACAATATCGTGTGACGGATACTTTCTCGGACCATGGAATGTGGCCAACGCGTAGTTCTAAACAAGAAGAAAAAAGAATAGAACGCTTTCCACGAAAAAATCACATACCCAGACGGGTAAAAGTCAAAACTTTTCATCAATTCGCCATAACTTTTCAATTATTGAGTTAAAATACTCCGGTTATGGGCTGTTGTCCTGAGCATTGAGGGGGCAAATTTTATGGTAAGGCACGACCCCCCAGGGAGGGGGCACACCCCCAAAATATCAACATTTTCAAAGGAGGACCCTCTCACTAGTGACACATCAAGCTATGGTATGTCAAGCTTTTCTTTAGACCATTTCAGTAGGTCAGGATGTGACTTCTTCTCTGAGCAGCTGAATCCTGAACAGGCAGAGTGAAAGGATTCCTGTTACTTGCTCAAAAACAAGACAATTACAGAAACTATATCGATCAAATTTAGTTGACTCTTAATGCAGAAAAATCATCAGACTCTTGATTATTTTTGCAGACACACCATTAGTATTTTTTTTCACTTGCATATAAAATTATGGACCCATGCTTGTGCTGAGTCGTCTAATTTTGTCTCATCGGGCTTGGCCCACTATTGTCACATTCATTCACCAAGACACGGTGTCGACAAAGTGACATGCTGTCTTGTGTCTCCTTTCCCTCCGCTCACCGCAAATTGATGGTGATTCCAAAAGTCTACCGACAATTTTGGAGGATGATTCTTGGCTCCAGCTCAAAGAGGAACCTTATAAACTGTGTCTAGTAAGGAGCAATTGTAATAAGGAACTGTATCAGGAGCTAATACTGCAAAATTCTCATTCCAAGATTACGTGAATATCAAACAGCAAAAGCACTCTTGCTACTCACCCATTTTAATGAAAACTTACTTACCGTGCTTTCTGCAGAGCTTCCGAGTGTTCTAATTTTTCGGCTTCTTCCCTAAATTTCTTCAGACTCTCTTTCATCTCTTTATTCTTGGCAATTTCTTGTTTTACATTTTCTACGAACTGAGTGAAAAAATTTGGTCTCTTAGATGGAGGAGATGCGTAGCTACGACACTGAAACATTAAAGTGCATTTGTCAACATTCATACTTCTGTACCAAACTTCTCTGATGAAACTGTGTAAAAATGCAGTTGGCTTCACTTGCCTCATGCTTTGTGAAGTGTCAGGGGACATTCACTCAATCTCTCATGAACTGCGAGTGGAAACCAGCTTTATGGACTTTTTCCTGTAACTGACTTCCACACTAACATGATGTGGAAAAACGCCATATAAGCCACCAGGCATTGCTAAATTTATTTTTTTAAAGGGCGAATTTTCAAGGAGACTTGTGGACAATTTTCTTCCAATTTTACAGAAAATTTCTTTGCAATTCGATCTAGAGTAGGTGAAAATTTCAAGGAAAAATATTCCTAGCTATCCGTAGAAATTATTGTTTAAGTAGGAGAAAGAACCCTGCGCCATCCTTAAGGGAAATCCCCCCCCCCCCCCCCCAGTAAAACCTGATGAAACTTTGATATGTTGCTCAGCTAGTCATTCTGATCAAAAGCTCTCACGGGCTCAAAGAGATCCCATGTGATGTTTCGAGATATTCTTCGTTATATATGCGAGGACGCCAGCCAGACCTCCGTTCACACATATACATATAAAACAGCGAATATCTCGAAAATGCACATGGAATCTTTTTGGACCCGTGAGAGCTTTCGATTAGAATGACTAGCTGAGCAACATATCAAAGTTTCATCAGGTTTTACTGGGGGGGATTTCCCATAAGGATGGTGCAGGGTTCTTTGGCGACTCCTGAATGCTCATATGGCGTCTATCCTAAGTACAGCAGCAATGCAGCGTACATAAATGAATAGTTGGGCAATTTAATTAATGAGTCCATACATTTGATTAGTAGCCAGAAGGTAAATCGATTGAGAAACAGCAAAAATATGAACCTCGATTAAGGCGTTTCAAAATCTCTGTTTCATTTTTGAAAAGAAACCAAACCTGCATCGAAGCTTGAAATTTTCACAGTGCATTATATGCAGAGGACAGAAAAATCAAGGACATTTTCAAAAAGATATGTTGAGTAGTTTCTGTAAATGAAGTATTCACTGCTCAACCCTGCTTTTGTCATGACGGCACATTGAGAATCCAATTTTCATACCTTATTCAACGCATTAGGTTGTAAAGAATAGATCAAGGTACCTAATTTCTTGGTTCTTTTTGCCAGGTCCTTTCCCTGATTATTTCTCTCAACTGACAGAATAATGAGAAAAAATTTCAAGCAACAAGGTAGATATATTTTCTTGATAAAAATAACAGGAGTAGAAATTAAAACTCCAAAATTGAGAAACACCTCATCCGAGTTTAGCTGATGCTAGATTTATCTTCGGCTGATAAAAAAATTCAGTGGTGTCATCGTATAAGCAACAGCACACCTTCGTCAAGAAGTGAGCCTTGAATTGCTCTTCTTCGAGACGGCAAAGTGCTCTTCAGCGCAGAACTTGGTAATTAATAAGCCCATTGAAGAACAGCGAATGAGAAAAAAAATCTATATACGTACCAGCCGTAGGTAGCTAGGACCTGGTGAAGAGATAACATTCGGTTGTGTTGAACGAGTGATGAGGGGTATTGAGATCCTCACTAGAGATAGACCACATTCTACCTTCCTGATTTGATACTGTAACCAGAGAAAAAAAAGTGGTCAGTACCAGACAAAAAGGGATAAATTTTTCGATTTATAGAGAAATACCATGGAGGTGTTGTAACAGTACCCTTCAAACAGGAGTTGTGATAAGAGATAACTTACCATTTTTAACGGACTGGAATGGTGCTGCTTGGCGTAGAGTCAATCAAGTATTTGGTCACAGATTATTAATCTAATCGTGCAATCATTTTTGACGGTTAATTGTAATTACAAGTGCGCGCCGACACATGACTTCTGTAAGATGTAAGTCAATGAACGGGCATAATGGAAAATTATGGGAAGTCGTGCAATGAGAGGTTAGGTTACTCGCGTGACCCACACGACCAGATGGAAAGGGGGGGGGATGGGGGTACCTTTTGGGTCTAAATCATTGTCTAAATAGTTAACGTCTAAAAACCAATTACGTCTAATAATAAGCGTTGGAGCTAATATTTCTTTTCTCGAGGTAACGACATTTTTTGGTCTGAAAAGATAACATGAAAGAAAATCAACCCGCCAATCTGTTAGAATTTTTAACGTCCAATTAGTTTTATGTAAGTATCGTTTACATCTATCAAGGTCTCAACAATTAGACGCTAACACTTTGGACGTAAACCTAGTTAGACTTGTAAAGGTTAGACCGTCAATTTAGACCCAAGAAGTACCCTGCGACAGAAAGTCGCGAACTTTACGACTACGACTTTTCGGTAAACTTTGACTTCCGCAAGGGAAAAAGATTTCCTAAGTTTTAAAAATGTGATTCCAACTATTTCGAACCTTGCTAGTGCTACAAAGATTTCCGAGGACAGTGTTTGTTTGTGTCGTTAAAATGTTTTATGCTTTTTGAAACATTTTCGCTGTCAAGATCTGTCGTTCCATCGTGCGTAAAATGTTTTTTTCTCTTTTACTCATTTTGACTATTTTTGTCGTATGTAGTTAATAATTTTTTCAGTAACACGTTGCGAATGAACTTATATCTTTGTCCAACGTTTGAAGCTTTCGAGAATCTTGTCAAATGCGAGAGTTTTGAAATCTCTGCGAGACGGTTTCTTCAATCAATTCATTGTACCCTGAAGTATGATGTTTCTTGTATCTTTGTCAAAATCGAAAGAAAAGGGAATGAATTTATAGAACTTTTGACATACCCAGTGTTTTCTAGTCAAGAAGGCAGGAACTGAGGAATCAATGATTATAAGCATTGAGAGTGTAAACATACCCTTTTAGGTTATTGCTGGACTCTTGAGCGAAGTTTCCTTCCTTTGTTTCCGCTTGGTTTTGTTGACATCTAGTCAACATTGGTCTTATTTTAGTATTCATAAAATGTTTGAGTAGTTATGTCCCCTTGTCATGTTACTTTCACCTTATGGGAGGAATGTGCATACCTCAGCGGTCGACTCTGGAAGTATGCCAGCTTACTTGCAGCAACCAATTTTTGTTGGGAATAACAGTTATGAATTTTAACTCAGTACTTAAGGACTAAAGTACTTACTTGGCATATAATGAGTGGTGTACTACTGTTTATCAAATGAAATTATTGTAAAAGTACTTTTCTGCAGTCACAAGACTTGCAAGTTCATTTGCCAAGCCGCCCACAAATAGAAATTTTTGCCCAATTATTCATCTCCACTTGAGGACTTGCATGGCTTTGATTATAATTTTTTCCATAATTTTTGCAGGTGGTCTCTTCAAGCTGCTGTGAATAGTCCTCTTGAAAATGTGGAAAATATCTCGCGGCTTCAAAGAATTTTCAGATCGCATTGACCGTTTAATAGCCCTTCAGTCAGAATGCCTTCACTTCAATAAGTCGAAAAAACAATGCAAGGCAGTCACCGGGCAAATCCAAGATTTTGATCCTGACAAACTCAAGAAACAACACAAGTGTTGTCTGGCAAAGTACTTTGAGTCTCATGTCCCAAAACAGTTTTGTTCTACCCTCAGCAGTCATTTCCGTAAAAATCGGCAAGAAAAGGCTGACAATTCATGGGAGGACCTACACCTAAAGCATCCACATGCATGGCTGGGTGCAGTCGGATGGGTAAGTAACTGATTATGTAAAACATTGGTTATTTTATTTTGAAATAGGAACCCTGAAGGATACTGATGAAGATGAAGAAAGTACCCAGTGTACCCATCTTCTCATTGAAATTCTCATATAATAGCTTTTCTGGACGTATGTCCATCTTTATAATGTTCAATTTATTATTGTAGAGACTAACATTTTTCCATTCAAAAGAAAAGCAGTGTAGCAAAGTTAAAACAATTAAAATTGTAAGGTAGGTACCATTGAGAAAGTGCAACACTTATTTTGCGAGGAACTAGTTTCCATGTACACAAAGCCACTGCTCCATATCATATATTATCTTTTTTTTTCTTAAATAAAAAAGTATTCAACTTGAAGAACATCTTGGAATACCCTATCTTGGTACTTACTATAAGTGATTTAATTTTAGCTAACTTTCAACATTTTGTGACCTTCAATTCTTTATTTCACTGAGCACGATGATTAAACTCTAAAGTTTAAATTGTCAACTGCTAATTTTGAGGAAATCAGGATTTAGAAGGTAAGAAAAAGATTGAGAAAATCTTATGAAAGTTAATAATGGAGAATTTGCAGGTCTTAAAATCTTAAATTTTGTAAATTTCATCTTTAAAATGGTACTACTAGAAAAACTGAGCATGAAAATATCCATGGTTTCTAAATTGGACAATTATTAGAGGAAATATCACAAAATAACCTATTCTACTAAAATACACGTGTTTAAATGGGAAATGCTGCCAGATGACGTCACAAGGCAGCACATTTTCTCACATTCAAATCTACTTTTCTCCAATTTTCCATGTCAGAAAAGAATTATGAAAAATACTGCTAAGTCAGCTCATTAGGCACTCTCAGCTGAAGCAATAAAATTTTTGTGTGCAAACTCTCCATTACGGAGCATAAGTAGCGATAGGTCTCGATAAACTTTAATTTATTTGGTTGGAATTTTCTAGAGTGGTGCGCTAGTGTTGGGTTGGTATGCCTGGCAGCCTTTCTTAAGATGGGGCTGTCATTACGACTCTGAAACGCAACGCCAGCAGCATGAGGATAGATACGTTACCTTGTTCAAGCTCATCCGCAATGTCGCATTTGCTCAACCCATTTCTGTCCGGAGTATCCTTCCTGCTCTACCTCAGACTGATTCGTCAGTCAATCTAGTTGAATATGGTCCCATATCAGCCGAACAGGTATGCAATCTTTCACAAAGCTGGATCTACTGTAGTCAAGGGCTCATGAAAATTTCTGATAATGTCATTTGGATAAAATCCACCTAGTTGTATCAAATTTGAAGCAAAAAAAACTGGTTTGAGGTTTTATCCCTTCATAGGGCTCAATGTTAAAAACACATTCTGCATAACGTTCTCACGTTGAAATTATTGTTTCTTGACTTTGAATTTTTGACGGGAGACAAGGCATAACTAGTTAAATTTGTAACCACTCCCAACTCATTTTCTCCAAAATGCTACTTGCCTCATTTCTGTTAAACCCTATTCATTCTGTGATTTCCTTTCCATGATCAGAAACTCACTTTTCTTTGTTGTTAACGATTGTACTAAGAACCTTTCTCTATTTTTATGGAGTAATATAACTTGCTTTTAGAGCTTTTGCTCAACGTCTTTCTTTCTAGCATAGACAGACTTTAATTTAAAGTATAAAAACAATCCATTTCAATTTTCAGAACAAATGGAAAATATATTTTAATCCAAGATATAAAATCAATTTGGCGTTTTAATGAGAAATTCAAGAAAATTTAGATAAGGAGGGATTTGGTTTCATCTCGGTTCTCATTGCCAAGTGTCCTCACTTAACTAAGATAGCAGTTGATAATGAGGGATGTTTTTCTAATTTCAATTCGCTCCTTAGACTTCAAAGTGATTCTAGACTCATTGTCTAAACTCAACGTTTTAATATTACAGGCCTTGGAAGATGCAGCGGAGGCACTGGTGAAAGTACGCGCAGATATCATGGCCGAAGTCGAACACCAGCACGGGATGGAGTGCATAGAACAAAAACACTATCGTCGAGCTGTCAAACACTTCCAAGAGGCCTCAAAATTTAACTATGCTCCTGCTGCCTACAATTTAGCATTATGCTACGAGCGTGGCTTAGGCACAAGTCAAGACTTCAAAATGGTAAAATATTTCTTGCATAAATTTAAGTTGTATAGAAAAATTTGATAATAAGTTGGAGGAGAACCGAAAGTGAAATTTGGAAGTCAGTAGATCCAAAATGAATAAAAAGAAAAAGAAAACTGTTTATAGGTGGTAGGTGGTGAGCAGTGAATCGTTGAGTTGGAGGATTGGTAGCAGATGTTTTGTCACAAAATAATGAGCTATTTCATTGTACCCATCAAAAGTGTCCCTTTCAAAATTTGTCTAAATAAGGAGAAAAAATTATTTTATTTCTTTGTTTGAGGAAGCAGTTTGATAAAATAGTTACCGAATAAGAAGCTGTAAAGAAAAAAAAATTGAAAGTAGCCTTCCCAACATTTAACCCTGATTTTTTTTTTTTTTTGACATTTGATGGAAAGTGAAAAACTACATACCGTGCGTAGAAATCAGTTAATAATTCAGCAAACAGATTATGTATAGGTATCCTTCTCCATATAAGATATCAATCATGCTGGTGAAAGTTTAAAATAATTATTTGGATTTTGGTGTTTTAAATTTTAGAAGTTTGCCTCATTCTCTCATAGGGAAAACAAACCTATGTCAGTGTCTGAAAACTTTTACACAAAAGAAAATCTGTAGAAATTTCAAAAGGGAAATATGTGAAGTATGTACTTTGTTCTTGAAAAATTAAATAACTATCAGGTATGCGCGTAGGAGAATCTGCAATGTTGAAATCTGAGATCCATGTGTTTTCGTTCTTTTACCGATGATAAGTTTTGTCAGAAGCTCTGGAAGGATGGCTATCAGTGGCGGTTGGGTGTCGTAGAGCGCCCAGAAGCGTTATAAGAGCGACTTGTTAGTTAGTTAGTAAGTTTTGTCAGAAAATGTTAATATAGTATTTAAACATTCACATACTCTCTGAATTTGTTATACAAATTTTAACTAAAACAGGGTTTCTGGTGGTCCAAAATCCTGGAAAGTCAGGGACTTAGTGGCAACCTGTAAAAGTGAGGGAAAGGTAGAAAATTCGTCAAATGAGTCAGGGAATTTTGCGAGCAGCATATAGCAGAAGTAAGTGTGATTACATAGAGAAAAATCTAAGTGGAAGTTTTATTTTATTTTCAGGAAAAGTCAGTAAATCTAAAATTTTTGTGTCAAAGAAAAGAAAAAACTTTAGAGAATGTCAAGGAGTTGGAAAAGGAAGAAATTAAGGGAAACATTGCAAAAATAACATTGAGCATCTGTCACTTTTCCTTTGAAAAAAAACATTACTCTTTGTAATAATCACTCTCCAACTGTGTTCAAATCAAATTTTAAGAATGCTGATTTTATTTTCAGGCTGCTCACTGGTACCAACAAGCTTCCGACTGGGGTCACGCTGGAGCTATGTACAACCTTGGAGTCTTCCATGCCCACGGCTGGGGCGGAGTCAAAGCTGACCCGGAAGTCGCTCGCCGATTCCTAGCATCTGCAGCAGCTCTTGGCCAGCCAGACGCCATATCGGCACTGAAATTAGAATCAGAGGAGTGTCCTATCAACCTGAAATTGTCGCCCAACCCAAGTCCCTCAACCGAAAAAATTCGCAAGATCAGCAATACAATTCAATCATTTGCGTTTTCTCCACATGTCTCCAAGTCAAGCAGCCTCCACGAAGCAGCCAAAAAGCTCAGCTTCTCCTCAACAAGTGAGTTTGGATCGGACGCTAGCCATAGCTCCAACGGAAAGGACTCAGGAAGTGGAAGCATCCCGGTTACTCCGCTTTGGACAGACTCAGGTTGCTCAAGTGCAGAGCAGGAACCATCAGTGACGGAATACTATGCTGGGATGTGCTATGAGAATGGCTGGGGTGTTGATGAGAATCTTCCAATGGCTGCTGAGTTTTACTCAAAGGCAGCACTCAGCGGTAATGCAGAGGCTCTGTACAATTTGGCTGTGTACTATGAAGGTTAGTACCAAAGCAGGGTATAACTAGATGACATTTTTTTGAGGGGGGCTAGTGGAAGTCTCATCCGTCATCCCTATATTATTTTTGATGGCAGTTAGTCGATTGAAATTTTTGTCCTTTTGCTGATTTGGACTTGAATGAATCATTCAAGAATTTTATCTAGGTCTTTTTGGAAACTTGATTTTATACTGAATGTCTCAACCGTACAGAGACAAATCATTATATAACTGTTCTTGGACTTCAGGGGTATATAGTAAAAAATATTACTCTATTGCAATTTCTAAGACCTCCAGTTCCATAAGTTATGAACAAGTTTAAGTTTCTCACTATCATTAATTGTTATAATTTACGTGATTCACAAAATCTCTTAAAAAAAAGAAAGGGTTTTCAGAGGAGCTCTTTGCAGACAGGTTTAAACCAAGTCCGCAAAGAGTGAGGATTAGAAAAGTAAGAGGGCATTTAAAGAAAATATTATACAAAAGGGATCTATGAAGAGAGAGGGAGAATAAGAAAGAGAAAAAAATAATACAATTTGTTAAATTAAGGCTCCAGTAAATATCCTAAGATGGGTTGGTATGAGGAGATTTTGCAGCAATTTATATTGATACTTGCTGTTCCCTGTAGACTCAAGAAGACTCTGGTAATGCTACTGCTCATTAATCATTATCAATTTTATTAACTTTAATTTACTCTTAGGTTCTACAGGAGACTCTCAAGATCTACAGCTCACGATGCAATTGTACCGAATGGCAGCCGATCACGGAAGCGTTGCTGCTGGTGAACGTTTAAAGACTTTGGAGACCTACGAATCTCTAGGAATTTTGAATGGTAAGTTTTTGCTTTACTGTACTCTCTACTTGCAACTTTTTTTTGAGACTCTACTGTCATCTCTGCCTCTCAGTTTCTTTGTAAAATGTTGTGGATTGAAGCATTGTTTAGGAAAGGGAGTTTTGCAAAAACCAAATTCCAGGAAATTTCTAGTCCTATGATTGAAATGTTCGCTGTTCGTAAACTTTCAAGATTTTTCAGAAGTGTTAAATACTGTTATAGAGGGAAGTTTTGTATGCTCTGGTTGAATTTTCTCAGTGAAATTAATGTTGCATTGAAATTTGCAATGAATGAAAATTTTTCAGTACCCCTCCATTTAAAAAAATGCTTCAATTTTATCTTTAATGAGCTTGGAGGCAAACTTTTAGCTTTTCATTTGTAGCTGCTTGAATTTAATGCGTTTTGACTCAATTGATTACCATTGTTTCTAAGCATGACCGTCAATATGAAAATGATCCCTTGTGCAGAAAAATTCAAAATGGAGTTATCGGTTTTGTGACACAAATAAGTGTTTCGCAAATATTTTGGCATTATAAAAAAAAAGGACCTACAAAATTGGGATTAAACTGGAGATAAGAGGGTTTGATGTTTGCGGTTCCAAAAACGCAGTTTTGAGAAAAAGTTTGGAAAGTCTTAAGAGATTAGATAATTGAGGCTAAAAATTTTTGTATTTAAATGCAACCTCTGCCCCTCCCTGTAGCGCTCTTTAGCTGCAAAAATGGCTGTAGTGTTTTAAACTCACTCTGGGTAAACTGGAAAGAGTTGGCCATCAAAAACTCAAGCTCTAAATTTTTAGGCTAACTTAATGTCAATGATCATTTTCTTAAGCGGAGCCAAAATTCCGTATTAATGGCGGCGAGATCATAATCAGGTTGGTAAACATTTGAGGTTAGACTTTCAAAATTGATACTGGTTGGATGCCATCATCTTCATCAGGTCATTTCGGAACCCTACTTTTTTTAGGATTACATTTTTGCTCCAACGTTTGCATGAGTTCCACCTTCTATCCGTATGGTGAGTCCCGATGTTGTTCTGAAAATTATGATCACGTCAAAACAAAATACGAAACTGCATGATCCAACCATTTTGTTTCGACCGATCATCAACGAAAATACGCTCCTTAAAAAATTTACCTTTCTGTGCATTCAGCCTTTTTTTTAAACTCAGTAGCTCAATTCAGCTTCATGGCTAGCTGGGTTTTTGAAAATGCAGTTGGTCACTGGTGTGCCTATTTTAATTAATCCTTTCCTTATTTTTTGTCCAATAGAAGTCATGAAGGACAGCAGTCAGCAATCAAAACTTACAAAGAAGCCACTCATTCCTTTCTGAACAGGATATTGTGCAAACAACAGATTTCAACTTTATTAATTTGCTTCCAAGAAGATGCTAACTAAACAGAACATCAATTTTTTTCAGGTTATATCTCCCTCACTGAGTGTAACTCATTGTTACCTTTTTGTACCAGTGGAATAATGTTAAGTGTTTTGTTTTTTTCATAAGTTTTGTTGTTTTCTTTTTTTTTTTACAATCGAGTACTTTATAGTTTAAGCCTTAATTTCGGACAATTACTTTTTGTTTGGATTTCTTCTCTTGATCTGTTAAAATCAGGCTCATATGTCTGAACGGTTTCCATCAGCATTTTGGTCATGGTTCCAGATAGATATTCTAATTCCGTCTTGAGAATCATCAAGAAAAAGAAGATTTTTGCATTACAGTAATATCTTTTGTATTGCAGACCTCAGCAAAACTGCACATGTAGAGCAAAAGAGTTTAATTTGTGAAAAATCTCATTCACGATTGAAAAAAGACTGAACTATTTTTTTACTTTAACTAGGAGGAAGTCTTTTAATTGAACAAAACAATCGTCTTTGCTGAAGTAAAAAGAATTAATAAATAGATTTTTTTGTTTAACTCTCCAAAAATTCTTTTTCTAGGAAGCTCAACTGTTAGGATAAACTCATAGGTCATTAAGATGTTGACATATTGTCATAGCGTTTCATTCAATCAACTTGTATTTGTCAAAGATTGAGATTTAAGCCACCAAGAAAGTTTTTTTGGTTTTTGTAAATGAACAAAAACAGATGAGATTTATTTCAAACTCGTACCATCTATCTCGATCTATGAAAAGATTGGAAATAAAATAAAAATGCAAGAAAATCTGTCTATGAGGACAAGTTATAATATTTCAATCTGTAGTTGGTTTGGATCAGCGAATACACGCATTTGATTCTGCGAAATCATAAATTTATCTGACCAGTCAGAAAATTGTATCCAAATTGTGCGTCCTAAGTCTATCTTTTTCTGGATCAGCTTGTGTTGTCAAGGAGACTAAATACTGCCCACAAACTTCTCTGTTTTGTCATTGATCCTATCGAATGATTAATCAATGATTTGAACAAGTGTCATATTTTTTGCTGGCTTCTGGTTTTTCCTTATTTGACACGCTTTTATGTGAAATTGATGTTACATGAATGGAGTTGGATTGCTTGTCGCCTGCCATGAGCAGGTTTATCATTGATCTCAAATTATGAATCACGTATAATTCAAGGAATGCCAACGGGTTGGTGATTCAGGGACTTGGATTGTTAGGGTCCCATCTTGCAATTGTATTTATTGATTAACTTTGCTTTAAAAGCTATAAATTAATTTTCTATAATAGACCACTAGACACGGTGATAAGTAAATTTCTGTAACACATTTTTCTCCTACGACCCTAAAAAATTTACTAGAATGAAAAAATTATCATATTCGAATGATCTCTGAAATATGCCCAGTTGAATGCCCAGTTTGACCCGAGCACACTTAGGTTCTTTAGTCTAAAGTTTAAATTGACAGGCATTAGAAATGCAAATTCCACCCTTAATAGTTGAATGTGGAAAAATCCTCATTACATTCAACATGCAGTAATACCCTGTTTATGCAGCATAGTTAAAATTGAGTTTTGGTCCAACTTATGTTTGACATTATGACTAAAACTGGTTTTTGAGACAAAAATTAAGTATGCATGTGTTTTTTTCCCCCAATTAAATGACTATAATTTACAATTATGATAGAGCATTAGCCAAGTTTGCTCTCTAGGTACAACTAGAGCCCAAAATGGCATTTTCCAGTTTTTTTTGTTGGTTTTGATCATGGAACGCCACCTTTGCCACAAATCCTCAAATAATTGGGGTATTACTGTACCTCAGAACTCACATTTGAACCCTGTCTAGCGGTCCATTGATCCGAAGGCATGGGAGGGATTTCCAGATCATCAGTACTTACTTTTCTCTATTTATTTGATTCTGCTTAAATTATACTTCTTGTCCATGCAACCAAGGCATCTGTTGGTTACTATTTATGCCAATTCAGTGTGGTAATTTCGTCATGTTTTGTAAGCAGCAAAATTAATCAATTAATCCAGTTTAGCTGGGATCAGAAACTGAAAGGTTCTAGTCAAAAGTCTCTTTTATCCAAAACGCCCGGGGAACTGACGAAAGAGTTTGTCTTGATTTTGTTAGGTAGTTGTAACAACAGATACTTTTTGAGTGTAGTGATCTTGTGTTTTTCAAAACTTAAGCAAAAGCTTGAAAGTGTGAAAAATTGTTATTCTCAGCAGTTTAGCCCGCAAAATTCTACATTAATATGAGGTTGAAAAAGTCAGGTTTTGTTTTGCCCATTCGGGTCTTTTCATTTGATATGTTAGGTATTTTGTTACTTAGGTTGTTAAAATTAAGTGCCATTTTGTCCCCTACCATTGTTTAAACATCTCTTGTATCTGAAACTGAAGTTTGCATAAATTTCCTTTACTTTACTTACCAGTCTATAGTTTTGATTACCACTATTGATGGAAATCAAATCAACGATGAAACTCCTAAGCCATGTCTCTTGCTTTGCCATGTTTCAGACTTCCTGTCATACTTCTTTCTTTCAATGTAAAACTTGTGAACGTCAACTTCTTTAATCTTCAGTGATTTTTCGTCTCCGTGTGAAGTACATTCTGTAAAAGTCTCAAGTAATCATGTGGATTTGTTCTTGCTTAAAAAAAGAAAAAGGGAGCAGGGATTTTGGAACATCGCAAACAAGATACATACGTTGTTTGGGAGTCAAAATTTAAAAGGATCTGTGGAAAGTCCTCTAACTTTGGGGAAAAAATTTTCTGTAACGCATTGCTATCTCTTAAATTTTTTCTACAACCTAAGGATTTTTGTCTTTTATCTTCAGGACTGATGTCTTTTTTAATGTTTAAGATTTTAGGGTCAAACTTGCTCCAGAATCTCCAGATTTTTTTCCTCCATGCACTTGTAACAAATTAAGAAAAATTTTCATCCCTGTTACAAGTTGTTTAATTTAATATGGATATCAGTTGCATGAAGAGGAAACAAATTATTTTGTTCATTCTCCTTCCTGAATATGTGACCGCAAATATGTTTACACCTGAACGTCTCTTGGAGTTCCTCTGAGATTGGATAGTTGGATACGTTGCGCAATAGGTAAAATTAAGACTTTGTCAACTTATATGTTGATTTCAAGATCATGATTCGGTTTTTCTATCCATTTTAAGTTCCTAATTATTTTATTCAGAATAAGCTCTTGAATGTACTTACCCAGCAGTTTGATTATGTGACTGGTTTTACAGTGCTGTCGAGTTGAATGAGCTGTAGTTTCTGTTTCCTGGCAACGGTAGGAGTACCCGACTGAAGCAAGGTATTTCAGTTGAAATTTTCAGGCTGATTTCCCTTTTATTATGTTTTTTTTCCATTTAAAAAAAAGACAAATCTTTTTGATTTTAACATCTTGAGGCTCTGTATCTCCCAACAGTTTTCAAAACCAAAATTTTGTCGATGTAATTCATTCATCTATTCATAGTCCAAGAGCTTGATGTCATTCAGTGACAAATTTGTGGCACAAGTTTTGACCACTTAAAAAGATAGTCTCACATGTACTGACATGGAAACTGGTCGTCTGCCATGTTGTAGCGTGTACAACGGTACAAGCAGACAACCATTTTCCGCGTCAGTGCAGATTTAAGTGGTCAAAACTTGTGTCATGATTGTATCACCAAATATCGTCTGGCTCTCGGACTATCAATATTTTTCTCATTTCATTTTAAAATTATTTTGACTCATTTTCACTCCCCTTTTATGGTTAAAAATACATATTTTTAAATGTGTATACTTCAAGGGATAACTTAAGGTGATTACTAAAATTTTTATTAGATGTATTGTATTGAGGATCATTGTTGCATAGAATGCTGGAACTTTACATTTCCTGAAATTACTATTTTGTTTACAAATGTTTTATTTGGCTCATAACAAAATGAAAAAATAATGAATCTTTTCGGAACAGTTCAAAATAGATCGTTTCTGTTATTCAACAGGCCATTGAAACTTATCTGTTGTCACTCTGATGAACTGTCACGGAAAGGTTTTTATTTTACATTTTTACCTCATTGTTCCCTTTTTTAAACTTTAAAAGTTTGCAATATTTGAAAAAAAAATTAACAAACTTGTTTGTAATTGGACGTATTTCTGTCAAACGGAACTATGAGAATTGTGACATGAGCCCTGTTATGCATATATTCTTATGGGTCTCAGGGCTCATGTGTTAACACACATAGTTCCGTTTGGCAGAAATACGTCCAATTGATTGTTGACCTTCATGATCAAATTAAAACTGTACTGAGTTTAGGTTCTTCTATTTATGTTTATTTTTTATTCCCTTGTAAATATTCATCGATGAGGAATATTAAAAAATAAATTTAGTTTTCTAGTTAATGCAGATTTTCATTTCTATTATTGTAGGTCCCTACCTCCTCTGTACCCCTGAGACTTTTTTTCAATGATATATTACTTCATTTCAAAAATATTTACATTTTTAAAACGTGGCAAATATTTGTAAAACCTTTTCCAAGCAATGACATTGCGTACTTGTGTCGGAAGATCTCTACAATAATGAATAAAAGAGGGGAAAAAACCAAGAAGACACGCCATCTTTGGTTTTAACCCATTTGCACATCGATCCGTTAGAGTCAAATGCGTCCAATTTTGAGCCTCTGGTAGCGCATACACCACACTGCAGCACAGTAAAAGCACCAAATATAAAATCGCTTTGGAAATTATCAAATTTGACACGGACCTACCTGAATATTTACAAAGCGCACATTATATTTTCCTTTCATGCATATTTTCTTCTTCATTAATTTAAATGAGAGTAATCCATGCAGCGTGTGCAAACATTTCAAAATCGTGAGTTGAAAAACGCTGACTCCGAGAGTTTAAATATTGGTAGTCCAGGCGCCTGGTAGCTAATAATGAGGCTACCTGGAATTTTGGGTACACAGCGATTTTTTTGGCTTACTTTATGTTTTTTGGGTCGCTGAATCCGAATCTGAAGTTTCCTACTGCGTATCTGGGGAGCATTTTCCGCCATTTTGACAATTGGCCTAAAAAGGCCTTTTTTTGCGGGTTTTTTTTATGTAGCGGCTACGCATGAGAAAAATTCCCGGATTTAGCTAATGTTTTGAATAGCTGACAAAATTTGGAAGAAAATGGTGTATACATATGCTAGGTTTGCTTAAAAATTGAGGAAGATACAGCATCGTGAACATCGCGCCTATTCACGTTTTCGCGGCGCACCTGTTAACGCGTGATCCGGCTCGCCGCGGTCAGCTACGTTCCGAAGTGTTCCAAAGTTCTGAGATCCGAGGTTCCTCAATTTTTTAGCAAACCTAGCATATTCATATACCATTTTCTTGCAAATTTTGTCAGCTATTCAAAACATTTGCTAATTCCCGAATTTTTTCTCATACGTAGCCGCTATATAAAAAAAAACCGCAGAAAAAAGCCTTTCTACGCCATTTTTTCAAAATGGCGGAAAATGCTCACCAGATACGCGGTAGGAAACTTTAGATTCGGATTCAGCGGCCCAAAACACATAAAGTAAGCCAAAAAAATCGATGTGTTCCCAAAATTCCAGGTAGACTTACCATGCGCCTGGACTACAATTTGAGTGAAAGTGTATCCCTGAATTGGAACGATTCAGAATCTTGGATTGGGTTTATTAAATTCATTTTTTTTAAAATGAGGTATGAAACGAGCGAAAATATTGCGTCAAAATTTCCGGCAACTGAGGAGAATCTGCGAAAATTCTTTAGAAAAACTGTATTTGCCTTTCGTGACAAGAATGATTAAAAATAAGACATTAGTTGAGGTCTGTAACGTTGCAATCGGAGCTAAATACGCTCCCTTACGCGTGCAGGAAAGGATATTTGAACTCATTCAAGGCAGGCGCAGTGATACAACTATTCGACCATTGGTGTAAGCATGTTGCTGCCAGCCGGATTGAAGGCGTGCCACACTCCAGCGATTACTCGGGTCCCGTATCGTGCGATCTCCCTGGCTGGCGCGCCGCTAAAATCGCCGCAAGGGGAGGACTGCACGTCATTATCCTTGACTCTCTGTCCCGTTTTTCACCACAATAGTCTAGGCGCCTGGTAGTTAAAAATGAGGCTACCTGGAATTTTGGGTACACAGTGATTTTTTTGGCTCACTTTATGTTTTTTGGGTCGCCGAATCCGAATCTGAAGTTTCCTACCGCGTTTCTGGTGAGCATTTTCCGCCATTTTGAAAAAATGGCCTAAAAAGGCCTTTTTTTGCGTTTTTTTTATGCAGGGGTTACGCATGAGAAAAATTCCCGGATTTAGCTAATGTTTTGAATAGCGGACAAAATTTGGAAGAAAATGGTGTATACATTTGCTAGGTTTTCTTAAAAATTGAGGAAGATACAGCATCGTGAACATAGAGTCATTTTTTGTAAAAGATGTATGCAAACGAGCGAAATATTGCGTCAAACTTACCGGCAGAGTTGTAGGCACTGGCCGGCTGCCCGCTACGCCTCAGCGTGCCACAGCGTTTCAAGCAACTATTTTTCAACAGAGGTGCTGTACACATTATCACACGAAATTTAGGGCGTTCCAACATAATAAGAATGACAGGCATCCTTCAAGAATACGGAGCTTTCTTCGCAAAAAAATCAAATATACTACGGCACAAAAAGAGAGCGATAGTCCAGAAACTCGCCGAGTAGCATCCGTATTTAAAAACGTCTAGCATAATTTTTGAATTTCATTGGAGAAAAAAGTGACTCGATTGAGGCAGAAAAAATTCTTGAGATGCCGTAAAGAAGATTTAATTTTGAATCAACAATAAAATAGCTTAATGAAAGCGGGTTTTTGATTGATAAAGTTAATTTTCTTTTCATATAAGCATCTTTTCTTCTTTGAACAAGCATCATTTTCTGACTTATTTATTTATTTATTCACAAGCTGAGATTTATCTGGTTCCGGTTAAAGAAGATGGAATTTTCTCGAAAGATACCTAATTAAGTCCTACTGCACCAAAGAGGTGTTGAGAGTTTCAGTAAATTTTCCCTCGTGGAATCGACTCTCTCCTATTTTTACCGAAAAGCTCAATTGTATATTTTTCTCCATTTGCACCAAACAAAAAGTAAACACAAAAACAAGCAAACCTTCATTCTTCCTATGGACATTATGCATTTTCATCCAAAAACAACGTGAGCAATTGTCGTTTGAATTTACATGTGGACCAATTAAAGGGTTTTAATTGGTAAGTGGGTCAAAACTCCCCTGCCGGCAAGAAGCGTGGACGTAAACTACTAAAAAAAAAAAAATAGGTGCGCGGACCAAAAATCGTTGACAAAATGCCCTAAAACCGGCCTTGGGAAAAACGATAGTTGCTGGCAAATATTAGTAATATCTGTTGTGAGCCGCTAATGCCACGAATTAAAGCAGGGCTCCGAACAGGCTCCGAAGCAACGGAGAAAGCCCTGAAACCTCAAACTTAAAGCGGGTATTCAAATTTGAACTAATTCGTGGATATTCGAGCTAACTCGTCTCTTTCGGTTTTGCAAATTTGACTACTGACTAATTTCTCGACAATATCCTCAATCGACATACTCGGGCTGGTATGTGACACTGACACACCGGTGGAACACACTGGTATCAGAGCGTTCCAGGCTTACTAGTTCAAGACCGTACCGGAAAAACCATTTTTTTGAAACTGTAAAGGAAATGAAATTCATCAGGAGGAAAGGGACCGTCCCGGTGCGATCAGAGCTACGTTGACGCCACTCATTTTCGTGGCAAACGGACGGAATGCTCCGGGAAAAACGAGTCAAAAAAGCACCCCGAAAATAAGAATTTTTGGTGCAGAGTGTTCTCGGCTTTTACGGTACCTACTTTAAATGACTGAACAGTGGATAGGACCAAGGAAATGCCATGCTAAATGACATGTTGATGGGTTTTGTGGAAGGTGATCCGTCCAGAAACCTAACTTTGTGAGAGAAAAAAAAAACTTGGCCAGCGAGAAGGAAACTTGGTCGGAGAAGAAAAAAACTTGGCTTGGAAAAAAAAAACTTGGTTAGAGAAAGAGAAAGGTCAACGAGGAAAAGATACTTGATGGAGCGGAAATAACCTTTCAGAGGAAAAGAAACTTCGTTGGGAGAAAAATACTATTCTGACTTAAATTGACACTTGACAACATGGCGCGAACCTAAGATTACACACCGCTTCTTCTTCCTCCTGCACTTGTTAATAAATTAAAAATTAAATAGACGCTTGACAACATGATGAAATCACTGATGCAACCGTTGCCATTGTTGAGAACATAACATCAAACCCGGACCCAGAATAGTATTTTTCTCCCAACGAAGTTTATTTTCCTCTGAAACGTTATTTCCGCTCCATACAAGTATCTTTTCCTCCGTTGACCTTTCTCTTTCTCTTACCAAGTCTTTTTTTCCAAGCCAAGTTTTTTCTTCTCCGACCAAGTTTCCTTTTCGCTAGCCAAGTTTTTTTTTTCTCTCACAAAGTTAGGTTTCTGGACGGATCACCTTCCATAGGGTTTAAAGGGGACAAAAAAGTCAGAAGTCAAGTAATAGTTGGATGATTCCTGTATTTGCATTAGAAATGTTTGCTCTATATTTGTTGAAAAGTTCGACTCCATTTTGAGTGACTGAGGAACAAGGAAAGTTTCGAAGCTAGCAAAAGAGCACACAAAATACTTACGAATAAAAACAGTAATTTAAATCAATATTTATAATTTTCAGTCACACTGTCAATATGTACATTATTTACAGTTTAAATATTGCCAAATGCCGTTGCCAGGTCCAGTTTTGTGTCGTAAAAAATGTTTTTCGTTTACTAATAGAGGTAGAAATTATAATATTCTTACAGAGGAAAAAAATTGAAGGTGTGAAATGAGCAGTTAGAAATCAATTGAGTCATCGATTTTAAGTGCAGTAGATGTGAATGATTTCATTACTTTTTTCCGTGTTTCTCATTTATCCTATTTTGTGGGCAATGTTCAGGGAAAAAAATTAAAAATCTTCCTATGCTTTTTAGCAAGGAAAAATTCAAGGAAGAGTGAATCGAAAATGAAAATTTTAAAGTCGAAGCAAATGAACTTAAGTATCACGAGTATACAATTGTTTTTTCCATACTCAAAAATTGGAATAATTCGTGAAAAAATATCTTGAATAGAGGGATGCCTTTAGTACATGCAATCTCCTAATCTTTGCTGAAGACTTCCCTAATTTTTCAACCTGTAAACTTTTAGACAGAGATTTTAGATTTGTTTAGCTGCACAATTGTATAATTGGTAGTAGGGCTACAGTATATATATATCAGATGTATTCTAAATAGCCCTCGCTTGAACATTTCTTTCGTTGTGATTCAAAACCAACAATAAAATGTTTCTTTGGCTATGCTACCTATTCAAGTCTCCGTAAATTGGGTAGTATATACTTTGGTCTTTATTAGAGATTTTTCATCTCAAATTTGAGAACGGAGTTGAAGCACTTTAAAAACACAACAGTCAAACTTTTGACCTCATTTTATTTCTCTGTAGTTTAGAAACTTACAAGAAGGCCAATCCTGACATGGAAGTAATCTGTGGGCCTTCAAAAACAACGTGACATCGAAGACACCAGGAAAATCTTACTACACAATTTTTTAAAATATATTTTTACAACTTTATTAAGTCCAGAGAGTTCAGCGCGGGAATAAATGAAGGTACCTAAGTAAAGAGCTATACAATTTCTGCAATGACTAGAAATTTATTTGGCATTCTCTGAACATACAGCAGCAGAAGACAAACAGTTTCCCAATAGTGACTCCTGAAACAAACAAAAAGACCAGAAGGTCAAACTCATATTGAGAATAGAAATATACTCTTACTTGCGTTGCGTCTCGCGTTAAACCTGACTTTCAAAGGACACAGCACATTCCTTATGGGAATGTGTATAACGATCGATTTTTAATTTTCTTATTGTTTTAAATTCGTCTATGGATTCTGATCAAAACTCATCACTGGCCCAAATTTCTACAAGGCACCGTTCTCGCACAAAATCGCGGGAAAAATTTCAATTATTCATTGCATATAAATAAAGGTAGTGCAGTACTCGAATACGTTTCGGCTCACACGGAAAAAAATAGCTGTTGATTTAGCATTAATATTGTTAAAAACATGTCCAACAAGTTTCAAATGCTGATTTTACATTTGACGAAATGCCAATTTAACTGCGCCCACTGTAAAACGAACAAATTGAAATGTTCTGTTAGCATTTTTGTATTGTAAAATCAGCATTTGAAACTTCACTGGCTCTTTTTTAACATTTTAAAGGCTAAATCAGAATTTAATTTTGTTCCGTGCAGTCGGTTGCGTGTAAACCTCGTAAACAGCAAGACCGATGAGCATCCGCGCGACGGCCGCCGCACAATGGTCAAGAACCAGAACTCAAAAATAGGAAGAAATAAGTCGGTTAATGACTGAAATATCACGACAGTTTCGTTGCTATTGTTTTTCGAGTCGCTGATTTTGAATTTGATGTCAAATTGCCAAGATTTTAACACCCTGACCGATTGAATGCGATGCAGTGAGCGGTCAGCGAAACGCGCATTAGCGCCTACAAACCTAAGGGGATACTTCAAGCATTGCGCAATGCGTAAAGTATCCCCTTAGGTTTGTAGGCGCCAGTGCGCGTTTGGCGCTGGCAGCACGCCTCAAGCATTTGGATTGCATTTTGCAAAAAGGAACCACTAGCATTGCAATGTTGCTAAGATTGTGCAACTTCTTTTGTCTTGGAGGAAAACCCCGACTATTCATTAATGGTTTCTATTTTACTCGCTAAAAACTGTAAATTTAAGACAAAAATTACACATAAATTTCATAGTTTTTCACAATTTCCGCAATTTTATTGCAAAACATGAGGTTGCACAATCTTAGCATCATTGCAATGCTAGTGGTTTCTTTTTGCAAAATGCAATCCAAAACTCGCGGAGTCAGTACTTTTCAACTCGTGATTTTGAAATTTTTGCACACTCTGCATGGATTATTTTCGTTTAAATTGATGAAACAAAAATGGGTATTATGGAAAATAAAATACATAAGGAAAATAAAATACATTAGGAAAATAAAAAGTGTGTTTTGTAAATATCAAGGTGGTTCCGTGTCAAATTTAATGATTTCCAAAGCACAGTAATTTTTCTTTTATATTTTGTGCTTTTACTGTGCTGCAGCGTGGTGTGCGTGCGACCAAACACTCAATATTGGACGTATTTGAGTCTGAGAGATCGATGTACAAATAGGTCAAAACCCATTTGTACTTGTATTGTTCTTCGAGTCGCTGATTTTGAATTTGATGTCAAATTGCCAAGATTTTAACAACCTGACCGATTGAATGCGATGCAGTGAGCGGTCAGCAAAACGCGCATTAGCGCCTACAAACCTAAGTGGATACTCCAAGCATTGCGCAATGCGTGAAGTATTCATTTAGGTTTGTAGGCGCCAGTGCGCGTTTTGCGCCGGCAGCACGCCGCCGCGCAGGTCCTACCTGCAGCAACAATGCGAAAGCGCTAATGTTTTCTGAAAGCGAATTCACCATCAGAATCTACTACGAGAAGTCCGTAATGAAGAGTTTGTTGAGGTCAATTGTGAGTCCGAACCGGTGGACAAGGGGTCAGAGCGTAAGGACCTTCACTCTCTATGGAACAATTCGATCATGTGGCCCAGGAACAATCCCCTCCCGATCTCTATCCAGTTTTCGTTACCGATGTTTTCGTACCATTCTTATGTGTACCAAAACTTTGAAGAGGTTTTCCTCAAAACAACGCTTCATGACCGTAGGGTGCAATTTTCTCAACAGCTTTAGGATGAATTTTCAAAATCTTTTTTCCTCCAAGTTTTTATCTTTACCAAAGAAAGGAAAGAAAAAGAAATTTCACGGATAACTCTGAAAGAAAAAAGTTCAGTCTTGGGGTTCTTCGAGTGAATTTTTTTAAAATTTTTGTCGAATACTCAACAAAGGTCAGGTTTCTCGAGTTTTCAAACATGCACTCGAAAGTCCAAGGAATCGAAAAAAAAAAAATAAAAAAAAATAAAGTCTTAGAACATCTATTCAGTACAGCTTGAAAAAAGTGTACCTTAGCATCGGTAAATGTTGCATTGAGAAGATGACTCATGACTCATGAGTCATGCGACTCTTCTTAAATGAACCGAACTTTTTCCGGGCAAGGGACGTCAAATCGCATGACATTTTTCACGTAAATAATTCAAATCCTCTAACTCGAACTTCAAGCACTTCCAGGCAAGTCTACGAAGAGCGAAGTCGACTACCCTTGAGCAGCCCGGACGAGTAAACTGAGCCTTAATAGTAAAGTTTTCGCCGGAAGTTTCTTCAATTCATTCATCTAATTTAAAGTGCTCCGTTCCGGTGACGTTGTAACTGAGGATCGGAGGGATTCGGATTAAAACGCATGGCTTGTTGCAAATTAATTCAATTTCACCCGCATAAACCCTATTAATGACTTGCGGGCTGTTCCTCCACTTTACGCGGCAATTTAATCTTTTGTTACCTAAATATTTACACAGACCTCGGGATTAAGTCAACTGGTAGCCGCTCTGAGGTTTTGGCACCCCTACACGAAGAATGAAGATGGGGGTGGTGGTAGTTTTTCCCACAGGGCTGTTATTGTATACTATTATGTCGTATACGGCGTTGCGGAATTTCCTTCGACGAATCACGCATTTTTTGGACAATTTTATTTGTGAATATTTCCCTGTCGAATTTTCAGATGATTTCGTTCGTAATTTGATTTACCAAGTCTGAAAATTTCAAGGAAAAATATTCATAACTTTCTCCAAAAATAATTAATTTATAGGAAATTTGGCAATGTTTGAATGCTCATACGTCATTTTTACTTTATACGGCATTCTAAGCGAGTGCTTCAAACGTATTTCAACGGTGAAACTCCCTAACCACGTATCTCGATTTGCTACGTTGCAAACTTCGTATCATTGTTTATTTTTCAAGTGGGAAACCACCAACGGTAATTTTTAAAATCTACCGTGATTTTTCTTCTCTGTGGTAGGAAAGTTCCAAAACCATCCAGCTTTATACTTTCCAATTATCAGTCATCGTGATTACTTACTTGCTCTTCCAGTTCCAAAAGTTAGGCATCGATAGAGGCGCTTATACTGTATACTATTGCTTCAGGCGTTGCCAAATTTCTTTAATAAAACACGAATTTCTTGGTAAACTTGTGAATATTTTTCTTTCAAATTCTCAGAGAACTTTGTTCGTATTTTGATCTAAAGTGCCTGAAAATTTCAAGGAAAAATATTCATAACTTTCCTCCGCAAAATAAACATTTTATCTGGGAAATTTGGCAACTCCCGAATGTTCATACGACGTTCTTCCTTAGCACGGCAGAGGAGAGGAGACAAAACCCAAGTTTCTCGTTAATCAGGTCTACGCTAAAGAGGCGAATTCGGGGCAGGGTACGTTGGGTGTTCCAGTTCATCTGTTCAAAGGGGTGCATTAAAAGACCAGGGCTCTGTCAGGCTTGATACAATGCGACTAACTTTTCCCCGCAGGGTCGGATGGTGGTTGAGATCCACCGCTCTGCGACGAGAGGTTTTACCGCTGCACCGCTTTCATTGCGCTCACCCGACAATACCGCCTTCCGTTGCCGCGATTTCGTTCGAGTTTTAACTTGCAATTTTAATTGCGACGCGCGAAACTTGTAGCTTCCCCGTCTTGAAAACTTTTAGCACCGCGCCCCGCACCGCCATGTCAAAGCTACTTCCCCGTGAAGGAACAGCTTCGAGTCTCGGTCCCCGCGGAGGCTACGTTTTAAAGGGAACGCCCCCTCTACACTGCTGCACGGAAAAAAAAATTGCTGATTCAACAATTCAATTGCTAAAAACAGTGAGTGCAATGTTTCAACGCATATTTTACAACAAAAAAATGCTACTTTAACCACATTGTAAACTAATTTAACCACATTGTAAACTAATTTAACCACGGGGGTGGTTAAAGTAGCATTTTTTCGTTGTAAAATCTGCGTTGAAACATTGCACTCACTGTTTTTAGCAATTGAATTGTTGACTCAGCAATTTTTTATTTCCGTGTGTATTGCGAAAAAAAGCAATGAATGCATTCTCGGATGAGCTTTAAGACACATGAAAGCATGTGTTAATCGTGGCTCATGCAGAAATGATTTTAACAGGGCACCTTCACACTGCTGCCGTATACTTACATGTATTACGTCACGCACTTGGGGGGGGGGGGGGTGAGCCAGCGTAACAATCGTTCCAATTGGGGGAGGGGAATCAAGCGCAGAATTACGTGACAAATCCGAGCCACGGGGGAAATTTTTTTGAAAAACTTGTCCAAGAATTTAAAAATCTTGTCAATGATGTCTTTTGGAAAATCATCCATTTTTTCAATTAACGTCTTTCTTATACGTCCTCAAAATGCCATTATCATTTTCCATTTTATTGAACGGCGAAAATGCCTTATACTTTGTGGTCTTTGCAAATTTTTAGTCTTTTAACGCTTTAGTTCTTTATAATTTTATTTTCGAACGACCAATTCAAATCGGTGATTATGTCGACCTGATTCTGAATTGGTTGTGGCGCCTTGATGCAACTGTTCGTGTTCTACGGTTGTGCGTGTTGCATGTTCAAAATCGAAGGCAATTTCGCCTGGTGCAGTGCTTGAAGGCTACTGCCCAGTGCCTGTATGCCTGAATAATGTTAAATATTTTTGGCGGAGATGGTTTGTTGTGTACATTTCCCCCCCCCCCCCCCCCCCCCCAATATTGAGCGGCGTGAGAATTTAAGATGCCGTATCAACGTTTTTACAGAGGAAAGTCCATCATGCATTCCGATAACTCGATCGAAATTGGGTCATCTTTAGTCTATTTCAAGGTCTCACTATTTTTTGCTCCTGAAATTATAGGGCCAATAAACAGGTAGGTCAGTATGGGAAATGTTCAAAACAAATCTCCGTACTGCAGATTGACATAGAGTGGAGAAATAACACGGGTGGACCAATTATTCTAACACGTGTCACCACTAACATCATTCTTGGATGCCCTCAAATTCATACCAAGTGTTTACGCTATGGAAATATTATCACTTCATACACAATATGTGTAAATTTTGTGAGACGAGAAAAACACGACTACCGCTCGCGGCATCGCAAACTTTTTGCCACTTTTGATTTTTTCAAGTTAGAAAGTATTCAAAGTCACCTCCTGAAAATACATAAAATGTACCAAAATACTATCATTATCTAGTGTGGTACTGCTATCTTTCTAACTCATCAAAGGCGGCCCCTCCGCCTAGGATAAAGCTAAAGCTTCTCTGCACGTTTTCTTGCATTGAGCAACGGTATGCAAGTTTAGTTATGTGATCTTGGTCGCCAAAGGTACAAGTATATTTAAAAGTCGGCCCTGCCGAGCATTCTAATCTTATGCGGTGAGACACAGATGCAGGATTTCATTATCGCTGTATGATCAGTATATTTTTCATTGTGCATGCATCGATCCCTTGTCAGCGCCTCTATCGATGCCTAACTTTTGGAACTGGAAGAGCAAGTAAGTAATCACGATGACTGATAATTGGAAAGTATAAAGCTGGATGGTTTGTCAATCAGTTCTCGAAAAAAACGAGAAAGCATGATCGTAAACCGTGTAGCACGTCAAGAGGAAAAATAAACTAAATTTTGGTGTAATTTTAAAAGCGCAGATGATTAAGTCTTTTTTTTTCTCAGAAATTTGACTTCAAACATTAAAGAAAAGAACATCTAAGCATTCCAACAATGCTGGCTTTCCACACACAAAATTAATTGATAAAGTGCCGTGAGTACCTACATCGTCTTTACCCCAATAAACTCAACTTCTTTCGAATATGTATCCAAGTTTCACACTATGCTCATGTTTCTTCGTACGACTTATTTTCATCCCTCACTATCCTAGCGCTCTCTATTTTCCAGAAGATGGATCAGAGGAACACCTTCTCTTATCTGCTCTCACTTTGTGCAATAAGACCACTGAACTGTCGGCAAAAGCTCTTTTCTACGTAATCAGTATCAGGGACGATTTCCCAATTCACAAGTTAATTCAAAATTTACATGAGAGTATGGTGGAAACGGTGGTTATCACTCATCATTCCAGGTTGAAACTTTCAATACATGGAAGCGCAACTAAAAATATTATCATATTATTAAACGATATGGATGAGATTCTAAGTTTTATTTTGGACTCATTATTGACATCCGATGAAATCGTAGACTTAAGACCTCGCAAGTTGAACAAATTGAACCATTACTGCATCCAAAACAATTTGTTCGATTTTGATTTCAAGGTAGCCAACAAAACATGCGATTTCAAGTAGTGTATATATGAGGATATGGCGACAAATTTGACCTTTAAGACGGGAGCTACGTGACCCCGGTGTGAGATCACTGGCGACTGGTTGCGGGTTGCCTACCTATCGTTTCGGCACTTGACCACTTGACCTTTAAGACGGGACCTATGTCACATGACCCGGGTGTGACGTCACTAGCGACTGTTGCGGGCTGCCTACCTATCGTTACCAGTGTTGTAAAATTGAGCAGAAAAATGTTGATTATTTTAGGATGATTTTACAACCATGGTGTGACGTCACTAGCGACTGTTGCGGGTTGGCTACCTATCGTTACCAGTGTTGTAAAATTGTGCAGAAAAATGTTGATTTTGCAACCATGGTGTGACGTCACTAGTGACTGTTGCGGGTTGCCTACCTATCACCCACGTTGTCAGTCTGAGCAGGAAAATCGTGATTAATTGCGGGTATTGTTGAAAAATTTGGGGGAAAAACTGGATTATTTTAGGATGCCTGATTTTACAACCATGGTGTGGCGTCACTAGTGACTGTTATCTGTTACAGGTTGTATAGCTATCAGGGGTGATGGGTAATCGTTATCAGTCTAGTAAAATCGGGACAGGAGGGGCGTGGGTTACTTGAGAGTTGTGACAACCACTGGTTAATTGATGCGGCTTGCCTACCTATCATGGGCGACGGGTAAGCTTACTCGTTACCGGTGTTGTAAAATCGTGCAGAAAAATCGGGGTAAATTAACGGTGTTGGTTGGGTGATGGGTGTTTTAGCGGATCATATGTCAACAATGTTTTCATACTATGACGTCACTAACGTTGTGAAATTGAGCGGGAAAATTTGAATTAGTTACGGGTGATGGGTGTTTTAGTGTATAAAATGACAGCCATCTTTTCATGCTGTGACGACACCAACCAACGTTGAGAAATTGAGCGGGAAAATTTGAATTAATGACGGGTGTTGTAAAATTGAGCGGGAAAATATGATTTAACCCGGAGTCGGGTATGGATTAGTGTACGGTGTATGGCATCCGTGTTTACTGTTGCGGGTTGCCTAAACGTGAAGGGGGCTACCATTAGCTTTTTAAACCACAACCGTTTAATCTTTATGGGCTACCTACCCACCCGAGCGAAGCATGATATGTTAGAGTCAACGATTTGCCTCCGAATTAGGCGGGAAATTTGAAGGAGCAGACGTTGCAAAAAATCTGCAAAAACCTATCTTCACAGGGTTTTTCATGTGTCATGAGTCCTTTACCGTGACGATATCTGCTCTATTAGCAATCATACACAGTACAACCATTCGGGTAAATACGTTTGACCAATGACCTGTATCATTTTACGTGACGTCATGCGAAGCATCCATTATGTGTCGTCACCCCAACCCAGCTAGCGACCTTACCCGCTCTACTAGGAATCATACACAGGAGGAGGACCGAGGTTCTCCCATAAATTCGTAGCGGGTTGCCTATCCATCCGGGGGAATACGATTGAGTGTCATCACTCTAAGCATCCATTCTATGACGTCACCCTGTTGTATACCACAGTATCAACGTTGTATGATCGGAAAAAAGTTATACCAGGCTATACGTGAGATGATAGAAAATTCGGGTTTAAGTATCGACAGCGGAGACTAGAGGGGCTAATGAGTCGAACTCTAGGTGCGACAAGTATAATGCTCTCATCGCGGAGATGTGGATTCGAAGTTGACAATTATTTTGAATACCCCGGTGATGTGCGTATGTCTGCGGTTCGATTGTTGATTCGTTATCGAAAGACCTTGTTCGATAAAAAGCATTGCCGAGATAGGGATTCATCGATCGAGTTCTGTCGATAACGATTCAACAATCGACCCGGTCGCGCGACTGCGCGAGCCCAATTCAAGGCCACCCAGTTCTCGCTACTCGTTTTCCTGTTAGAGTGTCATTCGGAAACCACACATGTTCCACACAAACTACTCATTCACTTAGCTCCTTTCACCATACATATAACTGATGAAAAATCACGAATGACTCTGGAAAGTATCACTACTTATACGGGGTTTTCGCGGTAACTCTCATTCGATAATCTCCAAATATCCGTTCCCAGTGATGCCATTCTTCGACAAGTTTCAACTTGTCTCGATCAACTTCTCTATAATATATTTCTGATTCCCACGGCTTGGCAATAGCCGAGGACCTGCGGTCCCGCTCATTTAAACGCGTGGTGCTGGTGCGGGTGTGAAAGCCATCAATAATTTTCGATTATTTAAACGGTGATGTTTCTAGTCAGTTGTCGACCATCATCCTCATCTAAATTTATAGGAAAAAAATCGATATGATCCGTTTTGAATTTGGAAAATGAGTCATTTTTCCTTTCTTTTTGAGACAAGTGAAACACTGATGGGGTATGAACCACGACGGGATGTGCAAATTCTCGTTCCTTGATTGCTCCCGCCCGGGGAACACCGGTAGACAAATGATGTTTCAGTATCATGAGCCTTGGCTGCATTGGCTAGAGGAATCGATGGAGCTCGGATGAGGGGGAGAAAAAAAACAAGAAGAGATTCGTTTATCACATACAGCGGATTTATTGATATAAAAAGGAACATGAGTATTGTATATTTGCCACACACACTTTCATACTGCGTTATGAACCGTCGAGATCATGATGGCTCAAATTGAAACCGTGCTTTATACTCATCACTTTCCTAACGATTAAATGACGACACTGGTTTTTCAACTCGCAAAGAGCATAGGGGAAAACCATCATCGGAAAAGTCTTAACATCAAACGAGTCAGGGTCTAAAGCGCTCACAAAATTTGAAATTGAAGCGTTGTCCAAATACTGACATTTTCTTAATACTAAATCACAAGTTTCGGAAAAAAGTTTTTGAAATTTTTGCTGATTGTCAACAGCTTTGATCACTACTGCGCTAATCGATGGAGCGAGTTTCTTCAATTCTTTCCATGCCTTCTCTTGAAGCGCTATTTCTCTCGGACACTTACGATGAGATGAATTTTTCTGACCGAGTACAAGACTTTTCCGTCCCAGAATCCTGCCAAACTTCAAAAATCTTGATACGGTCCCGAGATAGCGCGTCTCCCCAAAGTCGCTGTCCCCCTCAAAATACGCATCGATGTCCTTGTCCCAGCGTGTAAGCTCTCTCCACTCGCTCGGCTTAAGGGCGACCATGTTTTGAACTGTAGCGTAATTGTAAAATTTGATGATCGGAGTAAACTGTTCATTACAACTATAACCGATCACTATCTGCTGTTCACCGTTCGGGGTCAGGAAAAAAGACGAGTTTCCCATCGTTTTCGATACGATAGGGCCTCTGCACACACCACGACCGGGTTTTATCGGAGACATGCTCGAAATTTGATAACAAATCACTTCGAGCGAGCCGAGCTGACAGCAAAAGCGGACCACACCGACGAAAAAACGAACAGAAAATGGTCGCTGGTGTGTAACAATCCACGGTAAGAAGACATCGTGATCCAGGAGGAGGAGGAGGAAGAGGAGGAGGAGAGGGGTCTGCAACACGTATTTAAAACGTATCAGATCGACTATCCACTCAAATGAAGGCGCCCTCGTCCCGAGTCGCTGACATTCAAAGCCTCAGTGTCAAGGTATGATAATGGAGTATCCCATTTGAACCTATGATAAAGAATCGATTATGCACATGGTGCTCGTTACGATCGATATTTTTCAAAGGTTTAAACGGCATAGCAATCGATACATCGCAAAGCATGCCACGACACTGGAAACCGTATGTATGTATAACCCGCTTTCACGGTGCACTAAGGCGCTCTGCGACGCCCACTCTCCACAGCAATCTGTCATGGAAGAGATCCTCAGGGAGCTGGCATCTCTCCATCTCATACCCTCTACCCACCGTTTGGCTGCACGCCCTCTCTGTCACCTACCTGTCAATCGATACATCGCAAAGCCCTCCACACACTACTGCAAAGTCCATAGCCGTCTTCATCCCGCAAACAGTACCATGCAGCAACACCAGATTGCCTATTCGTTCAAATCAAGGCGGTATCATCCCGAGGATAGCCCCGGGCAAGGCTTTCACGTTATAAAACCACACTTTTCAGTCCGGGAGAGGGTACCCAACGAGCTAGCTATCACCTCTATTTCGTCCATTCCATACCCTCAAATATGGCGTCACTAGTGAGGTGAGGTGTAATAATCGACTATCGATTATTGAGGTGTTCGATCTCGTGTCATATCAATCGATACATCGCAAAGGGAACCAACGCAAACGGCAACAGATTGCCTATGAAGCTGTGATAAAGAATCGATTATTGGGGTGTTCGATCTCGTGTCATTTCCATCGATACATCGCAAAGGGAGCCAGCGCAAACGGTATCAGATTGCCTATGAAGCTTTGATAAAGAATCGATTATTGCGGTGTTCGATCTCGTGTCATATCAATCGATACATCGCAAAGGGAACCAACGCAAAACGGAATCAGATTGCCTATGAAGCTGTGATAAAGAATCGATTATTGCGGTGTTCGATCTCGTGTCATATCAGTCGATACATCGCAAAGGGAACCAGTCTCATAACGCAATCGGCATCAGATTGCCTATGAAGCTGTGATAAAGAATCGATTATTGCGGTGTTCGATCCCGTGTCATAGGCTTGAATATCATATCAATCGATACATCGCAAAGGGAACCAGACTTCTAACGCAATCGGTATCAGATTGCCTATTCACTCAAATGAAGGCTGTCTCGTCTCGAGGACACGCCGTAACAGTTTGATCCAATCTCCCGTAGCAGGGGGATTCCCCTCTCCCTATCCTCTCGGTGGAAGGGTTCGCACATGGTCCACGAAAGCAGACATACAAATGGGTGAAAATCGAAGCAAAATCGATCGACTTCGAGTGGGTGAGATGTCATATTCTGCACATTCAAATCGAGGAAAAGTGATGGAAATCGTTACTGATCGAACAACCGATTCGTGATGAGACAACACAAACAACGAGAAAAGAGCAGGCGCTCAAGCATATGATAATGAAAATTGGTCATAGTCGATACCAATCGAAGCTATATCGATAGGAATCGGTGAAAAATCTATGAGCCTCTCCACTAATCGGAGGCAAGAGAGCGAAGTTCTTCGCTTAAAATACACAATCAAGCTTGGTTCCCAGCATTCACCATCATCTCATCATCTACCTTCGCGTCGTCAGAACTCAATGAGCATTAGTGAAAATCGATACCGCCCACACAAGAAATCGATACCACCCACACAAGCAATCGATTGAATTCGATCCTGGTAAGCTGCTACCAAGAATCGATTTCCATCCTTCTCACCTCTCGCTGCGAGATCCGTGCATGGTTCACGAAGACAGCTTCGAGATAAATGCATGAGTATCACCGTAAATCTAGTCCTAATCGATTGAAATCGATAGAAAATCGATAAAACGCTCCCGCAATTCGGGGTGAGAGAGCTATACTAGCGAAGCTCAAACGAAGGGGAAAGACGGGTGATCGGGCGCTTCGTGATCGGATCAGCGAATCGAATGATCTGACCCCATCTGATCGGCTCCTATCGATAGAATCGAACGTTCAATCGTGCGATCACCCCGGTCTTAACGATGAACATGATAGATGTTTGCTCGATCGGTATTGATTCACATTATTTTTCATCGAATAAACTCGATTTGCATGCGAATAATATAGCTCTCTCACCCCGAATTGCGGGAGCGTTTTATCGATTTTCTATCGATTTCAATCGATTAGGACTAGATTTACGGTGATACTCATGCATTTATCTCGATGCTGTCTTCGTGAACCATGCACGGATCTCGCAGCGAGAGGTGAGAAGGATGGAAATCGATTCTTGGTAGCAGCTTACCAGGATCGAATTCAATCGATTGCTTGTGTGGGTGGTATCGATTTCTTGTGTGGGCGGTATCGATTTTCACTAATGCTCATTGAGTTCTGACGACGCGAAGGTAGATGATGAGATGATGGTGAATGCTGGGAACCAAGCTTGATTGTGTATTTTAAGCGAAGAACTTCGCTCTCTTGCCTCCGATTAGTGGAGAGGCTCATAGATTTTTCACCGATTCCTATCGATATAGCTTCGATTGGTATCGACTATGACCAATTTTCATTATCATATGCTTGAGCGCCTGCTCTTTTCTCGTTGTTTGTGTTGTCTCATCACGAATCGGTTGTTCGATCAGTAACGATTTCCATCACTTTTCCTCGATTTGAATGTGCAGAATATGACATCTCACCCACTCGAAGTCGATCGATTTTGCTTCGATTTTCACCCATTTGTATGTCTGCTTTCGTGGACCATGTGCGAACCCTTCCACCGAGAGGATAGGGAGAGGGGAATCCCCCTGCTACGGGAGATTGGATCAAACTGTTACGGCGTGTCCTCGAGACGAGACAGCCTTCATTTGAGTGAATAGGCAATCTGATACCGATTGCGTTAGAAGTCTGGTTCCCTTTGCGATGTATCGATTGATATGATATTCAAGCCTATGACACGGGATCGAACACCGCAATAATCGATTCTTTATCACAGCTTCATAGGCAATCTGATGCCGATTGCGTTATGAGACTGGTTCCCTTTGCGATGTATCGACTGATATGACACGAGATCGAACACCGCAATAATCGATTCTTTATCACAGCTTCATAGGCAATCTGATTCCGTTTTGCGTTGGTTCCCTTTGCGATGTATCGATTGATATGACACGAGATCGAACACCGCAATAATCGATTCTTTATCAAAGCTTCATAGGCAATCTGATACCGTTTGCGCTGGCTCCCTTTGCGATGTATCGATGGAAATGACACGAGATCGAACACCCCAATAATCGATTCTTTATCACAGCTTCATAGGCAATCTGTTGCCGTTTGCGTTGGTTCCCTTTGCGATGTATCGATTGATATGACACGAGATCGAACACCTCAATAATCGATAGTCGATTATTACACCTCACCTCACTAGTGACGCCATATTTGAGGGTATGGAATGGACGAAATAGAGGTGATAGCTAGCTCGTTGGGTACCCTCTCCCGGACTGAAAAGTGTGGTTTTATAACGTGAAAGCCTTGCCCGGGGCTATCCTCGGGATGATACCGCCTTGATTTGAACGAATAGGCAATCTGGTGTTGCTGCATGGTACTGTTTGCGGGATGAAGACGGCTATGGACTTTGCAGTAGTGTGTGGAGGGCTTTGCGATGTATCGATTGACAGGTAGGTGACAGAGAGGGCGTGCAGCCAAACGGTGGGTAGAGGGTATGAGATGGAGAGATGCCAGCTCCCTGAGGATCTCTTCCATGACAGATTGCTGTGGAGAGTGGGCGTCGCAGAGCGCCTTAGTGCACCGTGAAAGCGGGTTATACATACATACGGTTTCCAGTGTCGTGGCATGCTTTGCGATGTATCGATTGCTATGCCGTTTAAACCTTTGAAAAATATCGATCGTAACGAGCACCATGTGCATAATCGATTCTTTATCATAGGTTCAAATGGGATACTCCATTATCATACCTTGACACTGAGGCTTTGAATGTCAGCGACTCGGGACGAGGGCGCCTTCATTTGAGTGGATAGTCGATCTGATACGTTTTAAATGCGTGTTGCAGACCCCTCTCCTCCTCCTCTTCTCTCCTCCTCCTCCTGGATCACGATGTCTTCTTACCGTGGATTGTTACACACCAGTGACCATTTTCTGTTCGTTTTTTCGTCGGTGTGGTCCGCTTTTGCTGTCAGCTCGGCTTGCTCGAAGTGATTTGTTATCAAATTTCGAGCATGTCTCCGATAAAACCCGGTCGTGGTGTGTGCAGGGGCCCTATCGTATCGAAAACGATGGGAAACTCGTCTTTTTTCCTGACCCCGAACGGTGAACAGCAGATAGTGATCGGTTATAGTTGTAATGAACAGTTTACTCCGATCATCAAATTTTACAATTACGCTACAGTTCAAAACATGGTCGCCCTTAAGCCGAGCGAGTGGAGAGAGCTTACACGCTGGGACAAGGACATCGATGCGTATTTTGAGGGGGACAGCGACTTTGGGGAGACGCGCTATCTCGGGACCGTATCAAGATTTTTGAAGTTTGGCAGGATTCTGGGACGGAAAAGTCTTGTACTCGGTCAGAAAAATTCATCTCATCGTAAGTGTCCGAGAGAAATAGCGCTTCAAGAGAAGGCATGGAAAGAATTGAAGAAACTCGCTCCATCGATTAGCGCAGTAGTGATCAAAGCTGTTGACAATCAGCAAAAATTTCAAAAACTTTTTTCCGAAACTTGTGATTTAGTATTAAGAAAATGTCAGTATTTGGACGACGCTTCAATTTCAAATTTTGTGAGCGCTTTAGACCCTGACTCATTTGATGTTAAGACTTTTCCGATGATGGTTTTCCCCTATGCTCTTTGCGAGTTGAAAAACCAGTGTCGTCATTTAATCGTTAGGAAAGTGATGAGTATAAAGCACGGTTTCAATTTGAGCCATCATGATCTCGACGGTTCATAACGCAGTATGAAAGTGTGTGTGGCAAATATACAATACTCATGTTCCTTTTTATATCAATAAATCCGCTGTATGTGATAAACGAATCTCTTCTTGTTTTTTTTCTCCCCCTCATCCGAGCTCCATCGATTCCTCTAGCCAATGCAGCCAAGGCTCATGATACTGAAACATCATTTGTCTACCGGTGTTCCCCGGGCGGGAGCAATCAAGGAACGAGAATTTGCACATCCCGTCGTGGTTCATACCCCATCAGTGTTTCACTTGTCTCAAAAAGAAAGGACAAATGACTCATTTTCCAAATTCAAAACGGATCATATCGATTTTTTCCTATAAATTTAGATGAGGATGATGGTCGACAACTGACTAGAAACATCACCGTTTAAATAATCGAAAATTAATGATGGTTTTCACACCCGCACCAGCACCACGCGTTTAAATGAGCGGGACCGCAGGTCCTCGGCTATTGCCAAGCCGTGGGAATCAGAAATATATTATAGAGAAGTTGATCGAGACAAGTTGAAACTTGTCGAAGGATGGCATCACTGGGAACGGATATTTGGAGATTATCGAATGAGAGTTACCGCGAAAACCCCGTATAAGTAGTGATACTTTCCAGAGTCATTCGTGATTTTTCATCAGTTATATGTATGGTGAAAGGAGCTAAGTGAATGAGTAGTTTGTGTGGAACATGTGTGGTTTCCGAATGACACTCTAACAGGAAAACGAGTAGCGAGAACTGGGTGGCCTTGAATTGGGCTCGCGCAGTCGCGCGACCGGGTCGATTGTTGAATCGTTATCGACAGAACTCGATCGATGAATCCCTATCTCGGCAATGCTTTTTATCGAACAAGGTCTTTCGATAACGAATCAACAATCGAACCGCAGACATACGCACATCACCGCGGTATTCAAAATAATTGTCAACTTCGAATCCACATCTCCGCGATGAGAGCATTATACTTGTCGCACCTAGAGTTCGACTCATTAGCCCCTCTAGTCTCCGCTGTCGATACTTAAACCCGAATTTTCTATCATCTCACGTATAGCCTGGTATAACTTTTTTCCGATCATACAACGTTGATACTGTGGTATACAACAGGGTGACGTCATAGAATGGATGCTTAGAGTGATGACACTCAATCGTATTCCCCCGGATGGATAGGCAACCCGCTACGAATTTATGGGAGAACCTCGGTCCTCCTCCTGTGTATGATTCCTAGTAGAGCGGGTAAGGTCGCTAGCTGGGTTGGGGTGACGACACATAATGGATGCTTCGCATGACGTCACGTAAAATGATACAGGTCATTGGTCAAACGTATTTACCCGAATGGTTGTACTGTGTATGATTGCTAATAGAGCAGATATCGTCACGGTAAAGGACTCATGACACATGAAAAACCCTGTGAAGATAGGTTTTTGCAGATTTTTTGCAACGTCTGCTCCTTCAAATTTCCCGCCTAATTCGGAGGCAAATCGTTGACTCTAACATATCATGCTTCGCTCGGGTGGGTAGGTAGCCCATAAGGATTAAACGGTTGTGGTTTAAAAAGCTAATGGTAGCCCCCTTCACGTTTAGGCAACCCGCAACAGTAAACACGGATGCCATACACCGTACACTAATCCATACCCGACTCCGGGTTAAATCATATTTTCCCGCTCAATTTTACAACACCCGTCATTAATTCAAATTTTCCCGCTCAATTTCTCAACGTTGGTTGGTGTCGTCACAGCATGAAAAGATGGCTGTCATTTTATACACTAAAACACCCATCACCCGTAACTAATTCAAATTTTCCCGCTCAATTTCACAACGTTAGTGACGTCATAGTATGAAAACATTGTTGACATATGATCCGCTAAAACACCCATCACCCAACCAACACCGTTAATTTACCCCGATTTTTCTGCACGATTTTACAACACTGGTAACGAGTAAGCTTACCCGTCGCCCATGATAGGTAGGCAAGCCGCATCAATTAACCAGTGGTTGTCACAACTCTCAAGTAACCCACGCCCCTCCTGTCCCGATTTTACTAGACTGATAACGATTACCCATCACCCCTGATAGCTATACAACCTGTAACAGATAACAGTCACTAGTGACGCCACACCATGGTTGTAAAATCAGGCATCCTAAAATAATCCAGTTTTTCCCCCAAATTTTTCAACAATACCCGCAATTAATCACGATTTTCCTGCTCAGACTGACAACGTGGGTGATAGGTAGGCAACCCGCAACAGTCGCTAGTGACGTCACACCATGGTTGCAAAATCAACATTTTTCTGCACAATTTTACAACACTGGTAACGATAGGTAGCCAACCCGCAACAGTCGCTAGTGACGTCACACCATGGTTGTAAAATCATCCTAAAATAATCAACATTTTTCTGCACAATTTTACAACACTGGTAACGATAGGTAGGCAACCCGCAACAGTCGCTAGTGACGTCACACCCGGGTCACGTGACATAGGTCCCGTCTTAAAGGTCAAGTGGCCGAAACGATAGGTAGGCAACCCGCAACCAGTCGCCAGTGATCTCACACCGGGGTCACGTAGCTCCCGACTTAAAGGTCAAATTTGTCGCCATATCCTCATATATACACTACTATTTCAGCTTACACATCAATCGAACCGAGTTGAACGGCTCGTACTCACTAACCGATCCTGTCCTTCAACATACCAAAGACCTTTTTGCAAACACCATTTGGAACGCCAACAACTTTATTACATTCTTGATACCCAGCACGAAAGACGGAGTAAAATTCGTCAGCTCGATGAAGAAAAACCCCCGTTTGAAATTTCTCTTCAAATTTTTCTGGCGTTTTTTCAAAGGGCTGAGGACAACTGTTTGCCTCGACGAAATATGCTTCGGTTACGACCCCTTCATCGATATGATTCAAGAAATTGACATTATCAGTGAAAATTATTTCACTTTCGTTCCTAATCCACGCGGAAAAATTATCGATATCGGGTACGTTGCCAAAGAGGACGTATTCGAGAGCGGAAGGTCGTTGTCTCCTGTCTCGCTCGCGGTCTTGAACCAGGCTGCCGCTGATATCGGCGAGAAACTACAGTGTATCATTTTTATATACGGGCGTTACAAGGAATTATTTCCAGATCGAGACTCAAGAATCGATTATTTTGAGGATGCTCAGGCTAAAGCCTTCGACATGCTTGTCTTCGATGGTAGCATAGCTCCGAACGAAGATTTCTCCATGTTCGACTTCTCGGCTGCCATTCAATCTCTCTCTTACTGTTTTGCCACCCCCCGCAGCAGTTTTGTGCCGCAGTCGTTTTTACCGTTCATTTGCTTTTCGCCACAAACCTGGTTCCTCATCCTGATCACAATTATGTCCCTATACGCCGCTTTTTATGCTTTCCATCGCTCGCAATGGACGCAATTCGACAAACTCTACTCGGAGATAGAGCGAAGTGCTTTCGCCAATACACCCGTGTCGTTTTACCTCTATTCGTTCTTGGTGGTTATGAGTCCGTCGAGGGTGCTTTTGGGGCGGGTGATCACCGGAAAGATGCTGTTTTTGATCGTTTCCCTGTTTGTCTTGGTCATCGTGACGGTGTACCAAAGCCAAATGTCGACCCTCTTGGCTAAACAAGTTCGGTACCCAGAGATAGATACATTGGAGGATCTGAAGAATTCATACCTAACGATACAAACTCCAGACCTTGAAGCGTCCTTGGAAATCCTCCAGGACTACCCCTTTTACGACGCTATCAAGACTAAACTTAGCGAAGGACCGTATCAGTACCGCCGGTTCTTGTACAAGACGATTAGAGAATATTATGACATCGATACGCGGATCGTTGATGTTATCACTCCCAATGTTTCAAATGCCAATTTGGATCCACTTACAAAGAATTTTATAGATGCGGCGTCTAATTTCCGATCGATTGTAGAATCCAACGCTGTTGAGCTAGCGGTCTCGAATTTGTGCTACATGGATCGAGGTAACATTAAAGTGGAGGATCCATTATTTATGGATTTCCCAGAACTCCATCTGGTCAAAGAGTGCATGCTCACTTATCCTATGACCCTTCAAATCCAAAAGAATTCTTACCTTTCCGATTTATTCATCGAAACGGTAAGCACGTACGTTGAAATGGGCTTAGTTCAGAGAGTCATGGTGGATGCATTTGACTACGCCAAGGAAAGGGATTCTCTTTTTATTGATGACACCAATAAGGATGAACATACAGCCGAAGCGCTCAGTTTCAAAAATTTACAACCAGCATTTGTCAGTCTCGTTATAGGCTGGATTTTCAGCAGTGTCGTTTTTGCCGTAGAGCTCATGGTTGATATTCCGAATGAGATCCGTATGTCAAGGTTTACTCTGTGGGCCAAGAAACTTGTTTGTCCGTCAAGTCTTTCGGTTTGATTTAATTCATGTCATGGCAAAGGTATTAGGAGACCGGATTGATTCATCACTTATTTGTCTCATCATTTCCAATCATGGCGGATGGAAGGCTCTATCAAAACGAATTACCCAGAAAAAGTGATGATGGAAAGAATTAATCGTTTAAAGCATGTGATAAATAGTGTTAACTCTTCGACGTGATGGAAATGTTTCTTGCCAAAATGTTTTTGTGGTACACCCCGATGATGAAATTGACGGAGTCTGGAGACACCGATTTCTTTGTCTCGTCCGTGGACAGGTTACCTCCATAGCCCAGTCTTCGGACTGGCTGGTCAAAAGTCTGAAAATTACGCCAACTGGTCGGTCGTTAATTTTAAATGCAATCTATATGCTGATCGACGAATGTCCCTTACTGATTGACTTTTGACAAATTGCTCACGAGATTTTGAACGAAATTTACAAGTATTATAACAATTTACATGTTACATGCAAATACATTTTACAACCTAATATATTTTCTTGAAAGTTATCTTGAGACGAAATTACACTCGCTTTTTCCTTTCAAATGTTGCGTATCCCTGGTAAAAATTGGCGATAGGAGCTGCGTTTCAAAATACCATAGGAGTTCTTCTAGCCGACTGAAGAGGGCGATAGAAAATCATATAGCTGGCTGTAGAAAGTGGAAAAAATCATACGGCCGGGCTACACGAAGCGATAAAAAATTATACAGCCGGGCTACAGTTCCTATCGCCGGGCTTTACACTTTGTCGTCTGACTGTTGCTTTTTAGCCATCGGCTATAAAAGGCTATAAGAAATTGTGTAGAAATTCTTGTGTTTTGTAAATCCTTAAGTTTGTACGGAATCACCTTAATATTTACAAAACGCACATTATATTTTCCTTTACTACATTTTTTTTTTTCATCAATTAAAATGAGAATAATCCATACAGAGTGTGCAAACATTTCAAAGTCATGAGTTCAAAAACGTTGACTCCGCGAGATTAAATATTAGAGCCTAACACAAAGCGGAGCGGCGGCGCACTGGCGCCTACAAACCTAACAGGGATACTTCACGCATTGCGCAATGCGTGAAGTATCCCTGTTAGGTTTGAAGGCGCCAATGCGCGTTCAGCGCTGGCTGCCCGCCCGCCTCGCCGCGCCGCAGCGTACCGCGGCGCTTGAAGCAACTTTTTCACACCAGAGGTATTGCACAGTATCATACGAAATTGAAGGCGCTCCAACATATTAGGAATGGCAGGCATCCTTCAAAAGTACGGAGCTTTCCTCGCAAATTAAATCAAGATGCTGCGGCCCAAAAAGAGAGCGGTAGTCCAAAAACTCACTAAGTCCTAGCACCCGTAATTAGTAAGGTTTAGCATAGACTTTATCGCCACGCTGTTGATTAATCGCCATCGGCTATAGTAGGCTATAAGAAATTGTGTTGTCGGCTATAGAAGCTATTGGAAATCTTACAGCCGGCTGTAGGTCTATGGTATTTTGGAACACAGATTCTACTGCCAATTTTTACCAGGGACATTTGCGGTGTTTTAAATAATAGTGTAGATAATTTAAAAATTAGAGTCGTTTTTTCTTTACAAAGGCTAGACTTTTTTGACTGTAGCGCCTTGATGCAAATATTTGTGTTTCACGGGTGAGCACATTGCATGCTCAAATTTCAGGGGCACATTCGATTTTCTTACTTCTTCAGAGATGCAAGGGACGTGTCAGTTGTAGCACTCTAATAACAGAGTACGAACATGTGAAGACTATTATCAGTAAGTGAAACAAGGCCAGAGCATCTCAGACCAAAAATTGAATCGGTCATTCTTAAAAGGACTGAAGCGCCCGAAACGAAAACATATTAGAAACCATAATAATAGTCCCGTTTGAAACCGTAAGTTGTATTTAAGTTAACGCGTGATTAAACAAATCGGGCCATCTTTAGTCCTTTTCAAGATCTCGCTGTTTTCCGCTTTTAAAACTATAGGGCTGGTAAACATGTAGGACTGTATATGAAATGTTCAAAACAAATATCAGTACTGCAGGTTGACCTAAATTAAAGAAATAAAACGGGAGGATGAAAAAATTTTTTTTTCACGAGTGTGTTCACTAACAATATTTGTGAAAGCGCTCGAGTTCATACGAAATGTTTACGCTGTGACGATATCTGCCACATCACACACAATGTGATTACAACAATTGGACATTTTGCAATTCGGAACTATAAATTCTAGCCCGGTTTAAAAACAACGTATGTGCCATTAGTTCCCCTATGCACATAAGTGTTTTTTCCAGAAGAGCCAGAATTTATAGTTCCAAATTGCAAAATGCAGTCCAATTATACGAAGTAAATTATGTGAAACGAGAAGGTCACGACTACCGTTCGTGGCAACGCAAACTTTTAGCCACACTTGGTTTTTCAAGTAAGAAAGTACACGACGGGACTTCCTGAAAAAACAAAAAAATGTTCAAAAATGTTGTCATTATTTCACGTGGAACTGCTACCTTTCTCACTCAGCATAGACGCCTCACTTGACTTGTGATAATTCAAATTGCGGCTTTTGTTTCCTCTTAGGACGGAGGGAGAATTCATACCTGGAAGATGTTGTTGGGCGTGTATTACAGAAGTGAATCCTCGGTGTTGTTATTGTTATTATTGTTATTTACGATGGTTGTCCGGAGGATGGGCCTGATTTGAGTGGTGTTGCTGCGCAGGAGGGATGAGCTTGCCTGTCGATTCGACGAGGTCAGAGTTTCCGTGTAGCTGCTAGAATCCGTGCTCGCCTTCCAGCAGCATGGAATCCACGACAGCGGAGGTAGTCGCCTGAAATAGAACACGTAAACTAATTACATCAAGTTGTTACTCAAAAGAGACGCTCTTCTCTTTTGATTTTGATCTGACAGGTCACTGTTTTTCACGGCCTCCTCCACTATGTCTGAGAATATCACTCAAAAATGTCTAACCACATTTAAAGCCGTGGCCGGTAAGTGGAAAATATTCGACCAATTTAAGCAGAGCCACTACAACATTTGAACCATTTCAATTAATGAACAGGATACTAATGACTTCTATTGCTCATACCCTCACTTCCTGAAAAAACACATTTGTAAACATACATTGGGAATGCAAATCCGGCTGAAATTAGTGAATGCACCACCAGAGGCCAAAACAATTCCGTTGGGCCATACGCGAAAGAGAGGGCGGCCCGCAAAAGCCAAGGAAACTCTGTTGGTTCAAGATTAAGACGCTTCATTTTTGCGATATTTTTTTTTAAAAACATAATTTTAACAATACGACGAGCATTTTTTTTATATAACATACTTTTAACAATACGACGAACGCGCTTTTTTATGAATTCTTTTGAATTTTTAATGAACTTTAAGACGTTTGATTACAGCTCCTGCACTTTAAATTTGCGTGCGAGTTCCACGGTGAAAGAAGATAATTTTCCTGTTCTTCACTTCATTACTCGTGGAAGTATTTTTTTCTCTGTTCACAACTTTGATTTTTCGTGCAAAATTTTTTCCATTGCGTGAATTATTTTTCAATTGCGTGAATTATTACAATTTCTGTGACATGCATTTTCGACTTGGTGATAAACTTACTTTTTCCCTGAATATACACTTTTTTTTGAGTGCCGATAAATGCAACCCATTTTAAAAGCTGCGCAATTTCGTGTATTGTGGAGGAAACATTTTCTTTAATGTGGACGCGCAATAGCGCAATGCGTTATAGTATCGTCTCAGATTGAAGGCGTTCGTAGCTATGAAGCTGTGAACGGGATGTGTTGGAAAAATATACTTGTCACTGACGTTTCTGGTAGGCGATGAAGAGAATACTTTTTTTCTCGACGTCATAGCAAACGTCATGTCTGAGTTTTTGCTCACCTCAACGTTCTGCACGTATGCGTGGAGAAGAGACAATAAATGATGGGATTGGCGGCCGAGTTGAGTGGTGCCAAACTTTGAATGAACGTCGCAACCGCGATGTTGGTCTGAGTCCGCGGGATGTACCCGTAAACTTGCAGCAAGTCGAATACGATGTACGGACTCCAGCAAAGAATGAAAACTGCAACCAGAAATAAAACCATTCCGATCAATTGGACTCATTATAGAAACAACAAGTCCCTAACAATTAAGAAAAGAGAGATTGATGCAAAGAGAGAGCATGAGTCAACATAGTAGAGGGAGAAACGGACAAGTAAATACGACTGAGAGAGAAAAGGAAATTTGCACAAAAATAAAAAAAGACAAGGACAGAATAATTTAAATTTTGTTTTAAAATGTGTCAGTCTAATTCAAATTTGCGGTTTATGTAAAAAATTAATTTTTGTCCTCTTCCAAAGACCCCTCCCACTGGGCGGCACGACGCACACTGAAACGGGATAACATAAGAGGTTGGATATGAAATTCCCGTGTAAAATTTCAAAATTTGATGTTTATTTCGTCACAAATTCAACCTAAGGAATGATCCTGAGAGGCAATTTCACGAAAAAACCAACGGAACCACCCTTAATCATTTTCGTTTCATATTTTCAAAAATACAAGCTTTCAAAGTCTTCAGATTTTGTCCGAAATCTCCTATTGACTCGACGGACGAGGTTGAATGTAAAATTTCAAAATTTGATGTTTATTTCGTCACAAGTTCAACCTAAAGAATGTTCCTGAGAGGCAATTTCACGAAAAAAACCGACGGAACCACTCTCAATCATTTTAGTTTCATATTTTCAAAAATACAAGCTTTCAAAGTCTTCAGATTTTGTCCGAAATCTCCTATTGACTCGACGGACGAGGTTGAATGTAAAATTTCAAAATTTGATGTTTATTTCGTCACAAGTTCAACCTAAGGAATGTTCCTGAGAGGCAATTTCACGAAAAAACCAACGGAACCACTCTCAATCATTTTCGTTTCATATTTTCAAAAATACAAGCTTTCAAAGTCTTCAGATTTCGTCCGACATCTCCTATTGACTCGAGCCACCGTGCGACGCCTAATAAAAATATAAAAAAGCTCTCAAAGCGTCTTGGGAATTTATTAAAGCGTCCAAATTGAATGGATCACTCTCTCCGAGTCGCTGCACCCGCGAGTCCGCCGAAAAGATTCCGCGCGATAAAAACGCGGTGCTGGAGTAACGCATAATTAAGCCGTTGGACGTTTAATATAGGCGAGGAAGAATGTATCACTCGACGGGCTGAATATTTTAACTTTAAGTTGCACATAAAAATTTGTCGGCGGAGAAGGCGGGAACGAGCGCAGCGGGAGAGTGATTTTCTTTTCACGACTTTTTTTGTTCCCTTTCGCACCCTTTTTCCTCTATGACGCTCTGCTCTGGTAGGTCACCGAGTGTGTTTCGTCAAAGGAGTGAGGATTTTAACTCTGAATGCTCGAATTCGGACTCTTTCCCATGTCAACTTGGAACCGTCCACGTTGAATGCTTCGCAAGAAGCTTAACGAGTCAATTGCTCAAAAACTCCTTCAATGGACCACTAGACAAGGTACAAATTTCAGCATTCTGATACATGTTTCTCCACCAAAATTTCACGTAAAACACGATGCGCACAACGAAAATTATCGAAATTAACTCCTTCCAAAGGTATATAATGATTCTTGGTGCGTGAATTGAAACCACCCGCTCATGAAAACTCAATGCTCTACGTGATTCATATCGCGCGCTAAACGTTATCATGAACGTCTCTGCGATAAAAAAATCTGGCAACCTCAATCTTGACGCTTTGGCTCAGCTTTAGCAAATTACTTATAGTTTGAAAAACACATGGTGGGAAATGAACATTGCTCGATTGAGAAGCTTGCTGAAACCGTTGTAGTGGGCAATTTGACTCGCGTAAAGCTTTGAGTTTCTTGTGAGCGAGCAGTTCAAATTCCTCGTAACCAATGTGAAATAAAAACATTAATATCTCCGCTAGGAGTTGGTTTCAGTAATTTTCGTTACGCGAATCGTGTTTTACGTGAAATTCTGGTTAGGAAACATGTATCAGATTGCTTGAATTCGTGCCTTGTCTGGTGGTCCATTGCTCAAAAACTCCTTCAATTCAGTGTGCGTGCAACACGGTCATCCTAGGAGTACGAATAATTGCATCAAAGCGTACCTTTGATAGTAGTATGATCCCATTTGCGTAAAGACGTATAAATCTCACTCACCTATGACTATGACGAAAGTCATCTTGACGGTTTTGATTTTTGCTCGAGGGATGATCCCCCGGGAACTAGATCTCCGGATGTCCGGCTCGATTTCCCCATCTGAAAAAGAAAGAAAATATATTTTTTATATTGCAGAAGAACAGGAAACCGAGAGAGGTACAATTTAAAAAAAAACAATTTAAAAAGCGGGTAACAAAGGCTAAAATTTCACATACACAAAACCAAAACGTTTCGGCTGAAAAATCAGCCATCCTCAGTTGGATAAATCAAAATAAAAATGGTTAAAAATCTAAAATAGTACCTGATAAGTACCTTTCAACTGGGAATGTTGTTATTATCTCGAGAGAGGTACTCGTTCATTTATACAAGAGTTCACATTTCTAACAGCTCAGATGAGCTCACGACCACTCGAATCAAGCGTGACATCATCATTTCTGCAGACGAGTTGTTCCCCCGAGTTTTCATTCTTTGTCGTAGATTCCGTGTGTCAGTTCAAAGTTGAATAGTTTTTATTAAAAGTTATAAATGATTTTAAGTCAACCTACGTATGGTTTTAAAAATTTATACTTCACTGAAGATAATAATTTCCTCAAACCTGAAATCTACAATCGCTGAACCTTAAATGATCAACGACTCTTAAAGATTTTAATTTTACTGTGAGTTTATAAAAACTCACCGGCTTTGTAACCTTGATTATATTCCTGTTGAAAAATGCGCAGTAAAGAATTTGTCATCCGTCAACTTCTTAGTTTAAAAAAATACAATTTTTTACTTTAAAGTCCCATTATCGGAACCTCTCAGGGTTTTTTTTTTTTTTTTTTTTTTTTTTTTTTTTTTTTTTTGGGGGGGGGGGAGGGAGGATATCAATTTGAATCATGCAAAGAACATCAGATATTTTTGCTTCAGTTCAGAATCGAGACCATTGCGTCACTCATTAGGCTCCCAGACAAATGTTCAGCTTCGAGCGAGAATAAAAATTATTTCTATACTATACGCTTCAACACTTCATATAGCTCTATTCTAAGAATTCAATTCTCATTAACTTCTATTTAACTACCGCGTTAGCTTTTAGGACCTAAAAAAAAATTCGAACAGTCCACATCATCTTTCCTGAGCATGGCGATAGCAATTCCTGCGTTGTGAGTTGACGTTGAGTTTGAAACAAAAAGAGAGAATAAGAGGAAAAAGGAAAAGATTGCTCGGTGTTGCCAAGTTACAAGTATCACTACTGATTTGGAGGGGCCCCTAAGCTATTACGAGGCAGGGTTTCAAATTAGATGGATCATCCAAGATGACATTCGGAAATGTGTAATGTAGCGTAGGACTGTTTCCAGTTAAAATGCCTCGAGCACCTGGCCAATGAACTGCACCTGATCACGTGATTTGAAGAGATGAAAAAAATATAGTACAATACATATACGACGGAAAAAGTCTTGCAAAATTCAGGACGATTTGACGTAAATTCAGGAGTTAGAATTTTTGCCATTGTGCATTTAGTCATTAAAAACCGGCATTCGCAAGATAGAAAAAAAGAGAGGAAAAAAGGAAGAAAAAAGAAAAAAAGAAAAAGAGAAAAGAGAAAAGAGAAAAAGAGAAAAAGAGAAAAAAGAGAAAAAAGAGAAAACAGAGAAAAAGAACAAAAGAAAAAAAGAAAAAAGGGAGGAAAAAAACAGATTCGAGCACAGGAATTTGTCAGATCCAATCCCGAGATTGTTCGTAGAAAAATGTGTGATGGCAGTGCGTTACGAGGAAATTACATAGGTATTGCACCCTGAAAATGAATTTTTTGCGAGGTTCTTTCTTTACTTCATTTTTTTGACCGCCCAATGACGCGCAGTCTCGTTGACACGAGGTAAAGTCTAAGCGACACTTTTTTCATTTTAGTGCGAGACTCAATCCATGCTGTAGATGTGGCGTTTTCAGCTTATCGTCCTCGGTGAGTCTGATATACATTCGAAAACTATCCAAATCCTCAACAAAATTTCATTTGGATTTAATGTTTTTGGAGGTTTCAAATATATAGCCCAAATTTCAAAACAAATATTTGAATTATCAACAATAGCGGTTGGCTTACATCCTGAGCTGACTATAATCATACCCGCCCTTCATCTGGAAAATCAATGATCGAAACTATAGTATGGTTATTTGTCCTGATTTAGATTTAGCACCACTCCATAAATTCTTTTTAACCTGTCCCGGGGCACCTCCACAACATTAAATTTAGATTAACTACCTAAAATACAGATAATTTTATATGCGCAAATGTTAGAGCCATTAGTTTAAAAACCATTAGTCTCGTCTCTGAATCCTCAAAACTTAAAGTTTTTACGTGTTGTCCTAATGGTTTGAAGGGTCTTCTCTACTCGTCTCTAATAGCTCTTTCCCTTCCTGTACAGCTACGCTAGCGGGACCTGTTGCTGAGTTACTAGTAATGGCAAGTTATTCCAGTTTGGCGAGGTGCTGGTCATCCTGGGGCAAGTATTCCTTGGCCCAAAACGTCAAGTTCCAGCAGGGTGACCACATTCTTCAGTCCCTCGTCCCTGTGCCGTACGCCCCACTGCCCCCTAGCCATGTATTCTTCGCCGTATCCGATAATCAGATCCTCCACATCGAACAAAGCAAGGAGTTCCCCGACAAGACGGTATCGTATTTTTTCATGACGAGCGTAGGAGCGGTGGGCATGTCGCGGGAAATTAGCGATCGCCGGCAGTTTGTGAATTAGAAACGCGAGGTTTTGTTGTTGGAGAACTTAGAAAATACGATCTTGATTTGAGGCCCCTTCATTTTTCCCTAATACTCTACGCATTGCATCGGAGGTAGTTTAGTTGCCTATCCGACCCAAACCCAAATAAAGTCGCAATTTTCTTTACATACACCTACCTACAGGTGCACACTGTACCAGTTGCTAACACCCAGACAATGAGAATCAAATACACCAAATATTTAAAAATGCAAGGTAAAATCAATAGTAATCTCGCCTTGTTTTTTTCTTCTCCTTTTTATTGAATTTTTGTACTTAATGTCTTTCTATTATTTATCACTATAGTTACTTGCAAATTGCCGACAGTCGCTAATTGCCTGCGGCAGATATAGATTCACCGAGGGAACGTTATGACTTTTCATAGAGAACTAGAATATGTCACTTTACAAGATATAAATTGGGCGTGTTCATGCTAAAAGGAACTGCGTGAAAATTAATGTAATCAAAGCGACGGTGTAAGTCGGCGATCACATAACTCGGTTTGCGACGTCGCAGATTTCCTGTCATACTTTATTTTTTAAACGGAAAACTACTCAACAGCAATTCTTTAAAACTGCCGTGATGTTTCTTCTCTGTGCGAAGAAAATTCTGCATAAACTTCAAGGAATGATGTCAATTCGTGCTCCTTTAAAAAAATAACACAAAGGCGGAGATTTTCAGACACCGCATACGGGCTATGTGATTGCCGACTTACACCGTCGAAAAGGAAATGTGTGCATAGGATTTGCATACTCGATAGTTCCTTTAGATATAATTAATTTGAACGTAGTTCTTTTCGGCGAGAAAACGTCCAATTAAAGCACTTTGTTGTACTTTTATCCTTCAAAATTTTAATGAGAAAAAGATTCCCTCAACGGTGAGCTAGGAAATCAACTTCTCGGCGAGGCGGCGAGGTGTTACCTGACATGTACCCAATACACCGATGGAATGGGGCACAAATCATTCAAATTCGTCAGTTTGTGTATTTCTGACATTTGACAATGACAAACAGACGCAAGGCTTTTGATTTCTTATTATTGACATTTACACTGACGTCAGAGTAACGTATCGGTCAGAGAAAAAATTGGGTAACTGAACGTAGCCATTTTCCTTGACGAATTTGTTGGGTTTAGAAACGCATCTTATATTAATTGCCTCCGACTATAATCGAGACTTCGTCCCTTATCCAGCTTCTTTTCATTGAGGGCCTCACGGCTCCATACGATTTACATTGTGATTATAAGAGGTCTAAAGAGATCCTCATGCTAGCATATCATAAAAAGGGAAATTTTCGCGAACCACGGGTAAAATTCAGCAGTACAACTTTGGAAACGAGTCATTAAAAGGGATTATAATGATGTATCACAATTCACAAGATAAAAATACAAAACTTTGAGGGCCTCACGCTCCAACGATTTACATTGTGATTATGAGAGGTCTAAAGAGATCCTCATGCTAACATATCATAAAATTGGAAATTTTCGCGAACCACGGGTAAAATTCAGCAGTACAACTTTGAAAACGAGTCATTAACAGGGATTATAATGATGTATCACAAAATAAAAATACAAAATATGAAAGAAAATATATTGAAAGTTTTTTACATTTTGAGGTAGGCTCGCACCAACTTCAGAGTTTGTCAAAATCATAGCACGTTATCTGCCGTATTTTCTAATTTTTGCAGAGGGAAATTGTGATCCATGGCAAGGGTTCGTTCCCAAAGTTGGATTGCATTTTAGAATGTTTTTGCAATGTTACGACCACTATCTCTGACTCTTCCATAAAAGCGCATCTCTGCATAGGGAAACCAATGTCATGAAACTATCACGTATTTCGATTTGCGATTGCGACGTTGCAGACCTCCTGTCATACTTAATTTTTCAAATGGAAAACTACACTTCGCCAAGAATTCTTGAAAATCCCCTCGACCTTTTTTCTCCTTGCGAAGAAAACTCAGTGAAAACCTCGAGGAATGAAATTGATTCGTTCTCCGTCAAGAAAACAAAATGAGAGCAGAAAATTTTAAACACCGCAAATGAGATACATGGCTTGGTAGTTTCACCGTCGATGTACACTGAGAAAAAATTTTCGGCGTTTTTACCAAGGTCCGTTGGTACCTTTACCATCTCACTTTTTTACCAACTATTGGTAATTTTACCAAGACAGACTGGTAAGCTTACCTAAAAACTGGCATTTGTACTGTTTTTTCAGATAAGAATACCACTTTTATTGATAATCAATTCCCGGTAACTTTGCCATTTTATCTCGGTAATTCTACCACAGTCGATAAAAAATATTGGCGTTTTTACCAAGGTCCAGTAAAATTACCAATTCCATAAATGGTAATTTTACCAAGAAAAAACTTGGATCAAATAGAACCCTGAATTCTTGGTAATTTTACCCTTTTCTTAGTAAATACACCGAGATTTTTTTTCTCAGTGATGATAGCTCTGAATATTGCAAAATTTGGTCCAGTTATACGACTGAATTTTACTGGAGGTTATCAAAACTTGTTCTTTTTTTGCGGCTATTTTGAGGAACTCCTCGACTGCACCTTAATCACATTATAAGTCAAATGTAAACCCGAGCAGGGGAGGGGCTGTTTATGAGACGACTATGAATACAGCCTCATAATCCTAGAAATCTCAATACGCAGACTCCGTACCCCGTTGACTTGGCGGCGCTGAAGATGCTGACGAAGAATCGTGGGACGCGAGTGGTGAAGCCGGACCGGAGGTACCGCCTTTGGTCATGGACAAAGGTGCGGTAATCGCGACGAGGATGATGTGGGCGGAGCTCCCGTACAACAAATTAACCTGCAACTGCAACCACTACGCCGACTACTTGACCTACGGCCGGACGTTCGGGGCCAAGTGGAAGGTCTGGTACCAACCCATGAGCAAAGAGTGCCCCCTATACACTCCCTTGGATGGAGACATTAATCCGGGCAAAGTCCCCATTTTGGATGGATACGGCAATGACATGGAGCTCGTTGAACTGTACGAGAGGGTGGATTCTAAATCGGGGCTCACTCGCTGGGTAATGAAGTTGGAGTAGCCTCGGGTTGAGAAGATGGAGCCTTGAGACGGAATCACAGATAATATCGGCAACATTTTCCAATAAGGAACCACTATTTCTGGCTCATTTTAGAAACACACTGGTAAAAACAACCTCTTGGACCAATTCCGCATTGCATTGACTTGAGAGTGCAGTTTCTTGTCGCCGGATTTAAGAGTCTTGAACTCTTGTTTCAAGCGGATTTTGCATTGAAACAAGAGTCCAGACTCTTAAATCCGGCGACAAGAGACTGCACTCTTGAACCAAGAGGTTTTTTTTTACCAGTGATACATACTATTGGTTTCCCTATGCAGAAAGGTGCTTTTATGGAAGAGCTAGAGATGGTGGCTCCTTATTCACTGGAAAAAGAAACACATTGGATCTGGAGTCCAGACTCTTGAAAACATTGACAAGAAAAAATACTCTTGATTCAATCGGATTTTCGCTTGAATCAAAACGAAACCCGCTTAAATTAAGAGGCTTGGTTCTTGATTTAAGCTTAAATCTGATTGAATCAAGAGTACTTTTTCTTGTCGATGTTTTCAAGAGTCTGGACTCTAGATCCAATGTGTTTTTTCCAGTGTTGCAGAATGTAATCCATATATGGACCACGACTAGCAGAGAAGAACCTCGTCACATCACCAATTGCCAAAAACCGGGCAGTTTAATTTTGTACAAGAGATCGTTTGTGCGGATGAATTTGAATTCGTAGGAATTTGCTTCGTACTTTGAAGAAAATTCACTGAAATTTGCATGAAAAAATCCGCACGTTTTCATGTAAAAAATTAGTGCCCAATTAAATTTGGCAATATCTGATGTGGCTTGGTTCCTTTTTGCTTGACGCGGGCCATGTGAACTGCATTTTAGAAATGAAGAACTACTATTTCTCAATCATCCAAAAAGGCACCTCTCCGCAAGTATGCGTTGTTTCAAAAGTGAGCCAGAAATTATAATTTTCTATTGTAAAAAGAAGTCAATTTAGCATACTGCCATACTCTGTAACAACAGCTTATAACTATTTAGTTAACAGTCATCATTTGATGAATCTTTGCATTGACTTCCGATTATAATTTAGATAGATATGAACAAATCCTTTATGTTTTAAAAAGAAAAAAAAACTGTCTATAATTTCTCAATGTAAAAGTGAAATTTTTAAAAGTAATTTTTGGTTTGTTACGCAATCTGAATATACAATTAACTATTAACTAACAGACGCAGCTAATTTAAAAAATATCCCTTCCATTTAATGCACGAATGCTCGTCCCATGCAAATTTTTGGAAATTACCAAGACAAATCTGAATTGTAAATCCAGAACTTGAATTGTACTGTTCATTCACACCAATAAATCCGATGCCTTACCATCCGTCCGTCCATTCTTCAAGCCGAATGATTAATTATTAAAGCTTCAAAAAATGTCCATTGGGCAACACAGTTGGTTACATTTGTAATTAAAGGGAGAAAAAAAATGAGCTGCGCAGGGAATAATTATTGTTTGAATTACTCTCTCCAGGTTGGTAAAAAAAAAAGAAAACCAGGAGGGAAAAAAATCGACATTCGATGCCCAGTTTATGACGATTTCCTGTCTATGATAAATTTCATGGCACGGCAGGAAGAGAAGCTCAAAATTAGAGATGAAAGAGAGAGAAAAATGAAGCCAAATAATTAATTTTCTACAGTGGCGTGGCTTGACTGATCGATTATCGATATTTTCCCATTTGAAAACGCGGTAAAGAATCGATTATTAAGGTGTTCACTGCGAGCACCCTGTTCATCAATCCTTTTCCATAGGTTTAAACGGTAGATCAATCCGTAAATCGAAAAGTACGCCTTGCCACTAATTTCCTACATTCTATTTGAAGTGAAAAGCAAGAGGGGGAAAATTGTAAAGAGAATTGATTTTAATGAGTCAGAAAAAAAGCTAGATTGAAAAAAAAAATGTATCTCTGAGAGCAATCATACTCCCGAAGTTCAACTTTCCTGCCGGCCTCGGTTGTAATATTCACCGTTCATTGATTTATCCATGAGAGAATAATTAAAAAACTCCCCTCCATAACACCCCTCGGGGTCTCGTCATAGAATTATTTTGACTCTTGCGTGGATCAAATTGCATAGCCTTTCCTATGAAGTAGTGGCTTCACTCTTGTCCACATTTCAATTTGCTGTGGACGCTAGAAAATATGATGTCATAAAGGATGCCCTTCAGGACGCCCCCTTCCCCCCAGAAAAGGAGCCTAGCCCCACCAATGCATGTTTTGTATTTTACATCAATGTAACAGTTATTTGCGGTTTCAGGAAAATTAGGTACTTGAGACTTTACTTCTTTGTTTTTGCCTCGTTTTCGCAACCCGTGAACTTTTAAAAAATACCTATACAATGGTGTGATCGGTGGTATGGAGCTATTCACAAAAGGGCGCGTGTAGCGAAAACTAATCCCTGTTGTTTTCCATGTCACTCGATGAATGGTTGCAAGCATTGGATATAACTCACTCGTTACACTCATTCAACGTTGCAGGGTTATGCGATGGATCTGGAATTTTTTACAGAAACATGGTGATCCAGAAGCCCTGCCACCACCCCTCGTACTAACTAATTTGAGATGAAGACTTGAAAATGCGGGAGTGTCTATTATCCATATATTAAAGGAAACTACTTTTAGCTACTATTTGCTAATTATCTTCTATCCAAAATGGCATTGGCGGATCCAGGAAATTGGCGTTATTGTCTTGGACAAATGGAAATGTATCGATTCTTGGAGAGGCCAGGTGCTCCGACAAGAAGCGATTATTTAGTATAGGAGGAAATCCGGTGTAGCGAAATTGCTGGATCCGCCTCTGCAAAATGGTTGCGCCTGATCAATTTCAATTTCACAAAACATTGATTGGCATCGGTGATAGATAGAGATTTGCAATTTGGATGATAAATTCTGATAGACCGAAATGGAGCTCAGACGAATAAGATGAGCCAGAGTCTCGATAATAGATCAAGTAATGAACGAAAGAGTGTGTGAGATAATGAATGCCGAGAAGGACATCATCGTTCGTGAAATTATGACCATAACCGCTGTCTGGTATGGTCATGTTCGACGTATGGCGGATGACAGATTGCCTAAGAAGGTACCAAATTGGGTTCCTTTCAGAAGGAGACGAAGCGAGCGCCCAGCGACATGTTGGAGAAGTGACATTCAAAATGAAAATACAAGGAGCAATTTACCAAATGACCTCTGTTTCGATAGACAAGGACGGCGAATAGGAGTCGGAGGGAGTGTCATCTCGCGATGTGAAAACCGACACTAGTCCGATCGTCCAAAAATGTCAAGTCTATATCGCGATTGGACCAAAAAAAAAGGGTGGTCCGGGACTTTTCAATCATCCTATGGGAGGGGAGGGGGTGGAAAAGCTGATTTTCGAGCGAAATCTGTCAATCGTGGACTCAGTGGAACAAGAGGCTCAAAATAATGAGTCTTGTTTTGCGTTGGCGGGGCCTCATTGAAATCCACGTGGCATATACGGCATTCGTGATCTCGTACCTAGACATGTTCCATTAGAACGTATACTTTTTCCATTAGAACGTATGTTTTTTATGCAACACTTACTACACTAAAAGTGATGATAATACGAGGCTAACAAGCAGGGAAAGCACATTAATGAGGACTGGAATTGCTAAAATTACACGCTAAAATTGCCCAGTACTATGCTGGGCTGAAGAAGAATGACGTGCGAAAATTTAAAAGTTGTCTGATTTCTACCAATAAAATACTCATTTTTGAAGGAAGTTGGGAATATCTAGACGTATTTAAATACAAAAAACCTATCTTTATTGTAACCTCTGCCCTAGAACCATAAGGCTACGTGCATGACAGAGCCCAATTCACGCAATGAGATTAGTTCAATTTGACTTGAATAAGTCCATTTGGACATCTGTACGCGTCTGCAAGCTGGATGGAACCACTCGAAAATGAATTAAATCAAAAAGAACTATGTGAAGAGAAGACGAAAGCTACATAAACAGTTTCTTTTAGATTTCATGCATTTTACACATTGATGGATCCTTTTAGCATTATCCTTACACTTTACAGAAGAATAATTCGCAAATTTCTGGACGGAATCGGAAATATAATTCTTCGAAAAATCTTCACATTTTTTTTTATTTATTATTAATGTAATTTACATATATAGAAATTACATGATGATTGCCAGACCCACAAAAGTCTTTATGAATTTTTCTTATTCTAAATACAAAATATAAAGAGATACAGCGCTTTACGAGCTGAAAACTATTTCAGAAGAGAGAAAACAAAGGGGGGGGGGAATCTTTACATACATATTCTTAATTTCCGCGGAAATTTCACAACGTTCAAATTTTCATCCATCGTTTTTCCTAAGCACGGTTCCGAGCATGTGACGAATATGAAAAAAAAAAAACTAAGTGCTTTTAAAAATAACTCTAAGTGCGCGCGTAGGTTACGTCAATATCGTGTCATTTTTGGGTTTTTTTCTGAGAAAATATTGTCATGCAAACCCTAAAAAATATGATTTTTAAATAATAATCCACCGCGTGAAGTGATGCGCAAAATCGCTTCAAACTCATGAAGTTCAGTGTTGTATTTTCCTGTTGAGTTAGTGTGGAGTACCTTTCATAGGGAGAGCACAGTAACAATGTAACAATAGGTTAAAATTTCTAAAGCAGCAGCCCGTGACGATGGTGATATCAAAAACATGGGAGATATGTTCTCCTATGTTTTTGATATCACGTAACAATATATAGCTCTTATAGACAAATATAGAGCTCTTAGGACCTAAAAAGGCAGGTAACCTTCTTAAACAGAAGATATCACTGCCAATCTTCAGATTCCAATATCACTACAAGATGGTCAAGAATGGTCATTAAATGAGCGTTCTTCCGCTGAAATGAGTAGATTTATGCAAAAACTAAGTCAAATCGTGCCTCTTTACAAACAACGGGTCGTGACAATTGTAATAATAAATCACTCTGGATAATTTGAATTCATAACTTGGCTGCCCTTTTGGGTCCTGAAAGCTCCATGACCTCAGCCGAACCTTGACGAATCCGTCGGAAACCGTTTTTCTCAACGTGAGACCTTCTTGAGGAAAAAAGTTATCAAAGACACGACTATGAATATCTATAATTATCTATTTTTCCATCTATCTATTTATTGATTCATCGGGTTGTTCTATCTAAACCTTCTCCACACTGAAAAAAATATATGCACTCACGCTTCGTAAATTGAATCAGTGAGTTCGAAAACACACCAATCGGGGAAAAAAAATTGTTCAGGAAACACCTAAAACTGCGCAGCGGGTGAAGAAGTTACTTTAAGAAAAACCTTTTTGGTGCCAAAGGACAAGTACTCAGAGACTTTATAAAGCACTAAGTTGAAATCGATACACCATGTTTGATGACAGAGAATTAAGCGTTTAAACATTTTCGAGTTGGTGTGTTTTCGTTCTCACCAACTTTCAGATACTGATTTTTCATAGTCGGCCCTGAAAAATTTATATTATTCGACCTGAATAACGCTTGAATATTTATACGACTTGTAGGTACAAAGTATACTGAACCGAAAAAAGAAAACCGCAAAATCGGATGGTCACCCGTTTCCCTTGAAATGGCCAAAAATTGGTATTTCCAATGAAATACTTCGATTTTTCCCTTTTCCTGTCGCTGTTTCGAGCACTTCCGATTGCAATTTCGAAATTTCCTTTTGCGTGCAGATGCTTCTATCCATAAGTGTTACTAAACCGAAAAAAAGTGAAAATCGAAAAAAACCCGAGTTGGTGTGTTTTCGAACTCACTGGTTCAATTATGGGTCGGGTCCACATACGGACCGTGAAAAATTTGATGCCGGCCTATGAATAGAGATAGAGTCCATTTTAGTATGAACAAAAATTACATACGAGGAGTATGTACTCTGAGTCCATACCGTATATACGGTAAGTTCATACACATGCTTTTCCATACACGACATGTTTAAAAGGCATATCTCTGCTCTAGTCGTGAAAGCCGGATCGTATGTGCGAGCAGTTCATACCTTAGATTTTCCAAGCAGTATGGAGTATGGACTCTCACCACACAACGAAGGTGTAAGTCGGCAATCACATAACTCGGTTTGCGACGTCGCAGATTTCCTATCATACTTTATTTTTTAAACGGGAAACTACTCAACGGCAATTCTTTCAAACTGCCGTGATTTTTCTACTCTATGCGAAGAAAATTCTGCAAAAACTTCAAGGAATGATGTCAATTTGTTCTCCTTTAAAAAAATAAAATAGAGGCGGAGATTTTCAGACAACCGCAAACGAGTTATGTGATTGCCGACTTACACCGTCGATAACCATTTTTTTTCAGTGCAGGGGCGGTGACGTATAGGGCGGCACCCCTTGATCCACCCCCGCGCGGTTGGTGAGCACCACAGTTTCGGCCTCCGTATTCGCATGGATCCTCGTGTAGAGCGGACAAGAGGCGTTCATGGGCTGGTACCAGAGCTTCTTCTTCCTCCCGAACGTGCGCCCGTAGACGAGGTAGTCCGCATAATGGTTGCAATTGCATCGAGTGATGTGGTACGGGAGCATTCGGTTGTGGAGGCGACGGGCGATGATGGCGCCCTTTTCCGCCACCACCGGGCGCCCCTCCGTTGGCCGCGGGGGCAACACCTTTGGAGATGCAAAATGAAAGTTTATAAATGCCTGGGAATTTCGCTTGACTTGCAACTGCATCTCACTTCATCCACACGAAGTTTCAGTTTTTCCCCTTTCTTTTTTTATTTTTTTTCTTTCATTTTATGTTATCTATTTGCAGCTCACTGATAACATGAATGCCCACATCATTTTAAAAGTATTTATGACTCTTTCCGAAACTATCGACATGCATCGATCGAAAAATGAAAACGTGAACCGATCGACGTGATTCGATCGAAACAGATTCGATGGACGACCGTCAGTCGATAGACAACTCCGTAAATCGACCGATAAATCCGTGATTCGATCGAATCGGTGTCGATCGGTTCACGTTGCTCAATGCACGTTTTTACTTTTCAATCGGTTTACGTCGATTATATCCATACCCTCCAATATATAATGCCAACATACTACCCAAAACCATAAAGGAGGAAAAAACTAAAAAAAAACAAAAAACAAACTAAAAGTAAGGTAAAAGAGACGAGGTTTGCATGATTTCTTTCGTATTGATTAGGTTTTTCTCGTGAAGTTGGACGCATTCATTCTGATTCAAGGAACCATTTGGATCAAAACGAGCTATGAAATAAGCAAATTTCATGAATATGATTACTTTTGATTAAATTCATTTCTACATAGTTCCTAAAGGCATAAATACGTTTAAAATGGACCAGATTGATGTGAGAAACTTCAGCAACTTGATACCTAAAAATGCCGCTCTGTTGCTGAGATTGTACAACAAATTGTATCCTCTAAAAGGTACACGGACTTTATGTCCACTTTTTTTACGTCCACAGACTTTTCGTCCACAATTTTTACGTCCACAGTTCTAAAGCCCACACTGTTGTTAAATCCATTACTTAAACGTCCACTAAGTTAAGTCCACAAAATGTAAAGTCCACTAAAATCAAATTCAAGCGTCATATTTTAGTCCGTGTGTAAAATTATATTGACAATATCGAAATGAGAAAATTAAGAGAGAATGACGTGTTGTTATCGTAACTCATATTTTAAATGAAATGTTAATTTCTTCTTTTGATTCATCTTTTCAAATTGTCTTTGGTAAATACTTGGTTTAATTTCTATCCTTGAAATTTCCGATATAAAATATGCCTTAAATGTATATTCTTTTTTTTTAAATAAAATTGATTACTTCATTTTAAAAACAGTTACATTTTTAAAACGTGGTAAATACTTGTAAAACCTTTTCCAAGCAATGGCATCGATATGAATCTCAATAAGCCGTAGATGTGATGCAAGAAACTATACAAAAATTAATAAAAGAGGAAAAAAACTAAGAAGCACGCAATTTTTTGTTTTTAACTTATTTGTACATCGACCTCCTTGAGTCAAATAGGTCCAATTTTGGGCGCATAGTTGCGCTTACACCACGCTGCAGCACAGTAAAAGGCCACAACTTAAAAGCATAAATTTGAATGCTTTGGAAATCATTAAAGTTGACACGGAACCACTATTATATTTACAAAAAACACATTATATTTTCCAGTAGTACATCTTTCTTTTTTATCAGTTTAAAAGGGAATAATCAATGCAGAGAGTGCAACCATTTCAAAATCATGAGTGGAAAAACGCTGACTCCGCGAGTTTAAATATTAGAGCCAAACACAGAGCGGAGCGGCGTGTTAGCAGCGCAGAACGCGCACTGGCGCCTACAAACCTAACGGGATACTTCACGCATTGCGCAACGCGTGAAGTATCCCGTTAGGTTTGTAGGCGCCTATGCGCGTGTCAGGCTGGTTACCTGCCGCGCCGCAACGCTTTAAGCAACTATTTCGCGTCAGAGGCGTTGCACAGTATCCTACAAGATTGAAGGCGCACGAAATAACTAGTAAAAGAGGACTTTCAATTTTGACTGCATCTGTTACTGAAAAATGTTTAATTTGGCATTCGAGCGTTTCCTCTCCCGCCTTGGTTTTTATCTTATCATATCCGTACAGTGTACACATGAACATATGTTTTTATCTGCTCTTAGAGCCTGTTCTCTTTCATGACTTGATTCATGAATGAAATGTTTTTAAGAATGAAGGTAGTAGTAGTATGCATTTATTTTTGAGGTTGTTCCTGTCATTTAAATGAGAAAAAAAAAATGTGGACATAACATGTCCACAATTTGGAAATTTTGGACATATTCATGGTTGGACATTAAATTATGTGGACTTAATAAAGACTGGACTTAACGTTTAGTGGACATAAATAGCGGTGGGCATTTATTTAATGAACGAAAGGTAGGTGGAAGGTCCTGGAAGCCTCTAAAATTTTACAACGGTTAGTCAAATATTATGAAATGGGACCGTGTTAAGCAGAAAGGAACCAAGCCACATCAGCTATTGCCAAATATAATTGGACAATTTAATTATTTACATGAAAACGGTTGTGAGGATTTTTGAGCGAATTTCAGTGAATTTTCTACTTAGCACGAAGCAAATTCCTTAAAATTTTCAAAGGAATCCGTACAAATGATCTCTTGTAAAAAATTAAATTGCCCAATCAATACTGATGGTGACTTGGTTCCTTCCTGCTGAGCGCGGTCCAATTGTACCCTTCAAAATTTTACAACGGATTGTAGAGCATAATGGGTACCTCAAGGTTTGTGGTTCGACAGAGAACAGTGACGGTTAGGAGTCGTAGATCGCGAGGGAGTGCTATAAAGCGACCTTTATGTATGTTTTAGAATATAATGAAATATCATGGAAAAAGTTATGAAATGTAACATATTTGAGCACCTTGGCGTACTTGAGCATCTGAGTGCAGGAGGCCATCTCGCGATGAATGATCGTGGGGATCGTATCCGACCAGCTAAAACTCGTCCTCTCCACGTGGAGCAACTCGGTGGAAGAGAGGGCGAACATGACGTGACTTGGCGGGAGCGGCAAGAAAGGGATCGGGATCACCGAGTTGAGGACCCGGTCGCCCTGCTCGAAGCGCGCTGACCTGAACAGCCCCCGACGAGCTCCCGACACCCCCAGTAGCAACAGACACAAGACACAGAGGGATCCACCAGTATAGACCGGGTGGTACATCATCGGTTGGGAATTATGTCCGAAAAATCTGAAGCAAAATATGGTCTAGAGTAGAGTCCCTTTATACTGAGAGTCAAGACAATGCGAATCCATTTCTGATTGGTCAACCGGATTTTAGGCCTTCACAGTGTCACAAACGGGAATAAAGATTACATTTTCACCAATTGCAAAGATTATAATCTGGAATGGACCGAGGAATTTCGGGTTCGACAAGGAACAAACGGAATGAGAGAAGGAACGGAGAAAGGAATTTAAGAATGAGCCGATCAAAGATTACGAAAAACGTTCAATTTGTGTAATCTTTATTCCCGTTTGTGACTCCATGAGGGGTGTTGTCTTGACTCTCAGTATAAAGGGACTCTAGTCTAGAGGTGGATCTGGAAGAGAAAGGACATGTCGAAATGTGGAGCTTTCAGGACCCAAGGCAGCTAACCTGGGTAAAAAAGGGCAGTGACATTTTCTGTGTTAGAATAAACAAAAAATGTCACCGCCAATCTTCAGATCCCGATATCAAACCAAGATGGCCGAGAATAAGCGCTCCTCCGCAAAAATGAGCACCTTCGTTAAAAAACTAAGTCAAATACGTGTTTCATAAACGACGGGTGTAACATTTCGACGGCGTAAGTCCGCAACCACGTAGCTCGTTTTCCCTGTTACACATAAAAATCCATGCTTTCTGGAGCTCATCCAGAAATCGAGATACGCCCTTACGTCAGAGGAGCGACGTTTTGTGCCCAAGAGCTCCGTATTTCGACAAGTCTGTATTCTCCCAGATCTTCTGCACTTTTGAAAACGGGTCGATGGATGCTGAATCAACGAACGAATTTTTCGGTAAATAGACATTTAAGGCTCGCAATGCAGCAACGATAATGTAAATTTGCGAATGTAATTAACGATTTGCCGAAAATTTAATTAATTTACAATCCTACTCTACACAGAAATGAGAAATTGAGCACCAGAGAGGGTAAGAATTTAAGAATTCTATGTTTCCTCTTCAAAATTCTCGCAGAACACGATTCACGTAACGTAACGATATTATTAATGTTTTTATTTTAAATTGGCAACGAACAATTTGAATTTCCCGCTCACATGAAATACCAGAGTCCTCTAACTACTTCAACTAATATCGTGCACTACAAAGGTTTTGGCGGATTTTTGGCTAGACTTTTTGTCAAATAAAAGAGACTTGAATGAGGCACTAGACGATCGTGATTACGAGACACCATTTTCAGTTGCGTTTTACAGACTGGTATAAGAAGATGCGATCCATCACTTTTCGCAATGCTAATCAACGTCATAGCCTCTGTCATAAATGGCGTGCCTAACGTCACGTAACGTCGAGCCGCACACCGCGCGCAGTGTTTGACCTTAAAACCCAGTCAAAATTACTTCGTAGTTTAAACCGTTCAGCCCCGTTAAATGCTCATGCTCATATCCGAAACAATGTGCATAAGAGGTATATGAAAGACGCGTCATTTGATTTACAACGTCAATATAGTCCAAATGCTTCAAAAATGCTTATATTTGAGTTTAATATGTTTGATTTCTGCAGTTATCTGAGCTTATTGTGTTCAAGCTTTGAACTTGCACCGTCTCGACTATAAATTGTGTTTTTTGGTCGATTGAACTGAGGATCTCATGAAGAAAGAGCCTCGCCAAAAGTGTCTTTTTTCGCCCCTATTGTTATACCCGAAGTTGGCACCGGACAGTGCTCAACATGGGGGACAAGCCTATGGTAAGACAACTTCCATGCAAAGTTTCAACTTGAAGTGACCTGGTTTAGGCTAAACAGCGTTGCCAATTTTTCCGTTTCATGTGCTAAAATCAAGGATCATTGACAATTAGTTCGGGCTACGTAGACTAGTACACCCAAGTTGGTCAACGGGAACAGGGCGCAAACAAATGTTATGTAAAGGCAAACTTCCACGGAAAAAAGTTTCAACTTGAAGTGAAACTCGTTTAGGCTGTACCGCGATAGCAATAAAAATATAATGCGCTAAACACACGAAAAATACTTGGGTTCGTTACATGGTTCAACAGGACTATTATACCGGTTGGTCCAGAGGACAAGGATCAAATGAAGTTATGGTAAGGCAAACTTCCAGGAAAACAGTTTCAACTTGAAGTGAAACCCGTTTAGGCAGTAAGCGTTGCCAATTTTCCATATTTATGCGCTAAATAGAAATTACTAGAATCGTCATGGTTCAACAGACTATTATACCCGGTTGGTACCGAGACAGGGCTCAAACGAAGCTTATGGTAGGTAAACATTCAGGAACAAGATCCAACTAGAGAGAAACCTCGTTTGGCTGTACAGCGTCGAATTTTCCATTTTTAAGCGCTATACTAAGGAATACTGGATCATCATGGTTCTAAAGCTAGTATACCCGAGTTGGTCACGGACAAGGCTCAAACGAAAGTTAGGGTAAGGCAACTTCTAGCAGTTCAACTAGAAGTGAAAATGGTTGAGGCATATACAGGTCGCCCATTTTTCATTTTTATGCGCCATAATACGAAAACTGAATCATCATGGTTCAACGACTAGTTTTACCCGAGTTGGTCAACGAGACAGGGCTCAAACGAAAGCTTATGTAGAAAAACCTTCCAGAAAAAGTTTCAAACTGAAGTGAAATGTTTAGGCTCTACAGCGCTAGCAATTTTACATGATGAAACATGATGAATCAGTATTTGTGTGAGTATGGCGCATAAAAATGAAAAATTGGCGACGCTGTATAGCCTCAACCAGGTTTCACTTCAAGTTGAAACTTTTCCTGGAAGTTTGTCTTACCCTAAGCTTTCGTTTGAGCCTTGTCTCGTTGACCAACTCGGGTATACTAGTCTGTAGAACCATGATGATCCAGTATTCCTTAAGTATAGCGCATAAAAATGGAAAATTGGCGACGCTGTACAGCCTAAACGAGGTTTCACTTCAAGTTGGAACTTTTCCTGGAAGTTTACCTTACCATAAGCTTTCGTTTGAGCCTTGTCTCGTTGACCAACTCGGGTATACTAGTCTGTAGAACCATGATGATCCAGTATTCCTTAAGTATAGCGCATAAAAATGGAAAATTGGCGACGCTGTACAGCCTAAACGAGGTTTCACTTCAAGTTGGAACTTTTCCTGGAAGTTTACCTTACCATAAGCTTTCGTTTGAGCCTTGTCTCGTTGACCAACTCGGGTATAATAGTCTGTTGAACCATGACGATTCAGTATTTCGTGAGTTTAGCGCATAAAAATGGAAAATTGGCAACGCTGTACAGCCTAAACGAGGTTTCACTTCAAGTTGAAACTTTTCCTGGAAGTTTGCCTTACCATAAGCTTTCATTTGAGCCTTGTCTCGTTGACCAACTCGGGTATAATAGTCTGTTGAACCATGACGATTCAGTATTTCGTGAGTTTAGCGCATAAAAATGGAAAATTGGCAACGCTGTACAGCCTAAACGAGGTTTCACTTCAAGTTGAAACTTTTCCTGGAAGTTTGCCTTACCATAAGCTTTCGTTTGAGCCCTGTCCCGTTGACCAACTTGGGTGTACTAGTCTACTTATGCGCCGAACTAATAGTCCAATATCCTTGATTTTAGCACATGAAACTGGAAAATTGGCAACGCTGTACAGCCTAAACCAGGGGTCACTTCAAGTTGAAACTTTGCATGGAAGTTTGTCTTACCATAAGCTTTCATCTGAGCACTGTCCGGTTGACCAACTCGGGTATAAAAAAAAAGGGGCGAAACTTGGCGAGGCTCTTTACTTTGTAATATTATACGGCAAGATTTTGCTGCATCACCTATTTTTATCTCTCTCGACGAACCACTACGAAAATGAATTGATATATGCACATATTTACAACAGTATTTACCAACACACGAAAAAGACAGGTAAACAACCAAAGCTCCAGAGTAGATCACGGGAAATAAGAGCATGGGGTTCTTGGATGATACGGACATTTGCAATTAATTTTGGTAGTACCCCTATCAATTAGGCTACTAACTCAAATGATGTAGCACTTTACCCAAACTTAACTGGCGGTACTATCGGAATCGGGCTCTCGACAAGGTACGAATTAAAACACTACGCAAGATGTTATCTCTTCAAAATTTCGCGACAAAAACGAATCACGCGACGAGAAGTCTGAAAATCAAATCCTAAACAAGATCTAAGTGATGAAACGAAAGTAACGAAAACTAAACGAAACGAAACGTAACAAAAGGGAAATCGAGGTAACAAAGTGTGGGCTAAATAATGAAATACAGAAAGTTTAAAACTAAAAAACTCAAACTCACAAGAATAAATTGAAATTGGCAATTTTAATTTGTGAGTTTGAGTTTTTTTTAGTTTTCTACTTTCTTTATTTCAAGATCTAAGTGTTTACAATTAACATTGGTTAAAATGGCAAAAATACAAACGACGTCATTTGTGTAATCGAACTTCCATTAGACCTGTATTAAAAATGTTTGCTAGTATCTCGTTCAGGCGTAGTAGGCGTACCAGAATTTTAGAAGATAACCCCGAATACTATTTTTCCGTGATACAAATCATCGCGATAACAGAGGTAAGTTACTTGTTTTTGCGTTGAACTAGTAAGACTTTAGGTTAAAATTAAATTCATGGTATGATTCATTAAATTCATGGTATCATGGTATGGTATATACAGCACTTAAATATTACTAACTATACACTGGAAAAAAAAACACATTGGATCTAGAGTCCAGACTCTTAAAGACATCGACAAGAAAAAATACTCTTGATTCAATCAGATTTAAGCTTAAATCAAGAACCAAGCCTCTTAATTTGAGCGGATTTCCTTTTGATTTAAGTTACAATCTGATTGAATCATGAGTCCTTTTTCTTGTCAATGTTTTCAAGAGTCTGGACTCTAGATCCAATGTGTTTTTTTTTTCTCAATGTATTCATTTATGTAAATATTATTCTACCTCTCCTTCTCTATTGCTAATGATTGCTGTTACGTGAGCTGTCGGTAAGCTCTCACTGAAAAAAAAAGTTCGGTAAATCCGAACTAGTTAGGATCATACGGAACCAGGTTTTGTTCGGTACACCGAATTATTCGGTCTGTTCAACCGAATTGTTCGGTTTAGGCGACCGAACGATAATAAATTCTTACAGTTCGGTTCAGTGGACCAAACAAGTCGGCTGAGCAAACCGAATAATTCGGTCGCGTGTACCGAACAAAATCGTGGTCCCATATGATCCTAACTAGTTCGGATTTACCGAACTTCTTTTTCAGTGATAGCTGGAATGAATCTAGTGAGGAGGGAGACTTACTTTTGGTGCACTCGGCCCGTTTGATGGGGGAGAGGGTCTTGCTCTTGGACCAGATCGTGTAGACGATGACGGTGTAGCAGGCCGTGATGATCACCGCCGGGATGACGAACAGCGTCGTCGCCACCAACGTCATGTACACTTGCCACTGCCACTGTGACGAGAAGTCGATCCAGCACTGCAGCTTCTCTGCAAAACACAACAGTTACTCCTCAGTAGTTTCAAATTAGTCGTAGGAAAATCAACGGGATAATTCATGATACAACGTCAATCTTCTGCGCTGCGTATTTAGAAATTTTTCCGCGCAGGGAGCGCCGCAGAGTGAATCGAATCAATGGAGATGTTGCATGCGTGAAAGATTTGCAATTTGACAATGGAGATGTTGCATATGTGAGGAATTTGCGATTTGACAATTGATTCTAAGTAAAAGTTCGCGAGAAACACGATGGTCCCACTGTTTTTCTCTGAAATCAACTCCCAAGCTCAAAAAAAGGCTTCAAGTTGAGGCCAAAATGGAGGAGATATCCCACGCTATCCTGAGAGTCCACCTCTACATCAAGACAAACTCTCCATGCAAAGATAGGGAGCAAATACATTGACAGGGCTGCCACTTTATTTGGGGACTCTAAGACTGAAAACACGGCAACCCTTCTAATGTATTTGCTCCCTATCTTTGCATGGAGAGTTTGTCTTGATGTAGAGGTTGGACTCTCAGGATAGCGTGGGATATCCCCTTTATTTTGGCCTCATCTTGAGAGCTTTTTTTGAGCTTGAAAGTTGATTTCAGAGAAAACTAGCGGCACCATCGTGTTTCTTGCGAACTTTTGCATAAGGAAGTGACGATGTAAAGTAAACACTATGATACGAAGTGTTCGAGTCGGTGCTCGATACGCAGCTCGCCCAGAGAATTTAAGCTGACTGTATAATATATGGTATCAGTTGTATTTGAAGGCGTTTGATGCGTAGTTGAATCACCGTACTCACAAACGCGTCGAACATGAAAAACCTCGGAATTTAGATGAATTGTAGAAAATTGCTACACACTGGAATATAAATTACATGAAGTTATCATTAAAAATAAAGTATCCTCTTCAATCGACAGTGAAATTTCTCGAATCAAGCCGTTTTTTGCTCGATATTTAGGTGGCGTTCTTTTTTGAACCTATGAAACGTGTATTCTGCTTGTAAAGAAAAGTATTTTCATAACGGCAAATCAAAACATATTCCTACTTTAATGAACTCACTTTCTTCAAGTGCAACGTTGTCAAATATCTGGAATTCCAAAAATTCGTTAATGACGATTGACGGCTATTTTCGCAAGTTAAAAACACTATTTTCCTTCTATTTAAATCCACTATGAAACTCGATTTAATGTGAGGCAGACTATTAAACCGAGAATCGATAAATACAGATTTCTTTCAACATAAATTTAAATGCTGAAACTGCAAAGATGCCAGCATGTATGCTAACCATTGTCAAAGAATTTCCGCAATTCGAAATATTTGACAACGTTGTACTGGAAAAAAAATGTCTTTATTTTAAATAGAAATATTTCCGGATTTGTCACCAGAAGGGATCTTTCTTAAATAAAGAAGAAAACGTGCTTATATAGGAAAGAACGTATCTAAATATCAAGCAGAGACTGATTTGATTCAAGGAATTTATACTTGATGCAAAAGGAAATCTTGCTGTCGGTAAACTCAAGTTATTTTTTCCTCCAAAGTGTAACAATGTTACACGGCCCATCTAAATTCAGAGGGTTTCTTCCAAGGCGAACGCGATTTTGTAAGCAACACGAATATCCGTTCATCAGGAAAAGCTGTGACCAATCGTTGCGAATGAGCAGACCAAAACGCCTGCAATTTGGTGTGTATGCAATATGGACATGCCTAGAGCACGAATAGTTGTATCGGTGATACCCGTAAGAATGCCATAGCGCCTTCAACTGGCCCTCTTGGATAATGAAATGTGGATGCGTCGTCAATGCGTTTGCATCTGATTCATTCTGACAGGATCATATTTGATTAAAATTGCTTTGTCTCTCAAAGACAATGCACTCTCAGTAATTAATTAAATAAGAAAAATAAATTAATTAATTTAGAAAGCATAAAAGAATTAGGGAACTAGTTTTCAAGATAGCTAGTTTTATTGGCAAATGGGAAATGGCAATTGACGTTTTTCTTTCCTTAAAAGTGTCTGTATAATTGATTCTAATGTATCCTGATCGTTGGATTAATTTAATATTGGTCGCTCTACGATTACATGTCATAGACTTCTGAAATCATATCAAAAAAGTTTTTATTTATTCAACTAAAAACAAGCAGCATACTGCTCGAAACTTGTGGTTTTCTGCCGGCAATGGTGAAAACCCAAGGTTGACAACTTTTGAGACTCTCCCTTGAAAACTTTTTGTGGAATAATTGATATCTAGAATGATTATTCCAAAGAGAAAATAAGAGTCCCTATTAAATAGGAGAAGTGCGTGACCACCAGATCTTCCGGCACTTTTTTTTTAAACCAATCAGACACTGGACGACCACTTTTTCATTTCTTATGGGAGATCGAAACCATATATTTTTTGAGCTCTCTGGTCAAAAACAGCGACCCGAGTAGAAGAAAATTGACATTTTCAAAAATCAAGATCTTTGGCTTTGGACAAGTGGAACGTATTGTGCATCTTCCGGGACCATCGGCAAATCCTCCAGAAGTCAGTCGTGAACATTTCTCGGCCAAAAAAATGACGGAATTCGAAAAAAACATATGGTTTTGATTTCTCATGTGATTTCCCATAAGAATTGAAAACATTGGTCGTTGGGTGTCCGATTGGTTAAAAAAAAGTGCGGGAAGATCAGGAGGTCTGCACTTTCCCTATGCAATGCGGACTCTTATTATCTTTTTGGATTATTCGTGCATTTTTCCAGCAGAAATTTTTAGCACAAATTTGAAATATTGTGCAGGCCAGACAAAGACATAAAGACGGAGCGCTAAAAGCAAAAAATGAAGCTTCTTTTGAACCACCTCTACTATTGGCTAGAGGATTGGCGGCAAAATCGGGACAAATTTGAAATTCAAATGTAGGGCGGGAACCGAATAACATTGCGTAAACAAAGTATTCTAGGTTGGTTTTCGCCCAGATTCACTTACCCACATATATTTCGCTAACTTTAGGTTATTTTTCGTCCGTCCTAGACCAATTAATTTCATTTGGGAGTAACGGTCATCTAGGACTGTAACGGCCTGTTTGAACCGGCAGGACCACCATGAGCAGAAGAAAAACTAACTTTATCTGGGATTACCGCCTATTACCGAGCAAAAGTAGGTGTATTATAAAAATTCAATGTCCCAAATTTCTTAATATATTCGTTGTAGGCATTTAAAACACGTTTAGAAGAAGAAATGTGGAAAAATCAAGAGGACAAGTTCAAATCAAATTTCCGTTTGCCGCCATGAATTCCCGCGCTCATTTACACACTCACACAAGCACCCAGCGCATAACCAAGCTTCACTTTTTTCCCATTGCTTTTAGATACGAGCACTCCGTCTTTACGTCTTTGAGGCCAGACGATGACATTCTTAATTATTCCCTCAATTTGATAATAATTGTATTTACCTTCTATGAGTCGTTCCTCGAAGAGGACGATGAGCGGCGAGGAGAACAAGGCGCTGAGAGCCCACGCGAAGAGAACGAGAAGCCGCGCTCTCCGCCCTGCAACATGCAAAACAAACAAGTTCAAGAGAAAACGTGGAAGAAAGCATTCGAGGAGCCGATAGTAAAATCAAAAAAAAAAAAAAAAAAAAAAAAAAAAAAAAAAAAAAAGTAAAATCATTCAACAATCGGATCCAGAAGGACAAGAGATGAAAATAACCTGTGAATCTATACCCGACGTGCATTTCAACGACCGGTGTTGCCACAAAGGTCATTGGACGAGATTGTCGTATTGCCTATCTGATTTTCTGCAGGCGATTTTCTTGTTGGAAGACTACTCGCATCTTATTGGGACGTGTTTCTGTCAAACGGAACTAAGCGCCATAGGGGGAGGGAGGTAGAGGGGGGCTTGGATCGGCGGCGGAATCGGGCGTCGGGTTCATTCCGTCCTATACTCGCAATGCTTTTCCATTGCGCTTCGTTCCGTTTGACAGAACGCGCTAGTCGGCATTCTAAATTCCCCAAAAGGAACTCAAATTTGCGCTTGGTTCTTTTTGATAGAAATACGTCCATTTACTTCCCGTTAGATGAGGTTAGGAGGGGAGGCAATCCGAGGTAGGTAACTATATCTCGACGGTGAAATGGGTCACTAAACTTTGTACTAAGCGCCGATAACGACCGGCGATTCCCGAGTACAGATTTGTTTAGAAGGATGTTTAAAGGCACCGAATGGCAACGCAAAGCCTCGAAGTTTACGTGATGAAGCAGCATGGATCGTTTTTCGATTTTCCAGCAAGGTTAAACACGTACTCACCAAGAAAATGTCGTCAAAAGGAAGGTAGACAGAAAAACCCGTCCCCCATAACAACGCGTGACAAGCACAGCTATGGTTAATGTTAAAAGACGCACATCATGCATGCTATCGTTGTGCTACATTCAGTAAATCTGTAATCATTCCTTAAAAACATAGCCTTATTTCGGGTATTGTACCTTTTTCAAAGGAAGGAGTGAGGTAATTTTCCTTTTTCATCGCCTTGTGTGAACATCGAAACTATTGTCTCAGGGAGAGAAAAGGGCACTTATTTGAAACGACACAGAACAAATGAAGTGTTGTGATATTTCCAGTTAATGGACCACCAGACAAGGTACGAATTCATACATTTTTCTTAACCAGAATTTCATGTAGAGCACGATTCGCGCAACGAAAAGTAATGAAACAAACTCCAAACGAAGATATTGACGTTTTTATTTCAGATTGGTTACGAGGAATTTGAACTACCCGCTGACAAGAAACTCAAAGCTCTACGTGAGTCAAATTGCGCACTACAACGGTTTCAACAAGCTTCTCAATCGAGTAATGTTCATTTCCCACCATGTGCTGTTCAAACTATAAGCAATTTGCTACAGCTGAGCCAAAGCGTCAAGATTGAGGTTGCCAGATTTTTATATCGCAGAGACTGTCATGATAGCGTTTAGCGCACGATGTGAATCAAGCAGAGCATTGAGTTTTCATGAGCGGGTGGTTTGAATTCACGCATCAAGAATCATTAAATATCTTTGGAAGGAGTTGATTTCGGTAATTTTCGTTGTGCACGTCGTATTCTACGTAAAATTTTAGTGAAGAAATATGTATCAGAATGCTGAAATTCGTACCTTGTGTAGTGGTCCATTGTGGCAGTGCCCCATTAAACTAGGTTACGAACTTAAATGTTGCGGTAATATCCCAATTTCAGTTGCGGTACTACCACAATCAATTAAAATGTCCATATTATCCAACACATTGGGTTAGTGCTACAATTTTAGGAGATAACCCCTAACACTTTTTTCCGCGAAGTATTCCGAGTTTGTCTTGAAAATTTTCTCTGATTTATCTTGCTTGATTTTACTTGGTTCGAGGAGGAAAGTTAAATGATAACAGTAGCTGTCCAGCGGGCTTGTTATTAGAATTGGTAGACAAAACGTTGTAGATAAAGATGGACAAGGGAAAATGGTGCGATTTTATTGGTAAAAGCGGGTGGTTGTAACGGACCAAGGAGGTGAGTAACGACAACCCCCGGTGCCCTATAACGAAAACATTGCATTTATTCCCTTATCATGAGTGAACCGACCACTCTTTTTAACCGATGAGATCGCTCCATTTTCTTTTTATCTTCTTTGTCTATCGCTCTATCTATCAATATGAGAAGTCAGCCCGTAGGTCATTCAGAAAGCAGGAGCCTCTATGGCTTCGATTCTTTTCCCCAAAAAAGGTAACTTCCAGCATTATTTTGTCATTTTTAACCGGTCTCTCATAGGTCTTAACTAATTGGGGTTGACTTGTTCTTGGAACTAGTTCCTAATTCCGGAACTTTTGAGATTTTCCTGATTTTTTCCGGAACTTTCTTGGAACTTCTGCGAACGTCTAAGAGGAATCCCGGAACTTTTGACGGTCATAGAGTGAGAGATATTACAACAAAAAAGTTCCGAATTCCGGAACTTTTGACGGACATGGAATGGGACTGCCATGGAGAGGCCAGAGTACCCTATCAGTTTGATGAAATCCAAATACCGGAATTTCAATAACCGAGTAAAACAGGGAATTAAAGGAAGGAACGTCTAGTCGGACTATTTGATGCAATGAGCGAAATTCGTCAGGTTTTCTTGAAATTGCAGTGGCTGTATGCAAGTGTCTTGTAAGTTTAATATTTTGCTCATCGTCGGCGAAACAAACTTGTTCAACGAGGCCGTGGATGCATACTCGGAGTGAAACATGCTCGCGTAGTTACGATATGCTCGCTTTTAGGGAGCATTATGCCCTTTTCGGAGGCTTGTTGGATGTGGCAGGCAGCGGCAGCATTTCATATAAACGAGTTGCTGGCGCGTGGCACGGAATATTGTTTCCCGTCTCCGGATGGAAAAACTCCGGAAAAAACCCCTAGTGATGTGAGCTTACAGAAGTTTAGGCGTTGCTCTCCGGTTCCGGAGACCGAGCAATTAACAGGCGAAACTATTCTGCCGTGCTAAGAGAGAACGCCGTATGAACCTCCAGACGTTGCCAAATTTCTTTCGATAAAAACCGAATTCACTGGGAAAATTTTGAATATTTTTTTGCAAAATCGTTAGACAATTTTGTACGCAATTTATTCTGAAATATCTGAAAATTTAAGGGGAAAATAGACCTGAATTTCGTAAAAAATGAAGGTTTAATCAAGGGAAATTTGACAACTCTCGAATATTCTTACGGCGTTCTTCCTTAGCACGGCAGTATTGTAAAGGGTGCACATGGTGCGGTTATGGTTATACAGTTTTGTATCTGTGGTGAGCGTAAAGCTGGATTCTAATCCCACAATGAATCGCTGAAACATGAATGAATGTTGACTTGCGAACACTTAATTCTGAGGTTAAATTACGCGTAGAATATGATGCGCACATTAAAAACGCGCGAAAAAGTTAAACAGAAACTGAGAAATACGCGGTTCCAGAGTCGCAAATTTTCCGTTAAGAACGCCCCGGATTCGCGCTGAACCGAATGACGTCATCTGGCACCAATCAGAAGCGAGCATGGGTTTCCACGACTTCCGTCAAAATGTCTCTCTGCTCCTCGTATATTTGTATGAAAACAAATGGAGCGTCGAAACTTCACCTACAGGATCAAAGAATCGAATCCTGTTCATGTTATCCGTTGAAACAAAGATACTCGTAAAAGCAGCCCAAAACGGAAACGGCAATCGAAAACACAGGAAAATTCGGAAACAAGGCTAGTTTCCAATACCAATTTCACCATGTAACGCCGTTTGTTGGATTTTTATTTTAATTAATTTTTAATTCTTAATTCTATTTTAGCAGTTGATAATGATGCCGTAAGGTACCGAAACGTCCTGCCTTTGTATTTTATATTCTAGCCTTGTTTCCGCATTTTCATGTGTTTTCGATTGTTATCCGTTGCTAACATGCAAGCAACAATTTTATTTGACAAACATTAGTGGAAAATAAGAGGAGCTGGCGCGATTTGACTCCCGCATGCTGTAGGACACAACTTCCATCATTTTTCCGCCATTCCGGCGCCTTTGGAATTCTTTTGAGTCTTTAGAATTTTTAAAATGAGCTTCTCCAAAATGTCGGCTCCAAAAATATCCGATAAACCACCAAGTAATCACCTGGTGCTTTCAGAATATCAAATAAAAATCACATGGTTTAATGATTCATTTTGATACAACCGGCAACCGCGCTTAGCATGAAATTCCATGTAAAGCCCGAGTTTTGTAGAAACGCACAAAATTGCAATTCAGAGAGAATGAGTCGGGAATAGATTCCACCTTTTTGTATTATATTAGTTCAAACGTATTTTTACATCGTATGAATATCTGCTTTGGGAAAATATGGAACGTTTCTCACTGTAAATTTCACCAATTTTTTCTGAATAAACGCATGATATCAAAATATATTAGACAGGAAGTACAATAATTTTCTAGTAAAAGATTTAAAGTTGCATCTAATATTACAACCTTGGGGTGAGGTTACATTTATTTGTCTGGGAAACGACGTAAAATCGTCGCTCTTCTGACGTAAGGGCGCGTCTGAATTTCCGCGAGAGCTCTGTGCTCCGTATAACTCTATGCTTTCTGGAGCTTTTGTGAAAATAGAGATACGCCCTTTTACGCCGGGAAAAAAACGAAATCCAGCAACGTTGCTCGAACTGAGTTTTCAGCAATGAAGAGACCACTCAAGTTGGTTAGCTCCTGTTATCGAGTCTAAACAGCGGTGAAATAGTTTCGGGTGGGGATTCGGGAAAAGTTTCGGACGGGACTTTAATTGAGCAGCGCTGCAGACAGGGCTGGGAGCGCGGGAGGAGAGTGAAAAAGGGGGTGAAGCTGTAGTGAAAGGGCGATGAGACTAGTGAAAGTGGGATACTCACAGCTGCCGGAGAAGTTCATCGGGTGGGTGATGGCGTCAAACCTGTCGATGCTCAGCGCCACGAGCACGTACGTCGACGAATACGTCACCATCGCCTGGAACACAACCCATAACGTCCGTCAACAATCTTTTCGTAGGTTTCGAAGGGCCGGTGAAATTAGTAATAGAGAAGAAGAGATAGGATAATATATACAGTGATCATTAGTAATAGTGAAGAAGGGATCCCATCCCATCCCATCCCATCCCATCCCATCCCATCCCATCCCATCCCATCCCATCCCATCCCATCCCATCCCATCCCATCCCATCCCATCCCATCCCATCCCATCCCATCCCATCCCATCCCATACCATCCCATCCCATCCCATACCATCCCATCCCATCCCATCCCATCCCATCCCACCTATAATAGTTACCCGACCTGTCGTCAATTCTTTCGTTCACGATAACTATCGTTAGGTTTACGTTAGCCTATTCAAATTTTGTGATTTAGTCCATTTTGGTCTCATAAAGAACTGTATAGAGTTTTGGTTAAATCGCATTTACCGTTTACTTATAAACGGTAATTAACGTAAGTGCCCTACTTACGCTGTTTTCCACTAATCTGTCTTGCCGCTAATCTGTCTTGCCGGGGGCCGCCCCCTGGCTTCTAAGAAGCCAAACCCTGGGTTCGCCCTACTGGCCCCTAAGAAGCTAAACCCGCGGGCCGCCCCCCTGGCAACTAAGGAGCCCAAGCCCAATCAAGGAGGGTTTGTTTCTTAGGGGCCAGGGGGGCGGCCCCCGGCTTCGGCTCCTTAGCTGCCAGGGGGCTGCCTCCCGGGCCTGTTCTCCCTAAGAATATTGAATGACATTGCTGTTATTCGTATCCCGTTGCCTGAAGTCATTGATTCGCCTTCAAATGGCCGGGTATGCAAAATGTTTGCCGTGACGCACGAATAGTAGTATCAGAGTTTTGCATTAAGTTTACGGATTGATTTGAAGGCGCTTTTCTGCATCCGTTGTGAGTGGTCCTGTACAATGATGTTGACCAGAAAGTTCATAATTTTGGGTTTTAAATCGAACCGCATATTCGAAAAATGCCGACGAATATTATTTTGAAAAAATAATATGATTGTTTTTGGTTTTCTATGTCTTATTTCAAGGAAGAGAGCGTAGGCGGCTGGATGAGATCGTGTATTTTAAATCCCTTGGTTCGGTCATTGTATTCTGAAGCGAAAGTGAAGGAGTCGCCGTTTACAAGATCGCAACTTACTTAAAAGCGGTTGTGAATTTAAACACTTTCGCACGGATAAAATGTGCTTTCTTTGATTAACTGTGTATAATTAAAATTGAAGAAAAGGTACTTTGTCCACTTGCCCATTAGGAAAGCGTAAAGCATGGATGGATGGAGCATCGATGACCAACTAAATCTTATCTGATAAGGAATTTTAAGTGGGAAACCTTCTTTTCAATCTTTAAATGATCCAAATCCACCAACAAGTTTTAACTACTAATGCAAAAATGCGTATCTTCTGATGAATTGTCGATTCTTAGTTCCCAAAACGCGAATCTCGGCATTTCTGCCGTATTTTTTAGCAGTTCGAGAGATTATTGAAACAGCTGATGGAGTTTGAAAAAACATCTTATTCTTGCTATCCTCAAGAATTATTACCCTTCTACCGAACATAAAGAGAAAAGCAGACAGTTTTTTTACTCTCCTGGAAAATCGTGTTTTCCGAGATTCGCACTTCTGCACTTTCACCATCGATAAAGTGCTTTAGTATTGTTTAATTAACATTTGCACAGGCAGTGATTGTGATTGTTCAGTCAGTAGTTTTTTTTCTCATTAATTTCTTCACAAACATTCTCAGGTATATATGTTGCAGGCAATTAGCAATCGTCGTCAAATTGCAATCTATTCGTGTTTAATCAACAAATTAATTCGTTTTAAAGTGAAAAACGAGATTGGAAGTAGGGATTATTATGCTTTGAATTCAAACATACGTTAGCCCCTTCTTCTTGGATACATAGTGCCAGCTAGCACACTCGCGAGTTCGTGAAATGTCATCATAATAATCTGTGTTAGGTTCGGTTAGGCACCTAAACTAACTTCTTGGCAAAGCGGAGCGTATCGCTGGATTTGAAGGCGTAAAGAAATCTTTACTATATCGATGTTATCGTAATTACAATTTGACGAATTGACAAGCACGGAGCTTGCAAATTGCTGGCGATTGCTGGCTCCCTGCGACTTATACACTGATAAAGATTTCAGAGATATTTATTTCCATCTTTAATTTTACATGTACTTTTCTCTCTTCTAATCAGCATGTGTGTTTATTTTTTCTTACAAGATTCTACAAGAAAAAATACGTAGGAGTCGGTGTACTACAGTCATATTAGGTGCATTTAGTCATCCATAAATCAATAATGAACAATTTCAATCTCAAAAAATCGTCGATTTTCCGTGAAGAATCTTACAAAATCGATATAACCGATCGATATATCGACTCGTTAACATTAAAACTCTATTTTGCGTGTAAAAATACGTAGGAACTGAATAATATCAAGAATAACTCACTTTGTAGAAGGGATAAAGGCTTTATAAAGACAGGGATAAAGACAGCGATAAAGACAGGGATAAAGACAGGATCGACAGAAAACCAAACTTTTTCTTCTACAACTTGTTTTTTCTGACTGAGAAAGTTAAGACCAAAACTAAAACTTCCAGTTCCATGGTAACCCCTTCCACCGTGGCCCAGGCCGTCCCAGCTGATAAGTCTTAATGGCGGGAACATCCCGGCCCGCCTTGAACCCCGAAGGGATCAAGACGAGTAGGATGACCCGCCCTACTGACGCAGCTGAGACAACCCGAGCCCCGGAGGCAGGGGTCCCGAACCACTACTCATCTACGCACTGGAACTCGTGCAAATAAATTCCCGGCGTCGTCAATATCCAATGTGTTCCACAGCGACTCCTCGAATGCTGCTTCAATCAGACTTCTCCCAATTGTCCGTTGGAGATTCTGACTTGGAGATTGGCCTAATTGTCTCCCCCGTCCTGGAAGTGGTGGAGAAGAGTCTACCTGTCCCAACTGGGGGAGGAGATATCCCCTGCCCCTTGGCAGTCTTGAGGGTCCAGCGGTTGCACTCAATGACCGGTTGGCCCCCCGGCCTAATGGTGGTTCTGGGTCATCTGAACCAAAAGTTGGATGAACAGCAAAGAAAATCTCGTCCAAAATACGATCCTTTATAACCGTTGACAAAGGTACTCTACAGTAAGGACATTCGTCATTCGTCAACTGTGGACGACATGATCCGCATACAGAGTGACCATTTGTACACTTTACGAACGGTGGCCGCAAAGGATGGTCGAGGATATCGCAAGTGTTTTTTTCCAAAATTTTGGTAATGGTGGTCCGCAATGGCGGTTTCCTTGAGTTCTGTTGCTCAGTCACTGTGAACACAGAAAAAAAAGGGGGGTAAGGGAAGGGAACGGGATACATGTAAAGGATAGAGCAACAATCACAACTGTTTGTTTGAAGTCTCCTTATCTTTCTCCCTTTGGAGATGTGAGATAACTGCAACCTGGTTCCCGTAGAACCATTGATCGAATTGCAATGTTGCTTGTAAGAGGAAATTGGAGGAGAGATCCAAACGGTGAGGGGCGGGAGGGGAGTACACACTGGTCGATGGGGCGGAGGGAGGGGAGGACACACTGGTCGATGGAGCGGAGGGAGGGGAGGACACACTGGTCGATGGAGCGGAGGGGAGGGAAGACACACTGGTCGATGGAGCGGAGGGGAGGGAAGACACACTGGTCGATGGAGCGGAGGGGAGGGAAGACACACTGGTCGATGTGGGAGATGGGTGAGTAGATACAGACTTCTCGTTATTGCTCATCTTGAACATAGAGTAGATTTCATTTGTTACGAGAAGGTTAAATTCACTATTGAGAACTACCCAATGGCAGAGCATATAATTTTACCACCGGTCTTTTGTACACTCCGTTGGGAGTTTTGACTTCTACTACTCTTGTGTTGTTATCTTTCCCTGGAAATGTACGTAAGACTCGGCCTCGAGTCCATTTTAAGGGGGGGCTTTGAGGATCATGGAGAAGAACCAATGTTCCCTCCTCCAGATTCCCGGCTTGTTCCAACCACTTCCCTCGTGGTTGGAGTGTATGAAGGTACTCAAGGTGCCAACGTTGCCAAAATTGTTGGGCATACAACTCCACCAAATTCCACCTATGCAGAAATGGTGGACTTTCCGTGTCATATTGCCTTTCTGGTAACGCTACTAATGGCCGACCAATTAAGAAATGGCCAGGGGTGAGAACCTGATAATCACGTGGGTCAGAGGAGAGTGGAGTGAGAGGACGCGAATTTAAAATAGCCTCAATACGGGCTGTCAATGTTTGAAACTCCTCTTGAGTTAATACACTATCACCTATCACCCGTTTCAGGTGTAGTTTAAAACTTTTCACTGCAGCTTCGTACAGACCCCCCAAATGGGGCCCTAATGGTACATTGAAGCGAAATTCCACTCTGTTATTGTGAGAAAACAATATTAAATTTGGGTCCTCTGACGTAATTAATTTTAAAAATCTATTTGCCGCTCCCTGGAAATTGCTAGCATTATCACAATAAATATATGCCGGTTTGCCTCGTCTACTGACGAAGCGCTGTAACGCAGCGACGAACGCATCGGTACTCAATTTTGAGACCATTTCTAGATGAATTGCCTTGGTGCTCATGCACACAAAGACACAAACATAGACTGGAGAAATAATCGCATACCGAAGCTGATGCAATTTTACATTGAAATGGCCACAAAAGTCCAATGCCGTTCTGTGGAATGGGGGACTCTGCTGAACTCTTTCAGCTGGTAAATCACCCATTAAAGGAGTTTTGTTTCTAGGTTGTACCTTAAAGCAATAAATACATGACTGAAACACTGATCGAGTCAATCCTCTTGATGCCATTATCCAGAATCTCTGACGTAACAGAGATTGCAGGAGTTGCGGAGGAGCGTGCATGTTATCCTTATGGTATTTTTCAACCAGAAGGCGCACTAAGCGGTGTTTTGATGGTAGTATTATCGGATACCGCGCTGATTCTGGGAGAGGGGCATGCGTTAATCGACCCTGAGCATGAATTAAACCATCCACGCCAATATATGGTGCCAATCGTTTGAGTGGTTTAGATTTATTTGTTAATTTTTCACCTCGTTTTAGGCGGTCGATGTCCCCCCCAAAACTCTCTTTCTGAACCAAGAATAGAGTTTTATTTTCAGCGACTAGAAATTCCTCCACTGTAATGGGTCCTTTTTTAATGACACGGTCATGACGTATTAAGAAACGTAAAACATAAGCAATTGCTCTCACTACCTTATTCCATGAAGAAAATTGTGGAAATTTAATTTCTATCTTTTCTTCTTGAGCTGTTATTAATACCGTGTTAAACTTTTTTAACTCTGGTAATTTTCCATCGGATGGAAGTATTCGTAACTGCTCTGGCCAAAGTTCTTCCTTTTCTTTTAACCAAGGTGGACCATTCCAATACAGAGGGTGATCTTTCAACTCACTAGGCATTATTCCTCTTGACGCGACATCTGCCGGATTCAAGCGGCCTTCAACATGACCCCATCTCACTGTTTCTGTTAAATTTTGGATTAGCGCTACTCTATTTGCTACAAAAGTTTTTAGTTTGTATGAAGGAGTTTGAATCCAGGCCAAAGTTATCGTAGAATCTGACCAAGCGAAGACTCTTTTTACACTAAAATATTCCATTATTTTTGGCAGATATGTTTTCAATACTTTTATACCCAGTGCTGCTGCACATAATTCAAGTCGTGGTAATGAGACCTTTTTTAGAGGCGCAACACGCGATTTCCCAACAATGAGAGTTATTTTTGCAAATTCATCCGTGGAAGGGTGGAAAGATCGCAGATAAATCAGGCATGCTATTCCCAGCTCACTTGCATCGCAAAATATATGACATTGTACTTGCCTATCTTCGGTCTCTATATATCGTGGGATCTCTATAGAAGATAACAATTGCAATTCATCTGCGAACTTTTCCCAACGATGTATTAGTTCCTGGGGGAGTGGGTCATCCCATCCCAAACTAATCAACCAAAGTTCCTGCATGAAGGCTTTTGCCTTAAAAATGACAGGTGTTAGAAATCCTAACGGATCAAAAATCGAACTGATTAATGATAAAAGGCCTCTTTTTGTATTAACGGACTCTGCTCGTTTTATTTTGTAAGAGAAAATGTCTTTCTCACAAGCCCAAAATGCCCCTAATATTTTGAAGACCGGGTCGTCAAATCCACTTTTCGGAACCTCCAAATCTTCTGAAGGAAAATTCGCTAAAATGGCTGATTTATTGGAAGTCCATTTTCTCATGAAAAAACCCCCTTCAGCCAAAAGAAGGATGACTTCTTTTAACAAAGTTTTGGTATCCTCATCTGTTTTATCACCATATACCAAATCGTCCATGTAAAGCGCGTCCGCTAGCGCTTTTGCTGCCCTAGGATATTTATGACCATGATCCTTTATGATCTGTTTTATTGTGCGTATGGCTAAGAACGGTGAACAATTTACCCCAAAACATACTGTTACTAAAGCATAAGTTTTTAGTTGCATATAAGGTTCAGGCCTCCAAACAATTAGTTGGAATAGATGATGTTTAGGATTTAATTCGATTTGAAGGTACATTTGTTTAATGTCCCCTGAGAACACCGTGGGAAAACGCCGAAAACTCAACAGAAGCATAGGAATGTCTTCTAACAATGAAGGACCAGGTAATAATAGATCATTTAAGGATTTTCCATTAGAAGTTTTCATACTTGCGTCGTAAACTGTTCGAAGTTTTGTGCTACTTGACGACTCGTTTATAACTCCATGGTGGCTCATATAATAATGAGGCGTTCCCTCAGGAGGGCGGGGAACTTCCCGCATAAAACCGTTCTGTTCATAATCCTTCATATATTGAACATATTTTTCCTTTAAGATTGGATTTCTACGAAATTTCGATTCCAATTGATGAAACCTTTTAACCGCGATGGAGTACGATTCGCCCAAATTCCCAGAATTTTGACGGAATGGCAAATCTACTTGATATTTTTTATTTGGGAGTTGTACCGTAGTTTCCGTGTACAACCGTTCCGCATATTCTTCCTCCGGTTTCAAACCGTTCGAAGGGGTTGGTTCCTCCAATGCCCAAAACTGCTCTACTTTTGAATACAATCCACTAGAACAGTTGCATGTTAGAAGAACCCTTGCCGAACGTACCGGAGCAGAGCGGAGGAGCGCTACCGATGAGTGCTGCGAAGGGGGGAGGGGAGGTTTTGCCATAGACGATGACAACGTCGAAAACGTTTTTCCCAAAACAACATAACCAAAAACCGTGGACATTACTGATGGTAAAGAGGGTCCCAGAGGGAGAGGGGGACCGTTGACAATCAATGCATAGAGGTCAACAGCTAAAATGAGATCAGGTTTGCTCGGAACATCAAAATGTTTATCAGCTAATGGGTATTGTCCCAGAATTTTCCTCAAATCCTTATCTAATGGGACTGGTGGAAGAAGACCAGTTATCTTCTTGACGACTATCATAGGATAGTTTGGAGCCACTAACCGTCCATCAGGCGTTGAAATGCTGATTTCAGCCATGCCTTTAGACTCAACCTGATTTTCAGATAGGCCTGAAAGATTCATTTCAGTGTGGCTAGGTTTAATTCTAAGAAGAGAACAACACTCTGATCTGATAACGCCCGTATCAGCCGCGCTATCTAGGATGGCCTTTGCAACCAATGTGCGGCCATTTTTTGCCGTCAACAAAACAGTTATTGTTGGCAACACTGACGTCATATTTCGACTCTCAGTAAGGAGGGTACGCTGACCCTGAGGTTGGATCGTCTGATCAGAACCAATGGTGGCTGATGTGGAAGGTTGTGGAGTCGATTCATGTTGATACATCTGGGTGGGTAATGCAGTTGCAGTTGAAAGATGCAGCATAGAATGATGTTTTTTCGAACATGATTGACATCGTTTTTTACTCTCACAATCCTTAACCCCATGAGATGTACTCAAACAATTGTAACATAGATGATTTTGTGTCACAATATCACGCCGATCCTGTGCAGTTATATTTTTAAACTTTTCGCATTGAGCTAGAGTATGAGAGCTTTTGGGACAAAGCTTGCATCGCAAATATGGTGGGGGTAATTTTGTAGTTCCCCCAGAGTTTCCCTGTTTACCCTCCGACTGAGGGGGGGAGGGAGATGATGAACCCTTTCCCACCTGCAAAGCTCTCACTGGAGGAGCAGATGAGAGTTTTGGGCATTTTTGGTTTGAACGAAATTTATTAGATTCGCCATCTGACATTTGTGCAATTTCGTCTTGTAGATATTTGCAAATTTCGTCAACAGTTGGCATTTTAGTTTTTTCATCCCGAGAATCCTCAAATCGTCGTTTATGAAAATTATTAAATTTCCGTAATAAAACCAAAACCAATAATGAACAATAAGTTTCAGGTTTCAACCCTAAACCCTCCAACGCTTGCATATTCTCTTTTATTTTGGTGTAGAAATGAGATAAATTAGACGCCGTTAACTCTTGGAGATCAAGTAAATTTGAAAGGTAATAAGTTATTTGTCGTCTCTCGTTATGATAATAATCTACCAATAAATCCCAGGCAACTAAATAATTTTCAGAAGTAAATTCTAAATTTTTAACTAAATTTAGTGGTTCGCCTTCCAGTTGGGCGAGCAAATATTGGAACTTTTCAATGTTGCTAAGCGTGGAAGATTTATGAATTGTAACCTCAAACAAGTTATGGAAAATTGACCAATCTGACAATTTTTTACCATCAAACCGCGGCAGCACGATTTTAGGAAGCCTCACTTGAGACCTTGTATTATTAGAGCATGTGGTAGAATTCGGATTAGAATCCTTCGAAGATTTTTTGGCATGTTGATATAGTGATTGAGCTTTCATCACCATTTCTAAAAATTCCATTTGAGCGTTAATCACACTCTCCTCTGACACATCGGTGGAGAGAATTTCACCCTGAGTTCTGTCAAAACCATCCTGGAGTTTTTCCAGCCTTTCCATGAAAAATGAAAAACTATCAATGTTTTCCGGAGTTATTTCGGTTAACTTCCACAAAATGGTTCTAACTTCGCTCATGATCAAATTCCTCTGGCGTATAAGTTTGATTTCAACATCATTTGAATCCCGCGAATGTACCGAGGGGGGACGAGAAGGAGGCGCGGAAACTCTTTGCTGAAATGTGTGCGACGTTAAAGTCGCTGTATGATAATCACTCTCATTGACGTTTCCATTGTTTACATTTTGATTTAGTGATGTTGTCGGATTTGACAAGGAATTCAATACGGCATTTCGATTAACCTCATCATCGTTTCCCCCACCCGTTACACCCTGACGTAAGACTCGGTTCAATTGTTCCCGCAGACCATTATCGTAATTGTGGTCCATCAGTAACTGTTCACTTGGAGTTAAACTAACATTAGATGCTGGAGAAGAAGGCAACATGGACAAATTTTCTAACCTCGAAAAAGAATTTTTTTTTTTTTTATAAGTTATACAGTTTCACAACCTGTTTTCTAAAACAGCTGATATTGTGAATTGACCCAATTATGCGAAGATTCGATATAGGTTATTTTTGAATTAAATATGAAAAGTAAACAGCTGTATTAAGCTTTTCTAAGCTTTTAAGGGTGAATAGAATGAAAAATTCTTATAATTTTCCATTGAAATGATGGATTAGCAATTGAGGTTATTTTTCGAGGTTAGGAAAAAACACGGAAAGGGAGGAAGGGAGAATGGATAGAATTCACCAGGAAAAATGGATGGAACGATACAGGATTCTCTCAGGATCGTTGGATGGAGCACTGGGGCTGGGTGGCTGCGTCTCTGCAGGACTGGGTCAAATTAGGACTTCTGTTGGTAACTTGTTGGGACGAGAGCTTGGAGGTTAGGACCTGGGTGGCTGCTACAACGTTTCTAAGTTTTTCAGAAGTTTTATATATCCGGCTCGGAGGACCATGAATAATATCAAGAATAACTCACTTTGTAGAAGGGATAAAGGCTTTATAAAGACAGGGATAAAGACAGCGATAAAGACAGGGATAAAGACAGGATCGACAGAAAACCAAACTTTTTCTTCTACAACTTGTTTTTCTCTGACTGAGAAAGTTAAGACCAAAACTAAAAACTTCCAGTTCCATGGTAACCCCTTCCACCGTGGCCCAGGCCGTCCCAGCTGATAAGTCTTAATGGCGGGAACAGGAACCGGTGAATATAACATGTGAAAACAACGATAACAACCCCGTCGACACATCAATTCAACAAGAAAATAGCGGAAATTAAGGCTGGAGTTTGACCCCTTTGTCCCCCTCCCCCTTGTAACTCGAAAACGGTTCCTATACTCGTTTTGTACCTGAGTTTTCTGTTATTATAAGCTTCCACTTAAACCTGGGAATCGAATACCGAAAAAGGGGCGAAATTTTGGGAGGCTCTTTTTCTCGGCTGACTCCGGGAAATTGGAAATGACGCGAAAAATCGAGTTTTTCTACTTTTTTTCTAATATATCTCCGTTCCAACGCAAAATGTCAAGGAAAAACGTTTATTCAAAATTATAGCCGATAAAATTACCTAATCTTACAACCGAATCAATTTTTGATTCACCAACCAATTTTCCTCGGCCAACTATCACCGTCATAATATCACCGAGTGGATGCCGCCGAATACAGAGATGGCATCTTTAGCGGAAGAGGGTAATAAACAGAAGTGAAGCCGTATAGCAACAAATTCGTTCAGGATTAATGACGATCGCCAGGCGAGGAGAAGTTTAGAAAAAAAGATAAAAGCGCGAAGTAGGAGTGCATCAGTCATGGGAAGTTTAGTCCGTGACACCGTTTGTCCATTGAATCTGAATAGGTACCCGCGAGCAATGAAGCCGTCAATGTTGCATTAACGGGCCCCGAACGCCATTAAGAGGACGTACGATTGATTCTGTTTGTTCGGGTCCTTGAAACTTCCTGTCCGGAATATTCGAATAGTGAACCGTCACGGCCGGACTCGCCGAGTGCATCAGCGGGCTTTTCTCTCGATTATACTAGAGTACCTTTATAGACAGAGTATGGCCATTCGTATCTTTTTACTGCAGGAAAACTGTTCCGCTTTTTGATTGGTCAACGAGTTTTTAGGCTTCATGATGCTCTTAGGGCCGTAGATAAACAAACAAGATGGCGACTCACCGTAACATCGATAAGAAGCTAAATTTGACAAAAATTTCAATTATATGGCAGTAACAATTTAAACTAGCATATCTACGAATAACACACGAAAAAAAACACGAAAACTATTGTTAAACCACCTCACACCTTTATCACAGGAGGATGTAAGATGTGCATAACCTCAATCTTGCTTGCTGATAACAGCCATCTTCTTTGTTTATTTACGGCCCTAAGAGCATCGTGTCAGCCTATTCGCTCGCGACCAATGAAAAACCGGAACAGGAATGGCCATACTCTGTCTATAAAGGTACTCTAGATTATACTGCCGTGCTAAAGAAAAACGCCGTATGGCCCCTCAGGCCTTGCCGAATTTCCTTCGGTAAAACACGGATTTACTGGTAAACTTATGAATATTTTTCCTCCAATTTTTCAGATAATTTCGCACGCAATTTCATCGGAAAGTCCGGAAAATTGCAAGGGAAAATATTCATAACTTTCCTCAAATAATAAACATTTTACCGAAGAAAATTTGGTAACTCTCGAATGTTCATACGACGTTCTTGTCGTTCTTCCTTAGCACGGTAGTCAGTGGCGTGGCGTGAATTGCGAGGTATCGATTGTTATGCCGTTTAAACCTATGGTAAAGAATCGATTATTAAGGTGTTCGCTGCGAACACCCTGTTTATCGATCCTTTTCCATAGGTTTAAATGGCATAACAATCGATATATCGCAAATCACGCCACGCCACTGACGGTAGTATAGGTGCGATCGTTCACGTCATACCTGTCGAGGATGTTGCAATGTCACATGAGAGGGGCGCAGTTTTCTCCGAAGTTCAATACTGTCGTCCACGATGGAAAAACGCCTTATAAACATTCGAACGTTCCTACATTTCCAGCAATAAAATATGAATTCTTTAGGAAAGATATGAGTATTTTTTTTTTTAAATTTTTAGGTAATTTAGATCGAATTGCACGTTCAATTATTTGAAAAATTGGAAGAAAAATATGTGCAGGTATGGCATAACAATCGATAAATCGCAATTCACGCCACCCCACTGTGAGGTTCGGTATACTCCGTTTTCCGCGAGAGATAAGGATTTTGTATGATACTACTATTTTAACGCCAGTGCGCGCGGCTGGTATCGCGCTCAAATTGAAGGCGCACACTCGTGAGAAGAGAACAAAAGTGAGGGCGGATACAGCTTTAAAGTGAAGTATTCAGCTGCCGCTTCTTGTTTTCTGCGTTTAATTGTGTGATTCAAATTTGACCCTTTTGATCAAACAATTACTTGTTTGCGATTGAAGTGCAATCAGTGTTCGAAACTCACTTTTGAGTTTCAGGAACCATGTGACGCATCAAGCCCGATTTTTAGGCGCCATTGAAGATTTATTAGGGGCCAAATTGACTTTTTGCCTATATTTTACGCATATTTATTTAGTTAGACGCAAGATGTTTTTGTAACAGAACTAGTAAGTAGCTGTAACTTGGGTAAGACAAAAGCACTAAGAATGAAATTGTGAAGAATAGAAATAGAGTTTTTTTTTTTTAATTCTAATAGATTTGTTTTCTTTCTTTATGTGACTTCTTATGAAAATCAAGATTTTTGGGGGCCACGTTGGCGCAGTATCTTCATTTTTTAGGTGCCATGGCCGATTTTGTAGGCGCATTTGGCGCGTTGGCGCCTGTGAGTTTCGAACACTGAGTGCAATATTAGTATTTTTAAAAAAAACGAATGAAAGAAGATGCGGTAATATTTTTAATTGCAATACATAAGATCTAAATAACGATATTGTCTCTCAAGTCACCGATTCTTCTCCCTGAGATAACAACGGAAATTTTCGAGTTCAGGTAAAGTGATCGATAATTAAAGTGACAGTATGGGAACACACTCTCAAAGGCGCAAGTGAAACTATTTATAAAAGTCCCGAGGGGTTTTCTTCATAGAGAAGAATGCCTCTGCAAGTTATAAGTATATCGGATTATAGCCGATGTCTCATATTATCCAATCATCACTTTTGCACTTAAAGACTAATGGAAGCCTTTCATTTACCCATCATTCAGAACTACTCAATACTCTTGATACGCGCGTTATTTGATTAGGAACGGTTGTTGGAATAATTATTTTTAGCGCAACTCTTACTCGGAAATGGATAAACCACGATATTTTAATACGCTAGTATAGACAAAAACTATTTGTCTTTAAGCTTTGTATACCTCTGTACTAAAACGAAAATAAATTAAATTTAACAATTCAACAACAACAAAATGATATTCTGGGACTTTTTCAGAGCATCCGCGGAAAAAAAGCTTGTATGCGGAGACAAAATTCGAGAAGGTCAATTGGACTGCATTCTGCAATTAGGAACTACAATTTCTGGCTCTGTTCAGGAACAACGTATGTGCCATTAGTTTCCCTATGCACAAAAGTGTTTTTACGGATGATGCAGAAATTGTTGTTCCAAATTGCAAAATGGAGTCCAATTGGATTTACCTGACTTTTTTGCGACTATCCTCCTTCTCTCCTCCTTCCCTTTTCCTCCTTTCCTGATCTTCCTTTTTTGTTTTGGAATATCCAAGCAAAAAATTAGCTTGCATCGGAGACACAATGCGGGGCGATGAATGGGACTGCATTCTGCAATTAGGAACTAAAATTTCTGGCTCTGTACAGGAACAACGCATGTGCCATTAGATTCCCTATGCACAAAAGTGTTTTTGCGGATGATGCAGAAATTGTTGTTCCAAATTGCAAAATGAAGTCCAATAATTGGATTTACCTAACTTTTTTGCGACTTACGGAATATCCAAGCAAAAAATTAGCTTGCATCGAATATACATCAAAGGTCGATTGGACTGCATTTTTCGATTGAGAACTACGATTTCTGGCTTAGTTTAGGAACAACGAAATGTGCCATTAGTTTCCCTATGCACAAAAGTTTTTACAAATGAGACAAATATTGTAGTTCCGAATTGCAAAATGAAGTCCAATTGGAATTACCTAACCTTTTTTGCAAGTCACACCTCCCAGTTTAGAGCAAAAACTGTTGCAAGTTGCTTCTTATTTCAGTGCACGCATGGTGATTCCGTGACAATTTTGAGAACGGAGAAAAAACTACGTTGTTTTGAACGCAAAATAAAGTTCTGCGTTGATTAATTTTTCCCCATTATCATCACATTATAGACGCTCTTGTTTCTGGAACATTCTGGAACAGTATTCATTTAGAAATTTCCTCTCTTTTTCGCCCCTCCCCAAAGGGTTTTGGGTTAAGTATTTTTCTTTTGTTTTGAACTTTTACCCCTCCCTTCCCCCAAAAATACATCCTCACAGCGTTCTTTTCGTTTCTTATTGTTAACACAAATTAATCCTTTTTCATTGTTTTGTAGTCTCGAAGTTTCTCGAAGAACAGAACAGGGATTTTCAAATCCTGTTTACAATAAAGAGGTCCCTTCACCTCAATGGAACAAAAGGGATGAATTTTTGTCCTTTTGTTCCGTAAAATTCGGGTTTCCCGCCACAGGACAACGAGGAAATAGTTTCTAAATTACATCCTAATTGCAGGAGGGGTCAGCAGAGGGGGGTGGGAATTTTGGAGGTGGCTACAGACCAACCGAGCTTACAAAAGGGAGACCCCTTCCCTAAAGTTCAATCAGTGTGAGTTTAGAAAGCGAAGAAGTTCCATGGGTGAACAGGTCAGAGGGTCAGTGGTTCAGTGGCTTAGTTGTTTAGTGGTTCAGTGGTTCAGTGGTTCAGTGGTTCAGTGGTTCAGTGCTTCAGTGATTCAGTGATTCAGTGCTTCAGTGTTTCAGTGTTTCATTGATTCAGTGTTTCATTGTTTCAGTGGTAGTGATTTAGTGGTACACTGCAGTCAGCAACCGGAATTCCAACATTTGTAGTAACTCAATTTGGATTAAGCTCCTAATATGTAAGTGAACCTTATAGCTTACTCATACCTTCTATTTTTATACACTTGAAATTTTGATAGTTTTAATTTTAAATTTTTTATTTTTCAAAATTTTATTTTTCCAATTTAAACATTTCAAATTTAAATTTTTAATTTACAAATTTCAAATTTTGAATTTTCAAATTTTTAATTTTTATTTTTCAAAGATAAATAAAGCAGTCATTTTTCAAATTGAAATTTTTTCGCTTATAAATTATAAATTTTAGGTATATTCTATAGTATTTTATCATTACTACGGCCGTACCAGGTTTAAATTTTTATTAATCATCGTTTTAGATACTCGTATTCTCAGAAAAAAGATAAAGGAAAAAAGAAGGTAAATAAATAAAAAAGGAAAAAGGAAAAAAATAATATTTTATTCCAATTCATTCGAATTCTATGGATCAACAGTATATTAAGGTGATTCGATGGACGCCATATTTTGTGTCAGAACGGCATGCGATATATCGTATCAATTTTATTAGTTCCATTTTTTTAGGTACTTGTCATTTTTCTCCAATTTTGAGATCGCAATTCTGTTGTCAGGAAACTAAAGTACTCACTTACCAATTTTAACAAAGAAATTCAACATAAAAAAGGCGTGGTTTTTTTTTTACAGAGAAAATATCGCATTCGAAAGCAGTTTCGATATCAGTATCGAATGCGATGTTTTCTCTCAAAAAAAAAACCACGCCTTTATTACGTTGAATTTCTTTGTTAAAATTGGTAAGTGAGTGCTTTAGTCTCCTGACGACAGAATTCCAATCTCAAAATATAGAAAAATGACGAGTAGCTGAAAAAATGGAACCAATTGATGCGATAAATCGCATGCCGTTCTGACACAAAATATGGCGTTCATCGAATCACCTTCATTGTTTTCCTGCAATTTGCACAGATCTACACAACCAAAAAAACCCTTAGATTGTGAAAACTTTCTTGAATTCTTGAGTAATTTTCAGCGCTTATTCTGAAAAAAAATAAACGAGAATCAACCCTCAAAATCGCAGATTTTTTAATAGAAGTGAACATTCGTTTGGTTAAAGTTTAAAAGTAATCAATCAAAGTATTTATTAATTGGACTGCATTTTGCAATATGGAACTATAAATTCTAGCCCGGTTTAAAAACAACGTATGTGCCATTAGTGTGCACTATGCACATAAGTGTTTTTTCAGATGAGCCTGAATTTATACGTCCAAATTGCAAAATGTAGTCGAATTGTCCAATCGCTCTCATGCTTTTTGACTTATATTATTGCTATTTTTCTTTTAGGTCATTTTTTTGCATTCTTGAATCTTGAGTAATTTTTAGCGCCTAGTCAAAAAAATAAACGAAATCAAAATCCCAGAATTTTTAGAAGAAGGTCATATTTGCTAGGTTAAAATTGATTAATAATCAATTCAATTATTCATTGATTTCTCAATTATTTTCATGCTTTTAGACTTTTAATAATTCTTTTTTTTTTATTTTTGTTTGTTTCAGGTCATTATTTTGCATCCAGAATCGCATCAAAATACATTGATTAAATAAAAAATGCGCAACTACACCTCCACGTTTGAAAATCTCCGATGGTGTTCCACTTTCAGAAAAGAAAAGTAACCGAGGAATCTCCCTCAAATTCTCCGTAAATATTATAGAATGAGTGAAAAACTCATATTAATGAAAAACTCATATTAATGAAAAACTCATATTAATGAAAAACTCATATTAATGAAAAACTGCTGATTAGTTCTGGTTGAAAATAATAAAACAAGAGCAGAGATTTGCGACGTCACAGTCAAAGATAAGTATTTTCAACCTTCAGCTATCGATATTCGAACTCTCGTTAAAGTTTTAGTAAAAAAAAAAATTGCGCACAGGCTATAATTTTAATTTACATTAGATCTTTAGCAGCTCTGCTTCCTTCATTTTTCTATTTTTTCAGATCGGCAAAACAGTAATGAAGTTTCCGGCATTTTGCTTTTTGAATGAAATCAACTTATTTTATGGGACTAAATTTTTATTTTTCCTCTTCAAAGGCTTCATGCTAATTTTTCTTTCTCCTTTCTCGTGTATTTATCTCTTCTAAATTGACAAGAGACAGGGTCAGAGCACAAGCTACTTTCAGCATACTGATCGCGGATAAAATTGCTTTACAGAATTGGTAGTTTTTCTCAAACATCATATTACTTTTTCTCTCCGTGTTTTTTTCAAATCTTTATCATGTTTTTTCTTTATCTATTTCTTTTTACGTCGATAAGAAACGAACACAGTGAAAGTTGTTTCATCTTCTTTTATTTTTCTTTTTTTTCTTTTATATATTCTAAATACCTCAAACTAATTTTCCATTATTTCTTCTTCTTTCAGATTGGCAAGAAACGGGTGCAAGGAAAGCAGTTCATACCTAATTTTATTTTGCTCTCTTCATTTTATTTCGTAACTACCTCTTATTAATTTCTCTTTCTTTATTTATTCTTTCTTCCATCTTTCATTAGCGTCTCCTCTGAAGACCCAGATACACCTGCGAATTAGAAGCGCTTGTTGAAAGTGAAACACCAATCGGAAAGGAAGATTTTGATAGCTAGACGTCGAGCGATTGAAATCCCGGTTTCCTATTGATGTTTCACTTTTAACAAGCGCTTCTAACTTGCAAGTGTAGGTATCTGCCACTTTACACCATTTGCAATTGAAGTACATATTGTAATTGGACGTATTTCTGTCAAACGGAACTATGTGCCTTAAGACATGAGCCCTGAGACCCATAAAAATACATGCATAACAGGGCTCACGTCATAATGCACATAGTTCCGTTTAACAGAAATACATCCGATTGAAACTACTAATTCTTTTTCCCTCACAAAAGCACTTATCTGCAAACTGCTAATATTTCTGAAATAAGACAAATTATCAATTCCTCTACTGTACAGCACGGTCCAATTTAGACGTATCATAAAGTCACATTTTGATCATTGAATCGCTCATTAATGATGTTTGATATTTTAAGTATTTAAAATCAGAACAATTATAATTGGACTGCATTTTGCAATTTGGAACTATAAATTCTGGCTTATCTGAAAAAACACTTACGTGCATAGGGACACTAATGGCACATACGTTCTTTTTTAACCGGGCCAAACTTTATAGTTCCAAATTGCAAAATGCAGTCCAATTATGCTGCGTTCAAAAAGCCAGTTGAAATGACTAATTATTTGCTCACAGAATAAATAGCTCAGGAGAACAAATAGCGTAAAAACATTTGCACTAAAGTGATTCGATGGACGCCATATTATGTGTCAGAGCAACATGCGATATCGCATCGACTGGTTCCATTTTTTCAGCTGCACATTATTTTTCTCGAAGTTTGAGATCGCAATAATGTTGTGAGGAGACTGAGGAATTCACTTAACAATTTTGACAAACAAATTTTACTTAATAAAGCCGTGGTTTTTTTAGAGGAAAAATATCGCACTCGATACTGATATCGAAACTGCACTCGAGTGCGATATTTTCTCTCTAAAAATACCACGCCTTTATTACGTTGAATTTGTTTGTCAAAATTGGTGAGGGAATTCTTCAGTCTCCTGACAACAGAATTGCGATCTCAAAATTCGAGAAAAATGACGAGTGGCTGAAAAAATGGAACTAATTGATGCGACACAAAATATGGCGTCCATCGAATCACCTTAAGTTCCAAATATTTGCACGGAATGAATTTAGCATTAGAAAAGAGGAGGTATGAGTTTTGACAAATATATTAAGCAAAAATCAAAACTAATTTGTTATAAAAGTTTTTATTTTCAAGTTAGGTTTAGGTTAAGAACTAATCATTCCTTTTTTTTTTCTTCTTAGTCTGTTTCAGGTCGGAAAGAAACGAAGAGGATGGATGCTCCGCATGTTGAGTCATTGAGGACGGAAGTAGTGCCCTCCTAAATGTGTATTATTTCCATATAATTTAGAAAGTAGTAATTACTAGTATGATTGAAATTTTATCCCATCAATTTTTCATTAATTTCATTCATAAAATCCATGAAAATAATTATATTTTAAACGTGTCGTATCCTTAAGATGATTCAACGGACGCAATTTTTTGTGCCAGAACGACGTGCGATGTATTGAATCGATTCGTTCTGAAATTTCAGCTACCTGTCATTTTTTTCGAATTTTGAGATCGTTCTTCTGTTGTCATGAGTCTGAAGAATTCATATTCCAAATTTGACAAACAAATTCAACGTAATAAAGGCGTGGTTTTTTTAGAGGAAAAATATGGCATTCGATACTGACATCGAAACTGCACTTGAATGCGATATTTTTCCTCTAAAAATACCGCGCCTTTGTGAAGTTGGAATTTCTTTGCGAAATTTGGTACATGAATTCTTCAGTCTCATGAAAAGAGAAGTGCGATTTTAAAATTCGCAAGAAATGACGAGTAGCTCAAATTATGAAATGAATCGATGCTATATATCGCACGTCGCTCTGACACAAAAAATGGCGTCCGTCGAATCACCTTAACTTGGATGCCCTCAGCTGTTTAAAGGGATATAAGAAGTATTTGCCATTCCTTCCAGTTCTGCGCATGGTTCTCATTTAATTCAGTCAAATAATATTGCATTTAACTGGGAGAAATTAAACTGCATTACGCAAAAATAAATTATCTTTTTCGGTTCACCGTAGAAAAAACACGAGTTTCATTTTTCCAACATAAGTAGGTGAATTTTGAAGAGCCAAGAATATTAATTCCTTTTTGCGTAATGCAGTTCAATTACTACAACTGAATGCAAACTTGTAATTGGATTACACTTTGTAATAAGGAACCATTATTTCTTGCCAATTTTAGAAATAACACACATGCCATTGGTTTCCCTATTCAGATATGTGCTTTTATGAGAGCTAGAGATAGTGGTTTCTCATTGCAAAATGTGATCCAATGATGTTGCAAGTCCAAAGAGAGTATGAAACTGCAATTCAAATTATAATTTGGAAAAATAACGTTTGATTCATTATGGCATAATGCATCGACTAAAATCTTGGCGAGAGAGAACTGGACAAATTTAGGCCAGAAGCAACTATGTTGCAGGCAAATCCTAAGCACATAGTTCCTTTTAGCATACATGGGTCCAACTAATTTAATTGCTGATAACAAGAAAACTTCTAATTAAAATGAGGGGTTTAATAGAGAATTCTAAAAGCCAGTCTTGTCACCCATTGCAAACCATACTAATAACTCTCGATTTATCTTGTTTGTTCCAGAAGATGCGGCAGAAGAAGCGGGGGTTTTGGGGGAGGGCTCGCTGAGGGGGGAGATTCCCGGGGAACGGGGGGGTTCGTGGGGTTGGGAAGAACCGCGAGACGAGGATTCCCAAGGGGGGAGGATTCCCGGGGAAAGGGGGGCTCGTGGGGTTGGGGGCGGAATCGCGGAGAAGGGTTTCCCAAAGGGGGTTCCCGGGGAGAGGGGGGACTCCGTTGGGTTTATGTAGGATCGCGGAGCAGGGTTTCCAAGGGGGGAGGGGCCGCGGAGTAGGATCACGGGGGGAGGACTAGGGTTTTTTTTTTTTTTTTTTTTTTTCTCCGCGACTGGCTTGCTGAGATCCTCCGGGGCGTTACGTCCCGGGGTCTGCCGTCGCCGGCAGGGGCGCCCGCCGGGACCCCGTGGGTCCGTTGGGTGCCCCTGCCCCCGACCCCCCGCGAGGGGGGTCACTTTGCCCCCCCGCAAGGGGGGGCTTTTTGACCCCCCTCGCGGGGGGTCGGGGGTGGGGGTGCCCAGCGGACCCTTATGGGGTCCCGGCGGGCGCCCCTGCCGGCGACGGCGGCTCCGGGGCGTTACGCCCCGGAGGATCTCAGCAAGCCACGAGTGGAAAAAAAAAAAAAAAAAAAAAAAGGGAGGAGGTGGGAAAGGAACCGGGACGCTGGAAGCCTGGGTTGGGGGAGGCCGCTGCTGGTGGACACCGTCGTACCGGGATCGTCGCATTTTTTTTTTTTTCCCCTTCTTTTCTTTCTTTTCTTTTTTTTATTCTCTGTTTCAGGTGCTGCTGCTGGGTGCCATCGTACCGGGATCGTCGCATTTTTTTTTTTTTTTTCCTTCTTTTCTTTCTTTTCTTTTTTTTATTCTCTGTTTCAGGTGCTGCTGCTGGGTGCCATCGTACCGGGATCGTCGCATTTTTTTTATATTTTTTTTCCCCCTTCTTTTCTTTCTTTTCTTTTTTTTATTCTCTGTTCCAGGTGCTGCTGCTGCTGCTGCTGGATCTTCCCGCAACCGAAGGTAAGATACTGTTTTATTCCTCCTCCATAATCAGTTGCGGAGGGCGCTACTTTCGTCTTCTGCGGGCACAGCTGTTTTTAGGAGTATCAAAAACGGCATGGAGAAGTGACAGGTGGAGATGCATCGGCGTTGGTGAGTGTATATTTTTTGTTTCCTCTTCCCCTTCCCCTCTTCCTCTTTCCCTCTTCCTCTTTCCTCTCCCTTTTCCTCTTCCCTCTCCCTTTTCTTCTTCCCTTCCCCGTGGATTAGGGCTCTTGGCGACACCACGTTAAAAAAAACGCGCCGTAAGCTCTACCTCCAGGAGCAGCACCGTATCCTCTACCTGATCGGGCTTTCCTAAGGTGGTGTGGAAACGAGCTTGTCAAAATATGTTCCTCTATTCCTCCTCTGAGTAAGTAAAATCAAAACCTGAGAATCTTTTCATCAAGTGCTTTTTTATCTTTTTTATAGGGAGAGCATAAATTCAAAACCTGGCAAGTGCCCCCTGGTGTTGCTACGATTGAGCACCAGTTTCTATAAGGTCAAAGTTCATAGAACATTTCTTCACTAAAATTTAATGAAGGGAAGTATTCAGGTCCTTTTACGCTACGGAGCAAGATGCACAATTTTAGCAATACCGGATGACACTTTCCAGATTTTGAATTTCCACTCTTCACATATCAATGGCTAAAGGCGAAAAAGTAAAACCTCAATTGTAACGCTTAAAGGTGATACGACGGTTGTCATGAGCAACGTGCGATACATCGCATCAATTCGTTCCATAATTTCAGCTACTTGTCATTCGTTTCGAATTTTGAAATCGCACTTCTATTGTCATGAGACTAAAGAATTCATGTACCTAATTTCACAAAGGAATTCAATGTATTAAAGGCGTGGGTTTTTTAGAGGGAAAATATCGCATTCGACTGCACTTTCGATATTAGTATCGAATGCTATATTTTTCTTAGTCTCCTTAGAATTCTTTAGTCTCATAATGACAACAGCGGTGCGATCTCAAAATTCAAAAAAAATGATAAATACCTTAAATTATGAAACGAATTGATGCGATATATCTTTCGTCGCTCTGGCAAAAATAGCAACCGTCGAATCACCTTAAAAAACGTCCGACTCGATCTTAATCAAAGAAAACTAATTGAAATGTTTCATTGCAATTGGCTGTGATTTATTTAGAGAAAGCGATAAAAATATACAGAGAATTTCAATAGGATCTAATGGTTGGTTATCCTTGAAAACATTAAAAAACATTGAAGACTTTTATCATCGGAATCTGAAAAACGCATTTCCGATTTTTATCAATGCGTAACCGTTAATAGAAAGCGAAACATTAGTCGACGAAAACAAAATGTTTGGTGGAGCAATTTCTGTAGAGTTCCGTCGAATAATCAAAAATGGAGAATCCCACATATAATTTGGTTGAAAAAATTTGAAGACATCTAAGAGCACAAAGATTGCGCGTCACCTCGATGGGTAAAAACAGATCCAAAGTAAACAAAAAGCTACATCTACCCAACAGTAAGATTTTAGCAGCTTACCTGTAAAAATCTAATTAGTTTGCAAGCTAGGTTTCCCGCTTTCCAGGAAACCGACATCCTCCAAAGAATGTCTGTCAGCACACTAATGAGACCGACTAGGAGATCTGAAATCAAAATATGCGTGTTAATGTTGTAATCTCCACCCAAGAACTACATAAACGTAGAAACATTAATAACATGGGTCCGTTGTGCGTATAAACTTTAACCGTCTGGGTAGGTTTTGCAATTTGAAATCGCACTAAGATTTTTGCAATTTTGGCACACCAAAAAAGTATGAGATCAATGCCTTGACAAGAAAATCCGTATAGTTCGTAGCTGCATTTTCAAATTTTGAACTTTTTTATTAATTACCGCCAATCAGAGGATCTCTTTGAGACAGATGTGAAAAACTTAGTATACATGAAGAAAAAATCTCAGAGCCAACTACTATACGAACCCTTCTCACGTGTGCTTTTAATCGTGTCAAAAGTTTTTCTTGCTTCGTATGTAGGGGGAAAAAGAAAGAGTAAATGTTTCATACCGTTAAAATCGCAAGTAAAAAAGATAGCTAGTGTCTTACGAATTTTTAAAAATGTTTTTTGTCTGTTTACGTTTAGGATTCTTTTTTTAAAGCATCTCTCTTGTGATAAACATGTTGTCGGTGATTAAACAAAAGTTTTTGCGGACGTGGGAAGTTCGAAAATTTGCGAAAAAGTGTGTGTCAAGGAGTGAATTTTAGACATTTGCGATTTTCTCAACGTGTTTTGCGTGTGCCGTTACTTTTGAAACATTTTTGAGGTGACTGTGCCTCTTTGAGTGCAATAAATCCATTAGAATTAAAGTAAATTGGACAAAAATGACCGGACATCAGCTACCTTCGTTAATCTCAAAAAGAACGTACATATCATTACTTCCTTTCTACAGCCAGATGTTTAAAATATTACACATGTATTGTTAAGGACTGTCTCGGAAACCAAGTAACGAAAATTGAATTAATTTCCTCCTGATTTATTGATTCCTATTTCTTTTCCTTCTTCAAGCGAACAACAGGTGTATGATATTATGTCTTGTGATTTCCCCTGATTCTTATGATGTTTACTTCTCTATTGTTTATAACGTATCAGTGAGCGAAACCTAATGAAAGAAAGTTGTTAAGCCGATTGCTACATCCATATATGATGATAAACAAAATAGAGCTAAGTAGCCAAAAGTGCATTTTATTATCATTAAAAAATTCTGCAGGAAAAATGCATCTTCGCCTAATTGGCTCTGTTTTATTTATCAAAACCTACATACGTACATTCCAACGTTTTCAGTTTGTGTAAATAGATGCCCCCCTTTTCTGAAGGGCAACCAAAACTATAATCAAAACCTGGTACTCATGTTCAAACTTTTCAGTTTGTGTAAATGTTTTCCTCGACTTTTCTCGTGAGAAAATGAACATAATGCATCGGTCAATACTTTTAACAGAAAATAATAAAGGAAAAAAACCCTCCGCACTTGAAAGGTGGTACTGTTATGTTAAATAGTCTTTCGGAAAAAAGCTCTGCAACAAACATTTTCACGATGAAAGACTCTTGGATATTTTATAATGAATTTTGGTTTCAAGTTGCCTTCCAATACAATCGGTCACCGTTTAAAATGGCTTACCTGCGAGAGCTAGTTGCATGATAAAAAAATTCATCCTAGATTTTCGAGACTTGCTAAAGAATAAGGCCACCAAAACTGCTGTGTTCCCGAGCACTATGCTCGTGAACAGGATCCAAAGCACTGCAAATTGCTCCTTCTGAAACATAGATCATTCGAAAATAGTTTTAAAATGATGTATTAGGCGGTCATATGAGAATACAGCAGTGGATATGAATTTAAGCATTCTCATATCTGTTCCCCTCAAAAATTGTATGTGCTTCTCGTTTTATGCTACAAAAATTAAAAAAATTCACTTCAAACCAAGTGGATGCCAAAGCTGGGTCAAACTGACCAGGGGCTTGTTAAAAACACGGGCCCCGCGGGTTTATAAATTATTAAATAAAGTGACGACAACAAAAAGAGAGCGTTAGTCGAAAAACTTACTAAGTCTTAGTATCTCTATTCCATAACGTTTAGCATGATTTTTGAACATCATTAGAGGAAAACTGACTTCATTAAAGCAGTAATATGCTCAAATTTTCCGCCGAGCAGATTTCCTATTGAATCAATGAAGGCATTAATGATTGTTTAAAGAAGAAAATAGGCTTATATAAATCGAAAAGTCACATCAAGTAGAAACTCGCATTCATTTAGCTTCTTTGTTCTTGATTCAAAATGAAATCTTCTTGATCGTATACTCAACGATGTTCCTGCCTAAATCAAGTCTCATTTTTTTCTAGGGTAATTCAAAAATTATGCTAAACCTTATTAAATACGGATGCTTCAACTTAGTGAGTTTTTGGACTACTGCTGTCTTTTTGTGCCGTATTTTCTTGATTTAATTTGCGAGGAAAGCTCTGTTTTCTTAAAGGATGCCTGTCATTCTTCTTTTGTTGGAGCGCCTTCAATTTCGTATGTTACTGCCCGATACCTCTGTTGTGAAATAGTTGCTTGAGGCGCCGTGGCAGGCTGCGGCGCAGCGGGCGGCCGGGTAGTGCCTACAAACCTAAAGGAATACCTCAAGCATTGCGCAATGCGTGAAGTATCCCTTTAGGTTTGTAGGCGCCAATGCGCGTTATGCGCTGGCAGCACGCGCCTCTCCGCTCTTTATTAGGTTCTACTATTTAAACTTGCGAATTCAGCGGTTTTCGACTTATGATTTTGAAATGATTGCACACTCTGCATGGATTATTCTCATTTAAGTGGTTAAAAAAATGTGTATTAAAGGAAAGTATAATGTTGTGTCTTGAAAACATCAAGGTGGTTCCGTATCAAATTTAATGATTTCCAAAGCACTGCAATTTTTTCTTTTATATTTTGTGTTTTTACTGAGCTGCAGCATGGTGTTCGCGCAACCAAGCGCTTAAAATCTGACGTATTTTACTCGAAAATATCGATGTACAAATGGGTTAAACCCAAATTCTGCGTGCTTCTTCAAGAGGGAAAATTCACTAAAATTCTCTACACCTTTTTGGTGCAAAAGGACTTAATTATCTTTCAATGAAATCCCATCTTATTATACCTGAACCGGATGAACCTTTTGATTTGTCTAAGCTAAAGGCTCTTAGATTTTTCCTGTGTACGATAACTTCGCGACAGCGCCGGCGTATCATGGCGCCTCGAGCTACTGTTTTGCCACGGAGGTGTTGCACAGTATCATTCGAGATTTAAGGCACCCCAACGTATAATGATTGATGGCATCTTTCAAAAGCACGAAGTTTCCTCGCGGATTATATCGAGTGAAGACGACAAAAAGAGAGTCGGAAAACTTACGAAGTCCTAGTATCTGTATTCATTGACTTTTAGCATGATTTCTGAACTTTATTAGAAGGAAAAGTGACTTGATTCGAGCAGAAGCATGTTCAAATTTACCGTCGAGAAGATTTCCGTATGCATCAATAAAGAAAATAATGCTTGTTCAAAGAAGAAAATATGCTTTAGTAAAAGAAAAGGCACTCACATTAAGCAGAAACCAGCTTTCATTCAGCTATTTTATTCTTGATACAAAATAAAATTTTTTGACGGCATACTCAAGAATGCTTCTGCCTAAAGTGAATCACTTTTTTTTCTGATGAGATTCAAAAATTATGCTAAACGATATTAAATATGGCGCCGTGGCACGCGGAGGCCCAGCGGGCGGCCGGCCAGTGCCTACAAACCTAAAGGGATACTTCAAGCATTGCGCAATGCGTGAATTATCCATTTAGGTTTGTAGGCGCCAGTGCGCGTTTTGCGCTGGCAGTACACGCCGCGCCGCTCAGCTTTGAGTTAGGCTCCGATATTTAAACTCTCGGAGTCGTCGTCTATTTTCAACCCACGATTTTGAAATGTTAGCACACACTGCATGGATTATTCTCATTTAAATTGACTAAAGAAATATGTAATAAACGAAAATAAAATGTGTCTTTTGTAAATATTAAGGTGGTTCCGTGTCAAATTTAATGATTTCTAGAGCATTTAAATTTTTTCTGTGATATTTTGTGCTCTTACTGTGCTGCAGCATGGTGTGCGCGCAACCAAACGCTCAAAGTTGGCCGTATTTGACTCTAAAATATAGATGTACAAATGGGTTGAAACCAAAGGTTGTGTGCTTCTTGGTTTTTTTTCTCTTTTATTGATTTTTGTATAGTTCTTTCAACGCACCTACGGCTCATTGAGATTAATATCGACGACATCGCTCGGAAAAGGTTTTACAAATATTTGCCACGTTTGAAAAATGTAAATGTTTTTAAAATGAAGTAACATTTCCATTTTAAAAAAAATTAAAAAATGGGAATTTATACGGTAAATTTTATGTTGAAAATGTTAAAGATAGAAATTAAACCAAATATTCACCGATGACAATTTGAAAAGATGAATCAAAAGAAGAGAGTAACATTTCATTTAAAAAATGAATTATTATTATGACACCTCCTTCTCTCTAAACTGTCTCATTTTGCTATTGTCAATATAATTTTACATACGGACTAAAATATAACGCTTCTACGAAATCACTGTTGCTTATTTTACGCGTGGACGTAAACTACTGGACAAAACAGGTGCGTGGACCGAACATTGTTGACGGAATGTCCTGAAACGAAAATAGACGAGTTTTTTAAGTAAGCCTATCTTACAATTTTATGTAGCGCTTTGGCTATAGCTGCTCATAGAACAAATATATCGGACTGCTTAAATTCGTCCCTTGTCTATAGAGTCAATATTTCGTAACTGCGTCTGTTCTCTAAATTCGATGTGAAGCAATACAAGTGAAAATTGGTTTCATAAAAAATTTGCACAAAATGTCATATTGTACTCATGAAAATCGATGGCCTATTGCATTGCCTCTCAATGCTGAATCCTGCAATATACCTCAAAACGAGGTTGTAGACTGTGATACCACTATTCGACCGCGAGTGAAAGCCGGATTGTATCACGATTATTTGAAGGGGATTTTAACGCTCAAATCAATACGATTTCTCCTGCCTCATTAGAAATAACGGAGATTTAGAAGGAACATATGAGACATTAAGGATGGAATGGTTTTTCCTCCTTTGACAGGACTCGCTAGAAAAGGATTTGCATTTTGAATAGTATTCAAACCACATCCAATCATTGACTTAATATTACAAAAACCGCTGATTCCCTGCGTAAAAAATAATTTGTAGAAATTTTTTTTCCATCCTTTCCTTGCGTACAGTGTTAAATAAAAAATGCATGATTTTATGCTACTTCAATTATCAACCTATATTTAAATTGACCGAACTCACGAGAACAATTTCTCTGTTTCAATAATGGTGTAAAATATTGAATCCACAGCTTACAGGTTAATGTATAACTTACCAATATTTGTTAGGCTCTAATTATTGTTTAATTTTTCTTTAAATCTTGCAAATAGATTCAAATTGCCGATATATGCGACAAACAGTCCCTAGTCTTTAAAATTACGAACATTCGATCAGCACCAGCTAAACCAAAACCGGGTACCGGTACTTTTCAGGTCTTTGAAATTGTTAATTCATCCGCTAAATCCTTGATAAGTTGAAAATTGAGTTTTTTGTGAGTTCTTTTCTCATGGGTGCTCATCTTTTCCGGTTAAATCCTTGACAAGTTGAAAATTGGCCGCAAAACAAAAAAAAAAAAAATTCTCACAGTAATATATTTGATCAAAAGGAAATATGTGCCCATGATTTGCGTGCTCAATAGTTCATTATTTTGCTTTATTTTATTCAGACGGAGTTCTTCTTAGTGTGAAAAGTTTGAATAGAGAATTTTCAGGTGTCTGAAGTTTAGTAAATTTCATGTTTAAAATGAAACTAACGAGGAAACTGAGCACGAGGATATCATTGGTTTCTGAATTAAACAGTTATTAGAGGAAATAGGACAAAATAACGTAATCTACCAAAAAACGTACTTAAACGCGAAATACCGCAAGATGACGACACAGTGCGGCATATTTTCTCACTTTTAAATATATTTTCCTACAATTTCCCATTTCAGAAAGAAGTTATGGAAAACACTGCAAACTCAGCTCAAGCAATAAAAGTGAGAGAAAATTCTCCATTGTGACTTTTAGATTTACCAGAGAACGCGTGATAGCGTTTAGTATGAGTTTCCAAGTTGTATGCCATACGCTGAAACTTTAAGAAGAATATAAACACAATGACACGGTTCCTGAACTTTCCCGTCAAAATATTTCGAAGCCCAGTTTTTCGGTTGACTAGTCGTTCGGATAATCAATCATACGGCGGCCTGACCGACCCCTTTTTGGTCTACATCCAACTTCGCGTGATATTGTTGGTTGTCACTTCTGACATAGACCTCAAACTGAAAAAGCCTTCCCCTGATGAATGAAATCCACTCCGTTTCTTCAGCGTGCAGCCATCGGATATCTAATGGTCGGCACGGATTAGCTTTGGCTAGACTTCAAGCAACACTGTAAAGACAGCCACTGTCACGGAGGAAAACAGTTAATGTACAATTACTGGGTAGGTATTACACAACATTCTGCTAATACCGACCGACTCAATAACACCTATGCAGTAAGAAAAAGTACCCAACATTTTGTGTTCGAGTGGGAAGTAAAATACAAAGTAGCACAAGCTGTTTTTTAATTGTGTGTGTTAGTTTTCCCTGTGTTAAATCGACCAAATCTTTGCGTTGAAAATATTCGACCTCGTTAAAAATTAGGCACCAGCCGCCAGAATCGAACATTAACCGCGTTGGCAGTATAGACCGTATTCGATAACGGTTCGATGTATCGTTTGGTTCAAAACAATAGAACATAACCTCAAACCAAACTATAAGGATTTAAGTTGGAAAAGCTGAAAATGAGAAAATTCCTAACAATTTCACATTACATTGGCATTTGGTACTCAAAAGAATAAAAAATCTGTTACAAAAGAGTCGTTCCCTCAGATTTCTGAATTTACTTTTGAGGCTATGTTAATGTTTTGAACCAACCGATGTCGATACAATCTCACCCGTTTGATGTATCGACTACGATACAATCTCACCCGTTTGATCTATCGACTACGATCTATTCCATTGCGCTAATCACTCGCACTTCGCAACGTCTATGAGAATGGGGAAGAAAGCAGGAGTACATATGTTCCACAGGACATTTGGCCCCGATGTCTCAGAGTAACCTAAGGTTTGGGTCGAGTTAACACAAAATTTTCATTGAAGTGAGTTCTTTTCTCATGGGTGCTCATCTTTTCCGGTGAACTTAAAACGCGCCTACACAGAATACGTTGCTATGCTAATGCCGTCAAAGCAAAAATTAATACGTCTCATATCAGCTGAGTTCTTTTTAGATTTTTTCATACCCTCCGATGCGCGCAAAGACATAAAGACGAAGCACTCGTGTCTACTAACACGGGGAAGAAATGATGTAGCCCTGACCCAGGCACTGCGTTTGTGTGAGTGTGTAAATTAGCGCGGGAATCCATGGCGGCAAACGGAATTTTGATTTGAACTTGTACCCTTGATTTTTGCACATTTCTCGTTCTCAACTCGTTTTAAGTCACTAAAACGAACAAATAAATAAAATTGGGACGGTGACTTGGTATAATACACGTATTTTGGCTCGGTAAGAAGCAAGGATCTCAGATAAAGTTAGTTTTTCTTCTGGTGGTCCTGCCGGTTCAAACAGGCTGTTACAGTCCTTGATGACCGTTATTCCCAAATGAGATTAATCGGTCGATGACAGACCAAAAATAACGTAAAGTTAAAAAAATATATATGAGTAGGTGAATTTGAGCAAAAATCAACCTAGAATACTTTGTTTACGCATTGAATTTAAAACTTGTCCCGATTTCGCCGCCAATCCTCTGGCCAATCGGAGAGTTTGTATGAATTTGCATCATTTTTTTCTTCTGGCTCTGTCTTTATGTCTTTGGATGCGCTATCAATTAATAAAAATTGTATTTTTCACTTTAAACACAAACTGATAACTGAGCGATTATCTAAAACAAACGTATTGGAACTTCCCCGCGTGTGTTTTATTGTGTATGATGAGGTCACAGATGTTATATGTTTAGTGTATTTTGGTGACTCTAAGCACTGAGAGAAATCTATTAGACTTCAATTTCAAATCACTCGCACTTGAAGTAAAATAATTGTTCAATTTACGTGATCGGAAGGGAAAGGGATCTGTTTAGTTCACCAAAACACTCACGGATACCTTTTCTGAGAGCAAGGCAAGGAGAGGGGTTAAACGGTGCTCTCGGCTATGTGCCTTTATGACCGCGTTATGTCATAAAGGCACGTATAAAGTGGTAGGTATAAAGTCTATGAAATTACTTGAAAATTGGCCCAAAGGATTGACGGAGTGATTGCCGGAGAATAGTGGCTATAATGGTTCAAAGGGGGCCCTGGAATCAATAGCCATTTTTTAATTCGATCATAAAGCAAAATAATGCACAGGAGACTAAATAGCGCCCTTCTGTTCGAATCAATGAATACGCGGTCATATATGAGTTATTTTCCTCGAGTCCGTTGCCAGTTTTACTTTTGAGCTGTTGAGTCATTTTTAAAGAGAAACCTCAATTCACTTCTGTTCTTAACTTTATCGGCCATACTTTATCAAATTTTGAAATTTTAATTCGTTTGGAATAGTTTGTGTCCTTCTGCTTATCAACTCCTGATCGCAAAAAGAGACTTCAAATCAAGTATACTCTAGTTTTTTTGTTGTTTAAAACACTTTGAGTCGAGCTAGGTGAGAAGTTCTTAAAAATTTGAAAAAAAAAAACCTGTAAATATTAGGAAAATTTACCCAACTTCAAAAACCACGGACAAGTCAGGAAAGCTTTCCGTCGAATCATGGAAAATTCTAAAATTTAGATTATTCCTTTCGAACTTGCGGAATCAATATTTTGATCGAAATTTGTTAAAATTCATGACCAAAATACAGGAATCAATATCAGAAGAAATCTTCTGCTATAATTTGTCTCTGGATCATACAAACGGTAATTAAGTGTTTCTATGTAAAATCTCTATACTTTTTCAATTTCAAACGATTGCATTAAATCCATTCCGTGAAGAGCGTTTTTATGCTCGATGCTCTTGAACATTCAGGAATTAGCCAGGTTTACAAATCAATAATACTTTTTACCTTGTTTAAAGACGTGGGAATTTTTAATAACTTAACATTAATGAGCAATTTCAGGTATTTTCTGTGCCTACTGTACTCTGAGTGCAATTCCCATTTAGAGGAACGTCAACGATTAAACTCAGAAGTCAATTACCTCGTTTCATGACGTTTTGCATTTTATCCGTTATATTATATTTTTTTCCAATAAACGGAAGCATTGTAATTTCAAGGAATTTTCTATGAGTTTCCTTTTTCGATTGAAGAATGACCTACAAAAATTTCAGGGAACAACTTGGATCGTGATCCTGCGAAAAGATAGACAAAATTTTGGAGGGTGCGCAATCGAAAAAGTGGTTTTCAGTTTATCATCGAAGTACTGTGCTGCTTAATTAGGTTTCTAACTGTCTGTTGGTCTTTTCAAGTTGGCCAAGGAAGAGCTGGGTTCGTGGAAAATTTCAGGCTGACTAGCTCATGCTCACTGCGCTTCACCGGTGAGGATAAGTTGAATTTGGGTTCCTGGAATTGAGCTTTCGACCCGGTCTGTTGTAACTACCCCCGCGGGGAAGCTAACAAGCCCTGAAGGAATTTCCAGGACGAATTAACTAACCGTGAACGAGTAAAGATGTTAGATCCGCCTACTAGAAACTTGCACGTGACTTTAAATGGAATTAGCTACGAGACAAGGTATTATTTGAAGCCCTGTATTATACATTTCCTTTTTCACAGTGTTATGAAAAAATTGATGAGCATTTCGGAAAAAACCCCTAGGCGAAATAATAACGTGTAATGCGTTGAAATCAGGGTGGAAAAATTTTATGAAAAATAATAGAATCGTAAAATTGCACTTGAGATATTGCAGAAATATATGACAGATGTCGAGATATACATTTGAAACTGTCGATTATCAATTCACACTAAATAGTGATCAAATGCCGCTAAAACCGTTAAGAGACATTGTTTCATCCGTTTTTAACACTCATGTTTCCCAAACAAGGAAAAATAAATATAAACCCAGGGTTAGATTTAGAATAACGCAGTTCCAAAACATTGGGATTTTTTGTGATAGTTGGTTTTTCAGCGCAGTTTGCATAACCCGTCTCTAAAGTAAATGATCCATAAATTTCAAAAGTTTCACGGCTCCGTAAAATCTTATGAAATATTTCATGGAAATTTTCTATCTTGCGTAAGTTTCTTTTGTTTCATGCCCCCCGGGTTAGGTTTTAATAAAGACTGTAAAGTGCAATTAGAAAAATTGTAATAGACACTTCACGTGAGGTGGTTGTAAAATATTTTAAAGTAATGAAAAAATATAATTTTTTTTATGAAAAAAATCTATTAATTTTAAATGCAACCTTAATTGAATGAGACGCAAAGCATTTGAACGTTGTCTTTGTATTTTTTTAATTTAACTATAAAGTTGAATGCAAAAACTTAAATACTGATGGCTGAATTCGGATCTCCGATTGTGAGATCGCAGATCTATGTTCGCATCTTCGCTCTTACTTGCGATATTCTTGCCAGAAACCAACCAACCAACCATCCAATCAACGAACCAAAATTCTTTTTTAAAATGCTTTATTGATTTTTTACAATAACATACAAATTGAAATCGGAGGTTTTTAAACGTTGTAATACAGTGACACATTTTTTTACTATAGCCAAATGCTTTGTTAGTTCATTTCAAAACTTCCCGTTGTGGGAATCATTTTTTGCGTAAAAATTTAAAGAGAAAACATTCAATGGACTGCAGAAACTTGTACCTTCATTAATACTTAACTGCAGGCTTACAACTGAGAGAAAACCTGTGATAAAATACCCATTATCAAAATTGGACTTTCCAGGTGATGAATGCATTGATAAAAATCAACGAGCAAGGGATTTCAACAATTACATTTCACAGTGGAGCTTGTCCATTTTAAATTGCATGTGGTGCAATCGATGAAAATATACCGTGATAAATTCGGGCTCCAGTAAGTTGGATGAATTGTGATGCATGCGAAGCTTTCACCAGCTCGTAATAGTTTTTTCAGCTTTTCAGTTGAATTGACGTAAAAGCGCGACTAAAATGTCCTTCTTCGTGTCACTGTCTGTTAAAAAAGTGAGGAACTAATTGTTTCTTTTTTTAGAAAAATTCTGCGATTTAGATACATGTGATTTCACTATAGCAGTCAGCGTTCATGGTAACTTTTCAAAATTGACTTTATTTCACCATCGCACACAAAATATATCAAATTAATAAAAGAAAAGTCTTGCTTTTACACGCTTGTGGTTTTATTTTTCGAAGTGGTCATTCGCCGTTACCGTAGCGCTGAATAACGCCATCTTTTATTTCTTCTTCAGTGTATGTACGCTAGCCATTGGCCGATTTACCCTGGTAAAAATTGGCAGTAGAATCTGTGTTCCAAAATACCATAGACCTAAAGCTGGCTGTAAGATTTTCAATAGCTTCTATAGCCGACTGCAAAATTTCTTATAGCCTTTTATAGCCGATGGCGATTAATTAACAGCCAGGCGATAAAGTGGATGCTAAATGTTACTAATAACGGATGCTAGGACGGATGAGTTTTTGGACTACCGCTCTATTTTTGGGCCGTAGCAGTATCTTGATTTATTTTGCGCGGAAAGCTGCGTACTTTTGAAGGATGCCTGTCATTCCTAATATGTTGGAGCGCCTTCAATTTCGTATGATACTGTGCAATACCTCTGATGTGAAATAGTTGCTTCAAGCGCCGTGGCACGCTGCGGCGCGGCGGGCGGGTAGCCAGCGCGAAAAGCGCATTAGCGCCTACAAACCTAACAGAGATACTTCAAGCATTGCGCAATGCGTGAAGTATCCCTGTTAGGTTTGTAGGCGCTAGTGCGCGCTTAACTCTGGCAGCACGCCGCGCCGCTCCGCTCTGTGTTAGGCTCCAATATATAATCTCGCGGAGTCAGCGTTTTTCAACCCATGATTTTAAAATGTTTGCACATCCTGTATAGATTATTCTCATTTTAATTGATGAAAAAGAAATATGTGTTAAAGGAAAATATAATGTGTATTTTGTAAAAATTATGGTGGTTCCGTATCAAACTTAATGATTTCCAAAGCGCACGAATTTCTACACAACTTCTTATAGCCTTTTAAAGCCCGGCGATAGGAGCTATAGCCCGGCTGTATACTTTTTTTATCGCTTCGTATAGCCCGGCTATATGATTCGCTCCGTTTTCTACAGCCAGCTATATGATTTTCTATTGCCTTCTTTAGCCGGCTATAAGAATTTCTATGGTATTTTGAAACGCAGCTCCTATCGCCAATTTTTACCAGGGTTTGCATAAAACTTTGCTGATATGGTGACCATTAGGTATAAGTTTAAATTGTTCCATTTGAGAGCTGCCATTTACTGATTGAACTTGTAGGATCAGTTCGGCCCAAGATAAACTCGTCGTCCGAAATTCTACACACTCTGAGCCAAAAATAAAACCACAAGCATGTAAAGGCCAAACATTTCTTGCACTACTTTCAATTAATAACAAGCATAATGCGTTACCCTGAAAGGTATCGCACATCGAGCGCTCATTTAAGGGGCTTGGAGGACAAAGGCGCTTAGTCGAAGTTTTTGCTATTTCGAGAAATACGTGTTTGAAGTTTCGAAATTACATGGATCCTTCAGGCGGAAAAAAAAACCGAACTGGCTTTTTAATGCATAAAAATTGAAATTTAAGCGAGCGAATTCTTCGCAGAATATGCATTAAGACTGGTTTTACTTGAAATCATTAATACCTCAATTTTTTCGAAAACTGCACTCATGCGTTTTGCCCTCCAAGCCCCTCATTCCTCATTCATGGGCTTAACACGAACATTTCCGATGTTTTCGTCGCTACCCCGTAAAATTTTGACGAAAAACTTCATAAATTTCACTTTTGTTATCGTGGTTGATTTCTTTCCGAGCCGAATGGTCCATCGTCCTCTGATAACATTCCCCACAAATTGTTCATAAACGGCTATAAATAGGGCCTCAATGACGCCTCACCGTCGTTAATTATCATCTCCTCCTGCAAAAGACTCATCAATGACTCCGACCCAAGTTCCATTTTTAACTATGCAAGGCGGTGCCCCCAATCTACGGAGATTAATCCATCGTTTAGTTGACAAGTCGGCAATAGAGGGCGTTGCTGGGAGGGCTCAAAAAATTACAAGGCGCACTCAACCCAAAACCGCCTATCCGCACCGAGAAACTCCACGCGGGTAGGTTTTTTTTCCGCTCGAGCGCGGCGGCGAGCTTGTTAGAGACCCCGTGCGGGTCATGAATCAAAAATGATTTAGTCTGAGCACGCCTTTCCTCACCACTCCACCGCACCGCGGGGAAAAGCGCGTATGAACATGGTCGTTAATGTTGACGTAGGCGGTTTTCGCACGGTGGGGCAGACTTGCAGCGTGCCACCTACAGCGGCCCCCCGCCCCGCGCCTCCCGCAGGTGCGCTATTAACTCGCGTTTGAGTCAAACAAATTTTTTCAATTCCTCCTTTGTCGCTGGCGCGAGCTCGCGCGGAAGGCGATCCCGCCAAACGGAGTGAAAGCACGAAAGCTTTTCTCTGCTCCTGCGAAAGCCTTTCAAATGCGTTCGCCGCACAGTGGACCGGGTCAATCGGAGAGGTCGGACATGAGATTTTTTGCTAAAACTGCAAATTTTGTTGTTTATCTCGTCGCATTTTAAATTATAAGGGGTGCATTCAGAAAAATATTCTACGATGAAACCAATGAAACCACTTTTAAAACTTCGAAGTTTTGTGTGAACGGAGTTACAATACCGAAAAAAAAAGATGCTGTAATAAAATCCCGGATGTTACGGTTGTTAAAAAAATTTGCGACAACTCTTGGATGTTGCTTTGAACACTCTGGCAGTTAACGTAGCATGCTAGGATGTAAAAGTAACATCCTAGGATGTTACTTTGACAGTCAGAGTGGTAATGACAACATCCAACAGTTGTCGCACGTTTTTTTAACATCCAGGATCTTACTACAGCACCTCTTTTATTTTCGGTGAAGATTTTCCAGTTTCCAAATTTTGTCCGACCTCTCCTATTGACTCGATGCAGTGTGCGCCGCTTGTTTTGTGAGATTCTCAGGGGTAGGTGACTCCTGCAGTGACTATGGCGATTCGATGGGGAATTCTTTGTGAGAACTGACTTGGGAAAGTATCGCGGGTGCCACTTGTTTGTACGGGAGGATTTTTCCCGCGTTGCTCATACAGGACTGATATGACTCTGAGACTTCATTAGATTCGTCGATGGAGACTTTGTACGAATTTTTTTTATTCCTGCATCTGAGAGAGTTTAATTTCATAATTTTTTCCAGCTATATGGGAAACTGTAGAAAAATGGATTTACAAGTTAGAAAATCTGCCTCCTCTCGGTGTATTCAGACGGCATTTCTCATTTGGTGTTTGGAGGACTTCCAGTCCTCCAAACACCAAATGACAAGTTGTTGAGACAACGCGGCTTATGATGTCACAAACAAAATACAGATTACACAAATCGGACGTTTTTTGTAATATTTGATTAACCCATTCCCGAAGTCCTGTCTCCGTTCCCTCCCTCATTTCATTTGCTCCTTGCCGTACCCCCAATGGAGATGTTGCATGTGTGAGGAATTTGCGATTTGACAATTGATTCTGAGTAAAAGTTCGCGAGAAACACGATGGTCCCACTTTTTTTCTCTGAAATCAACTCCCAAGCTCAAAAAAAGCTCTCAAGTTGAGGCCAAAATGGAGGGGATATCCCACCCTACCCTGAGAGTCCCCGTCTACATCAAGACAAACTCTCCATGGAAAGATAGGGAGCAAATACATTGACAGGGCTGCCACTTTATTTGGGGACTCCAAAACTGAAAACACGGCAACCCTGCTAATGTATTTACTCCCTATCTTTGCATGGAGAGTTTGTCTTGATGTGGACGTGGGCTCTCAGGGTAGGGTGGGACATCCCCTCCATTTTGGCCTCAACTTGAGAGCTTTTTTTGAGCTTGAGAGTTGATTTCAGAGAAAACCAGTGGCACCATCGTGTTTCTCGCGAACTTTTACATAGAAATCAACAGTCAAATTGCAAATTCCTCACACATGCAACATCTCCATTCTCCGGTCCATTCCAGTTTATAATCTTTGCAATTGGTGCAAATGTAACCTTTATTCCCGTTTGTGACACCGTTAAGGCCTAAAATACGGGACCCAATCAGAAATGGATTTGCATTGTCTTTACTCTCAGTATAAAGGGACTCTAGTCTTCACTGATAACCAATTACATTGCAACAAAAAATTGGCCACTACATCATTGTCAAAGGAGTAGAACTCACCTCATAGAAGAAGAAGGAATTGATGTCGTCGGTGGAATTGGTCTGGGCGTACTCGGTGAAGTTGGCCGGGAAGGAGTTGTTGATGTAGTGCCCGAGGCCGTCGTTCCACTCCACGAATTGACCCCCGGGCCCCGGACCCCCCGCGGGGGGCACTCGCTCCCCCTTGTCCCCGAGGGGCGACCCCAGGGGCTCCCCCTCGGTGGACCACACCCTCACAGTCGTCTCGGCTGCCATCAGCAAACCTCCAGTATTCCGCACGAGCCACTCATAACGCAAACCGACAGTGCCCTCTTCTCACCGCCAGAGGGCGCGCCAATAGCTTCGCTCCAAATCCGCACCTCAAAATCTAGTTCCTTCTGGGTCTCGCGAGAAAACCGAAAAAAATCTCCACCATCAGATGACACTCGGGTCTGGAATGTATCGCACGCACCTGAACTCTCGTTAGTTACAATGGCTTATTTAAAGATAGCGCATTGCGTTGAATGGTTTAAAAGTTCTGACATCAGACAGCTTTAGATCGCATCACATAGCTTCAATCTAACCTCAGAAGTTCAAATATTGTACGTGAGATAGCTCGCCGAAGCTTTGAGTGGCTCTCGATAGATGACACTCCAATTTCGATTGGCAGGAAAAGTTAGCGTGGTTTCTGATCAGGAAGAAACTCCCAGGTAGATAGCGCTGTCAGCACACCTGGGCTGAGTCCCGCACACGCACTTTCCCGAAACCTAGGAGCTTCGAGTTGCTGTTAACAGATGGCACTGCCGATCACAAGCAGCTCCGATCGCGACGTGCAGATGGCGTGATTCCTGAATACGCAGAAAAGCTCCGGGCGGGCGCAGGTAGATGGCGCTATAAGCACACTGTAGACTGGGTCTCGCACACGCACTTTCCCAAAAACTAGGAACTTCCCCTTGCTGTTAATAGATCGCGATGTACAGATGAATAGGCTTGGCGAATAAGCTCCGGTAGAGAGCGCTGTGCGCACACCTCGAGCTAGCTCTCACACACGCACTCGGCGCTCTAATCGACGGCAGGTGACGTTCCCATCTCAAGTCTCCACGGCATGGTCGGAAGGCGGGAGCGTCCTGGGGGAGTCGTGGCGACGGTGCATCTTAATCGGCGGGGGTCGGCGAGGGGGGCCGAGGGGGGCGCTGCGGGGGGACCTCCGGGCGGATGCACGATAGCGGTCTCATGGTCGGCTTATCTATCCGTGACGTCACTCGGCAATCGGGTCAGCACCCCCACCCCCGCTGCATTTTCGGGAGGGCGCCAGTCCAAATTAATCACCCGCTGCTCCTCCTTCCACCGGTTATCTGAAACAGAAGAAATGACGTATGATCATTGTTGCCAGACTCCATGATAAAGTGTGCTTACACCACGCTATGTTCTTGATTTTCAGCACAATTTGACAACAATGCATATGATTTATGGCGCTGCCGCATTCTTTCCGCGGTTGTCCCGGATCAGGCGCAACTTTCGGGCCGTACCAATGGGTAGCCACTTCCGATGGATGTCGATATCGGAGTGAGTATCGATACGTGGCACCGATACATACATCGATACAAATGGCAAAGTATCGATTCTCCAGAGCTACTGTCTGGGTGGCTACAGAAGTGTAGCATCATTGAAATGAAATGACTTTTTCGAATTGTTCCTAGTCAATTTTGAGAAAAACTCGTGACTTTTGAGACGCGCCGTGACGAAAAGTAATAATTGAGGCGGTGGCTGCAAAAGCAGTCCATACGCGGAAAGTTTTTCGGGGAGAAATGCATCCGAAGTTTAAAATTGTCGGTAACTTGTTGCAGTTTTGGGATGATAAAATAATGTTGTTGCATTCTCACAGCTTGAGCTCTTGTGCATAAAGGAGGTGCATCAAAGGGTTCATTAAGATTTTGCAGAAACGAAGTTTTCGCACTTTGGCTGTTCTTGCACCAGCCTCCTTCAATTTTAAGAAGTTTTCAATCCAGTTAAAAGAAACGCTGAAGCTGTAAGGCATAACATGCAAAACTTTGCTTTTTCTGTGAACACAATTTTTCTCTGCCTTTTTTAGGTTTTACCTGTTCCATTTACTTCCCTGACTTTTCAACATTGCCCCTGATGACTGCGGCCATACTGTACCGATAGCAATTGAAATTTTCAAGAAAATACATATACTGTTCTGAGAGAGACTTTCATGCTGCACCCTTTTTCCAGCGCGAACACAAGAACCTCCTTGTAGTTATTTAAGCGAAAATTTGAATTTTGCGGATTTGGGTATCTTATTAAGTGTGATATTCAGGTTGCGTTTATAGTGGCCCTAAAAATTGCAAGTCCGACTATAAAATACAATTGCATCAATCCCAACACTGACGTGCCAAAGAAAAACACCGTGTGAGCAGTCAGATGTTGCCAAATTACCTCTTGGAAAACATTTATTTTTGAGGAAAGTTATGAATATTTTTCCTTGATATTTTCAAATGCTTTAGATTAAAGTGCGAACAAAATTCTCTGCAAAATTAAAGGTAAAATACTTGCGAATTTCGCCAAAAATCCGTGTTTGTCGAAGAAATTTCGGCAACGGCTACAGGTTCTTACGGCGTTTTTCCACAGCAGGGGAGAACAAGCATCGATACCATGAAGTATCGATTATTTTCACTCGAAAGTTTCGATACTTTAAGACCACCGAAACAATATAAAAATCTCCAGAAAAGCCAACTTACTTGGCTCGAACGTCGGGTTTTGGCGGCGAGCTGACGGTAAGATCTGTCGGAGATCCTGTTCGTTCGGGGCTTTATCTGACCCCGCATGACAGTTGCTAATAGCATTAACTCTAAGTCGATGGGAAGAATGGAACAAGCGTATCCCGTATCGCGAGGAGAGGGAACTCTGGCGAGAGTCCATCCCTTGATAAAAGCACGGGCTGTCTGCCTCCGCAAAAATAATAGCGGAAAAGTTTTCATTATTTCGTGAATTTTCCCTGCTTCGACCCGATGCAGCTATCGACCCTTGTGGAATGTGTTTCATTACTTGCAGCTGAAATATTCCGAAGTGCAAGTGGGGTAAAAGTTCGTTTATGAGCAGTGATGAGGCGTGAATGATCGATTATCGATAAATCACCACTTGAAGCTATGGTGAAGAATCGATTTTTAGGGTACTCGTTGCGAACACCCTGTTTATCGATCCTTTTCCATAGGTTTTAATGGCAGATCAATCGATACATCGCGAAGCACGCCACGCCACTAAAAAAGCAGCATTTAAGAGTCAAAATTCAAAGCAGAGTAAGCGTCATCAGACGTTGCTAGGATTGTGCAACTGTTCCTCTCATTCAACGGGCATTCTGAGGCCTGAGAAGTTGGGTTCTTATCAAGAAAATAAGACCAAATTTAGGAATGAGTCTCAGAAGAAAATTAATTTTTGTTCTTTCATAGCGAGTAAATTCGTGCACAATCTAAGCAACACTCATGGTGCTTACCGTCTTTTGAATTTCGTTTTTCATTTTAGCAACGTTCATTAAAACGCTACTAATTTTTATGGAAGAGCAGAATTCCTCTCGTCGAAATAAGTTCTCAGATTTTCGAGATTGATGCTGGTGAATGAAATATAAACTGATGAATTTTCACATTAATGAGCTCATGACTCTTTGGTATGTTCGTTCCGTCCGTTCCCTACATTATTCCGCTTCCGACCAGTAAATTAATATACTTGACAGATTACAGAATGATTTAAAATTTGAGTTTGAAGAATGTCTGAATATGTTGGAATCAATAATACCCGTGACAATCAACAGAAAATAGAGCAGTCACAAATTAGGTAACGCTTTTTCGAAGAAATTAAATGAATTAATTTCTTCTCGAAACCTGATGCGACTTCTGGCGGTTACGCTCCTCTTCCAGAGGCGGAGTAAGACTGGCTTTCCTCCAATTGAACCTGTGTTCAACAATCGATTTTGGTCGAAACACTTGATACGTTCGAGAAGCAATACATTTCCAGAGGCGGACCCAACAATTTGGCAACACCAGATTTCCTTCATTTAAAACTATGCTAAATAATGAATTCTTGTCGGAGCGCCTGGCACCTCCAAGATTCAAAAATCGATACATTTCCATTGGTTTAAATGGAGAAAAGACAGTGTTGCCAATTAGCTGGATCCGCCAAGTACATTTCCATAGGTTCAAATTGAGAAAAATAGTGTGGTCAATTTGCTGGATCCTCCAATGTTCAAATAAGCAGTTCAAGTGTGGTTGCACAAGATTTAAGGTATGACTGATATAACCATATTTCTGATTGATCCAATCATACCTCTGACAAACTCCTGGCTGGCACCAAAAACAGCCAGGAGTACGGTTGAAATTATCATTCTCTTCTCCGCAAGAGAGAATCGAGATAGATTTTTTAGTGGAGAGGCGTGAATGATTGATTATCGATATTTTTCCATTTGAAGCCAAGGTAAAGAATCGATTACTGAAGTGTTCGTTGCGAACGCCCTATTTATCGATCCTATTTATGGGTTTAAATGGTGGGTAAATCAATGAATCGCAAAATACGCCACGCCACTGCATAAATTAGCCCGTTCCAGACGTTCAAATGGAAGTTCAGTCTGGCGGCATCGATGCGGGTGTCGACCGTTGAACTTCAAAGGTTCGCGGGCTGATGACCTTTGAACCAAAACGCCGAAAGCAACCATCACCAAAACATATTGGTTTTTCTCATTTTTTTGCCATAAATGTGAAAATTGTGCCATTTTTTACTGTTTTTGTAAATGCTCAACAGTCAACACCCCCATGATGCCTCCAGACTTAACCTCCAGTTTGAGCGTCTGAAATATGGGCTATTTTATACGATTTGATAAGAAACCAGAGTATAATGCCAAGTATTCATGTTCTACTTGTGTGTATTGTGATAATACGTTAGCCAAGTCGGAGTATATTTATAATGGAACATCTTTATTTATATGTAAAAGTTACACAGCGATATCGCGAGACCATAATGAAGTACCGTATAACTCAACTTTTTTCGCTTTATTATTTCTTAGTCCGGAAGTTCTCCCGAAGGTTTATCTCCACCGACCCCCCCCCCCCCCCCCCCTTACACAGAGAGCAAAACGAAAGCTGAGCAAAAAATTGTTATCCGACGACAGATTTTTTCGGCGGACGTCGGGCGGGCTGCATTCGCTGCACTGCAGGCGGGGTTATTTATAGTTGCCCGGACGCGAGATAAGATGCGACAGGTTGACTCCGCACCGAGGCACCGAGGGCCAGTACTGCTGCTTTAAGGATAAACATCCTATGAACGAACAAATGTTGCCAAATTATCCGGATAAAATATCTGTTTTTGGACAAAATTACGGATAGTGTTCCTTGACATTGTGAATCTCTCGGTCCGAAAAAGCGCCCATCTCGGAAAAATTAAAATTTTTCAAGAGACTATAAAAACAGCACACTGAAAAAAAAATTCTCGGCGTTTTAACCAAGGTCCGTTGGTACCTTCACTATCTCACTTTTTTTTACCAATTATTGGTAATTTTACCAAGACAGACTTGTAAGCTTACCTAAAAACCGGTAATTTTACTGTTTTTTTCAGGTAAGAATACCACTTTTATTGGTAATCAATTCCCGGTAACTTTGCCATTTTATCTCGGTAATTCTACCACAGTCGATAAAAAATATTGGCGTTTTTACCAAGGTCCAGTAAAATTACCGAGAAAGTTCAATAATTTTACCGAGATTTCTCGGTAAAATTACCAATTCCATAAATGGTAATTTTACCAAGAAAAAACTGGGATCAAATAGAACCCTGAATTCTTGGTAATTTTACCCTTTTCTTAGTAAATACACCGAGATTTTTTTTTTCAGTGTTGAATCTCTCGGTTCGGAAACGGCTCATCTCGGAAAAATTAAATTTTTTCAAGAGACTATAAAAACTGCATAACAACCAAAAAAGGAGTATCTCTACGCAAAAGAGGAACATCGGGAAAAACTCGAGTTGAGCCGTTTTTGAACTAAGAGATTCAATGGGTCAGTTGCGCTGGTCACAGAATCGTGTTTTGATGTTTAATTCATGTAGATCAGCTAAAAATAACAAATTCTGTCCAAACAGCAACCCTCTATAACGTTCAACATGAGCTGAGATATTGCGCTTCGAAAAAAGTGTCTAATGACGTCATCTACCGTGGTAATGACACCCTTATTGGTTTCTTCCGCCTTACTTTCCTCAGTCGAGAAGACATGGGTTTTCATAGGTTACTCAATGTAAAACTCGGACGAAAGCAAGGTGGAGGAAACCAAGGGTGTCACTACCGCGGTGGATAACGTAGATCAATTTTTTCAAAGCGCGATATCTCTGTTAATGTTTAACGAAGGGAGTTGCTGTTTAGACTGATCTTATTATTTTTAGCTGATCTACATGAATTAATAACCAAAACACGATTATGTGACCAGCGCAACTGACCCACTGTTCCATAGTTTACATCAAATTGCAGATAAAATCCTCCCAAAATATATTCGCAAAAACTATTCACAAAGTTTCTTAACCAATTATTATATTTTATCAAAGGAATTTTTGCAACGTTCAAACGTTCATACTACGTTCTTCCTTGGTGCGGCAGTATATCACTGGTCTCAACATCCCTGTTAAGATATTTTTTTATTGGCAATGCGGTGCAGCCCCGAGTAAGTTTCTCCTTGATCGGTATGGATTATTCCTATTTTTAGTCGGGGGGCATTACGGAGTTAGATTCAGATGCTCTGAGCCGGTAAGTTCTTTTGTCTGCTGTTACGAAGATACGGATGATGCGATGCCCTGGAGTGGAACAGGGAAGCGTGGGAGGTTCCAATGCAGTGATTCAAAGTGATGAGAATGCATGCCTCCGAAACTATTGTAAGCATTCGCGATACTCATTCAAGTAGCGCCCTGCCTTTTGGGGGATTGGGCGTATTATTGCTAAAAAGAACTATGTTGCTCGCACACTTTATTCGCATAGGTCCTTTTAGCTTGAATACGTCCAATTCGTATTCTTAATCTAAAGGAGGCTGAATAAATTTCAGCCCGGAGTTAAATAAAGTGGTACAAGATACATTTTAAAACTTAAAAATGCAAAAGTTACTTGAGGAGAAAATAAGTAGAAAACTGGTGCGACTACGGTTACGCTGTATTTCCAGAAACAATGGAGAATTTTCACGAAAAGAGCCGTATGCAAAAACGACATTTTTCGCCCCCCCACTAAAACTTATTCAAACTTCGTCTATCAGTTACTAATACTGGAGCGCTTCTCTCCCCAAATTTTCAGACCCCCAACAAATTTTGGGGGGGCGCTAGGGGGGGTGGAAGTCAAAACCTGGGACCCTCGATATCTTTCGAACGAAACAAGATATTGAGGCCCGGTTTGGACGAAAAATCGTCTAAAATTGCATACTTTAAGATTCTAAAGGTCAAAATCCCAAAATTAAATTTTTAACTTAACTTATGTGCTTTTTTTCAGTTTTTGAGGAAAACCAATTTCTTTTAAACAGATTAAACTGAAATTTCACATTTTTTGATTTGAACCAAAACCAGTTTTTTAAATTGTTCGTCTTTTTCCGCATCCAACGAGTGGTCGTATAAGCTGGGGAACCGAACGGTTCCGGAGTTATGATCGATTGAAGTTTCCGCTCAACGCGCGCCGACCGATTTTCGCGCGCAAAAAAGTCGGATTTGACTGTTATTAAATCAGATTTAATGTTCAAACTGAGCAAAATGCATTATTAGGGACTCTTGAGGGTCGCTGAGTCCAGAAATTACAGATACTTCCAAAAAATTCACGTTTTTAAAATTACAGCTCCGTACAGGACCACTGAGCGGCCGGTTGGCGCTCAGTGGGCCTCTAAAATAGCGCTACGGAGCTGTAATTTTAAAAACGTGAATTTTTTGGAAGTATCTGTAATTTCTGGACTCAGCGACCCTCAAGAGTCCCTAATAATGCATTTTGCTCAGTTTGAACATTAAATCTGATTTAATAACAGTCAAATCCGACTTTTTTGCGCGCGAAAATCGGTCGGCGCGCGTTGAGCGGAAACTTCAATCGATCATAACTCCGGAACCGTTCGGTTCCCCAGCTTATACGACCACTCGTTGGATGCGGAAAAAGACGAACAATTTAAAAAACTGGTTTTGGTTCAAATCAAAAAATGTGAAATTTCAGTTTAATCTGTTTAAAAGAAATTGGTTTTCCTCAAAAACTGAAAAAAAGCACATAAGTTAAGTTAAAAATTTAATTTTGGGATTTTGACCTTTAGAATCTTAAAGTATGCAATTTTAGACGATTTTTCGTCCAAACCGGGCCTCAATATCTTGTTTCGTTCGAAAGATATCGAGGGTCCCAGGTTTTGACTTCCACCCCCCCTAGCGCCCCCCCAAAATTTGTTGGGGGTCTGAAAATTTGGGGAGAGAAGCGCTCCAGTATTAGTAACTGATAGACGAAGTTTGAATAAGTTTTAGTGGGGGGGCGAAAAATGTCGTTTTTGCATACGGCTCTTTGTATCGCTTCGTCTCAGAGTGCTTAACGGGCTGAGTTTGCAGTATTTTTCAAGAAAAAATTTCTGATAAGGGCAATTGTTAAGAAAATTAGATTTAAAAAGGAGAAAATGTACCGCCTTAAAACGTGTTTTGGCGGCTTTTACCATGCATTTAAACACATGTATTTTAGCAGACTTGGTTATTTTGTAATATCTCCTCCATGAATGATTCAATTTAGAGACCAAGGATATTCTCTTTTTTTAGTTTTCTTAATAGTTTCATTTAATATGAAATTCACCAAGTTCAGACACCTGCACCTTCTTAATTTATTGTTATGAATTGGCCATGTCCTTACATGCATGTTACCATACCATGCAGCGAAAAAGCGAGAGAGAGCACAGACACTTCCACCACAGTTATACTTTTCCGATTAGATCTAGAATTCACTACCACTGGGAGGACATATCATCATAAAAAAGGAAGTCTGTATGCAAATAGATTTGTTCCTCCTTCGAAACCGTTCAATTTTTCCGTAGGTATGTGATGAACCCACTATTTGCCTGACCCCTTCGATTATTTTAAGATACGCCACACTTTCTCATCCACGTATGCAAAATACAGCGGACAAAACATTCAGAAAAATGAAGAGGCGGCCAACCAGAGGCAGGATTGCCACATTTCAAGATTAAATAAGAAATCGAGCTGTGTTAGAATGGGAAATACAGGGTGCCCCTTGTAAGCCGACAGCCCTCCTGAGAAGCCGATAAAATACGAATCACAGGGCTGATACGCTCGAATTAACCTCTTTTCGAGCCCATATTTGAAAGCTATACTTAAAAGCTTTAGTTACTATACTTAAAAGGCGCCAAAGCGTATTTAAAAAACTGTAAAACTTTACTACTTTTTAATACCTGCCGTAAAAACCGCCCGGTATAATTGGTAACCTCACGGCCGGTTGTTTACAGGCGTCACCGATTAAAATGTTTCCTTGATTAGTGCTTCGGAACCTGTAATTTTGCGAAACGATTGAATTATCAGCCGCGCCATGGCTACCAGACTTCGTGGCGCGAAATTCCCCGCGGAGCAGACCGGGAAAGTTGGCGCGTCAGGTTGGCAACGGCGGACCGCCAGCATGTGATAAATTATTCATGCTCGTAACTCCAAGAATTCATTACCTTTTCAACACTTCAATCATTAACGTAAGGTACAATTTTCACTCTAGAGGGCTTTGCAACTCTTAATCCAGTCTTCCCTCTTTCCTGCAACTTTGTATCTTTGTGTCTCGCGATTGAGAAATGAGCATTAGGTGTTTACCGCTCAGATAAGGGAATATCTTCTCGGAGAATCGTTTTAGTTTCCTTAACTTTCGCCACTCGATTCATTTTCATCTGCCGGTTTTCTATGGAAGAGTTGCATTGTAGCAATAGTTTTCCGGCAGACTTGAAATATTGCAAAGAAATGTGATCGTCCATACTTGTAAATAGACTTTAGGTCGCACAAAAACTCAACATTGAGTAAAATTTCATCAAAGACATTGGAATGCCAATTGGTTGGCTAATCTTACTATAGTAAAAAAAAATAAGGCCTTTTTTGTGTGTACGTCCGTGTCATTTCGCATTCTCATTGGTCTTTCATTAACCAATCAGAAAACGTCATTGAAAATCCCCGGGAAATTTAAATGTATTCTTCCGTAAAGGAATTATTGATAGGTAGACAGGTAGAAAGAAAGATAATACATCGAGCTCCAAGCTAAAAAAAAGCAGGGCAATGTATTCAATCGCATACCGCTACAACGATATAAAATAATAAGAATTTATAGTTCCAAATTGCAAAATTCAGTCCAAATATCATTTTAATGATCTATGTTAAGGATCCCCATAGACCACCCTTAAACATCATGTAAACCGTATGAGGCCTCCAAGGGAAATATGCTGTTTAAGAAACGACTATGAATACGAACCTCATTTTAGCCATCAAAATACATAGTAACACTCTTATCGTGCAGCGCTGGAGTCATATCAACCTTTAATATTCCACTGATCGCGCGATAAAAAAGACGAATATGTATAAAAAAAAAAACAGCTAAATAATGCACGCAAATAATGCACGCAAATAATGCACGCAAATAATGCACGCAAATAATGCACGCAAATAATGCACGCAAATAATGCACGCAAATAATGCACGCAAATAATGCACGCAAATAATGCACGCAAATAATGCACGCAAATAATGCACGAGATAAAAGGTCAATATACTAGACAGAGATGGCCGTCAAAAGTAGAAAATATTACAGACAATTTTCTTGGAATTTTCAATATAACATCGTCACATGCGGGTGGCCTTGCTCTTGAGTGCTGAGAGGGGGCGATATTTCTGCGTAAATGCACCTGTGAGAGTTTTTTGGTGATATGGATTTCTAGAAATGTCACATCAACCTTAATTACTTTTTATACCTGGAAGCTGAGTGTTGGTTCTCTGAATTTGTTTTTGCCGTTTGAGGCCGGTGGAGTTCAAATCAGAGCTGAGGGCGTAATCAGAGCCAGTCGAAAAGTCAGTGTTTTAGTCTCTCTCAAATGTTTTCCCTCTAAAGACAAGGAGAACCTTTAATCACTAAGCTCGAAAAGATTGTCTCGCAAATGAGGCCTTTGAGATTCGTTAACCCGCGCTACGCTGTGTTCATACTACGCTTGTGGTTTCTCCTCAGACATTATGGAGAAGCGGTGAGTTAGATGTTTCATATACATGTGAGGAAAAAAACATTGAAGTACGTGTTTTACATACAAACATATAAGTCGCTTTACAGCACTCCGAAGTAGAAGTACGTGTTTTTCGGGAGGAAAAAATTGGAAACATTCAATGGGACAAGGATGATTTTAATGAAAGTAGACTTCCATTTTATACTGCACAACATTATAAAGTTTAAAATTGAGGGTTCGTTTTCATTTGATTCATGGAGAAAATATTTGAAGCCGATCCTATATATCGATGACTACAATTAATAATTCAAAACTCCAATTGGAATGTTTCAAAACCTCGGATTATGTTTTATTTTTTTAAAAGAAAAGTATCCAAAATATATTCTTGAATTTTCTGAGTACTATCTTTTGTATATGCTATCACATATGAAAACATCGATATAACTCCCGGTCGAAACATCCCGTGTTTTGTAAATTATTGTGTTTCTTTCAGCCTCGTCCCCGCCTTTTCCTGCCCTATTTTATGAAAACATCTCTGGAGTCAAACAAATTTTGGAAATGTTTTTTTGCTTTTCAAACAAAATTGAACGATGAAATGAAGTAATTTTTACGAAATGTTTAAAAAAATGTCATTGAAAAGCTATCTTTTGTTAAGTCTGTAAATAGATAATAGGGAGATGCGGCTTCGGTTGATCCATTTACGCTGTTTGCAGTGTTGTGGGCTACGACAAACAGTTTTCACCCGTCAAAAGCGCCTACGATATCGCGCGATACTTCACCGCCCACACTGGAGTTAAAATATTTGTATCAAAAACACTAAGCATCTTGATACTACTTCATAGGGTCTTTCAATCGGTTACCAAACATTCACAGAGTGGTGTCTTGCATTTAGTCAAAAAAAAACCTCAATAGGAGCTGTTGGCATAACTTGAGAATGAAAATGAAGCTCCCGGCTGGCGGCACGAGCGAGCGTAGCGAGCTGAAGCAGCTAGTAAAATTAAAGTAGTTTGCATTAATTTAGTCGAATTTCCATTCATTTTACGAGAAAAAGTAACTAACTCCGGATTATCTGAACTTTTCGTTATCCGGACTAATCTGGCGCGGCGGTCGGCCGGTTCGGATAACGAAAAAATCAGATAATCCGAGGTTCACTATATTTTTAACATAGATTAAATGAAATCATACAAATGACGTCATTTGTACTTTTGCAATTTGATCAATGTTAACTGGACGTATTTATGCTAAAAGGAGCTATAAGTTATACGCAATCCCTATGCACATAGTTCCTTTTGGTATAAGTAGGTTCAACTGTGAGCACGTATATCTTGTTTAAGAGTTAATTTTCAGACTTCCCGTTGTGTGAATCGTCATCCGATTCGTGAAATTTTGAAGAGGAATCCTGTTACACGGAGAAAAAAACTTCGTGCGTGGGACCCGAAGTTTAGGTCATATGGATCTCTGAAGTTTTCGGATTGAGCATCTGAACACTTTAGGTCCAGCTGCTGAGGTTTGGATCACACATCTGAAACTTCAGTTCTTACATCTGAAGTACTTCGGTTTTCACATTCGAAAAACTTCGGTTCTCACATCTGAAGTACTTCAGATGTAAGAACTGAAGTTTCAGATGTGTGATCCGAACCTCGACAGCTCGACCTAAAGTGTGCAGATGCTCAATCCGAAAACTCCAGAGATCCATATGACCTAAACTTCAGGTCCCACGCACGAGGTTTTTTCTCCGTGTACGTAGCGATTTGACTCACGATCAGACCTCCTTTAATTACTGTTGCCCATTGTTGCGGGTTATTTTCATATCCAGTTGCATCCCCTGAAAAATTGAAAATGATAGCACACTTCGGGCAAAATGGAATTTCATTTTTCGTCCATGAGGGCACCTTGTCAATGCCAAGTCATTCTGTAGACCTCCGTTCTGTTCTGAATCCACAGATGCAATCAGGAGACTGGAGCTGGACGACGGCGATCCAGGTTGTTGACGATGCGGCGAAGCAGTGCAGTCAGGTCACGGGAGGGTCGCCTGCCGAAATGAGGCAGGCTGCGCACCTGACTTGCAAGCAGGTATTTCAATCCCTCGACCGTCTCAACGTTAATATTTGCCACGGGTGGCGGAATGCCAAGTGTCGCCTCGTCCCAGGCGAAAAGGCCTACCAGTGCTCCGTCGAGGTCCGTAACTTTTGACTAAATTAATTCTTCAACAACTTTTTCGGGATCATAATCAAAGACATAAAGACGGAGTGCTCGTATCTAAAAGCACGGGAAAAAGTGAAGCCTGGTTTGGCGATGGGTGCTTGTGCGAGTGTGTAAATAAGCGCGGGAATCCATGGCGGCAATCTGAAATTTGATTTGAACTTGTCCTCTTGATTTTTCCACATTTCTTCTTCTAAACGTGTTTTAAATGCTTAAAACAAATATACTAAGAAACTTGGGGCGGTGAATTTTTATAATACACCTAATTTGGCTCGGTAACAAGCAAGGATCTGAGATAAAGTTAGTTTTTCTTCTGCTCATAGTGGTCCTGCCGGTTCAAACAGGCCGTTACAGTCTTATAGATGACCGTTACTCCCAAATAAAATGAATCGGTCGACGAAGGATCAAAAATAACCTAAAGTTAAAAAAATATATGTGGGTAAGTGAATTTGGGCAAAAATCAACCTAGAATAATTTGACTACGCAATTTTATTCAGTTCCCGCGCTACATTTGAATTTCAAACTTGTCCCGATTTCGCCGCCGATTCCTCTAGCCGATAGTAGAGGTGGTTGAAAAGAAGCTTCATTTTTTGCTTTTAGCGCTCCGTCTTTATGTCTTTGGTTACGACTTGCGAGTGACTGACGCATTGGGCTATCACCAATGCGATCCAAGACAATTATATTTGCGTGTCTGATTTTTAACATGGTCGCAAATTTTTAGCCTAAAGATTTGGTCGATTTAACCAAGTGGCATGGTGTGCATTCCGATATATCGATAGACCTGCCATTTAAACCTATGGAAAAGAATCGATAAACAGGGTGTTCGCAACAAACACCATAATTATCGATTCTTTATTATGGCATCAAATGGAGATATATCGATAAGATCATTCACGCCTCGCCGGGATGTAACCTTTAGGTTAACTAACCAAAAAAATAAACAGAAAAGCTCTAAACTTTCGCACTAGAAAAGCGCTCAGCTGCTTTCTATGTAGGCGCGTTTTTTAGTTCCCTGAAGAAGATGGACACCGTTGAGATAAAAGAACTCGCTCACCAAAGTTTCAACTATCAATTTTGAGAAAACTATACTTCCGCTAAAAAAACAAATTATAGAAAAACGATTATCGTCCACCGTGCTTTGACATCAGAGGCACTAAATAAAGGTATCACAGATTAATCTATTCTAAATTTTTAAGGTCCTTCTCCGCCATTTTGTTGTTGAGCTGGTGTGCATTTGAACACATCGTCCCTGATATACTATAGAATTCTAGAGGCAGGTTGAAATCAAAAGGCGATCCCTATCGGCTGAGCGCTTATTAACCGCTCGTTCAGATTACTTTGTGTTCTACTCCTCATATTAATACATTAACATTTCCGTTACTTTTTCTTATTGTGCAGGTCCCTCCTTGTGTGCTAGAGGAAGCATTCGGTGCGAGAGCAAAAATTCTCACCGTTGACACCTGCGGGTCCGAACTTTTCAACATGGATCCGACCCGGCGAAACCCACCCCCGTCCCTGTCCAGAGGGGCGTCTTCCAGCTCAAGCCGCGGCAGAGGCAAAAGACCTTTGGAAGGAACGAGTCGGAGACAAGATACCGGAGAAACCGGTGGCTGGAGCAGTGCAAATCCTTATGAAACCGGAGGAACCGCAGGCTGGAGCAGTGTAAATCCTTTCGAAACCGGAGGAACTGCAGGCTGGAGCAGTGTAAATCCTTTCGAAACCGGAGGAACCGGTGGCTGGAGCAGTTTAAATCCTTTCGAAACCGGAGGAACCGCAGGCTGGAGCAGTGTAAATCCTTTCGAAACCGGAGGAACCGGTGGCTGGAGCAGTGCAGCTCCCTACCCCGGAGGCTATAATCAACCTTCAGGCTCTTCGTACCTCACGCGTCCTTCACCCCCTCGAAGTCCAACACGTGCCGCAAATCCTCCACCACGTGTATATCCCTCAGTGCGTGTACCTCCTTCAGGAGGTGCAGCTCCTTCAGGAGGTACAGCTCCTTCAGGAGGTACAGCTCCTTCAGCAGCGCGTGTCTTTCCTTCAGCACAAGTACCACCTTCATCCGGTACGTCCAACATCGACCAGTTCACAAGTTTCTCATTCGGTGATTCACTCCCCGGCACTCCACGCCGTACTCCGCCTCCACCAAGTGGGTTGCCAGTGGATCCTTTATTTAGTGTGAGTGCTTACGGATTCGGTAGTGATGATGAGTTGGAACACGAAGGTGGGACTTCGAATCCCCCTCCACCTCCTGCAAGTCCTTCGCGCCCGCGTGGTTCAAGTAAGTATTGTGATTTTTCAAAATGTCGAGAACACCATGAATGTTTAGAGGTCAGCATGCCCATGCTATCAATATTTCCGAGCGAGAAAAAGAAACACATAGATACTTGGACTGAAAGTGCATGTGACAAGGTGGTGAAAAAGTGCTAGGTCCACACTATTTTGCGGGGAAAACAAGGCTAAAACTTTTGAACTTTTTGGCCTTGATTTCCCCGCAAAATAGTGTGAGCCCAGCACTATTTTACCACCTTGTTACAATGTTTCCAAGTTTACCTATATACAAGATCCAGAGGGGTAACACGAACAGAAACAGAAATGATCGAATGAGGGGCTTGGAAGATAAGGCGCATAAGTGCAGTTTTTTTAAAAAATTGAGATATTAATGATTTCCAGTAAAACTAGTCTTGATGCACATTCTGTGAAAAATTTGCTCTCAAATTCCAATTTTTAAGCATCAAAAAATTAATTTGAACTTTCTTTCCGCCATAAGGATCCGTGTAATTGCGAAACTCCAAACGCGTACTTCTCGAAATAGCAAATAGTTGCAATGCGCCTTGTCCTCGAAGAAGCCCCTCAAATTTCCATTTCAGTAACATGCGGTGGGTTCGGTGATTGAGCAAGTTGTGTGGAGACCGCTGTGCTATCGGAAGAGGGGGGAAGGGGCTTAACTAGTCTCCGCTCTCTCTACGAAGAATTTTCGGAATATTTTTAACATTTATTGTCACTGCACTAACCTTTTCCATTCAGTTCAGGGGAAAAAATAGTGAGTAAATAAAGAATCAAATCATAACTTAAAGATGTCGAGAAAAAACACATTCTAACAGGAAAAGTTGAGTTGGGTTTAATCACTTTAAATAATTTTTAGCATTAATTGATCCATGGGCCTAGAAGTCGAACATTTTTTTAGTTCTTCAACAAGTATCAATTCACAGTTTATTGCTTTGCTCAAAACGGGATTTTGAACCTTTTTTTTGTATTTGAAATATCTTCTTACACAAAAAACATATAAAAATGCTTTTGGTACTTCAGCGTTGTGATGAATAATAATTTGGACCACTCTAGAAATTTAGGACAACATATTATTGATCACGAATAATTTAATATTTTGTCATTGCACTTCCTGAGCGAGAAGTATCATTTGGGGAGTGCGCCCCCCCCCCCCCACCCTTTTCTCGACCACTGGCTACAACAGCCCAGTGTTTATGAGATTCTTTTCTATTCTTATGATTACGTCTCACGTAGTGTGTCTGTTTTGTCCTATGTCATATCATTTTCAAGGATCGAAAAGGAAAAACATCGGGGATTTCGTATGTCCTGTGTGTGGAAAAGCTTACACGTATAAAAAGCAATTCGAGAGACACACGGCGGAACATAATGTACAAGGAGGAAAATATACATGCCCCAAATGCGAAAATCCCACGTCCTTTCTTACCAAGAAGAAGTACAACGAACATATGAAGTCAGAGCACGGATCAGGTGAATTTTTATCTTTTTCGACAAGTATTGATAATAATAATTTTTCCGGGTCTTTCTTTTGATCAAAATCTATTAAAATTCGAAATATCTGTAGCCTTAAATAAGATATAGGTCATCTAAGTTTGTAACACTAACGTATTGGAAAGAAGGAAACGGGACATATTTACATCGAGAGTGCTAAAAAAAATACCTTCAAGAACACTGGAAAAAAGAAAAAAACACATTGGATCTAGAGTCCAGGCTCTTAAAAACATCGACAAGAAAAAATACTCTTGATTCAATCAGATTTAAGCTTAAATCAAGAACAAAGCCCCTTAATTTGAGCGGATTTTCTTTTGATTTAAGCTTAAATCTGATTCAATCAAGAGTCCTTTTTCTTGTCAATGTTTTCGAGAGTCTAGACTCTAGATCCAATGTGTTTTTTTTCTATTGAATGTGATAACACAACACGTCAGTTAAGGACCAAGGACCTTTTCGAAACTGAGGAGCGCAAGATGCGTGGAAAAGGGTCTTAAATCGGGTAGCGCCCTGGAAAACCACGATAGCTCTATTCAGAACTAAATTATATTAACGCGTGAACATGTCGAAACATAATTCCTTGGAAATCAGTCAACCTTCCAATTATAGAATAGCAGAAGAATGTCGCCTGCCAATACTTACATTCGGACGTTCCTGGCGAGGCATGAATGATCAATTTTCGATATTCCTCCGTTTGAAGCTGTGGTAAAGAATCGATTTTGTAAGGTGTTCCTTGCGAACATCCCGTTTGTCGATCCTTTTCCATAGGTTTAAACGGCAGATCAATCGGTATATCGCAAAGCACGCCACGCCACTGTGGAACGTCTGACCAAGATCCGGGACTGCACGCGTATATGAATATCCCCTCAGGGATACTTGAAGTGGGAATAGAGGGGGGAAAAGATGGTCGACAATGTTTATAAATGAGCGTTGTAACCCGTACAAAAAATTGGATTGCTCGAGTCATCATCATGCATCCTAAGAATGAAAGTACGTATTGTCACATTCTTTAGTTCAATGAACGAAGAAATATGTTCTCTTTACCAAAAAAGTTGAAGTAGTAACTTAACAGGGCCGGAGAAAATTTCCAATGAGATCGATTTCCCTCTCAGCGCTCGATTATTGAAATCGATAGACATAGCGATACACAAAGGAGACAAATGGAAAATGGAGCAATCTCATAGGTTGAAACGGGTGGTTGTAGCAGACTGCGTGGACCTACATTATACGGTTTTTCGTGGATTGCCGATTGTTAGTCTGTTATACTTTCCTCCTTACAACCACGCGCTTCCACCAACAGAATCGCTTCATTCTCTCTTGTTTATCTAATATTTTGTCTATCAATTTCAAAAATCACCTCGCTGAACAAAGGTTGCTTTCCGATCGCATTTCACCGTATTGACTTGTTTTCAATTTCCTCTCTTCAAAAGTGTTTTTCGAATGCGATGAGGACAATTGTGGGCGAACTTTTCAAAACGCTATGCAGCTGCGTTTGCACAAGGACAGAGATCACTTCGGAGGAATGACGTGCCAAATTTGCCAGGCGGTGCTCCCAAGCCGTCAAATGCTGCAAACTCATATGAAGATTCATGCTCGGGATGGATCAAGGAACGCACCATAATTAAACGAAGCCCTTCCGCAGGTATTCCCGATTTATAAAAGTTTACAAATTAATAAATTGATTAATCATTCAAATCAAGCATCGATTACGCCTTCGTTTTTTCCGTGTAATTACCAGCAATAAATGGGGCCCTTTGTAGATTGCTGCGGGCTGATTGTTGAAATTGATAGACAAAACTAAATATAAAGAAGACATAGGGCGTTTGTAGCGATCCTATTGGTTGAGACGGGTGTTTCCGATAGACAAGGGAGAAAATTATGTACTAACTATAGGGTCTCTCGAGGGCTGCCGTTAGTTAGTCTATTACCTACCTCCTTTGTCCATTGGGTTGCGATAGGATTGCGCGAATGCCCCCTTTTTTACCTTTTTGGAGATGCATAGGATTGCGTGACTTTTTCTGGTACTGAAAACTTGTTTGCGCGAATATTCAGTATTCCACAAGGAAGCGTTAATCTGGCAACCTTGGTAGTTTGTAGTAGATAACTACATCGTGAAACACTGTTCATTTGCAGCATGAATGGCCTAGAGAGCTTTCACAGACATTTAAAAAGTGAACTAGGGGCAGGGGCCTGTGGCCGCCAACCGCTGAAAAAAACTACACGTTAAAAATCGTAGAACAACCACGTTCAAGTTTTTTATGAGATGAGTGGATTCATAGCTCGACGGGTGCACCCGAAAGAAAGCGTATATTTATCTCCGATTGCAACTTTATGCACAACTTTTATATTTTATTTTAAATACATGGTTTTAAAAAGCTACACGCAGTTTCTCTGAAAAGTTTGCGCGAATTTACCTAAATGATCTCACGTAAAAGTATCGAAAATTTCGACGCGATATTTTCGTTCGTTTTACAGTAAAAGCTCGCTAAGTTGAACTACAGTTAAGACGAATTGCCGCTTAAGTAAAATTTTTTGGCGGTCCCTACGCAATTCGACTTAGCGAGCTTTCACCGTATTTTTGTATGTAATTTTGTATGTATTATAAATGTAACTCCAAAAATGATCATCCGAGTTTCTGAATCGTTACAATGAGGATACACATTTTCCTTTGAATTATAGTAAAAACTGAAGCAGAAAGTCAAGAATGATGACACGCAGTCCTACAGCATTTATACAACAGGCTTGTAATAGGCGCCATATGGCGCGTTTCACGCCAACTAACCGACTGGGACTGCACTGCATTTGGCGCAATGCGTGAAGTATTTCAGAGGTCTTGCAGGCGCTAATATACGTTCAACGCCGGCCGCACTTTGTTTAGCGCGATTTTTTGAACTCGCGCTAGAATAATCGCGGCATCGAAAAATGGAGCTAAAAGGCCCATGTCGTGTCTCAACGCCGCGCCGTATGAGCATTTCAACGCGACTAACTATCGGCAACCCACGGCCCTGTGGTTATCCATATTTCTTCCCTTACGTCTGTACCAATCACACGTTTCATCCAATAGGGTTGCTCCGTTTTTCCTTTTCCCTCTTTGTATATTGCTTTTTCTATTGATTTCAATAACCACTCTGTATGAAAAGCTGGAGTAAAAGTGTTGAAAAGTAGATTATATTGATCAAAATTAATGAAATTGCGATAAATAGATCAAATCGCTAAAAATTGATGAATGGATAATTTAGTTAAAATTTCTCCCAATTGATTGAAATTTGTGTTTATCTTAACGGACGACGGATAATCATCAAACATTCCGCTCATCTCGTGACGATGAGAGTCAGAAGGTATTTGCTCGCGTCGAAACTGTATACCTCAGTGCATACGCCTATAAAATGTACAAGAATGCTTAATTGCTCCACTGAAGGCACGCAAAGCGTAAGTTAGGTATATTACATTTTCGTCCTTCATCCCAACAAAAATCCCCAATTATCCTGGATACCGCTCCCGAAACCCCATTCTTTCAGAATTTTAATTCCTTTCAACGCAACCCCTCTCTCCTCCCCCGCCTCAATGATCTTTGTCCTGTGCCCGTTTGGGCCACGAGGCGCACCCCCTCAATTTGCTTAATTAATTTCTGTCGCGGAAAAACAGTCATTCACGATAGCGGTATGACTCCGTAAGTCCATTTCCAACATGAACCCCGAACAGTGCTCAGTTATACGGATTACGGGGCTCGTCTGGAAGTACAGTCATGCTTTTTTGCAGGTATGACGGGTTGCATTCAGTTGCGAGCCGAGGAAAAGATTTCCTCATTCAGAAGATGTTTGGACGGGAACTAATCGGTGTTTCCTCCGAACAGAGACGATTCACCTTTTCTCGGAATGTTTGAGGACGTCGCCGAGGAATTTTCAGCTTTGGCTGTCATTCTGCCGTGCTAAGGAAAAACGCCGTAAGAACATCCGGATGTTGCCAAATCTCCCTTCATAAATCATTAATTTTTGAGAAATGATGTGAATATTTTTCCTTGAAATTTTTAGATACAGTAGAATAAATTGCAACTTAAAATCTCTGGAAAATTCAAAGAAAAATATCCACAAATTTCCTTGAAAATTAGTATTTCATCGGAAGAAATTTGGCAACGTCTGAAGGCTTATACGGGGTTTTTCTTAGCTCGGCAGCATTGGCCTCAAAAGAGGTCTGAGCTGATTGAGACGCTGTTGAATGACTTTTCAGAGATCATCCCTGTGGAAATTTCACCGCAGGCCGCGCGCCGGTTACAATAGGGTGAGCCTCTGGTCCCAGATTCATGATTCAGTCTCGCTTTCAAGATTTGAGGAAGACGTTTCAGCAAGGTGAGTCCGTCTTGGGTTCAATGCAGAAGAAAAGTTTAATTTTGTGGATTGAACTTAAGTCCCGAATATTTTTTAAGATTCTAAAAAAAGAGGAGGGGGAAAATAGGAGAGAATAAATTTAGGCATCCTGAGCACAACCTACTTAACAAAAAAAAAAACCTAAAATAGTGGAAATCGAGTGGGTTTAACTCAGGTAAAATGGATACGTTTTATCCCGCAGTACACTTTCAAACTAATGATATTAATGATATAAAAAGAAGTAATCTCTTTAAATAGAAAACATGGCGATCGGAGTTTTTGAATGTTATCTGAGATAATTTAAAAAAACGGCAAATTTAACACTTAAATAAATTACGCCCTCTCAATATCTATTTATTTCATATAACGTCATTCCCCACGCAAAAGAATGTAACTAAAATTCAATGTTGCAAAATTTGCCTTACAAATTGCAATTTAACCGAAGAATCTTGGGCATTTCTAACTGAAAATTGCACTGGTATTTCTTCTGATTTCGTGCAAAAATCAGATAATTTTTGAAACAAATTACACAGGTACATTTTTGCAAAAAGAAATTGAATTGCTCAAGTCAATTCCGCACCCTAGGAATGGATTTGCGTTCTTTCATCTGGGGAACGACGATAAGTTTGCGTGCGCGTGAAGCCTCTTTGAGCAATGCGTAAGATAGAAAGCAACTATTCGTGTTCGGCGGATGCCCGTATTGCATATACACGCAATTGAAGGCGTTTGGACTAACTTATCCTCAAATCATATCGATCCTCATGACGCGCCACATCAGGTTGAAGATCTGAATCTATCTTGATGTCAACCACCGATTGGTGACATGGAGATCTCTCTGACGTATGGTTTCAATCACATTACAGCATATTCATTTGCCTTTTCCTGCAAGTAAAATTATTCAAAAACGACATGACAGCTTACGAGACTATTTTCTTCAGTACATTAAGTTGTTAGGCATCCCTATAAAACGAATATACTCTAGTACTACTAAATTTTTCTTAATTTTTTCCCCTCTTAAAAGTGGTTGCCAATGACTATACATATTGTGCAACCCTTTTTCTTCTTTAACATGAGACTTTCAGCCAACGGACAATAGTTCATGTCCTAAAAATAATATCGCAATTTAGAGAAAATTTCTTGATAAAAATGTTTTGAAACAAGAGCTTTCAGGTTTTCCATTTTTATTTTATTTTTTTCTCGTCTATTTTTTTAAATAGTGAAGAACATTGTGCGCCATTTCACCAACACTTGAGAGGACTTGGGGTATTTCGAATTTAAAAAATGCTCGTCACAACATTTTTTGTGAGTAACAGATCAAACGTGTCTTTTCAGATATCAACGGCGGAAGTGGAAAAAAAATCACGTATCTCCGTTTGCGACGTTGCAGACTTCCTGTCTTCAAACTTTATTTTTTCATTGGAAAACTAGTCAACTTAAGTCCTTGAATACTTCCTTGATTTTTCTTCTCTATTAGTAAAAGATTCCATAGAAATTTAAAGCTATACAGTTGCCCAGTTTTTTTCCGAAAAAATCAAACAGGAGCACGTATTTTAATACACAGCACTGGAGGAACGGGGTTTCGCACTTTAACCGTCAATATATTTCAGGGGAAAAGATCTTGAGTTTTCGATGTATGTGCTTTGCACGAGTATTTCATCATAATTCAAGCATCCTAAAATTGAAAATTTTGCCGGTAGAGGAGCGTCTTCAAAACCTATTTATTTTGATGCATTCTCATTTGAAGCGTCAAGAAAGTGTGTTTGCAATTTTGGCCTTTAGCTCTGCATAGCAGGAGCGTCGGATGAACATAACAACATGACAGTGTGTTTCCAATGAAGTGCTGACGCTATATAATTGATTTTCAAAACAAAGACCAATTTTACAATACGCCCTTTTAAGGGCACCGGCAAACTTTGCGACTTATACTGCCGTGCTAAGGAAGAACGCCGTATAAGCCTTCGGGCGTTGCCAAGTTTCCTCCGATAAAAACCTAATTTACTGGGAAAATTGCGAATATTATTTTCTAAAGTTTTCAGACAATTTTGTACGAAATGCAATCTAAAATATCTGAAAATTTCAAGAATAAATATGCATGAATGTTTTGAAAAATACATGATTAGTAGAGGGAAATTTGGCAACTCTCGAATGTTCATACGGCGTTTTTCCTGAGCACGACCGCTTTTGGTGACGCGCGTGACGGTGTCAATTTCGCAGCGGTGAATGGTGCATTCGCAACGCTGACTTGCGAAAAAAAAATACTCCTTACAGATCGGAGCCTTGCCAATTTTTATCCGACAAAATTATAATATCCGAAAAAAAGTTATCGATATTCATCTTCGAAATTTTCAGGAATATCAGCTTAAATTGCGAATAACATTCTGTGAAAATTTGAATAAAAAAGGAACGAAAGTTAATTAAGAAAATTCGGGTATCATAGGTTGAAGTTTGGCAAGGTCGGCATGTTGATGGGCCGTTGTGCCTCAGCATAGCAGATCGGGAAAGAAGCGAGAGATGCGGCAGCCGGTAGCAGTAGTGGCAGTAATCTATTATCGATATCCCTCCATTTGAAGAAGTGGTAAAGAATCGATTATTAAGGTGTTCGTTACGAACACCCTATTATCGATTCTCCTCTGTAGGTTTAAATGGTGAATCAATCGATAAGTCGCAAAGCGGGCCACGGCGCTGGTAGCAGGACACGGTCTGGGAGTGAATGGAAAATTGAATACTGTCTCATTGAATGCAAATACAATTAACACAGTTGTCCCTCATTGGCTCGGCGAGCTGCGTGACGCGTTCGCCGGCCGCTCCGTGCAACTCCTCTTCGTCGGGAATATTTATTTTTGCACGTTCAATGCACTCCGCCAAACAGTGGCTCCAGGCCCCCGTCGTCCTGGCCAACTGGGTAGGGATGGCGATTTTTTTAAATAAATCGATTTGATTTTCGGTAAAAAATCGATTCGATTTTAAAATCGGGTAGTACAAATCTTTCGAAATCGATTTTAAAACACTTGAAAATCCAAGTTCGGCGCCAAAAAAGTAACTACTACTAAGAGTGATTTTGAAGTGAAACTCGGGTTTTACAGAACCTAGGCCTGTGACACATTAACGTATGCAATTTTGATTCTTTTTTTTCAATGATTTGATTCCGGCTCGAAAAATCGATGCCGATTTTAATTGATTTTTCGGCGCAAAAAATCGGTTAAAAATTGCCGTCCTTCATTGGACTGGGACATATTTCCGTTAAACATCCTCATTATGATTTTTAACCTAGCTTGACACGAATATCATTCATGGACAATAATTAGTCAAGGGTGAATTGGACAGCGTTGAGCAGAAAGGAACCAAGCCACATCAGATATTGGGATTTAATTGGGAAATTTAATTGTTGATGTGAAATGGCCGTGCGAATTTTTTTGGAAATTTCAGTGGATTTTCTGCATATTATTCCTTACAGTTTTTAAAAAAGTCTGCAAAAACGATATTTTGTTACAGATTAAATTGTTCGATTAAATTTGATAATAGCTGATGTGACTTGGTTCCTTTCTGCTAAAAGCGGTCCAATTTCGCTCAAGGTTCTCAAAAATTTACTGGAAAGAAAAGCCTCTTCAATCCAGAGTCCAGACTCCTTTAAATTCACGCACGCACACTCTTTTAATTTTAACACACACTCTTGATTCACGCGATTTTTTGCTTGATTCGAGAGCCCAGCCTATATTGATGACTTTCTAAAACTGCTCTAGATCACTATGTAAACCAAACGGGACCTCCCAAGGAAAGGTGCTGTTTAAGGAACAAAATACAACAGTATGAACATATAACTCTTGACTCTGACCAGTGACAAGGCGTGGATGATCGATTGTCGATATTATCCTATTTGAAGCTGTGGAGAAAAAAAATCGATTATTAAGATGTTCATTGAGAACACCCTGTCTATCGGTTCTTTTCCGTAAGTTCAAATGTAGATTAATAGATACATTGCAAAGCACGCCACGCCACGCCACTGCCCTTGGTGACTTAAAAACATAAGTAGGCTGTCCTCTTGGGCGCTAAGTACCTCGCAAAGGCACCAGCCTAGTGAATTTTCGTCCTTTCAAACATGTCCACATTCTCGCAAGAAAGGTATTTCAGTTGAGACGACAGAATTTTTTGTTTCATTGTGCGGCGGCGTGGCGGCCAGTCTGATGGGTGGCTCTTGGTGCCGCAACGTAATGTCGATGCACCCGACGCGACGGCGACGCCTGGTCTTCGTCCTCGTCCACGTCTCGCCTGCTCCTCGTCGGTCCGCCATGAGAATGGACAGAAGGCCTCTTCCTCGACGTGACGGGAGTCCTGCCTCGGCCCGGCGCTGACCTCAGACAACGTCCACCACGCTGGCGCCACGGGCTTCCACGCACGACCCACGAGCAAAGGGCGGTTTCCCGTTTCCCCCATTATGGTCCAAGTTCATTCTGAATGCCTCGTGTGTTCGGACGTTTTGTCATCCTCCTCATCTATGGTATTCATTTAGAGGGGAAGTTGAGACATCTTGGGAAGTGGGTGGGAACGTGAAATTGCGCACACTGAGAAGGACATAGCTACAGTGGCGAGGCGTAAATTGCGATGTATCGATTATTATGCCGTTTAAACGTATGGTAAAGAATCGATTATTAAGGTGTTCGCTACGAACACCCTGTTTATCGATCCTTTTCCATCGGTAAACCTATGGAAATACCCACAATATTTTTACATATGTGACTTCCCAAAGTTCATGTAGAATCACCAGTTCAAGGATCAATAATTCTAGCATCAGTTTTACTAAAATTAGGATCATATGGGTTAATCCGAACTACAAGCATCAATTGGACTACATTTTGCAATTTGGCACTATAAATTCTAGCCCGGTTTAAAAAGAACGTATGTGCCATTAGATTCCCTATGCACATAAGTGTTTTTCCAGAAGAGACAGAATTTATAGTTCCAAATTGCAAAATGCAGTCCAATTCAGAATGGCATAACAATCGATACATCGCAATTCACGCCACGCCACGCCACTGACAAAGCACATGATATTGTCGCTAAATAGCTGGCCTGGCACGGTTGTGTACCTGTACACAGGCTGCCGGATGCATGGCTGAATTGGTTCCGAACTGGGTCTCCTAAGACGAAGCAGACATAATGTGCTAAGAAGAATCGATTCCAGAATTTAGAAATTTCCTTAGATAATATGTTAATTTTAAAGGAGAGTTATGAATAGCTTCTCTTGTCTCCTTGTCACTCGGTTTCTGACGAATAACATTCTCTGATAATTTTGAAGGCAAATATACACAGGGCTCATCGAAAACTGATATCATAGAAAAGGAAAAATTTGATAACATCTGAAAGCTCATGCGGCGTTTTCCCTTAGCCCGGCGTTTGAGGACTATAAGAGCGGCAAATAAAATTAAAACTATTATTTCTTTCGCAAAAATGTACGATTAGTCTGTAGAAATATCAAAATAAAATAATATATATAATATATCATAATAAAATATATAAAATACAAAAGAATAGGTGCGAGCCACTTTGTTGAATATTACTGAATGCTCGTGGTCATGCCTTTTTTGATGCTATATGCTAAAAACATCCTAAAAACGATCCCTTGATCGCTATGAGAACCAAGGAAAGGAATGAGCTTAAGATACGACCACGAATAGGAATAGCCGTAAAGAAAATTATGTCTTATAAAATTTGAAAGCAGCGGGCTCATCTAGTGCGATTGTCACCTGCCGCCTGCTGAAAAATAGTAAAAATCTGCCGTAATACCCCAATGATACAGGCGTCCTGAAAAAAATGTAAAAACCAACGAATAAAATATTGATTTTTCATAAACTGAGAAAAAACGTATAGGAATGGATGCTGAACCTCAATGCAAATTGAACACCCGACTTCTTCAGTTAGAAACACCGAAGTTTTTCGGTCATAGAAATCATTGTGCAATTTAATGTATGTGTGCTGGGGCTTTAAAACTGAATACATACATATCGACGGAGAAACTACCAAACCACGTATCTCGGTTTGCGACGTCGCAGACTTCCTGTCATATTTTATTTTTTAAATAGAAAACTACTCAACGTCAGTTCGTGAAAACTTCCGTGATTTTTCCTCTTTGTGCGGAGAAAAATCTGTGAAAATTGTAAGGAGTGATATTGATTTGATCTTCAAAAAAATAAAACGTGAGTGGAGATTTTTAAACACCGCAAACGAGATACGTGGTCTGGGATTTTCACCGTCGATATGTATGTACATTGTGAAAGTTTAATGGGATATTTTGAATAAATCTGACAAGGATGGTAGGATCACCGAAGTGGCTGACTCGGAGGCAGCGCCTGTGGCGAGGAGGAAATGAGCTTGTTTTCGAGTTTCCTCGCTCATTGTGAGCGCCTAGACTCCAAATCGTAGTTTCCGCCGGAAAAGGCGCCAACTTTCTCGCGCCTACGGGTCTAACTTCCCATCTTGACGGGCACCGCGCCGCACAACGAGCTGAAATTCGGAACTCATGGATCAGATGCCACATATCAATGGCCAAAGTGCAAAACCACGTATTATTATACGGACCGCGTTAAACAGAAAGGAACCAAGCCACATCAGCTACTGCCAAATTTAGTCGGACAAGTTAATTTTTTTCAAGAAAATGGTTGTGCGGATTTTTGTGCAAATTTCAGTGAAAATTCTCCATAGTTTGAAGCAATTTCCTCAAAAATTTCAAAGGAATCCGCAAAACGATCTCTCGTAAAAAAATAAATTGCCCCGGTAAATGTGGCAATAGCTGATGTGGCTTGGTTCCTTTCTGTTAAACTCTGTCCATACTATTTTCCACGTTGCAGCCTTTCTGTCATATTACGTTGTTTCCTTGGAAAATTAGTCAACGCGATATCTTGAAAACCAACTTGATTTTTCTTCTCGGTTAGCATACCGAAAAAAAAAAAATTTCTCGAGATATTAATTTGACTTAAAGCGTCGTTTTTTATCAACGAAATTTGTTTTTTTTTGCATTATGTGTAAGTAAAACAGCGTAGTTTTGGTATCATTAAGTGTAAGTTGAAAAACGATATCAAACAACGTTTCTTAAACTTAAAAAAAAATTTACTCTGAGTTAAATCTGCACGAGTTTAACTCAAAAGACCTTTCCTTTGACAAATCAAGAGTTATCAGAAGAATTCGTAAACCTTTCTTTCCGAGTTTGCAGAGGATTTTTTTCGTAGTTTGATCTAAGAATACCGACAATTTTAAAGAAAAATGTTCACAACTTTCTTGAAAAAATAGTATTTTCTGAGAGAAAACTTGGCAACGTGCGAATGCTCATACAGCGTTTTTCCTTAGAACGGCAGAATTGCTCTTAAGAGTTTATTTATTATCGCACAGAAATGGTCATATTAAACGTCGGACAATTCTACGTCTCCTTTTGAGGAGGCAAATTATTCATTTTCTCGCCTATCAAAAAGTTATTTGACCTTGAAATTTCCGAAAATTTGAAAATTTTCAGTTTAGCCCAAAAGGGAATTTGCAGATGTCTGAAATTTGATAAATTTCGTGTCCAAGCGGAAACTACTGAGTGAACTGAACACAAGAATACCCTTGTTTCATGAATTGATCAATTATTGGAGAAGATATGACAAAATGATCTAATCTGCTAAAGTACGTGTGTTTGGATGAGAAATGCCGCTAGATGACGTCACTGGACGGTGCATTTTCTTACTTTCGAGTATATTTTTAAACTATTTCCCATATCAGAAAAAAATTATAAAAATTACTGTGAAATCAGCTCTTGAAGCACTTTCAGATGGAGCAATAAAAAATTTGAATGCAAATTCTCCATTTATAAACAAAATATAAGTCTAATAAGAAAATTGATTTGGAATAAAATTGTTCTCCTGGAAATTGCCTTTCTTGAAAAAAAATCGATCCAAATCAGAACCATGGAATTGATTATGAACGTATTGCAAAAGAAACTGAAGGACAGCGCTTTGAAAAAAACCAAAACGGTGGACTTCAACGGCCGCCACCTCGCTTCAGTCACGAGCCTCGGAGTGTTGCCCCTTCCAAAATTACTCCTGAAGGCACCACCAATGAGCCCTGAAAGCGGCATATTCCCATCACAATTTGTCTATACGTATGCGTATAGGGCCCGCAAAGCGAGCCTGAGGGCGCGAGGCGCCCTCCCGGGGGTTGGGCCGCGTAGCGGTCAGGGGGCAGGGCCCCCTAGTATGTGATGCGCCTATAGCAAGGGTTCGCTATGGCCCATACTTACGCAAAAAAGGAGGCACTCTTGAGATTACGTATTATTTTTTTTTTTTTTTGGGGGGGGGGGGGTTGCCTGGAGGTAAGTGACATCTATATGACAAAGGGAGAAGGAGAGGTCAAAACGTCGGGAAAAATGGGTTACGTAATTTATGAACGGATCCTCACTACTTTTCAGCAAAAAAGGAAAGAGGTAAAAAGTGAGAGACGAATTGGACTGAATTTTGCAATTTGGACCTATAAATTCCGGCCCGGTTTAAAAACAACGTATGTGCCATTAGTTTCCCTATGCACATAAGTGTTTTTTCAGACGAGCCAGAATTTATAGGTCCAAATTGCAAAATGCAGTCCAATTCTGCCATCCTAAGGAGAAACGCCGTGCAGGCGTTGCCTCGGTAAATCACGAATTTCTGGGAAAATTTATAAATGGACTACATTTTGCAATTTGGACCTATAGATTCTAGCCGGGTTTAAAAACAACGTATGTGCCATTAGTTTCCCTATGCACATAAGTGTTTTTCCACAGGGGCCAGAATTTATAGTTCCAAATTGCAAAATGCAGTCCAAATATTCATCTTCCAGTTTTTCGGTTATTTTTTTTTTTGCAATTTTATCCAAAGTTCTGGAAAATTTATCTGAAAAATATTCATAACTTTCCTCAAAAATAAACATCATATCGAGGGAAATTTGGCAACTCTTGAATGTTCTTACGGCGTGCCTCCTTGCTTTTCAGGTCAATAAAGGTATTTTCTTTTATGTGATTGAGCCACTTTCACCTGGGAATCCCCAAATGTAGGGATATTTTGGAAATCGAAGCCACTCTTTTGTTTTCGAGAAGAAAAAGGAAAACTTTGGAGAACTCGAAGGTTCGGAACTTCTGGTAGTTCGGGCAGTCGAAGTTGAGTAGCCGTTGGGTGTGAGCTTGAGTGTAGAAAATAAACAAATCGGAAAAGTTCATATTTAGATTTTGTGCTGCCACATTTGAGTGTTGTGAAATGTCGTTTTATATATTTTCGGAAATTATATTTTTCCCTCGGCCGCGTGTGATAATCATGTATTTGAAGCGCAGTGTAATTTCGGAGTGAACAGATTGGCCCAGATATTCCGGACCACATTTCACCAAAAACTGCTGTTTGTCAAACCGCCGTCAACACCTACCAAGCGGCGAGTAGGCCTTCGGCCGTGCTCGGCAATCTTCGTAGCCAATCAGGTTGCCGTCCGTAATCTCGAAGAAGGTTCGGCTCCTGCTCCTACAACCCTACAGTCCTACACTTTTCGAATTATGGCATTCTTCGGCCTGATTCTCTTTTCCTCTTTTCCGTAATTAATAACAATAAAAAATGCATATAGTCATTACTTAGCGGCACCTTGTCCAATTTGTGCCTAGAGCCTCTGCAACTTTGCAAATTTGGACGTTACCTTTTGAACATTTCATCCCTTCCCTTTGAATACACTTCACATACCTATCACACGGGACTTTTATCTGCATATTTACTTGGCTTTATTTGCAAAGGATCTTTTAAGAAGTAAATTCTTTCGATAACTTATTGGGGATGGTCAAGTTACCAATTAGAGCCCACCATTCCATGCCATTATTATTACAGGACAAGGTTTCTTACCTAAAAAGTGGGCACCGTGAGAAAAATAGATAACCACAGTATTTGGACCGCGTTAAACAGAAAGGAACCAAGGCACATCAGCTGTTGCCAAATGTAATTGGCTAATTTCATTTTTTACATGAAAACAGTTGTGCGGATTTTCGTGCAAATTTCAGTGAATTTTCTCCATAGTACGAAACAAATTCCTGGACATTTTCTAAGGGATCCGCACAAACATTTTCTTGTAAAAAATTAAATTGCCTGGTTAAAATTGGCAATAGCTGATGTGGCTTGGTTCCTTTCTGTACGCGGTCATAGAATAAATAGACTACGTTAGGCTCTTCATTCTATGACGCGGTCCATTTGATTCGTGCCTTCAAAAATGAGCTGCTGGTGGCAGAACCATCTTGGTGATGTTCTTTAGGAATTTTAGACTTTATTCTATTTTTTCAGCAGATGAACCTTACATGGTTACTTGTAAAGTCTTGCCTCATTTTCCTTGACTTCTACTTAGTTTGATGCCAAAAAACAAGAAAATTCATGCAGAAACATGCCTTAAAGGAGATAGTTCCCCCTCATACTTACTATCAGTATCAGAGTTCCGACGGAAAAAATTTTGTTGTCATGGGTAAATACGGTTTCCATGGCTTCTTCAGCTGTTAATAGACAACTATGCGGGTTTGCTGGAGAATTTGGTGACTGCTAGGATTGTTGATTGGTATCTCCAAAGCCTGGTTGTTATAGCTAAACTTAAAGCATTGGCTTCAACGCAACGCAAAACCAGAACCTTGGAGAGACCAGCGAACATCCATGAGAAAGTAAGTGGGGAGCAATCTACCTAGCATTGTACATCCGTCTGGTTTTCACAACTACCGTTACTAGGGATTTAGGATTCAGATTCGCACATCAACCAGTAAGCTTTTTGTCCAATCATCTTGAGATAGAGGCAGCCATGCAAGGCGCAGCAAGGTAGTCCGATGCTCAAGCCACTTAATCAACACAAATATTATCCTAACTTACAACAAAATGACTTGTTTCTTCTCTAACAATGGAGCTGGAAAATGCTACTTTGAATGCACAAGAAACTTCTTTGGTCGAGATGAAGAAATGAGTCCGGAACATCTCGACCAGGCACAGGCCGCTTTGTTTACATTAGGAGTCCGGAGTATCTCGCCGCAATTTCACTTGCAATCACCATGAACAGATCAACGGGGTAACTGATATCTGATTTTACGAAAGGGATAAATGATGGACGCGGACGAAAGTTCTTTTGTCGAGGTGAAGAAACGCTAACGCTGAGAAATTGAGTCTGGAACATCTCGACGAGGTCCGCTTTGTTTATGTCCGGACTATGTCGCCGTTTGTTTGTTTACATTAGGAGCGAGTTTGACACCGATTACAGACTTTGGTCTTTGATGAAAATTTGGTCTGGAATATCTGGGCCAAACGCAAAAACCGTAATTTCGTGTTCGGTACTTCATTATAATAATTTTTCTTAGTGGATTTTCCAGTGAATGCAGAAGTTGCAGTGAATAGTTGAACCACATTACTTTCCGCTAGATTTCTATCCACCGAAAGTTTTTGTCTGCAAGCCTCTACTTTTTCTGTTCGGTTCAGTAGTTTGCTGTGTATACTATCAGTGGAGTTACTATATATCGTGTCACTTGTGTCGGTTATTATTGTGCGAATTTTCGGCAGTCTTGTCTCCATGATATTTCCATGAAATCTGGTTTGTGGATATCGTTTCGGAAGTGATTTTGCTCATAGTATATTCCTCAGCGTTGATTCGGTAAGTTGCTCGATGCCATCAATAATTTTTTTTTTCCCCGAGAAAAATGTGGTTACGTATAAATTTATGGTTAAAGTGCGAAACCGCGTATCACAATTAAAATTTCTGCTACCATTTTATTTTTTCGAGGAAAAATAAGTCAACTGAATGGCTTGAAATTTATACAGAATATTCTACTAACCGAGAGGAGTTTTCAGGGAATAAGTTCACCAATTTTACAAAGAAATAATGAAGTATGGTAGGAGGTCTGCGACGTCGCAGACCAAGATATGTGGTTTCGCACTTTGGTTATAGATATCTAATTTGAGAGTCCCTGTGGGCAATTTTCTCGAGATTGCTACTCGCTACTATTTTGCTACTCGTGTTTGCTGTCATTACATGAGAGCCTTTTTTCCGTAACACTTCTAGGATATTTGATTTGAGGATATCATTATGCTCATACGTATATACTCTTTAGTATGTTGATTAGGAAATTCACTCGCTTTTAAGGTGATTCAATGGACGCCATATTTTGTGTCAGAACGGCATGCGATATATCGCATCAATTGGTTCCATTTTTTCAGCTACACGTCATTTTTTTCGAATTTTGAAATTGCAATTCTGTTGTCAGGTGACTAAAGCACTCACTTACCAATTTTTACAAAGAAATTCAACGTAATAAAGACGTGGTTTTTTTAGAGAGAAAACATCGCATTCGATATGCGAATTGAATGCGATATTTTCTCTCTAAAAAAACCACGTCTTTATTACGTTGAATTTCTTTGTAAAAATTGGTAAGTGAGTGCTTTAGTCTCCTGACAACAGAATTGCAATCTCAAAATTCGAAAAAAAATGACGAGTAGCTGAAAAAATGGAACTAATTTATGCGATATATCGCATCAATTGTGTATGGTGTAATTACTATTTGAAGGTATTCCGCTCATTGAAATATGTTGCAATTTTTTTTGAATTTGCGAATTGCGTAATTTCTTCACAAGTCGATGACCAAAGTGCAAAACCATGTATCTCTGTTGCGGCATCACAAACTTTCCACCTTTATTATATTTCTTTGAAGAGAAACGAGTAAACTTCATAGCTCGAAATGTATACAAAATCCTCAGCAAAGAGAGAAGAAAAATCACGGAAGTCTTCAAGAAATTGGGTAGATCTGTTTCCCTAGGAAAAAATGTAGTATGACGAGAAGTCTGCAAAGTCGCAGACGGAGGCGCGGGGCTCTGCACTTCAGTCATCGATAAGAAACGTTTTAATCGTTGAAAGTCTATTATGATTGAATAAATTATGTAGGGATATTGTAATTTTTTGGTAAAAATTGCAGTTTTTTCCATTAATTCGTAACATTATTTCAATATCTTGTCAAGCTGAGCTACTTGAAAATGGCTTTATTCCGTATAATAGACAATTTGTAACAATTTTATGTTGAATTTATCTCTAAAAGCGTTTAATTTTTCCTTTGCAGCCAATATTTTTTAGTCCCGCCAACATCCGACAAGGCGATGCACGGAGATGGAAATCCTCACTTCGCATCAGAGCTGTTCCGTGTTCCTGACCTCACAGATCATCACTTCATCACGGTAAGATCTCTCCAGTTCCTACTTACTACGATAATTAACTTCTAATGAATCGACAACTCTGCCGTGCTAAGGAAGAACGCCGTATGAGCCTTTAGGTGTTGCCAAGTTTCCTTCGATGAAAATCGAATTTACTGAGAAAATTGTGAATATTTTCCCCCAAATTTTTTACACAATTTTGTACGCAATTTTATCTAAAATATCTAAAAATTTCAAAAAAATGTGCATAATTGTCGTTTATAACACATGTTCTATCAAGGGAAATTTGGCAACTCTCGGATGTTCATACAGCGTTCTCCCTTAGCACGGCAGAACTGCCAGTAATTTCAATTTTTGAAATTGGCTGCTAAAATTTTTGAGGGGCTTGGTGAGCAAGGCGCATAAGTGCACTTTTTTTTTAAAAACGATGAGATTTTAATAATTCAAGTGTAACTAGTCTTAATAAATATTTTGTGAAAAATTCCCTCCCAAATTTCATCTTTTAAGCATCGAAATTTCAGTTCGAACTCTCTTCCCACCGTAAGGATCCGTGTCGTTTCGAAACTTTCAAACACATATTTCTCGAAGTAGCAAAAACCGTACTTATGCTCTTTATCCTCCAAGCCCCTCATTTCTCCTTACCACTGATCATCGCCGCTGTCATCATTCGGGCGATTTTAAGTAGAATCAACCTAACTGCATTTCACGTTGCTTAGTTTTTTCCTGATATTCTATTTTCGCAACTCTGCGGAACTATGGAACATACTGCCTTGAAATCGTCGGAAAAATTTTCCCAGATTCTGCAGAATAAATGTATTTACTGAATGGAGATGTTGATGTTGCATGTGTGAGGAATTTGTGATTTGACCATCGATTATTACGTAAAAGTTACCAAAGTGCCTCTGGTTTTCTCTGAAATCAACTCCCAAGCTCAAAAAGCTCTCAAAGTTGAGGCAAAATGGAGGGGATATCCCACGCTATCCTGAGAGTCCACCTCTACATCAAGACGAACTCTCCATGCGAAGATGGGGAGCAAATACATTAGCAGGGTTGCCGTGTTTTCAGTTGTGGGGTCCCCAAATAAAGTGGCAGCCCTGTCAATGTATTTGCTCCCTATCTTGGCATGGAGAGTTTGTCCTGATGTAGAGGTGGACTCTCAGGGTAGCGTGGGATATCCCCTCCATTTTGGCCTCAACTTGAGAGCTTTTTTTGAGCTTGGAAGTTGATTTCAGAGAAAACCAGTGGCACCATCGTGTTTCTCGCGAACTTTCACGTATGAATCAACAGTCAAATCGCAAATTCCTCACACATGCAACATTTCCATTCTTTGCGACAGGATTTAGCTTCATTTTTTGTCATTTCGCCGCTCGGCTGACATAAGGGCTTAACTATACTTCGCGATGAACCCTGAAGTCCGTTGAACTCAACGCATTCCTCGGCTCATCTCTCAGTGTAGTTACGCTCCTATGTCAACCGAGCGACGATTTCCCGGACGAAGAAACGTAACTCCATTCCAAGGTTGGCAAATTGACTCAAATAATTAATATTTTCACAAGCATGTGACTGAAATTTGTGTCCGATTTTTTTTTTTCCGTTTTTGCATGAGATCAGAAGAAAAATCAGTGAAACGTTCAGTTAAAGCCCAAGATTTTCCTATAAAATTCAAATTTGAGAGTCGAAATTTGGCCACAATAGTGTAGTTACGCTCTTTCGTGGTGGGAAACAACGTATTGAGTGAGGGAAATTGACTTAAGAGCCTCTCAATAAGTGGCCCTTTTTTGAAACCCGGAGAGCTTTAGCTTGAGTATACGTTTGGTTTTGGAAATACAGCGTTGCAAATTTTGCTTGTTTGAGTCTAAAAATCCTCATATTTTAAAAGAATTTCTTCCAAAAAACAAACTTCAAAGAGACTTTACATTACTTACATCACGCGTAACTGAAAAATTAAAAATATCCCTGGTAAAAGTTTCAAATTATGGATAAGCCCTCAATAGCAGTGCAACGTTGCAAAAATTACATTTTTGACCTTTAAAAATACCCATTTTTCATAGTTTTGTACTGTAGCTGTATTTGAGGCATAAAATAAACAATTAGTAATACTGTTATAGACGCACAGTATAATTTATATCAGTATACGATAAATTTGGGCAATACAGTGTTGCAAAGTTTAGACGGATAGTATAATTTATATCAGAATACGATAATTTTGGACAATACAGCGTTGCTAAGTTTACGTATTTCATCCATGAAAATGTCTACTTCTTCTCGTTATTTCATTGGAGACAAGCTACAATAAGTGCCAATGGTTAATATTGTGCAGCAAAATGTGGAGGATTTATGTTAATCATGGGTGACAATTTGTATTAAAAATAACATTGTTGTCAATTTCATTTACTTATATTTTCACATTCGATTATGTAAAATTAGTTCAAAATAAGGATACTTCCAATAGTTATCTTATTTTAAAATGTGATCCCAGAGGATGTATGAAATACAATGGATGACTCAGCATTAGCGTTGCTTTCAAAATATAAAAAATTCTGCCTAGACTTAGTTGCCAATTCAACCTTTTTTAGGTGTAACGAAAGAAACAAACATAGGATATGGAGGCGTTTGGGTTTTTTAAGTAGAAATAAATCTTGATATAGACAATACATTCATTGTGCCTTAAAAAACTGAGTATATCGAACATGAGGATAGCAGATTTTGAAAAATTAAAGGAATATAAATAAGTACAAAGTAAATTGAATTTACAAAAAATAATAAACAAACTAAAAGAGAAAAAATAATTCAAAACATAATTAAAATTCTTAAATCACTGTTGTGTGGATGTATGAAAAATCCAGACGCCCCTTAAGAGAGAATTTTAAAATGATTTAAGTACGATTTTTGGGGGATAAAAATCTAAAATTGGCAACATGTTGAGGCATTTTCTACACATTTGAAGGCAGAACAGGACTGATACTGAGGCATCACTTGAATAAAATATTTTGAAGGAAGTAAATGAATAACTATACAAAATTCAAAAATAAAATCACAAAAAAGTTAACAATAAAAAATCATAGAAAAATGAAGAAAAAAAATTTAAATTTAAATAAAAAGTAAGCAAAATCAAATAACTACTGGAAGTATCCTTATTTTAAAATTATCGTACTTCATTTCTCAGAGAGTATTATGAATAAAACTTCATTATTGATTCAATAATCGAGCTACAAGCCAAAATAAAGAATATAAAAAAAATTCAAACTACATATAAATCGGAGAAATAAAACTTACAAAAAACAAATCAAATGTTTCGACCTACCAACTGCGGTCTCCTTCGTAGCATTACACAAAAAAAAACAAAAACTCAATAAAAAAAAGCCTTACCAGACTATGTGAAATTACAGTAAAAGGTCGCTAAGTCGAACTATGATTAAAATGAAATGCCGATTAAGTCGAATTTTTTTCGTCCCCTAGATAAGTCCATAAATTAAGTGGAGAATCGGTTAAGACGAAATGTCGCTTAAGTCCAATTTTATTTCGGTCCCTACAGATTCGACTTAGCGAGCTTTTACTGGGCATAATTATTTGCGACTAAATCTTAGAATAAAATAAAATAAAATAAAATTAATGAAGAAAGATGAGTGGAAACAGCGATGACAAGGAAACAGCAGGTAAACAATGAAAAGTAAAGACAGGCAAGGTTATATTATTTATTTTGGCTTGTAGCTAATCAGTAATTTTGTTCTACACAGCTTAGCTAGCCAAATTCGGCAATAAAATGCATTTATGAATAAACTTGGCGGCAGTTTTTTTTTTTTTTTTTTTTTTTGCAAATACCAATTGTCACTTGGAACTGACATCAGACCTTGATATTTTGACTTGGTATGAGGGATGATACCCATTGACTTCGTCTGCAGCTGGAAAAAAAAATCATAGAGTTCAAAATGTTAAGCTTGGCAACGCTGTATCATCATCAATCAAAGTATTCCCATTTGAATACAAACCCAAATCTATGGATAACATAAATAGTTTATTTTATTACTCAAATTGTAAATTAAATATCTCCGAAGGTCGCTTTTTAAACACAGAACTTAAAATATAGTCATTTTAGAGCTTGTATTCATTAACTTTGCAACGCTGTATCGTTAAATCTATACTTAAACTCGCGGTAAAAATTTTACAAAAGACTAATTTTATCATGAAATTTTAGCCAAACCCCATTACCATACCTTATTGGTGGTCACTAAGTTCGTTTTTTAATTTAGAAACCTAACAAAATTATCATTTTTTCTGGTCTGTGATGTCAACTTTGCAACGTTGGATTGACAAAATTGGCATAATTAGCGTATCAATAGAAAAATGCATTCAATAATAACACTGACTGTTGATAAAACGTCACAAGATATCATGAAACATTCAATGGATTTGTTTACATTAAGGAAGATGCTTGAAAATACAATAAACTTTAAAGCTTAAATACTTATGCAAACTTTGCAACGTTGTGTCTCCGAAACCAGACGTATACTCAAGCTAAAATTCTTACTGGAGACTTGGGACATCATAAGGTTTCATTTATGTCACATTTGAATGAAATCCCCGGGTTTCCAAGAAGGAGCCAAAAAAGGCCCTTTTTTGGGAGGCTCTTCTGCTGTTACGCCAACGATTTACGCTGTTACATGTTTAGCCTCATTTCGAACGTATTGAAATCGAAAAGAACTATCTTCATTATAACCCATAGGTATTGAAACCCACACGAAATCAGTCATGACTGGACCTAAGTCACAATGCTGATAATTTCTCCTTAATTTAAATTCGTCCGTTGAGTGATGGTTTCTTGTGATTGATAAAAAACAATAGTTTTTTTTTTTATATAAAATACGTTCTCTTATGTGCGAAGTATCTAAATCTCGCATTACTGCTAGGCTAACCAATGGGTCTGTTGCGCTGGTCACAGAATCGTGTGTTGATGCTTGATTCTTTTAGATTAGCCAGAAATGATAAGATCTGTCCATCAGCAACTTCCTACTTTCAATATTAACCGAGATATCGCACTTTCAAAAATTTGGTTCATGACGTCATCTACCGCGGTAGTGCCAGTCTTGGTTGCTTCCACCTTACTTTCATTCGAGTTAACGTTGAATAACCGGTGCAAATCGACGGTGTAAGTCGGCAATCACACAACTCGTTTGCGGTGTCTGAAAATCTCCGCCTCTATGTTATTTTTTTACCTAAAAGAGAACAAATTGACATCATTCCTTGAAGTTCTTGCAGAATTTTCTTCGCGCAGAGAAGAAAAATCACGGCAGTTTTAAAGAATTGCCGTTGAGCAGTTTTCCGTTTAAAAAGTGAAGCATGACAGGAAGTCTGCGACGTCACAAACCGAGTTATGTGATTGCCGACTTACACCGTCGAAATGTGTTTCCTTGACTGATATGAAAGCAAGGTGGGAGAAACCAAGGGTGTCACTACTGCGATGGATGACGTCATTCACTGAATGTTTCAAAGTGTGATATCTAGGTTAATACTGAACGTAAAAAGTTGCTGTTTGGACGGGCCTTAATATTTTTAGCTGATCGACAAGAATCAAGCATCGAAACACGATTTTGAGACCAGCGCAACTGACCTCGCAATGACGGGCCCTTGCGATAACACCACTGGCATATCCATGAGCAGAATTTGGAAGTGATATACGATGATGTCAGCGGTTTATGTTCTAGAAATGCTCATCCATGAAAAGGTCGTATGGTGCAGAATCTTTGCCAGCACCATCCAGAGTCACAGACGAGGGTGGGGGGGGGGGCGGCACATGAGCAAAGTAATGTTATGTAACAATTTGGATTTTGGATTATTTTTCATGTAATTCTAAAGTGCCTCATGTCTGTGGTGGGAGGAATTTTTGATGAATCGGGGTCTAAAAATGCATCCTAGTGGAAAGTAGACTGTTAACCTTGTTGGGTTACATCAAACTGTTATACTCCCATTTTGCCTTTAATCCGAAGGAGGATGGGCAGAGGGCGGTCTGAGGCGACATCGCACTTAATTTGGAATTTTTGGGATTCGGGACTGCAATTTCTGGCTCATCTGTAAAAACACCTAAGTGCATGCGGAAACTGAAAGTACTTTACGTTGTTCCTTGACTGGACTAGAAATTGTAGTTCCTAACTGCAAAATGAAGTTCATCTCATTGCAATCTGCCGGAGGAACTCTGGCGAGATCGCTGTCAGTGGCGGTTGGGTGTCGCAGAGCGCACAGAAGCGCTATGAGAGCGATTTAATAACAGTAGTAAAGTTCATTTCATCGCCACGCTGTCATGTGCATAGAATACTAATGGTACTTACGTCTTAACTGAGGCAGAAATTATAGTCCCTAACTGCAAAATGCAGTCCATTATCTGTAAAAAGCTATCTTTCCTTTTGGGAATACATTTTTCTTGACTTTTTTCAAACACTTGAAGCATATTGTTCTACAACCTAGGAATTAAAAGTCTTGAAACTTCGTGGCAATTTTTGAGAGTGAGGATCAAACTTCCACCAAAATTTCTAAATTTTTTCCTCCTTGAATTTGCAGGGAGTTAAGGAATTTTCCCCCTGGAGGGAAAGGTCTTTTCTTACAGATCTGGTCACATTTTTAGGTAAAAGGGGCCCGATTACATTGTTATGGAGGGTTACTTCGACATGAATAATAATTTTCCTTCCGCTCAAATAGCCTAAGGACTCATTTAACTCTGGTTTGTCAAAAGTAGGTCAAACTGACATGCAGGCTGATAATTGGTTTTGATCGATATACAGCTATAGACAAAGAGATATAGGGAATATAGAGCGATCCTGTTGGTTAAAACGGGTAGTTGTTGTAAATTAAGGGGGGGGGGGGGGTGATGGACCAACTGTACAGTCTCCCGTAGGTTGCCGTAAATTACTTAACACCTTTGTCCATTGCAACCACCCGCCTCCACCAGTAGGATTGCTGTATTTACCTTTTGTGTGCTGGGTTTATCGCTTTGTCCATCAATTTCAATAATCAGTCCGCAGGCGCTTGATAAAATGTAGAAGTCTCTTAATTTTAGGCCCAGGGAACTGTGCTTCGGCAAGTGAACCACAAAAACCTCCATTACTGATATACTATAGTTTTATTTGCAGAATGAAAAAAAAAAATCTGCCTGAGGAGATTTTTTTTACGACTAATACTTAAACTCCGTCTTGTTGAATTTTTCTCTTTTATTGATTACTTGTAGCTTTAAAGCTTTCATAAATATCAATATGCCGTCGTTCCTTTTAAAATTTGCATTTCATTTACTTTTTTCTTTCACAAACCTTACTTCTGAGAATACGGAGTCCGCTCTTTAATGTTTTTTTTAGGCTACCGAGAGCAGTAAAGGGCATTGAAGAGGAGGAGCGATTCCAAAAGTAGGGTAGATGAATTGAGGCGCTTGGAGGACAAGGCGCGTAAGTGTAGTTCTGGCTATTTCAAAAATTACGAGTTTAAAGTTTAAAAATTTCATGGTGCCTTAATCCAGAAAAAAGTTTAAACTCACTTTTTGATGCTTAAAAATTGGATTTTCTCGGTAAATTTTTCACAGAATAAAACAAAATCAAAGTCGGATGAGAGAGAGGGAGAGAGGGAGGAAAGAAAGAATGACGAAACAGGAGAAGAATAGAATAGAAGAATGGAGGAGAGAAGAAAAGAAGAAAAGAGGAGAGAAGAAAAGAAGAAAAGAGGAGAGAAGAAGAAGAGAAGAAGAGGAGAAGAGGGAAGAGAATAGAGAAGAGAATAGAGAAGAGAAATGAGAAGGAGAGGAGAAAGAAGAACAGGCAGAAAAGAGGAGAAAGAAGAATAGGCAGAAAAGAGAAGAAAAGCGAAAAGAAAGAAGAAAAGGAAGAAAAGAGAGAGAAGAACAAAAGAGAGAAGAAGAGCAAAGAGCAGAAAGAAGAAGAGAGAGAGGAGAAGAAAAGAGAAGAAAAGAGTGAGCAAAAGGGTCTGGTGCCGGAGCCTCCTCGTGGTGGACCTGGGACGGGTCTCTGACCCGTGCCAAACGCCGGCAAACTGTTGTGATTCTGCACCCTCCCTCGCCTCTGGTTGTTAGCCCATATCTCTTCACACATCGTAACGAGCAATTTAGGATCAAGCGCATCCTTGGTACGTTATTACCTTGGTTGTTAGCCCATATCCCTAATACGCTCGGGCATGGATCAACCGCTTCCTCGGTGCCCTGCTCCGCGCGCAGCAGGGCTGTTTACACCTTGGATGTTAGGCCATATCCATTGCAGCCTTGGATCAAGCGGAACCTTGGTACGTTATTACCTTGGTTGTTAGCCCATATCCCTGGCTTACGGAAGAGATCAAGCGGAACCTGAGGAACATGAGGGGAACGATGATCTTCAGAGGACCACTGATAGTAGTTAGGCCATATCCTTGAACCGCGAGGTGCAAGGATCAACCGGTACACAGTGGTCTGAAAATCCCGATCTGTGACCGACTTTGCGCGATTCGTCAGTGACCAATTGCAGGGGTGACCGATCGAAGCCTGGCAATCCTGTACTGGTCAACCTCCGGTATCTGCCGATGCTTGCGCATTAAGTCTAAAGCCGTCATCCCCCCCGGGACACTTTAGACCAGGCAAAGTCGGAACCGGAGGGTCGGACGCCTCTCAAACGGGCTGGTGGTTGGGGCGATGTTGCAGATTGAAGTAGGTTTTGATGCAGGAGAGCCGAATACTTCACGAGAGTTCCGGGGCCTCGTGGCTCAGGGTATTCTGTTCTCCTGGGCCGAACAAGCCGGACAAAGTTTCAGCAATCTCTATCTCTGTAGAGAGTATCCAGCTACGAGTTTGTTGTCTCACTGCTGGATCGCACGGTGGTAGAGGAGTTCCCTGCATTCGGTCATTGGCGAATTGTTCACTGTTGTGAGTGAGGGTGCGCGACCTCGAGGCGACCCAACTCTTCATGGCATGAGATCTTGAAGAGGTCACTGGTTATCCTTACTAAATCTCACTCGACTAAACCTCTGATCTCGTAGGAACTGAGTAGATCCGTTGTGCTTCGTTCGCGCGGGAGTCCGTGTGAAAAAAGCAGAACGGAGAAGAGATCTTAAGGAGGAAACTGGTCGGTCCGGACCGGCTATAGGGCATCCGATCTCGAGTGAAACAAAGGCATGAGCCCCATGCCTTTGTCTTTTAAAATTTCTTCTCAATTTCTTCAAAATTTCTTCAAAATTTTGAATTTCAAATTAACGTAATGCCATGGGAGTTGTAAGTTGGACGGTGGAAGCGTTGCCGTCTGATGTCGGTTCCTCCTCGTGGTGGACGGTGGAAACGAGGGTTTTACCCTCGGCTAATCGCCGACAAATAGGTGCAGGTTTTGGTAGTAATACCTACACAGGGGTCGATAGCATAGACAAACTATTATGTCTCATGCTCCTCCTTTTAGCACCTTTCATGAATGAATAAAACACTAACTGATAGTTTTTGACCATTCTCTTGCATAAAAATGAAAAGTTTCACATGCGATCTTCTAGTTCTCACTGCCGCTCCTCCCAATTTGGTTTATCTCTCACAGGCAAGTAATCTTGACGAACGAAAGTTAGCTCATTTACGCGTACTGAAGCGTGAAACTAGAAACAATTCCATTGAAAATTACTGGAAATTCCAACTACATTGCTTCTTTTTTCTCGTTGAATTTTTTATTTAAAGTTCTGCAATTTTGGAGAAGTGCCACGTTTCTTCGCAAACTTGCTCGAATATTCGATTTAAAATACAAGAATTTGTATATTTTCTGTATATTATTAGTTTGGGTTTCTATGGTGTATTTTGGTGTATTTTTCTATGGTGTATTTTATATGATGTATTTCAAATTTACAAGAATGAACTATCATTTCTGGCTCAGCCATAGAAGAACGTGTCTATCAAAGATAGCAAGTCTTCGTTGCAAAATATAGTTCGACCAATGTCACATGCTCCTCTCCTGGGCACCTGTAGTGAGTGAATAAAACTTATTCTGTTTTGATCATTTTCACGCATGAAATGAAAAGCTTCGCATGCGCTTTTTTCTTCGCCGGTCCTCTCATTTTGTTCATCTCTCGCAGATAGTCACACGAACGAAAATGAGCAAATTTGAGCGAGTATTGATTTGTAAAACCAACAAAAGCGTATTTGCATAATTTTTTCAAAATTGGTCGGAAAATTGAAAATCATTGAATTCATGATTGAGTGCAGAGATTGTGCAGTAGTGCGACGATACCAAATATTTCTGGTATGAGAAAGAAAAGGATTTTAGCCAAGGTGTTATGGTTATCACTGCTTTATTTATTTTAGCGAAAAGCGAGCCGAAAAGCTTTAGCGTTTAAAATGTTTATAAAATAAATAAAGCAGTGATAACCATAACACCTTGGCTAAAATCCTTTTCTTTCTCATACTGCAAATGGTGTTACTAAGCATGAACGATTTCATAAATATTTCTGAGCATCGTTGAAACGACTTCATTTTCTGAATCAAGCAGCAACTTATTTATACTTCAACTTACTTGGAAATGGAAATTTACAGATGCACGTAACGAGCTTGCCTAGCCGATGGTATGCTTTCATCGCGTTTCCGGTTCTCTTCTCTCTCTCTCCTTTAATACGGTCCCACCATTTTAAATTTCTAACCCTTGTCACTTGTAGTTTAATATTCTTTTATAATGTAATGTATAATGTTCTTTTATAATGTAATGTACTTAAATTGACCAATAAAGAAAAAATGAAATAATAAAAAAACGGGCTGTTGATTTTCATATTGTTCATCGTGAATTGACTGAAATGTGTTGGCCAGTATCAGAAGATGCTAAAATTACTGAATCTAGTAATTTTGAACTACCATCATTTTTTTAAGTTTGGAGATCTTTCTTTAACTACTTAAATAAGTAAAAAAGCATTCTGATACTAGGTTGTCTAATCCTAGTTTTTAAAAAGTACTTATTAAAACTTTTTAACTGCCACAATTTTTAAAATATAAAAATTTCATGTACTTAAATCATATTATAAATTTTTATTTTGATAAACAATATGATTTAGTTGTACAAAATCAAATAACCGCAAGCTTAACCGCAACTGCTGGCTTTTTATTAGCTGGCGATATTAGTTCTTACTATAGGTTACTCTAAATTAAAATTTTTTTCTGTGAAAACGTTACCGTCGTCGCCGCTGACGTCACTGGCGCTTTATATATGGACGTAAATATGCTGAAAGGAACTATGTTGCTCGCAAATCCTATGCATATAGTTCCTTTTAGCATGGATATGTTCATATGTAGTTCCCATTCATTCTTACGGTCCTCAACTAACGAGTATAAATCCACCCGACTCTGATTATGTAAGGACTTACCTAACTTTTTAGACGAACATTATCTTCCTTAAATAATTATGATGTTTCTCACGGTTCACGTGGAGATGGAGGTATGCCCTTGTTTCAGAGGAAGGTATGAGAAAGGACTTAAATTTCATTAGATCCTCTGAGTTTCCGCATACCTAAACTAAAATTTCTCATTTTTACCCAGTTTTTCTCGGACATTCCGACGCATCCGTGCGACGGAAGTGCGTTGTAGCAGCATTCGAACTTTGCCAAATTTCATTCCCTAATTTACAAACCCGCAAGCTCGAAAATGCACTCTCTTCGACTCTTTCAGCTAAAGCATACTATTTTTTTTACTTAGTCCAGTCCTTCTGAAAATGTCAAAGAAAAATGTGCATGTTTTCATGTGCGCTCCCTCAAAAATAAAATACTAAATCGGGAGGGGTCATTAATTAAAAATAACGCATACGGCGGTCCTCTTTTAGCGCGGAAAAGTGTTTCCTTAATTTTATTTGAACCCTTTCAATCGGAGGATCCAGACACTTCGAACAGGAGGGGTGGAGGGGAGGTCCGAAGGGTTTCCCTTGGACAATTTTTGAAATTTTAAAACATCTAATATGCAGTTTGAATCAATTCTGTCATGAGTAATTTACAAATCTGAGCTTCCTTCCTTCCGCTTTCCCTCCCGCTTTTCTCCCGCTTTTCTCCCGCTTTTCTCCGTTCCTTCTTCCTTCCTTCCCTCTTTCGTTCCCCTGCTCTTTCGGGTCAACGAGGGGGGCTTGAGCCTCTACGGCCCCTTTGGATCCGTCTATGACCATTTTTGAGAGCGTGAACTGCACATTCATATAAAACATATGCACATAGCACATAGCACATAGCACAAAGCACATGGCATGCATATGCATGCATAATAGCACATTCATATGTTCCGAACACTGGGGACGTCAAGTAGCCTATTCTTTAGCATTGAAGGCGACTTTGTCCGCGCGATCGCAACTCGGCAATATCGACACGAAACGACGCTTTGAGTCATAATAATATTTCGAGAAAAACTTGTTTCATTGGTTCTTCTAAAAAAAAATAAAATAGGAACGGAAATTTTGAAACACCGTAATCAAGATACGGTTTATTTCGTACTTCAGCCATCGATATGTTGACCGGGGCCGGTGATTCTCTTTTTCAGAGGGGAAGAACAGCACAATCCCCAAAATATCCATTTAATAGGATACATTTGTGATGAATAGAGAGTGACTTTCCGGTTTGAATTTTAGCACAGGTATGGAATGTTGATCATAATACTCAGGTAAATTCAGAAGAAAAAAAAAGCACCAACTTATGGCCTGAAAATCTGTCTATTTTAATTCAAATAAATTATTAATTTTAATTGACCTTCAAGAGTATTATTTTAGATTTATCCCTACGTGCCAGACTCTATATTGATCATATGTAATGACAATATCGCGTTAATAAAACTTTAATACAAGTTTAAGAGATGAGCTAACTTGTAATGAGAAAATTGATACATTTATAACGCGCCTATGTATCTCAATGTATCAGATACTCCTGTGAGCGTGCTTTATCATCAAAACGTCACAATCAAATTTTGAACGCAATTGAATTAAATGGTTTCAAATAAGTTATTCACTGACATTTTGAAATAGTCAGGACAGTGTCCTGGATCTGAAAAAGATGGATTCAGGCAAATTATTTGTGATAATTCTTAAATTCCTTGTCTCCAAGGATAAAGAAAAAGGTAAAGATATCTTTATTTCTACGACTAAGTGTAAGGATTGAAATAGCATATCGACGGTGAAACTACCAAACCACGTATCTCGGTTTGCGACGTCGCAGACTTCCTGTCATACTTCATTTTTTAAATGAAAAACTACTTAACGTCCCGTCCTTGAAAATTTCTGTGATTTTTCCTCTTCGTGCGGAGAAAATTCTGTGAAAATTTCAAGGAATGATATTGATTTGGTCTACTTCAAAAAAATAAAATGCGAGCGTAGATTTTTAAGCACCGCAAACGAGATTACGTGGTTTGGTAGTTTCACCGTCGATATGCGGCCTTTGTAATTACAAAACTTCTTAGGACAAACGGTGCATAAATCAATCCTTCCTTTTTAAAGAAGTAAAAAACTACTGTGCGTATTCATTCTGTTTCATCTGCACACAAGCTGCTTCTAAAAGAAGTGAAGATCACAAAAATCATCCATTCAAGAGAGAAGGCCTTTTTCGTCGTTTTCCAAAAGTTTTAAAAAGTGAATTTTCGCGGTTTTGCTCTTAAAGTTCTCATACACACGCGCCTTCAAACACTCAAAGTAACTAGCGTGGGAGTAACTCAGTTTTCAGGAAATTTCATCCATTTTGCGGTGAGACACACGATCGGCTAACCAACTTCGCGAGCGCCCTATGTTTGGCGCATTCTGTGAGTTTCCGGCCAACTTCTGACAAAAGGGCGATTGCTAGGCGCGAAAACCTTCCGCTGTGAGAGGAGAATTTCATAGACTTTCGAGCCATAAGGAAAATACTTTTTATTTTTCATGAGGGAGGAAGATAAGCCTCCTCCTTGTATGTTAGTGTGGTGAGCGGTGTGTATGACTTGGGACTTGGGATGGCTTGAAAGGAAAAGACCTTTGAAAAATCTAAGGTTTCCTTCAAATCTTATGAAATTTAACAGCCGCTATAAGGACGTATATATGCTAAAAATAACTATGTGAGAATGGACCACTAGACAAGGTACGAATTTCAGCATTCTGATACACGTTTTTTCACCATTTCACGTAAAACACGATGCGCATAACGAAAATTACCGAAATCAACTCCATCGGAAGATATTTAATGATTCTTGGTGCGTGAATCAACCACCCGCTCAAGAAAACTCAATGCTCTACGTGATTCACATCGCGCGCTAAACGTTATCATAACATCTCTGCGAAAAAAAAATCTGGCAACCTCAATCATGACACTTTGGCTTAACTATAGCAAATGGCTTATAGTTTGAAAAACACATGGTGAGAAATGAACATTGCTCGATTGAGAAGCTTGCTGAAACCGTTGTAGTGCTCGATTTGACTCGCGTAGAGCTTTGAGTTTCATGTGAGCGGGCAGTTCAAATTCCTCGTGACCAATGTGAAATAAAAATGTTAATATCTCCGTTAGGAGTTGGTTTCAGTAATTTTCGTTGCGCGAATCGTGTTCTACATAAGTGAAATTCTGGTTAAGATACATGTGTCAGAATGCTTAAATTCGTACCTTGTCTAGTGGTCCATTATTTGCCGTTTCATCGCCGACATTTGGAAAGCCAATTATAGATGAGTGCTGACTGAGCAAGATAGTGTGGGGCTCCTTCATTTTTTAAAGCATGCAACACGGCCATCCCTCAAGAACGTACAGTTGCATGAGGGCATTATTATCAATATTATCAAAGCAGCTTGAAACATGGTTCAAGATAACCTTCTTGTGAACTTTTCAAGTGAAGATATTTAATATGCAATCCTTTGTTGAGACTGTTAAGATGACAGAATTAGTTTATATCTCAACGATACCGCAAACCGAGTTAAGCAGCGGTTTTGCACTTTTATCGTCGATTAGTTTTGACACGACCATGATGGCGACAATCAGTACTGCTGCGCGCTAGGGAAAAACGCCGTGTGAGCCTTCATACAATTTCTAATGAATTTTCCGAGAAAATTTTGAATATTTCTCTACCAATTTTTATGGAAATTTCAGCCATAGTAAGATTTAAAGTACTTGAACAGTAAAAAAAGGGGGAGGGGGAAGTAAGGACATGCCTTAGAGATATACACTTTTTGTCGGGGGGTATTTTTGTGACATTTGCACCGTTTTCGCTTAGCATCGGAGAATAGCATTAAAACGCGAGATCCTGCTAAGGCTCATCTTTTTTGCACGTAGAGATAGAACACGCCCCCAACGCGGCAAGAAGTTGCACGCACCAATACGACGGAGGTTCAGCGTCCAGGTAAATGAAGTAGCGAACGGCTGTCGTGTTAGCTTTCTCGCAAAGCAACACGTACTCATTACTGGAGAATTCTGCGTCGTTTCCAGTATTTTTTCCAACTCATCATAGCGCAGCCGTCGGGTAATGGCAATGCAGATTGACTGCAACGTCTATTTCTCCGAGCAGGTTCGTTCCTTCTCCTCGAGCATGGTACATGCGGGCGATATTGCCGAGTCGAAGGAGTTGAGCCGTTGCAAATAGGAAATACCGAGATCCTACCAACTGAATGAACTTTTTACGGGTCTTCCTACAAAAATGGACCGCTAGACAAGGTACGAATTTAAGCATTCTGATTTATGTTTCCTCTTCAGTTTCACGTACTTAGACCATGATTAGAGGACCTATACAGGGTGATCCAGGGTTAAACGGCCAGACTGCAGGAGTCGAAACGCCCCCAAACTCCCTCTTCAAATGAAGACTTCGATTTTTTTTTTAGATAATTTGTGAATTCAGGGCATAAAAGTACAGGAGAGTACAAATTTTCATGAGATTTAAAAAGGTTCACAACCGTTGCCAAAATTTAGGAAAAAAACTATTTACTTTCAGAATTTTTTTTTTGGGGGGGGGGGGGGGCGTTGCTTCGACTGGGCGCTTCTGCAAAATACGTTAAACAACAAAAAAGTATAATTTTAACCCATGGATCGCCCTGTATAGAGACGGTACGGACATATAGAAATATGGAGCTCCTAGGGTCCATAAGGGCAGCGAATCTTCTAAAACAAAAAATGTCACTGCCTCTTCAGATTCCAATATCAAACCAAGAGAGCCAAAACTGTTCATGGGCGCTCTCCCGCAAAAATGAGTGAATTTATGCAAACACCAATTGGACGTATTTCTATCAAACGGAACTATGTGCATGAGGACATGAGCCCTGAGACTCATGAGAATATGTGCATAACAGGGCTCACGTCATAATGCACATAGTTCCGTTTGATAGAAATACGTCCAATTCAAATACGTGATTTGCAAACGACGGGACGTAGCAATATAGTAATAAATCACTTCCGATAATTGGACGTACTTCTATCAAACGGAACTAAGCGTCATATGGTGAGGAAGGGAGAGGGGGGTTTGGATTCGTGGGTGTTGCGGAACGCGTTGCTCGTTCCGTCCAATACTCGCAATGCTTTTCCATGGCGCTTACAATTAGTTCCGTTTCATAGAACGCGCTATCCGGGATTCTCAAATCCTCAAGAGGAACTCAATTTGGCGCTTAGTTCCGTTTAACAGAAATACGTCCAATTTAAATTCACAGGTGGGCCCTTTTGGGTCCTAAAAGCTCCATGTCGTAACCTCAAAATTACCGACATGTCCCTACTCTCTCCCTATACATATAGGTGTGCTCTAAACACGATTCGTGCAACGAAAATGACTGAAATTGACCAATATACGAGTGTATTGCATATTTTGCAACTTTAAAAACCCTGTATCTAAAGCCTTGCATTCTCGAAATCAGGTCAAATCTTGGAAACAAAGAAGAAAACCAACCTAATTTATCAACCGAATTTAACCTAATAAAACCTATCCAATCGACCCATATGTTTCTTTGGCTCTTGACTGCAGATATATGTAAAGATATTATCCTACTTGAGTTCATAACTCATTCAATACCCAGCCAATTGGATGCGAGTGCGCTAAAAGAGGTGAAAGACAGTTTATAGCCGAGAAAAACCTGTTCACGTGAGGCACGTAATGACGGCGTGTGTCGAGATACATACGCGCGCTCCGAGATAGCACCGCGGTATCTTGTCGATCTTGCCCGCTTCGTCATGTGCGATCCGCTACGAAAAAGCTGCGAAATCGTGCGAGAAAATTGAAATTTCAACGGTATTTCGGCGAAATTATCGTGCCGAAGTGGCAAAGTCCGTTTCGGAGGTAATTAAATAAGTAATTCCTCGTAGTTGTAAGACAAGCGCTTGGCGGACTTCCGACGGAGCGTATCAAAAGGGATTTGCCGTCCGCTTGACCCGAGTCCCTTGGACCTTGGTGCCATTTTTTGGTTCATAGATTGGCCATTTTTGCATCTTGAACACTGAACTTCCCTTGGTTAAGACGAATTTTCATTGGAAGCAGGAGGACATCTCAATATCATCACCTTCCGGCCAAAGTATCACAAGCGCCATGCCACGTTTAATTTTTTTTTTTTTTTTTTTTTTTTTTTTTTTTAAATGCTTTATTAGATATTTAGAGATACGTAGACATATTAAAGATGGTAAAAATTAAATACATTATTGATCTTACATTTATTTATTTTTTTGCAGAAAAATTTTTGGTTGAATATGTTCGAAAATTTCACTGAAAATTCGGACTTTCGGACAGCTTCGTTGAACACTTTTTCTGTGAAAAAATAAAATGGCGACGGAAATTTTTAAACGTCACACGGCGCTTGTGATATTTTGGCCGGAAGGTGACGATAAAATCATTGTCCACCTATTGTAAGGAGGGAGATAAGTGTTTCTCTCACTTTCAAATTTTCTTACAGGGATTACCAAGTACCCTATATAATATGAATATCAAAATCAAATAAAATTCCCTAACTTTGAGCAAATACACGGAAGAAGAAGATCTGAAACATTCAGCGCAAGTTTGACCTTAAAATCTCAAAAATCAAAAGACAGTAGTCCTGAAATTCCAAGACAAAAATTCTTAGGCCGATTGAAACACATGGTTTAAAAAGTTAAGGAGATCCCAGATGATGAGACCCTTTTTTACATATCCGGTCGCACATCGTCCGAGGCATATCATGACGGATTTAATTTGTGTACATTTATGAATCAATTAAAAATTGTATTGCACGCAGCGCTTCCAGAATATTTCAAACCCGACGTTCACTCTTGCTAAAACCGATTAAATTTTTTGCTCATCAAGCAAAGAGACTTAGCAGTCATTTTGCAGGATTAAAACCCCTTCAATCGGCTCACTCAATTTACGAGGCTTTTATCCGGCCGTTCCACCGGGGTACAACGCTGTCATACATATTGGTTTTTTCTCTCTCCCTTAAATACGGTTGGGGGGATGCATGTCGAGCAGCATGCACAGACTTGACAACGCTATATTCATTCAATAGCGAGCTTTTCAGCCCCGTTGGGTTGAAGTGAGTCTGAGCTGTCACGCTTCAACGTCTGTTCAGAAATTTGGAACTTTTTTGACAATGTGGGATCTTCCCGGCACTTGCCAAAGTTAAAATGATTTGCGTAACTTGTGGAAATTGCAAACATCGCCGCATTGTTTTCAGGAAAGGCCGTGCTAGGCGCGTATCTGAGAGCCTACACCTTTTGGTCAAAGGAACTACATTTCGGGTCAGGTTACCAATGTTTTTGTTGGTCATATTGGACCGCGTTTAGCAGAAAAGGAACCAAGCCGCATTCGCCATGGTCAACTAAAACTGCCAACTTAAATTTTTTACAAAAGAACGTTTGTGTGGATTTTTTTCAAAAATAAGAAATTTGCTCCATTCAATGTAGAAAATTCCATGAAATGTACACAAAAATCCGCACAACCGTTTTCATATAAAAATTAAATTGTTCGTTTACATTTAACCGGGAACTTAAATGTTTTACACGAGAACGCTCGTGCGGATTTTTTCAAAAATAAGAAATTTGCTTCATCCTATGTATAAAATTCCATGTAATGTACACAAAAATCCGCACTACCGTTTTCATTTAAAAATTCAATTGCTCGTTAACATTCAGCAAAAGCTGATGTGGGTTGGTTCCAATCTGCTTGACGCGGTACAATAGGAGGGAGATTTTGGGAATAGAACTTAGTTTCTACAACCGAGGGCTTGAAATCCAAGTCGGAAACTTTGGCTTTCCGGATGGACCAACTTTTGGCCTTAGAAGCCGATTTTTTTCTTTCCGTGCTGAAAATTCAAGCCGTGTAAAAAGAAATTCGGCAATGTGCGCAACTCTCATCCTTCGTTTTCCCTCAACAACGGGAATAGATTCAATTGGCGTTTGGAAACATAACTTACCTATTCACGGCGCGGCGGCTCCCGGGATACGCAAATCATCGGTGATCACAAAAAAGCGGGCGGGCATTTTTCCCCGCGCGGGAAAAAGCGGGCTCCGGGGGGCGGGTCCATTTCATTCATACTTGGGGCTCGGCGAGCGTATTTTATCATCGGCTCGGCGATTGCGTCCGAGGAGGCCAGCGGAAACGGATAAAATACGCGGCGGCCGGCCTCCCGCTCCGAACGTCCGAATAAATTTCCTGATTACTTTTTCAACGGAACATCGCCCTGGCTGGCGATATATTAGGGGTTGGAGCACGCCTCCGTTGCAGTTGCGATTCCTGACCGCGTCATCAGAGTGCGGGTAGCGTTACGTGAAATACTTTACAATCAAAATAATGTCTTCAGCAATTTTTATCTAAAAAGTTGGAGGGAGGGTCAAGTCGGGCTTACGTAATTCTAGCGGCTCACTGGAAAAAAAACACATTGGGTGTAGAGTCCAGACTCTTAAAAACATCGACAAGAAAAAGTACGCTTGATTCAATCAGAATCTAGCTTAAATCGAGAACTAAGATTTTTAATTTGAGCGGATTTCGTTTTGATTCAAGCGAAAATCCGATTGAATCAAGAGTATTTTTGCTTGTCAATGTTTTCAAGAGTCTGGACTCTAGATCCAATGTGTTTTTTTTTTTCAAGTGAGAGCTTGAGGAGTTAGCTTACAGAGTCGTGTTTTGTTCGAAACAACAAAATGTTTCCGTTTCCGCGAAATGCGCACTGGCGCCTACAAACCTAACGGGATACTTCCCGCGTTGCGCAATGCGTGAAGTATCCCTGTTAGGTTTGTAGGCGCCTATGCGCGTGTCACGCTGGTCGCCCAGCGAAGTCCGGAGTGCTACGGCGTTTCAAGCAACTATTTCGCGACATAGGCGTTGCACAGTGTCATACGAGATTGAAGGCGCTCCAACATATTAAGAATGACAGGTATCGAAGTACAGGGCTTTCCTCGCAAAATAAATCAAGAAAATACGGCACAAAAAGACAGCAGTAGTCCAAAAACTCACTGAGTTGTAGCATCCATATTTAATAACGTTTAGCATGATTTTTGAATTTCATTAGAGAAAAATGTGACTCGGGTTAGGCAGAAACATTCTTGAGTATACCGTTAAGAAGATTTTATTTTGAATCAAGAATAAAATGTCTAAATGAAATACGGTTTCTACTTGATCTAAGTGACTTTTCTTCTTATTTAGGCATCCTTTTTTCTCTAAACAGGTATTATTTTCTCAATTGATTCATAAGGAAATCTTCTCGACGGTTTTGAGCATATTTCTGCTTGAATCAAGTCACTTTTCCCTCTAATTAAGTTCAAAAATCATGCTAAACGTTACTGGATCTAGATACTAGGACTTGGCAAGTTTTTTGATTACAGCTCTCTTTTTTTCGTCGTCACTCGATGTAATTTGCGAGGGAACTTCGTGCTTCTGAATGATGTCATCAATCATGATATGTTGGGGTGCCTTCAATCTTGTATATGACTGTTTGTATGATACTAACGCCAAGATTCTCAATTATATATTTGTTTCCGTTTGGCCAACCGAACAAACAAAAAACGAGCAAACCCTCATTCTTCGAAGACATTATACATTTCATCCAAAAACGTCGTGAGCAAATGTTGTTTGTATTTAAATGTTGACCAATTAACTTTGGGTCTCAATAATTGGTAAATGGACCAAAACTCTCCTGCCGAAAAAAAGGCATAGACTTAAACTACTGGAAAGAGCAAGTGCTCGGACAAAAAAATCGTTAACAAAATGTCCTATAACCTCTGAATTTTGAGCCTTCATAATTTCTGATTTTCTAGAATCGATTTTTTTGTCACGATTTAAATTGATGAAATCGGATCCTTCGGATTGAATCGATTTTTTCGAAAAAATCCCCAACACTAACTCAAGAACCGGCATCCTGGCCTCAACACTCAACAGTAGCTCCCCCCCTTTCCCCCCATCAGCTGTCAAGCGCCATGCCACGGAGCGTTATCCAGTCCGATTCCGAATCGCGACTCGGCGCAAAAAAATTATCTCCACGCCTGGCGGGTGCCCTCAGCCAAACCCCCCCCCCCCCCCCGCTGCGGTCAAAAGTTTCCACGCGATGAGTCAGCTTTTGCCATAGGGGCCGAGTTGAGATCGTCCCAACTTTTCTCCGCCTCCCAAAGACCGGAGCTCGCGGATTTATATTTCCGAGACGGCGACCGTAGCCCAACCCCTGATCGGCAGGTCTCTATTACATTGAGGAAAATATTTTTTCATGACTTAACATTACTGAAGTTTCGGGCGGGGAAATGAAAAACAATGACCATGCTCGGGACGCGAAGGAGGAAGAATATTGAACTGGGTCGATCTAAATAAGATTTCATTATCTGGAGTTCGACTTTTCCCCAAAATGTAAGCCGGTAAATGATATAATCCCTCATCGGAACCAAATTCAGCAGTGGCGTGGCGTGAATTGCGATGTATCGATTGTTCTGATGTCGTATAAACCTATGGTAAAGAATCGATTATTCAGGTGTCCGCTGCGAATATCCTGTTTATCGATCCTTTTCCATAGGTTTAAATGGAATAACAATCGATATATAGCAAAGCACGCCACGCCACTGAAATTCAGCTTCACAACTCCACGAGTTGTTATGCTGACTACGGAACACCGGAAAAAAAAAAAAAAAAGATGCTGATTTAACACTCTGGATGTAAAAAAGTGTGTGAGACAACGCAAAAAATGCTACCGCGACAGCAGTTACTTTAGCAATGTAAAGATGTAGAACTAACTGATGTAGCGGTTAATTCAGCGTTTTGTGAGTTGTCACACACTTTTCTACATCCATAGTGTTAAATCAGCATCCTTTTTTTCTGTGAATAATCCTGCAATTTTCCGGTTAAAAATGTGTTTCCTGATGTTCTGTATGAAATTCAACCGCCTCTCAGTCGCTCTCTTGCGATAAGCGACGGAGGCAGTAGCTTACCTTCTTGATGGCGCTTTGTGAAATTTTGGACCTGCGCGGAGAAAAGGTGGGTTCAAAAAAAATCAACATTTGTAGAGTTCTAATAAACCTATAGCGCATTCGAAATCTGAGAGTAGTGACGTTGAGCAATTTTCACAGATTTCCTCTATCTATCTCAATCTAGGAAATATTAAATGAGGGAAGGTTGAAGTTTCCGCACAAAATTTCCGATTTAAACATTTCCGCACAAAATCTCACCGTAAATAGTATTTATTCACACAATTGTGCAGCACCGCGCAGATTAATAAAAAAATTTCAATGTACCATAAGAATGTGTTACATTGAGTGTCTTTCGGAGCAACAACCTCTAAAATTCTAGAAATAGCATAATCAGGACGTAAGTAGAACAGGTCAAAAAAAAAGTTGAGCCAAAACTTGATGGCAAGTCAATGAGATGGCAGTTCTATCTGATTTGAATAGGATGCATATTGCAATCGTGAAAGAGAAGTTATTTTTCTGAACCACGACTGATGAAGATGGAATTTGCGGGGAAACGTCAATCACGATTTTTGTGGGGAAATGACAAAACAGAGGTTTCCGTGCGGATAAGGCATACCTCCTAAATAAGTAAACTTACTTTCTGAACGGCGCTCGTAAAATATATCCCTTTTCCTCAGAATGCACTAGGCTGATGCTGAAGATGCACCTAAACGAGAGGATGTCATCAGTGAATCAAGACACGAGCATAATTGGCAAGAACGGCAGCTCGAGGGGCTTTGGAGGCGGGGGGTGGGGGGAGAGGTCACGGGTCGCGTCAAATTGCGGGTGGCGCGGGGGTGGCGCTCCTCAATGAGCCCTTAATTATTTGATTAGACGCTCTTTTATCGGGGCGCGGGTCTCGGCTTCGACCGCGTCAAACAGTTTGTAAGTCACGCTCCAGCGCGCTCCTGTAATTCTATCGGTTAAATTAGTTTTAAATGGGATTACGCCCCCTCCGCCCCCCGCCCCCGCGCCGTCCCCCGCTAAACCCCCGTGACACCTTGTTGCCATCGAGGCAGCGATTACCTTTGTCATCGAATTCTGAAAGCGGATATGGCTGTTCCGGGCCGAGGCTCCAATGGGCAGCGTTTACCTGGAGTGCCTTTATGGGTCAGTTGCGCTGCGGGCTGATTATTGAAATTGATAGAAAAAGCTATAGACAAAAAAGACATAGAGGGTATGGAGTGATCCTATTAGTTGAAATGTGTGGCTCTTATAGACTAAAGGAGAAAATGATGGACTAGCTGTCGGGTTTCTCGTGAGTTGCCGTTAGTTAGTCTATTACCCACTGCCTTTGTCCATTGCAACCACCCGCTTCCACCAATAGGTTCCCTCCATATCCCTTTTGTCATCTTTGTCTATAGCTTTGCCTGTCAATTTCAATAATCAGCCCGCTGGTCACAGAATTGTGTTTCGATGATTGATTCTTGTAGATCAGCTAACAATGATACGATCTGTCCAAACAGCAACTTTCTTCGTTCAATATTTTTCAAGTTATTGCCCTTTGAAAAGTCGGGTTCTTGACGTCATCCGCCGCGGTAGGGACACACTCAGTTTCTTCTACCTTGCTTGAATCCGATTTTCACGTTGAATAATCGGTGGAAACGTGCATCCCACCGACTGATGAAAGCAACGTGGAAGAAAGCAAGGGTTCCCTTTTGCGGTGGATGACGTCAAAAATCCAACTTTTCAAAGGCCGATATCTCGGCTAGTATTGAACGTAGAAAGTTGCTGTTTGGACAGATCTTATTATTTTTAGCTAATTTACAAGAATTAATCATCAAAACACGATTTTGGAACCAGTGCAACTGACACATTATTGGCGTTTTCTCACTTAAATTTTAGAGGGAGCAACGTATATTTGGACGTATTTCTATCAAACAGACCTATGTGCAGGTGAGAAATATGGGGTGTGCTCTAGAAAGCTCCATAAGAAGCAATGTAAAAGTGGGCGTGATTCCTTTCGAAGAATTGGAAAAGCGGAATATAACATTCTATCAAACAGACCTATGTCTGAATGTCATGAAATAGTTGCTTCAGGCGTCGCCGCACGGCCGGCGCGGAACGCGCATTGGCGCCTACAAACCTAAGTGGATACTTCAAGCATTGTCAATGCGTGAAGTATCCACTTAGGTTTGTAGGCGCCAGTGAGCCTCTCGCGCTAACAGCACGCCGCTCCGCTCTATTAGGCTTTAATATTTATACTCGCATAGTCAGCGTTTTTTAACTCATGATTTTGAAATGTTTGCACACTCTGCATTGATTATTCTCATTTAAATTGATGGGAAAAAAATATGTATCAATTTAACAAAGGAGGATAATAATATAATGTGTGGTTTTTAAATATTGGTGGTTCCGTGTCAAATTTAATGATTTCCAAAGCACTTTACTTTTTTCTTTTACATTTTGTGCTTTCATTGTGCTGCAGCGAGGTGTACGCGCAACCAAACGCTCAAAATTTGACGTATTTGACTCTAAAAGATCGATGTACAAATGGGCTAAAACTAAAGATTGAGTGCTTCTTGGTTTTTTCCCTCTTTTATTCATTTTTGCAGTTCCTGTCGGCACAACTACTGTCGTTAGATTAATGTCGCTTGGAAAAGGTTTTACAAATATTTGTCACGCCTTAAAAATATAAACGTTTTCAAAATGAAGTGATAATTTCGTAAAAAAAAAATTAAAGAAATACAAAAAAGGTCCTATACATATCTAAGGTATATTGTGCATCAAATATTTTAAGGATAGAAATGAAACCAAATATTCACCAATGACAATTTAAAAAGATGATTCAAAAGGAGAAGGTAATAACATTTCATTTAGAAAATGAGCAACCATAACAACACCTCCGTCTCTCTCAATTTCTCATTTCCGTATTGTCAATATAATTTGACATACCGAATAAAATATAACTCTTGAACCAAGTCACTGTTGCTAATTTTACTTGTGGGCGTAAACTACTGGACAAAAAGGTGTGCGAACAAAAAATCGTTGACAAAGTGTCCTGAAACCAACACGAGGATACCCTTGGCTCATACATTAAACAATTTTTGGAGGAAATCTGATCTGCTAAAATACATAATGTTCAAAAGGGAAATGCCGCCAGATGATGACCTAGGGCGCTGAATTATCTCATTTTTGAATCTATTTTTATACTTTTCCCCATAACTGAAAAAAATTATGAAAAATACTGCGAAATCAGCTCTTCGAGCACTCTCAGATGATGCAAAAAATTTGCGTGCAAATGCTCCGTTGACGTTAAGAAGTTTTCTATTTAGAATGTAAATTATGACCAAAAAGTCCGCAACACCACAAATCGCCCGGTTACTCAGTTCCACCGTCAAAATGTACTATAACTGGAACAAAAATAATACCTCACTCCCAAATTTCTTCAACAAAGAGTGTATTCCTAGCGCACACCCAAAAACGCCACTGACTCTCGATGAAAACATTTCAGACAAATCTCCTCTATGTGCTATAATGAAATTTTGCGGACAACAAAGAGTAGACCCTCTATAATTTCATTAAGGTTGGTCCGCGCTAACGGAGTACATGCTGCTGCCCACATGGCACAAGAGGGAGAGAAACGTGGTGCATTGATGTAGACTGTTGAAAATCTATTTCCAGTCATCGATGGCTGCATTTACTTCCATGCATACAAACACCTCGATCAAAGTAAAGTTCCATCCGTTTTCTCATTCCCGCGCGGTTGACTAGTCAAACCATCGTTTCCCTAATAATTCACATCTGTCGAGACCTCGTCTTTCCCTCTACCCAAGTAGCATTTTTCAACGGAAAAATCGCGATTTTATCGCCGATAAAGTCGCGATTATCCTCGATTTTATCGGCGATAAAATCGCTAGGATCATCAACATTTGAGCGATTATCCTCGATCTTTTCGCGATTTTATTGCGATTTTATCGGCCCGAAAAAATTGCGATTTTATCGCGATAAGATCGAGGATGATCGCTCAGATGTTGATGATCCTAGCGATTGATAAAATCGCCAAAAAAAAGGGGTTAAAGTTGTCAGCCGATTGCCGTTAGGTTCAGCCGTCAGGTCCTTTGACGAAGACGAGCGTAAAATCCCCGGAGCCTCCGCGGGGATTCGAACCCCAATCGCTACGGTGGAAGGCCAGCACATTGTCACTATGCTATGACCGCTATATGACTTGCGTGTGCGAATTGAAGCCTCTTATACATGGATCGGCGCGGCGCTTCGCAACCTCACAACTTATGTCTTTGCGTTGACTGACACCGATTTTTCATTGGATTTTTTTTTTTTTTTTTTTTTTAATTTTCCCTCCTCTGTGTTTTATTTCATACCTTGAAATACGGTTGGTAAAATAAGGTTCTATTGGTAATCTCATCATTCTGTCTCTGTAAAATTACCAATAATTAGTCCAGGCAAATAAGCCATGAAAAGGGCTATAGCCTGCAAAAATCCCGGGTAGCAATGTTTTCATCGATTCCTATGTAATTTTTGACGCTGAATCCGAATTTCAACTTTGCGCCATTAAATTCGGACCGGAAAGTTGCCAAATTTGGCAAAAATGGCCTAAAATCGGACTTTTTTCCGGATTATGGCCTGTAACTTGCCAAAAATTGATCTGACGATAAAATTAGTTATTTTCAGAAATAAAGCTCGTTAAATTTCCTATAAAAAAGTTCCTATACACTTTTTTGCTCAAGGCAAAATCAAGCGCGCTGGCGGGCTCCGAACTTTGTAAAATGTGCGAAAATTGCGCATACTGTAATGTGTTGGGTTATCCTTATTATTTACATCAATTCATTTCACTAAGTGTAAATTTTATCATCTTCACTTAATTTGTCCAGAAATTACTCGTCGGACGATTAAAACAGGAGACATCGGGCAAAAACCGCGAAAAACACAATTTTTGCTCATTTTTCAAAGTTCGGAGCCCGCCAGCGCGCTTGATTTTGCATTGAGCAAAAAAGTGTATAGGAACTTTTTTACAGGAAATTTAACGAGCTTTATTTCTGAAAATAACTAATTTTATCGTCAGATCAATTTTTAGGAAGTTACAGGTCATAATCCAGAAAAAAGGCCGATTTTAGGCCATTTTTGCCAACTTTGGCAACTTTCCGGTCCGAATTTAATGGTGCAAAGTTGAAATTCGGATTCAGCGTCAAAAATTACGTAGGAATCACTGAAAGCATAACTATCCGGGATTTTTGCAAAAACCGCATAAAACGCAATTTTCGTTCATTTTTCAATGTTCGGTGCCCACCAGCGCGCTTAATTTTGCCTTGAGCAAAAAAAGGTATAGGAACTTTTTTTTGGGGAAATTTAAGGAATTTTTTTTTTTTAAACAACCACATTGTCGTTAGATCAATTTTGGACGAGTCACAGGCCGTAACCCGCAAGTAACCAAATTTTCGCTCATTTTTCAAAGTTTGGAGCCCGCCAGCGCGCTTGATTTTGCCTTGAGCAAAAAAGTGTATAGGAACTTTTTTATAGGAAATTTAACGAGCTTTATTTCTGAAAATAACTAATTTTATCGTCAGATCAATTTTTGGCAAGTTACAGGCCATAATCCGGAAAAAAGTCCGATTTTAGGCCATTTTTGCCAAATTTGGCAACTTTCCGGTCCGAATTTAATGGCGCAAAGTTGAAATTCGGATTTCAGCGTCAAAAATTACATAGGAAACGATGAAAACATTGCTACCCGGGATTTTTGCAGGCTCTTTTCCTTGTTTGCCTGGACTAAATAGTGAGATGGCAAAGTTACCAATGGACCTTGGGAAAAACGCCAATAGTTTTTATCGACTGTGGTAGAATTACCGAGATAAAATGGTAAAGTTACCGGGGATTGATTACCAATAAAAGTGGTATTCTTACCTGAAAAAATCAGTAAAAATACCGGTTTTCAGGTAAGCTTACCAGTCTGTCTTTGTAACATTATACTAATAATTGATAAAAAAAAATGAGATGGTTAAGTTACCAACGGATCTCGGTAAAAACGGCGGCGGCGGAATAGAAACATCTTTCATATGCGTCATTCATGCGTTAATGAAAAATTGCAATTTATTGCAATTTTATCTCTATAAAATCGCGTTCGATAATATCGCGATTTTGTTGCAATTTATCGCGATTTTTCTCCCGATAATATTGCAATAAATCGCGACGTCGATAAAATCGCGATACATTCTCCAATTAAATCGCAATTTATCGCGATCACTGCTACTTGGGTACAAGAAACGTAACTACATTTCGATGTTGCCAAATTTTCCCTCGCAAACTGCTTTTTTACTAGGAAAATCTTAGTCATTTCTGACTGAAAATTTCACTCATTTTTCTTCTGATTTTATGCAAAAATCAGAAGAATTTTTGAAAAAATTGCACCGGTACATTCTTGCAAAAAAAATGAAACTGTTTGTGTCAATTTTGCAGACTTGGGATGGAATTACGTACAGTGTTAAACAAGTGTGTCTTTATCTCTTTAGGAGTATTGTTATTTTTTTTTTTTTTTTTAGTTCTAGTCGCGTGAACTGCTTTCTAGGTGAAAGAGCCTCCCAAAAAGTGGCCCCTTTTATGAAACTCGGGGATTTCATTCATATGCGGCTTAAATGAAACCTTATGATAAGACAAGCCTCCGGTATAAATTTTAGCTTGAGTATGCGTCTGGTTTCCAATGTACAGCGTTGCAAAGTTTGCATATTTAAGCTTTAAAAGTTCGCATATTTTCAAATATCTTACTTTAAAGAACAACTCCATCCGGTATAATATGTTATTTTGTGACATTTTACCTACAGTCAGTCTTATCTTTAAATCCATATTCCTATTGATACGGTAATACTGCTGATTCTCTTGATACAACGTTGCAAAGTTGACAACAAAGACCTATAAAAATTGCTCATTTTTGTAAGTTTCTGAATGAAAAAAACGAACTTATTGATCACCAAAAGATCTGTGGATGGTGTTTAGATGTAATTTTATAGTATGAGAAGTATTCAGTATAGGCCTCACTGCGAGCGTAAGTACAGATTTAATGATACAGCGTTGCTAAGTTTATACATTTGAGCTTTAAAAATGTAATAAAAAAAGTTAAAAAATTCCTTTTAATAGCAATTTTTCCTTTTAATAAAATTTAATATTTCTAAGTTCCGCGTTCAAAAAGCGACTTTCGTAGATCTTCTTTAGAATTTGAAGCATAAAATCTACCAAATGTGTAATTTGTAGCTCTATGTTTGTATTTCAACAGGGATAATTTGATTGGTGGCGATACAGCCTTGCCAAGCTAACAACTTTAAACTCTCGAAGTTATTATTTATGCTAGTTCAAGAGAACATCAATGGGTGTCATACCTCATATCAAGGAAAAATGTCAAGGGCTGATGTTAGTTCCAAGTGAAGATTGGTATTCGCAAAAGTACTATTGCTAAGTTTATTAAGACTTCTTCTCAAACGATAAATAATAAAATTACTTTAAAATAAACATGTCTCCAATAATTGATACTTAATTTTGTTTTTTTATTTTATTTTACTTTTTAATTTTTATTTTATTTTATTTTAATTTCTTAATTTTTTTTCAATATTTTTAATTTTTTTAATTTTTTTCAATATTTTTAATTTTTTAAAATTTTTTTTTCAATATTTTTATTTTTTTAAATTTTTTTTTCAATATTTTTAATTTTTTTAAATTTTTTTTTCAATATTTTTAATTTTTTAAATTTCTTTTTAAAAACAGTGGGGGCACTCTATTTTGCAAGGCATAATAAATGTATTCTCTAGATCAAGATTTATTTGAACTTAAAAAACTCGACAAATTCCGTATTCTTTGTTTATTTTTTCATTTTACTTAAAAACAGGTCAAATTGGCAACTATGGCGAGGCATGATTCATTGGATTTTGAAAGCAACGCTGATGCTGAGTATTTCATCGAGCATGGCAAAGTCTCTTGAATTTTATTTCGAAATTAGATAATTATTGGAAGTATCCTAATTTTAATATTATTTTATGATTAAACGCTGAGAGAAAAAAAGGAAAAATAGGCAACAGTGTCATTTCTTACACCAACTGTCACTTAGAACTACCTAGAGTCCTTGTATTTTGCTTTACAATATCGAAACATGTTTGATCGAAGTTGTCTCTAATAAGAAAACAAGAGAAAATACAATTTCAGAGATTTATGATGTAAACTGTGCAATGCTGTGTTACTTTAAATCATTGTAACCTTTTATCAATGCAACTATGCATCCACGAGTACCACTTGGGGTTAATTTTATCCCTCAAAATGCAGTTTGATATTCACTAAAATTGGTTTTTAAACAAGAAACTTAGAAATATGGGCATTTTTAAAGCTCAGAAAGGTAAACTTGCAACGTTGCACTACCAAAACAGGGGTCATGCATGAGCTAAAACTTTTAATGGAGGCTTTTTTTATCATTATGCTTCTTTTACGCTTGGTTTTAGATTGTAAAGTTCACTCTAATGTTGGTTTTAGGAAAATAATATTTGAAAATATGAGGGTTTTTAAAGCTTAAATATGCAAACTTTGCAACGCTGTATCTCCGAAACGAGATGTATACTCAAGCTAAAATTTTTACTGGGGTCTTAGGTCATCATATGGTTTCGTTTAGGCTACATTTGAATGAAATCCCCGAGTTTCAGAAAAGGGGCCAAAAAAGGCCCTTTTTTTGGGAGGCTCTTTGGAAGAGAGATCATGCGACGTGGTGCTGTTATCAGGACTTTGTCTGCGGCCTGATCGTTGGAATTTCGTCGTTCCTCTAACATAAAGGCGTATCTCTATTTCCATTCTCCAAAAGAGCTCCGGAAAGCGAAGAGTGTACTGGGAACAAGACTCACGTGGAAATTAAGGTACGCTTTTTCGTCAGAGGAGCAACGATTTATATATACGATAGCCGCGCGACAAGACATCAAAAGTCTATATCTTACACTGAGAAGATAGGGCTGTGTGTTGTCTTAGCTTGGCAACAAAGTCATAATAGTTTTCAAAAATAAGGCTACCGGTGACCAATTCGACGGTGTAAGTCGGCAATCACATAACTCGGTTTGCGACGTCGCAGACTTCCCGTCATACTTTATTTTTTAAACGGAAAACTGCTCGACGGCAATTCTTTAAAACTGTCGTGATTTTTCTTCTCTGTGCGAAGAAAATTCTGCAAATACTCCGAGGAATGATGTCAATTTGTTCTCCCTTAAAGAAATAACCTAGAGGCGAAGATTTTTAGACACCGCAAACGAGATATGTGATTGCCGACTTAGACCGTCGAATTGTAGTAATATTGGCAGTAAATCGATTTACAATTCTTTCTATACCTTTTGAGGGGGTTTAGCCTCTGGATTTCTGGTTTTTAGATGCTGCACAGATTCGTTCGTATACTATCGTGGTAGAGCTTGCTTTACATTTCACTTATTACGGCACTTAAAAGCTCATGCTCATGAGAGTCGTTAGTGCGTGAGTTGAGTGAGGAGCGTGCATCATAAGTCACCTTCTTTCTTGCTCTTACGGTGCCTGGTTTCCCAAATTTGGTCATCGCGGGAAAAAACACCACTGACTGGTACAAGCCTTCATACGGGCGGTTTCAAAGTCGTTGACCACTTTGGCTCTGTACATGCGTAAATTTATCTCAACTTGGCTCACAATATCCTGCGAACTGGAGTAAACAGGACACACCGGTCAGTTCTGTCACCGTTCCAAACCCAACGGCTAGTTTTTAAAACGACGTAACTTGAGACCGGGGTTGTAGAATTATTATTCGGGGGAATCGGCTCTACACAGACTGATCAAGTTTTCAGAGAAATATTCAGTAGCATAAATACAAAAATTAAGGGAAGGATACAGGGTTCAAATGGGTACTCCGCCTCAGAGTTTTTGAATTGCACGGTGATAAATCCAAACTGAATTCAAATCAAATCCAATAGAATTGAACAACTTGTAATTTAATGACAAAAATAAGCGTGCCTAGTTTTTTCACTTAATTTTTCCGTTCTAGAAAATATAATTGATTTTTAATATACTTCAGCTTGCATGTTTATTTTATTTCGTTCCCCCGCCCTGTACCTAAACTAAAAAGGTTCTCGACGGCATAAGTCCGCAATGACATATCTCGTTTGCGGAGTCTGAAAATATCTACCTCTGTGTTATTTTTTTAAAGAAGAGCAAATTGACATCATTCCTTGAATTTTATGCAGAATTTTCTTCCCACAGAGAAGAAAAAACACAGCAATTTTAAAGAATTGCCGTTGAGTAGTTTTCCGTTTAAAAATAAAGTGTGACAGAAAGTATGCGACGTCGCAAGCCGAGTTATGTGATTGCCGAGTTACACCGTCGATATTTTCCCTTGCATTATAGTAAAAACTGGAGCAGAAAGTCAAGAATGATGGCACGCGGCAGTCCTACAGCATTACTACAAGCTTGTAATAGGCGCCATATGGCGCGTTTCATGCCAACTAACCGACTGGGACTGCACTGCATTTGGCGCCATGCGTGAAGTATTTCAGAGGTCTTGCAGGCGCTAATATACGTTTAACGCCGGCTGCACTCTGTTTAGCGCGATTATTTGAACTCGTGTTAGAATAATCGCGGCATCGAAAAATGGAGCTAAAAGGCCCATGTCGTGTCTCAACGCCGTATGAGCATTACGTCGCAAACCGAGCTATGCGATTGCTGACTTACACCGTCGATATACATTTTCCTGTATCTCTTGCATGCAACAGACCCAACCGTATCATTCTTACGGTCCTCAACTAAACAGCACACTCCTTCTCCATCACCCGTCTCAGCGGGCTGATTATTGAAATCGATGGACAAAGCTCTAGACAAAGAGGGCAAAGAGAATATTGAGCGATCCTATTGGGGGAAGTGGTTAGTTATGATTAACACAGTAAGTGAGTAATAGACTAACTAACGGCAACCCATGGAGGATCCTATAATTGGCTCATCATTTTCTTCCTTAGTCTATACAATCATCCGTTTCGACCTATAGGATGGCTCCATTTTCCCTTTATACTATTTGAATCAGTGAAAACGAAAACACACCAACTCGAAAATGCTCAATTTTCATGAAAGACAATCAATTTTAATAAAAGTCATTGAAGTTAGGGCATCTGTTCAAACTCGGACCTTTATAATGTCTTTGTGTGACCTTGTGTGTTTGGTACTTGTCTTTCGACACCAAAAGTACTTGTCTTCCGACATCAAAAATATTTTTCTTAGACTAAATTTTACACTTACTGTACAGTTTTTTGAGTGTCTTGATTATTTTCATTTTTTCGAGTTGGTGTGTTTCATCCTCACAGATTCATTTGTCTATTGCTTTGAATGTGTTTCAATAATCAGTCCGCTGGTTCTTTTCAGCAGAAGCACGTCATTATCGCCCTTAAAGTGGGCAACGGCGGAGCGGGAATAAGCCGTTTCCGAAACGAAGCGTTCCTGTGGGAGCTCCTCCTTTGCGGGAGATTTAAGCCCCGATGCAAGATTGTGAGTGCATTAAAGGGAAGTGTTGCGGGCCGGGACGGGAAGGAGCTGGAGCACGCCGCTGCGTCGGTTCCAGGAGGAGAGCCATAAAAATAATTCACGAGTAATGATAGACTGGTAAGTGGATGCCGGCCATCGTAAACAACATGCTCAACCGCCGCGCCGCGCCGTCGCACTCGAGGCTCGTCCTCCGTCAATCCCAGAAAATTCTTCTCCACATCAAACGATTCTTACTTTCTCGCTCACTGGAAAAAAAACACATTGGATCTAGAGTCCAGACTCTTAAAAACATCGACAAGAAAAAATACTCTTGATTCAATCAGATTTAAGCTTAAATCAAGAACCAAGCCTCTTAATTTGAGCGGATTTCCTTTTGATTTAAGCTTAAATCTGATTGAATCAAGAGGATTTTTTCTTGTCAATGTTTTCAAGAGTCTGGACTCTAGATCCAATGTGTTTTTTTTTCCAGTGCTCCCTTCGCGGATAGAGGAAGTATTGCCATCGTCCAAGGAAAAAAAAAGAAAAAAAAACGTTAAAATTTCATCAGTTCTGGGCGTTTTTAGATGCCTGGAGTCAAAATAACCATCCTTGAAAAAATGTGTATCCGTCCGGCAGGCGTCCCCAAATCTGTGTACAGCCATGTCTCAGAATCTGTTTGTTCAAATTCAGTCAAAATTTGCATGGAAGACCATGTCTATGGTCTCCTTGTGCACGTCAAGTGACTTTGGGGTGCGCCAAAATTTTTTCTTTTGTCCCTCAAAACTGGACCGCTTTAAGCAAAGAGGAACCAAGCCACACAACTATTGCCAAATATAAAGGGGACATTTAATAGTTTGAATGAAAACGGTTCTGCGGATTTTTGTTTAATTTTCAGTGAATTTTTTGCACAGTGCGAAGCGAATTATTCAAAATTTTCCGAGGAATCCGCACGATCGTTCACCTGTAAAAAAATGAAAATTGCCCAGTTAAATTAAATTTGGCAATAGCTGATCTGGCTTGGTTCCTTTCTGCTGAACACGGTCCAACTAAGCTTATTGTTTTAAAATAGTTTGGAGACCTTGCTTTAACGATCGATGTAAGCGAGTGGAGCGAAAGTTAAAGTCAGAAATCAACGCAAATAGAGGATTTTCACGGGGAAAAAAATTGCTGCATCTGAAAGTGTTTTATGAGCTTTTTTTGATTTTTTTCATTGTAGGAAAATCGATTTGAAAGGGAAAACTGCCAACTTGTGACGTTACCAGGTGGCATTTTGTGTTTAAGCACATGTATTCTAGCGGATTAGGTAATTTGGTCATAACTCCTGTAACCATTTTTCTCTTTAAAAACCAAGGATATCATCATACTCCGACCTCTTCATAAGCATGAAATTCACCAAGTTTCAGACACCGTATTCTACATTTTCACCAAACGATGGTTGATGAGCAACTGTTTGAGCGAATAATCCGCCCGATGAAGGATAGCAGGATTTCTGCAAAATCACAGGCAAAGATACGTGGTTTTGCACTTTGGCCATCGATTTGGCTTATTACAAATAAAACCTTAAAAACTGCATCTGCACTGAAAACATAACTCTGGGCGTGGAAACGGGCGATACTTACGGGCTGTATAGACATACCGATCATGCTCCGGGCTCAGAGGCCAAAAGTTCCGGTTGTAGCACCCGGAGCAGTTGAAATTACGGCTCTAGAACCCAGAACTGTCGGCTTCTGAGCCCGGAACGGACGGTATGTCTAAATAGCCCGTAACTTTGTTTCAGTGTACCAGCATACTCTTTTAACCTTGCCTAATCTGAGCATCGACTTCCGAAAGCAACTTTTACACTCCTATAGGGAAGACAGCGGTGAGAGGTCTCTAAAATATAATGTCCTTGCCAACGTTCAAGGATTTTTTTCCCCGCGTGGATAGAAAAACACCGCCGGAAAACCTCGTCCTAAACGTGGAACTTGCGAGCCCACAGCTCGACGAGCTTCATTCACCTCACGTCGCAAGCATCTCATGAAACTCCTCTACCTCCCCCACCCCCTACCTTCCTCACCTCCTCTACCACCCCCGAACCCCCTCACCACCTCCCTGCCCGTGAATCCACTCACCCCCGCCCCTGCGCGTTGAAAAAAATCACGCGAATTAAATGAATGTAATTATTGCGTTAAAGCGGCGAGCATGGAGCCGGAGGATCTTTGCCTCTTGGGTCGTGACGGAGTCCCCGATCCCGGAATAAAGTTTTATTGGTCCCTCTTATCTTGAATTTTGAGCGCGGGGTGGACCGTGTCCTGCCCGCGAACCTAGCGCCTTCCCGGGACGGGAGTCCTGTCAATGGTCCCATTGTCCCCGCCACTTAACGCTCCATTCCCGCCTAACAGCAATCCGATACCCTCTTTCCCGCGGGTGGACATTGTCAAACCGTCGCGGGATATCACTCCAGCTCCAATATGCCCAGTGCTCCCATCCCGGGTCCGTTAAAAATTCCGGGATTCGGAACTTTCTTGTTCCGATTTCTCCCACCCCGTGACCGTCAAAATTTCCGGGATTCTTTTAAGATTTTTTCAAAAGTCCTGGAAAATGCAAAAGATCCGGAATATTTCGAGAACTTCAAAAGTTCCGGGAAAAATTCAGAGAAAACTTAAAAAATCCGAAATTCGGTACTAGATCCGGGAGTTAGGAGCACTGAACATACCGGGAGATGGAAAAGTAGAGGGCTGATTTGACCCTTACATCTTTCCGAAGGAAATGGTCAGAGCCCAAATCTTTTTGGTTAACAGTCGACTGCAAGTTGAGGAACCAAACCTCTAAATCTGACTTTCAGTCAGGAAACTGTATTCTAAACTCAGGCTGTACGAAAATTGAGCTTTCATTACAGCAGGGTCGAGCCACCTTTAGTTTCTCATCGGTGCGAATCATGAACCAGCGGTCGAATAACGAAATCAACATCCTGGCCTCAACTTGCAGCCGACCGCAATCCTGACAACAAAATTCCGGCCCAGGACTGTATGCAGTGAAATTATGAAATAGGGCTTTTGCACCCAAGAGATGTAGCTGATTTAGTTGATTCAATGCGGGTGAAATTACTTGAAAGATGCTTATCTTTAGTTAAACAAGAGACGCTTGGAGATCTTCCATGCAATTTGGCATCAGGGTGTATTCTCTCGCGGTTACTTTGATGGTTGCATCGGTTTACAAGTGCCCGCGCTTGTACACAAAGCACAAAGCGTCTTTAAAACTTACGACCGAGGTGCAAATTTCCTCCCCGCAATTTTATTTGCTTTGTGGAAAGGTTTTTTAAAAGGTCGAGTCTAAGGCCAGGTTGGTGTAAACATTATGGTTAACCTATCCCACGGAATGTTGCCAACATGCCGTTACGAAATAACCTCTAAAACAAAATATATGGAAAATATAGAGGCCTGTGATTTTTTTAGGCTTGTGGGCCTGAAGACAAGGTGTGAACTAAAGCACTACACAGCATATGTATTATGTTCTAAATTCACGCGGAAAATACGGCAAGTCTGGAATTTCACTCTGAAAACAAGATATAAGTGTTTGCAATCAACATGGGTTAAATGACTACTTAAAAATGACGCCATTTTTATAATCTGACTTCCGCTTGATTTGTATTTAAAATACTTGCTGCATGGTAAAGTCGTAGAATGGCAATACCTCGTTTAGAAGTTGCTCTCCGAACAACGTTTTCTTCGTTTTCTACGTCAGATTTTGATGAGAAAACTCACAAGGGGTTTTTTTTTTTTGGGGGGGGGGGACGGGTATTTCATATACCTTTTCTTGTAGCCTATTGTGCTTGAAAATAATGGGTTTTGAGTAAGCATTTTCCCGGAGCATTCCACTTGAGGGAAAATTAATACGAACGCTCATTTTTTGTCCCACTGAAAGTAAGGTTCTCATTTCTGACCGTCCACGGATAAGAGAGTTTATTCCAAGAATATTCGAAGTAAAGTTACTATAATATCAGGGCATAAGTCTACAAAAGAGTTCAGTTCTAAAAAAATTTTGGAAGAAAATTTCTAAGGAAATTTACAGCTAAACTAGACTTTACCTATTGGCTAACAAGGTGGAGAAATGATGCTGGGTCCACACCATTTCGCAGGGAAAACAAAGCCAAGAAATTCCAACCATGTTTGGAATTTCTTGGCTCTGTTGGCTCTGTTTTCCCCGCGAAATGGTGTGGACCCAGCACCATTTCTCTACCTTGTAACATACAGTTCGGGCCATTTTATAGTGTTTTTTTCCTATTGACTAAATTTAGCTGCTATTTAGCTGTTTGAAGATTTCCTTTAAAAATAATAGCTTAGAGATTAAAATGCATTTAAATTCTGATGCAACAATTTTCAAGGTTCGCTCCTTTTTCTCGTGGTTGATTTGCATCATTATTTCTCGACTTTATACTAATTCTCTTGCATACACGCAGTTAGGCCTGGAACGGCGCGGCGCAGAGAGCAATGATGACGAGGACTTGAGATGAAAAGTAGCTCTTGGCGCGGCGCGATGCGGCGCCAATATTAGCGCCTACAAGACTGCATGAATACTTCACGCATTGCGCCAAACCCAGTGCGGTCAGCGCGAAACGCATAGCGCCTACAAGACTGCATAAATACTACACGCATTGCGTGAAACACAATGCGTTTAGCTGCACAGCGGTCGGCGTGAAACGCATAGCGCCTGTTAATCTGTTTTCAGGCGAACAGTTGAAAACGACACATTACTTGCGAGAAGATCACGACCCTGTACCACGCACACGAGTTTAAACGGAGCCACCAAGTTTACCATTACAAGGAGGCACGCAGTGAAAATGACTGTGTTACGCAGTAGCAATCCTTGAGAGTTGGCAGCACTGGGTATTCAGCTTAGTTAAATAATCTATGTCGATCGATTCTCGGTGAAGCAGGCTGCCAAACCAAGAATCAAAGCCTCCAAATTTCCTTATTTTTTCTGTTTCGGCTCAAGAAAGCAGGAAAGACTAAGCAATTTGATACAACTCTGTAAGCATCTTTCATAAAAACTAAAGGTCATTAATTTCAAAGGTGGGTACTTTGCATTTCAGCTCCCTTTACGATACCAATTCCATTACGGCAGCTCTTTCAAGCAAAGGGTTTTCCGAGAGAGGTTTACTGTTTTATAAATAATTTAAATTCCCTTCCCGTGTCCTTTGCAAAGGAGATGCAAGTTTTGTGGTATTCACCTTCGCGTTTTTTACTTTGTGCGATTACACTTTCAGCACTTTCCTCTCTGTTCAATGCTGTACAGAGGCCACTGTTGCCGCTTCAGGTTGAAAAACTGAATTATCCGTGCATTAGCTTGCATTTTTATTCCCAAATTGCATTATTATGTCGACAGTGAAACTCTCAGGCACAAATTTCGTTTGACGGGTTTTAAAATCTCCACTTTCATTTTCCCTTTTTAAAGGAGAGCAACGCAAGAAACGCAAGGATTTGGAGTGGGTTCCTCCAGCGGGCTGATTGTTGAAATTGATAGACAGCAAGTGATAGACAAACAAAACATGGAGAGTACAGAGCGATCCTATTGACTGAAATGGTTGATTCCTGTAGAATAAAGGAGAAAATGATGGACTAACTATAGGGTCTCTCGTTGGTTGCCCTTAGTTAATCTAATATCTACCCTTATTGTCTATTGCAACCGCTCGCTCCCACCAATAGGATCTCTCCATGCCCATTTTGACTGCTGTGTCTATAGCTTTGTCTATCAATTTTAAAAATCATCCCATAGGTAGGCGCCGTAAACAGCATCCAGCCAGAGGGTCGATAAATTACATACAAAAAAGATGGAGAAAAGATGTCAGCTTCCGGGAAATTTCTACCTTGGCAGAGTTTAATGGCGGTTGGGAGCCATAAAGTGCCCTAGCGTATTATAATAGCGACTATTACAAGCACAAATTAACATCATTCCTTGAACTTTTTACAGAATTTTCTTCGCACGGAGGAGAAAAATCAAAGAAATGTTTAAACATTGACGTTGAGTACAGTATGGGGATAGCCGAAGTTATTTCCTTTGTATTCTATCCATGCGGCAACTATGGTAAAGAAAAACCTTCCTCGGCAAAGAGGTAAGAACGGAGGAAAGCAGCTTAGCCACGCAGCCTTTCAACCTCAAAAATCAACGCGATCTTCGCCAGAGTGCGCTTTTCCAAAATCATAACGACAACGCTGGGGGGGGGGGGGGGGGGGCGCATTCAAATACGCTGTCTCCGAAACAGGAACTCGGTCCCCATTTCGTAGCCGAAGCCGCTCGAAGTTGAGGGCGGAGGGGGATGGAAAAAGATTAAGCAGCAACAAGTGCTATTTAAAAGAGACTCACCGGTTCCGTGGTCGGTGTGCAGATGGCGCTGCTGTTGCGTCGGCAAATTGAGTTCCTGTCAACAGAAATTGCAAAGCGAGTTAGTAGCGTAGGTGGCAGAGCTCATCGCTCGAATATTGATTCGAGGTGGCTTCGGTTGCTTTTGTTCGGTTCGAGAAACTCACGGAAGGAGGCCAAGATATTCAACTTGCAGATGCAACATTCATCGGATTGGAAAGTATTAAACGGAGAAGTAACGAGAATGAAGAGCAAGGAGCATTAATAGACTCGTTTAGAGAAGCGGAAATTTTCTGAAGTATTTGTTCCTGCCCGACAGGAGACGTCTGAAAATTATAGATACAAGGAGGAAAACAGGGCCAAGACTGTGTTACGGGGCGATATGACGGAAAGGAAAAGGCTAAAATTTAGCGACTGGCCGGTGCACAACGGATCGAGTCGATGGGAGAGGTTGGACGAAATTTGGAAACCTTAAAAGTTCATCATTCCGTTCATACAAAAATTCAAGGTTCTAAAAGTGGCTCCATTGGTTTCCTCATGAAATTATCTACTAGAAGCACTCCTTAAAATTTGAAATATGACAATTTAAACATCAAAATTTGCAGTTTTAGTTAACAATTTTATGTCCGACCTCTTTTATTGACTCGATCCACTGCGCGGTGCTTGAAAAAACGAACATCGTTACTGAAAGTATCTTATTTTGAGGAACGTTAATGAGTTACGGTTGAAGCGTGGACGCAGCACTATTTTACCATTATGTTACTCAAAGTTCGAGCCCCATTTTTAGCTTCTTTAATCTTGGTTGTTCTTAAATTTGGTTTAGATGTGTAAATTCGTTTCTTGATTAAGTTCACAAAGCATACAAATTTAATTGACAGAACCCTCTGATTTTTTTAAAAAAAAAAAAAAAAATTCCACACTTAATAACTAAACTAAGTAACTAATACGTTAAAAAAATTAAAGGAACAATACTCGCAGAACAGATAAAAGCATGGTATTTGTATTTGCATTCTTGTATTTTAGCCTTGTTTACCCATTTTATTGTGTTTGTTTTACGCGTCGAAGTGAAAGACACTCCAAATCCCATTTCTGCAAGGTATTCACTAAGAGCGTTGACGATACGACAGCGTCGAAAATGTTCAGGCCTGCGAGGCCTTTCAATTTACCGTTGAACTTGTTTAATCAATTAGGCATTATACTGCCGTGCTGAGGTAAAACGCCGTATCAACATTCGAGAGTTGTCAAATTTCCTTCGATAAAATGTTTATTTTTGAGGGAAGATATGAATATTTTTCCTTGAAATTTTCAGGGACTTGAGGTGATATTCCGAACAAAATTATCTGAGAAATTGGAAGGAAATTATGCATGAGTTTACCGGGAAATTCGTGTTTTATCAAAGGAACTTTGGCAAGGCCGGAAGGTTCATACGACGTTTTTCCTTAGCACGGCATTATAGTCGTAATTGGTCGCAATTACGAGGCCATCGCACGTCGGTAATCGGAAAAGCGCGATGATTCCGGGAACCCGGACGAGGGACGACGCGGAACTAGACGGCCGTGCTAAGGAAAAACGTCGTATGAGCCTTCAGGCGTTGCCAAATTTCCCTTGATAAAACATGGATTTTCTGGTAAACTTAGGAATATTTTCCTACCAACAATTCAGATAATTTTGTTCGCAATTTCACCGAAAGTTTCTGAAAATTTCAAGGAAAAATATTTGTAACATGCATTCCTCAAAATATGTATTTTATCGGAGGAAATTTGACAACTCTCGAATGTTCATACGGCGTTCTTCCTTAGAACGGCAGTAGGGTCACGGGCTTTAAAAACAAATGCAAGCCCATTTCCAGTATGGTAAGATTCACACGCCGTTTCCCGGAAACCTGATCGACCCTGGTCCCCCTGAAGCGACTGCCGGCGATCTAATTAGATTCCCGCGTCGAGGTGTTGCAAAATCAAAAAGGTTCTACAAAAGCGTCTTTTTAATTTCTAAATTTACCTGTGGAAGTGCAGTTTTGCGACAATGGCGCTTTTCAGTTGGGTGTATTTATGCTAAAAGGAACTATGTGATGATGAATGAAATCAAAATGAACTATGTGATCCACGCAAACTCTATGCTCATAATTCCTTTTGAGTTGATTCATTTTCACATAGTTCCTTCCGATATAAATGTACCATTAATTTAAGACGGTGTTAATGAAATTATTTCCTTACCTTGGTTTCAGGACATTTTGTCAACGATTTTTTGTCCGCGCACCTTTTTTGTCCAGTGGTTTACGCCCACGCGTAAAATAAGCAAGGGTGACATGATCCAAGCGTTATATTTTAGTCGGTATGTCAAATTATATTGACAAGACGGAAATGAGAAATTGAGAGAGAAGGAGGTGTTGTTATGGTTGCTCATTTTCTAAATGAAATGTTATTACTTTCTCCTTTTGAATCATCTTTTTAAATTCTCATTGGTGAATATTTGGTTTTATTTCTATCCTTAAAATATTCGATGTACAACATACCTTATATATGCATAGGTATTTTTTTTTTATTTTTTTAATTTTTTCTTTACGAAATTATCACTTCATTTTGAAAACATTTAAATTTTTAAAACGTGACAAATATTTGTAAAACCTTTTCCAAGCGACATTAATCTAAACGGGCCGCAGTTGTGCCGACAGGAACTGCAAAAATGAATAAAAGAGGGAAAAAAAACTGAGAAGCACGCAATCTTTAGTTTTCACCCATGTGTACATCGATCTTTTAGAGTCAAATACGTCAAATTTTGAGCGTTTGGTTGCGCATACACCTCGCTGCAGCATAGTAAAAGCACAACATGTAAAAGAAAAAATTAAAGTGCTTTGGAAACCATTAAATTTGACACGGAACCACCAATATTTAAATAACACACATTATATTATTATTCTCCTTTGATAAATTGAAACATATTTTTTTCCCATCAATTTAAATGAGAATAATCAATGCAGAGTGTGCAAACATTTCAAAATCATGAGTTAAAAAACGCTGACTATGCGAGTATAAATATTACAGCTCAACAGAGCGGAGCGGCGTGCTGCCAGCGCGAGAGGCTCACTGGCGCCTACAAACCTAAGCGGATACTTCACGCATTGCACGATGCTTGAAGTATCCACTTAGGTTTGTAGGCGCTAATGCGCGTTTGCGCTGGCCGACCGCCAGGCGTGCGGCGGCGCCTGAAGCAACTATTACACAACAGAGGTGTTGCACGGTATTATACGAAATTGAACGTATTAAGAATGGCAGGCATCCTCTAAAAGTACAGATCTTTCCTCGCAAAATAAATCAAGATACTTATCGTACACTGGAAAAATCTAAGGGCCTTTAAGCTGAGGCAAATATAGAGGTATATACGGTTCAGGTAAAACAAAATGGGAAAATCTTGAAAGATAATTAAGTCCTGTTACACCAAAGAGGTGTAGAGAGTTTTAGTGAATTTTGTCTCATGGAATTTACGCTCCCCCATTTTTACCAAAACTCTCAACTATACATTATTCTCCAATGGACCAAACAGACAAAACAAAAAAACAAGCAAACCCTCACTCTTCCAAGACATTTTACATTTTCATCCAAAAACGTCGTGAGCAATTGTCGTTTGTATTTACATGTGGGTAAATTAACGTTGGGTCTCAACTGGCACGAGGACCAAAACTCCCGTGCCGAAAAAACGCGAGGACGTAAATTACTGGAAAAAATGGGTGCGCGGACAAAAAATCGTTGACGAAATGTCCTATAACCCTTACCTTCCTCACAGCACAGAAACACTAATTGTAAGAGTTAGGCTAGCAAAAACTGGGCAACCTGAAATTTTTTTAAGAAAGAATTTAATTTGGTTGATATTTAATTTAATCGATATATAAGTCAAATGAGAGCCCTTTTTTGCCGCAAAGGCACATTTGAAGTGCCTTTGCGACCAACTGCATCATTTTTCTCACTCGCAATGAAGACAAAGAAAACGCTTTAGATACGCAGTTCTGGAGCTCTTAGGTAGTTATTATCCCTAATCGACTGTTTATATGCGAATTTACCATGGGTTCATAAATTACGGAACTCTCCAGAAGGGACAAGAAAAATGTCATGCTCATGTTTTTCAAGTGTCCACCCTTAATGGCATGGTGGTACTTATTCGTAAAACAAAATTTTTTGGATTTTTCATAAATTGAACTTTTTGTCTGTGGCACAATCTTACAAATGTTTATCAAGGTTTTAATTTTTGAAACAAATTATCATTAAAAATTTGAAATGTTGAGGAAGGTTTTCACTCTAATGCTTTCACGAAAGCTGCAGCGTAGATTAATGTCCCCCGGAATCCGAAACCCAAAATTAAATCATGGCATAGAGGGTTAGGGATAGGGACCACATCACGACAGCGTTACGAGGGGAGGGGGTTTCAAAAATGTCGAAAAAGCGCGCCACGTCATTTATGAACGATCCTGGAACAATTAAAAATGGACATATTTTTGCCGAACGGAACTATGTGTATCATGACATGAGCCCTGACAGCCTGACACCCATTAGAATATATGCACGTCTTGCAATAGTTCCGTTTGACAGAAATACGTCCAAATAAGGATACACATGAAGGCGCTCTGGAGAGATTACCATACCACCTTGGAAGTTAATTGAAGTTATTTTACCGGAAAACGCATTAGAACTATGTATTTTAGCATTGATGTTCATGAGGATGAGGCAGAAATAGTGGTTCCTCATCGCAAAATGAATACGTTTTGTTGCAAAAATGAGGACCTTGAAGAAACTTCAAGGACGGTCAATCTCGAGCTACACAGAGAAAAAAACTTCGTGCGTGGGACCCGAAGTTCAGGTCATATGGATCTCTAAAGTTTTCAGATTGAGCATCTGAACACTTAAGGTCCAGCTGCTGAGGTTTGGATCACACATCTGAACCTTCAGTTCTTACATCTGAAGTACTTCGGTTTTCACATCCGAAAAACTTCAGTTCTTACATCCGAAAAACTTCAGTTCTCACATCTGAAGTACTCCAGATGTAAGAACTTAAGTTTCAGAAGTGTGATCCGAACCTCGAGAGCTAGACCTAAAGTGTTCAGATGCTCAATCCGAAAACTTCAGAGATCCATACCACCTAAACTTCGGGTCCCACGCACGAGGTTTTTTTCTCCGTGTAAAGTGAGAACAAGAGCCAGATTTTAAAATACAAACACTCATTCTCTCCCTTTACGAAGACACGGGAGTGGGATCCGAAGGAAAAGGAAATATATTTCAACAAGTAAATCTGCGTGTCAGGATTAGGGAATCAATTTTCCATTCGGCGAAAGTCCCACCGCTCGGCGTCTCGCGGGTGGCGAGGGGAAGGGGGGGGGAGAAGAAAGTTGGAAAATAATGAAGGCCCGCGAGTCCGGGAGTAAAACATCAATGATGCGGTGAAAAATTAAGAATGTCGGGGGACGGCGGATAAGTAATGGATTGTCGGCGAACTGCGTCGCTCCTACGACATAAAGACGTATCTCGATTGCCACATGAGACCCGAAAAGCACGGATGAAAATGTAAAATAGGGTTCACGTGGAAAATGAGGTACGCCCTTGCGTCGATTTCAACGCAGAGGGCGCGAGACGGGCGGAAAAATGCCCCTCTCGGAGCAGGAATCTCCGATTGTTGGCTCATTTGGTTGCTCCTCTAACGTGAAGGCGTATCCAGATTTTCTCGTGAGCCCTGTTCTCCGTATAACTCTATGCTTTCAGGGGCTCGTGTAGAAATGTAGATACGCCCTTTATGTCAGAAGGGCGGCGCTTTTTCAAACGAGGGATCGTTATAGCAGGAGGTATGAGCCCTGGATCAAATCAAATTTTAACAAATCCGCGCTCGCAGTCATCGTTACCGATAGCTCTCGCGTCTCCATCCTTCGGGCTGATTATTGAAACCGATAGGCAAAGCGATAGATAAAGAAGACAAGAAGAAAATTGAGTGATCCTGTTGGTGGAAGCAGGTGGTTGCGATAGACTAAGAAGGGAGGAATAGACTAACATAGATATGAATTTTTGTGGAGCAGCCCGAGACAATGCTCACAGGAGAAAAACAAGGGGATTATGAATTATTGAAAATAATTATGAAAATAATTCTGATTATTGAAATTGATGGGCATAACGATAGACAATGAGGACAAGGTGAAAATTGAGTGATCTTGTCGATGAGATCAGGTGGGTCTGATAGACTAAGAAGGTGAGGAATAGACGAACATAGAAATATATTTTTATGAAGCAGCTTGAGAAAATGGTTACAGGAGAAATACAAGGGGAAAAACGGGAATCGGGACTAAAATAAAACAATAAAACACCCGAGACGTTTCCACTCAAAACTGAGTAATTTTCAGTCGGGATAATACAATAAAAATTTTAAAAAAATTGATGGAAAACCCTAAGACCTACATGTTGATGGCCGAGATCCGAGAAAAACCAACTAGACTAACCGAGGACAACTCGCTTCTTCTAAACATAGAGATCTTATAGTTAGTCCATAATTTTCTCCTCTGTGAAAAAAATTATCCGTTTCAACCAATGGGTTTGCTTCGTTATCCTTTTGAATTCTCTGTCTGACTTTGTCTATCAATTTTAATAATCAGCCAGCTGAACAGAATAATGCCTTCAAACTTTCGATGTATAGCTCATCTGGGTTATGAAAAATATACTCACAGAATTCATTTTCTGTGAAAATATTGCTAATATTTCTACTAAAAAAGGAAGATATAAGAAGAATTTAGGCAATGTCTGAAGTAGTTAGGCTGATTCTCATTAAATCTTCAAATTAATTCATTTCGTTTTAAATTTCAAATTTTAAAAGTTTATTTTCTTCATGAGTAAAATGTTCTTTGAAAAATTCTATGGCGGGTTCAAAAATACAGCTGCGTTGAGAATTTCTCTGGTTAAAATTTGACGAGAGCAAACTGGACATTCAGTCCCAGATCATGGAGATGAAAACTAAATCAGCTATTGAACCTTGACAAAAGGTAACACGTTGAATATGTTCACTTGAAAAGTCCCTAAAAAGGTCGTAATATGTAACCATACTTGAAGCCACTTTGATAAGAACGCCTTGATGCAACTATAAGTGCTCAGGGGATGACCGTGTTGCTTACCTAATAAATGAAGGCGTTTTAGCTTTTTTGCCCTCTCAGTTTTAATAGCCCTCGGTGCTTAGGATACGTTTGAGCAGTAGCGATTTTGCAAGTTTTCAACACTGTTTTCCTTCCATTTAATTCCATTGAAAATATCGATTTTGGGTGGGGGAAGCTGCCTTTCCAAGAATCGATTGTTACACGTACACTGAGAAGCAGACAAAAATAATATGGCCAACTCGCTGGAGTCGCCCCTGCGTTTGAGTAAATTATGTCGGAGGAAAAAAACTGGTTCAGAAAACACAAGATTTGACCGAGAGAGAGTGCGGCGTACAACACCTTCTGAATTTCGGTCTATTGGGTGGGCAACACTGCGGAACGTCGAGAGGAGAGGCTCAAATGATGGCGAGAGATTAATGAAGCGGAATATGGTTTGGGAGGGGTGATTCTAGGGGGGTGCTATTCTGTAGCGCCCTCAAGACAATGACCCTCTACCACACTTCAAATTGCCCGTAATAATCATGCATAAGAGCTACTGGAAAAACGTGCTGTCTCTATCGATTCCTAGGGGAGGATGTCTTTGTTAATCGGGGAGAGACGATATTGATGTGTTGTATCTGTTTAAACCTAACTGGACAGCACAAAGATGAACCTTTTACAGTTTGATTACATGTTGCAATAAGGGATCACTATTTTTGGCTTATTTGAGAAACGACATAAATTGCATTAGTTTCCCTGGACAGATACGCGATTTCATGGATGAACGATAAGTTTTAGTTTCTGATACAAATTTTAGTCTAGTTTATGATTAGACCTTGATTGCAACAAACTCATCCAAAAAGAGTATCTTAACAGGGTTCAATCAATCCAAAAAGTGTTGGTTCCAAGAAAAGCTACGCCATGATATCTCAGTTTCCCTCAAACTTCAACCAGCAAGGGGAAAATCTCACTTGCAAAGTTGGGAAAAATATTGAGTTAGTCAATACTAATCACAGTACCAACTAAGAGTCCTCGTGGAGTCCCAGGAACGACTTCAAAAGAAGAAGAAGAGGAAATTTTGTTGTGTTTTTAACGGGAAAAAGCCCAGAAATTTCATTCCTGCGATTGAACTTGGGAAAAATCCCATGAAACGCCCCGAGGAGACAAGGCGCCAACGAAATATGTAGGACTTTTCAGTTGAGCTTTTAGGCCAGGCCAAACTCTGACTACGAAAAGTTAGCATAACCAATCATTTGATAAAAAAATATATCCCAAGATGCCGATCTTCCCTTAGGTAGGAGGTCCCTATTTGTAGGGAAACTATGAATTAACGTATGAATGAATTTATCTCGCGACAAAAATATAAAGAAGGTTGAATCGGCAACTAGGATTTGGAAACTCGATTGAGATGCAGCATGCAAAGTGCAATGGTGTGCCAAATCTGGTACCTTGATAACATCCGCCGCTGCCAACCACCTTGGGACAGGTCGTGACTCCCTGTGCAGCGCCGATGATTCATCCGGCATTGGTCAACGGTGCATTATCCATCGATAAGTTTCGGGACACCACTCAACGGTGAATCATCCATGGATTCCTTTTCACCTCTAATATGATATTTTATTTCGACCCCTCGAAAGGCGTGAGATAATGTGGATTGCATTTTGCAAAAAGGAAGCAAGAGCATTCCAATGTTGCTAAGATTGTGTATCTTATATTCATTCAATAAAATTACTGAATTATGTAAAAAATTAAATTTACGAAGGTAATTTTCACCTTTAAGTTATAGTTTACTGGGAGTAAAGATGAAATTAGTTTAGATAATCTTTATGTATTTGCAAGGTAGTCAAAGTTGCACAATCTTAGCGACATTGGAATGCTCTCGGTTCCTTCTTGCAAAATGCAATCCATGTGTTCTAGAGTACTTTCAGGGAGAGTATGGACAATTCGAAAATTTGCAGGTCAGGTTTGATCAGGTCATGCAGCTCTTGGGGTCCAAAAAGGCAGCGAATCTATGAGCTCGAAGTATCCAGTGGTACTAATTCAAACTCCGAGAGTAGATACACTGGTCATTTACAAACGAACGTATACAATTTTGATTTCGCATACATTTCCTTAGTTTCATCCTTAAAAACACCGGGTTACAGTGCGCTGTCGGCCCTATTGATCAATCTTTCAAATGCATAGGTTGGCAGCGGCACTTTTCTAGTGATTTTCGTTTTTCACGTTGTCACCCTTTTGGGCCCTAAGAGCTGTAAAAATCGAGGTGTCCATACTCTCCCTATAAAGGTGCTCTAATGTGTTCGCATCGAGAGCACACCATGACAAAAACTGGGCCAATCTGGGCCATGGTTCTTTGGCGGTAAAATTTTCAAAATTTCGAACGCAAATGAAAATTTAGTTATTATCTCTCTATGTTACACATCGACGTTGAAACCATCAGACCACGTATCTCATTTGCGGCTTTTAAAAATCTCCGTTCCCATTTTATTTTTTTGAAGGAGGACAAATCAATATCATTTCTCAAAATTTTCACATGCAGAGTTTTCTTAGCATTGAGAGGAAAAAACAGGGAAATTACGCCCGAATATTTCGACAAGATATGGATCAATGACAATTTAAAGTTTCCAATTGAAAAAAATCACAGATTCGATGAAAATATATATTCGCGAAGTTGTTATCATACGTCATATAAGCAGGCTCATTATGTTACACTTCAACTGTATGTCATCATTCTGTTGCCTTGAAAATGAACTGATTTGCTCACTCTTCCAACTTACCGCTCTATCTCTTTGGGAAACAGGATGCTATTTTCCGTAAAAAACAAGCAATATAAAAATCAGAAATGAATTTTCCTACCCAGCTGGGCGAGAATATTGTTTCCCTGATTTTTTCCCCTCGCACTTAGATCCCTGTTCCTGCGAACAGTCACAAAATTATTTACAATTTTTCCAGTATGAATATACGCGGAACTGTTCAAACTAACTGCTCTGTTTTTCAGTTTGCACTGATTCCTACCTCGGTCAGTTGCATGCTCATTTTCTCGTTTTAATTTTTACATTTTTTAGCTTCTGTTCCAGTTGAGAATGGGCATGTAATTGGCCCGAAACGTCCTGGCTGTTTTATGTCTCCTCTAACCTTGTATACCCATTTGTTTTTTGTATTTTAGTGTGTTTTTATTGTTCAAACTAACTTTCATACCATATCTTTCTTTTTTCGGTCCTAAAAATTATGACAGCTTTGATGCACCCAGAATGTGTAGGTGTGTGTGGTGTAGTTACATCCAAGGAAAGATCCCCTCATTTTTCCCCTGAAAATACGCCTAGATCTTTGCGCGCTTCACAATTTATATCATATTCATTTCTGCATGTTGCGACGGAAGAAGCGAATATGCTCGCTCCCAACTTCAAAGAAACGCACGATTTAATATTCATCGCGGAGACCGTGCACAAATTTACATGGAGCCACGTATGAATTTAAATTAAAGCTAGAAAAGAAGCGTTTGCACGTGGAAAGTCGAGAAGAGTCTTGCGAACTATCCCTCGCGTATTTCCTTCTCTTTAAACCCATTCTCCTTGGCTGCTCTTTGTCCCGGCGGGAAAACAGAAAAGCCAATTGGACCGCAAATGACGCGATGCGGCCCTCGCGAAAAGAATACGGTCGCTTAAATTTTAGCGCGCCGAGTCCGGGAGAAAAATGAATTCGAAGCCATTAGTGACAAGTATCGGCAATTAAGGCGGATATTCATTTCGCGAGGCGCATTACGCCGTCAACAGGGGAATTTTAAATTTCGGAGAACGAGCCCGCGCGGAGAAGAGGACCCACGTAATTTTCTATCGCCTGCAAAACACCGTATGAGCCTTCAAACGGTGCCGGGTTTCCTTTGATAAAATCAAAAATTTCTCGGAAAATTATGAATATTTCTTTTCCGATTGTTTTGAGAATCATATTCGCAGTTCATTATGTATGAGAACCTCCAGGAAAAGTATTCCGAACTTTCTTCTTCTTCTTTCTTCTCCTTTGACTGGGGCGTCAGCCCTGCCTTTCTCCATCCATTACCGCCTTTTGCACTTAAATAATAGATCAAATTGATAAAAACGTATAAAATTGATAAAAATAAGTGATAAAAATGATAAAATTGATAAGAAAAGTGATAAGAAGTCGATACAAGTGGTAGATTATGAAAAATGTATAAATTTTATAAAATTAATAGAAATCGTATTCAACCTAACGGAGAGTTGTCAAGAACATAAAAAAAAACATTAATTCAATTTTCCTCTTCTCTTTCTTCTCCTTTGACTGGGGCATAAACCCTGCGTGTCTCCATCCATGATCGTCTTTTGGACTTTAAGAATAGATCAACTTGATAAAAACTTATAAAATTAATAAAAAAAAAAAAAGTGATGAAAATGATAAAATTGATGAGGATGGTACGAAAATTGATGAAAATTGATAAGAAGTTGATACAAGTGGTAAATAGTGAAAATGTATAAATTGTATAAAAATCGATAAAATTAACAGAAATCGTGTTCATTCTGAGCGCTGTCAAAATTTAAAACATAAAAAACATTTATTCATCTTGTAAGGATGAGACGAGAGCCATCTTTTGGATAGTCCGCGATGGTTTCCTAATTATTTTTGAAAATAAAAATTTGATCGGAGAACATTCGGCAACACCCGAGTAAGGCGTTGATACGGCGTTGTTGCTTAAGCATGGGAGTTCACCCCTGGTCGGCAGATCGTAAATATCGCGCGGAAAACATTTGCTGGCCTGCGGGCGTTTTTCTCCTTTCTTTTTGCGGCTTTTCCGGTGCAATTTATTTACTTTGTCAGCCGGGAATTCTGTTATAGGTGGAGGTTTTTTTCTCTCTCCTTTTGTTCGCTCGTCCACGGCGATCCTGTCTAGCGACGGTAATTATTTTCCTGGCAGATTAAACTTTGTACAGGCTCCTTTTATTCCATGTTATTAAGTAGATTAAAATTTCTTCCCGGGTCTCTTTTCTTTTCGCCATCTCCTCCCGGCCGTGGTTCGTTTTCAATTCACTTTGTGCTACCGTAAGCACAGCTCTGCTTGGCGGGTTGCATCACAGAGCCCCACTTCTGAGTCCGGTTTAAAGTTTTTAACCTCATTTCCGACGGATTACTTTTAACTCCCTGCCCTACTGTGAGGGAAAAACGCCGTACGAACCTTCGTACGTTGCCGAATTTATTTTCTTAAATACAAATTTTTAGGCAATTTTTGAATATTTTCCGTATAGTTTTTCAAAGAATTTTCTTCGCAATGTGATCCAAAATATCAGAGGATTTCAAGTAGAAATATTAATTATTTTTCTGGAATATTAATAATTTAAGAAGAAAACTGTGGCAACTCTCGGATGTTTACAGGGCGATTTACCTTAACACGGGAGTATACTTACCACCACCCCCTCCCCCCTTGCTACCGTCTTTCGCTGTTGTAAAGCTTTTCCCATGAAAATCCTCGACCTTTTGCTTTAATCGTAATGATCTCCGGTCAGTTTCAACGTTTACGAGTAAGAGACTCTTGACTGACCGGCCGCGGGAATAAAAAGCCTCAGAAGTATTTTTTTTAGCAAAATTAATTCTTCCACGTTGGCTCAAAAATTGGAATTTGAATTTTCGACGAAAAATGCTTCGATCTTTCAAAGTGATCCTTGACCTTTTTCTCTAGTCGTAATGGTCTCTGGACAATTACAGTATTCACGAGTAAGAAACTTTTCAGGTTGTATTCACAATTGTTCTTTAAACAGCTCCTTAAAGGGTCTCGGTGGTAAATTTTCTAATTAAGAGCGGTTAAAGGTTGCCTTGAATGTAGCGTCATAAAAAGAACACTTTTTGCAAACCTCGAAAAATTCAAAGCATATGTTCTGCTACTGGATCCATACGAGAGATTACAATGATTTGGTGGTAAAAAAGTACAGAATACAAAAAAAAAAATTAATCGCAAGTTTTGTAAATTTTTGTTTGTTCGATATTTGGTGACAACTTTAACAAAAATTTACAAAACTCGCCATGTGGCCTTTGCTATCATAGAGTCGGACCATATCACTGTCACTCAAATCATACTTTTTTTGCTCAAAGCTTATTGAAATAATCCTTCACAGTACACTTGAATAGGTCTCTAAGGACTCAACAAATTTTGTTCGACTAAAATCGCATCTTCACTTCTCACCAGTTATTTACCTTTCCTATAAATTTGGATATTTTTTGGAACGGGGCATCATCCGTAGTGAGAATTTTAGTCTACCAAACGGCCTTCATTTTGCAATTAGAAACTACAATTTGTGGCTCATCTGTGACCACGCTTTCGGAAAACTAATGGCCCGCACGTTGTTTCTAAATTGAGCCAGAAATTTAGGGGCTCGGAAGAAAAGACGCATGAGTGCAGTTTTTGAAAAAAAATTGAGCTATTGATGACATCAAGTAAAACTAGTCTTGATGCATATCCTGTGCAAAAGTCGCTCCCAAATTCCAAATTTCAAGCATCAAAAAGTCAGTTTGAACTTTCTATCCACCATTAGGATCCATGCAATTTCAAAACTTCAAACGCGTGTTTCCCGAAAAGTCAAAAACTGCACTTATGCGCCTTGTCCTTCAAGCCCCTCAATCGGACGTATTTCTGCCGAACGGAACTATGTCAATTAAGACATGAGACCTGAGACCCAAATGAATGCTTGCAGAAAATGACTCACGTCGTTGTGCACAATACGTTGGCAGAAATACGTCCAATTTCAGTTGCCAAGTGGAAAATGGATTGCATTTTGCAAAAAGGAACCAGGAGCATATCAATATTGCTAAGATTGTGCAGCTCTTTTTGTCTTGGAAGGAATACCTTATTATCTCTGAACGATTTCTATGTAACTCGCTAAAAGCTGTAAATTTAGGACAGAAATTACCATGTAAATATCACATTATTTCCGGATAAAAATCGTTATATCGTCACCTTCCGGTCAAAGTATCACAAGCGCCATGCGACGTTTAAAAATTTCCGCCGCCGTTTTATTATTTCACAGAGAAATTTTTCAACGGAGCTGTCCGGAAATTTCACTGAATTTTATCGGCAGCCTGTAGAAAATTCAGTAAAATTTTCGGACAACTCAGTTGAAAAATTCCTCTGTTAAAAAATGAAATGGCGGCGGAAATTTTTGAACGTCGCATGGCGCTTGTGATACTTTGCCGGGAAGGTGACGATATTGCAATGGGTGGAGTTGCACAATCTTAGCAACATTGCAATGCTCCTTCCAAATGTAGTCCATAAATGACTGGAAAGCGAGGCTACTGCGCGACGGAGTGCAAGAGTGCAGCCACTCCCACCTGTTGCGGGCGCTACCGTTGCGGATCGTGCACACTGGCGCCGCGCCGCGACGCTGCGCTGCCCCCTCCGCGACACCGACGCCGGCCGCGCCGCGACGCCTCCAGTCGGAGTCGAGCGGCTCGAGGCGGCACCGCCTCGCTGAGTCGCTGGTCGGGTATTGGGCACCCGCGATTTTATGATAGGTCGCTTGCCGCCGGTAAGGCCGAGTAGGCAGTCGCTGGCCCAGTGACAGTAATGGGTAGTTCTTCACGTCGTTTCCACCGTCCACTTGACAAACAGCGCTGCCTTACAGGCGTAATAAAGACACAAGCTACGCTTCAGATTATCACTGTCATTAGGATACATAAAGCGACCTTTCCAGAGAATTTAGCATAGGCTAATACAATGTGATATGATTTAGTGATATAAAATTTACTTAAATTATTGGTAGCGTCTTCCAATGCAACTGCCGGAGCTGAACACCTTAGTCTTGGACTAATAATCATTAGACCTCAAAATTTTTATTTTTATTGAAATTTTGGGAATTTTTAGGCCTCCTTCCCCGCAAGACAGCGTGGATCCAGCACTGTTTCACCGCCTCGTTAATGCATTTCCTATGTTCAGTGTGTGACCGGCTCGGTGATAGGGACCTTATCTTCCGAGAAAACATTTTCCCAGACTTTTGGTAAAGATTAAATCACATTTTTTCCAAAATTGAATGACACAATTCAATTTTTTACACGGACACAACTGCAATTTCAGTGCAAACTTTTGATGATGATTTTTGAGTGTAAAAAGGTGAAAAAATCAGTGAATTCAGTCAACTTTCGGGTGTTGCCAAATTCCCTTTGATAAAACACAAATTTCCTGGTAAACTTATGAATACTTTTCTCCCAATTTTTCAGATGATTTTGTTGGCAATTTCACCTAAAGTTCCAGAAAATTTCAAAGAAAAATATTCATAACTTTCCTTAAAATGAGCATTTTATCGAAGGAAATTTGGCAACTGCCGAATGTTCATACGGCGTTCTTCCTTAGCACGACAGAACAGTTGGCGACCAAAGTTGCACGGGTGAAATGAAAAATATGAAATATGAAAGTTTCCGTGAAATATTTCATAAAATTTCACGAAATTGTGAAAAATATGAAACATATGAAACACATTTTCAGGGGCTGGGTATGCAACACGCACTAAGAAACACCAAAAAGCAAAAATCAATCGCCTTTCATTTAATTTTGCATTTAATTTCGGAAAATATTTTTCATTATTTTTCATATTCTCCGGAAATTTCAAGCAATATTTCACATGAAATTTCAAGATTTTATTTTTTATGAAAAATTGCAACCTTGTTGGCGACGTCAATTTGAGGGCAGTTACGAGAATTTTACATCGGAGCCGATGGGGACAGAAGGAGTTAGGGGCCGTTGGGTTGGCGTTCGGGAGAGGCCGATGATAAATAAGATTAAGCGTTCCGAAAAGTTGCTCTGAAAATGAATTTCGCGATTATTCCTCTCGGGGGCGATCCCTCCCCCGCACTCGGGGCTCGAGCGTGAGTTACTGGCCGGAGTGCCGCGGTCAGGGCTCCGCGCCGGGTATAAATAACAGCCGCGGTTATCGATCAGAGCTTAGAGCGTCATAAACGCGATAATCGGCCAATTGCCCCGATGTCATAAATAACGCCACCGCCCCGGCCCCAGCCTATGGGACCTCGCTAATTTCCTTTCTTCTCTCCCCGTCCCGGATTTTCTTCACCAAACCGCCCCACCATCCGAAAAAAAACTCGATCAACCAGTAAGCCCAGCGGACTGATTATTGAAATTGATAGACAAAGCGATAGACAAAGAAGACATAGAAAGTATGGAGCGATCCTATTGGTTGAAATGGGTGGTTCCTAGAGACTAAGGGAGAAAATGATAGACTAACTATCGGGTCCCTCGTGGGTTGCGGTTAGTTAGTCTATAACCCACCTCCTTTGTCCATTGCAACCACCCGCTTCCACCAATAGGATCCCTCCATATATCTTTCGTCTTCTTTGTCTATAGCTTTGTCTATCAATTTCAATAATCGGCCTGCAGGATAGACAATCAAATTCCCGAATCAATTCCGATCAAAGTAGCATCAAAGTTTCGGGAGTCATCAGTCTTAAACTCATTAATTTGCTTCATTTTAAAATGAAAACTTGGCAGAAATGTTTCCTGTGGCAGGAAATGATGAATGGTGGTACTCCGGTCTGATCTTACTTTGAACAAAAAAGTGCGGCACACGTCAAAATTTGATGGTAGATGGTGACCACCAGTCATCAGCATGTCTACTTTGACCGGAATTGGTTCAGAATTCGATCGTCTATCCAGGGCTTTAGAAGAGGTACACTGTTGACAATGTGCCTGATCTTGCACACATTAGCGAGAGCAAACAGAAGAATTTTCTTAGAGGAAATGGTTCAAAAATCACGATGAGCGCATTGGAAAAGTCTGAAATACTCTTCTAACTTCACACTAAGAAAAACTCCAGCCGTGGAAGCCGTGCTTACGGGCTACATTGACATAATGTCCGCGTTCCGGGCTCAGAGGCCGAAAGTTCCGGGCGTAGCACCCGGAGCGGTCGAAACTACGGCTCCGGCCTCCGGAACTTTCGGCTTCTGAGTCCGGAAGTTCCGGGCGTAGCACCCGGAGCGGTCGAAGCTACGGCTCCTGCCTTCGGAACTTTCGGCTTTTGAGTCCGGAAGTTCCGGGCGTAGCACCGGGAGCGGCCGAAGCAACGGCTCCGGCCTCCGGAACTTTCGGCTTCTGAGTCCGGAAGTTCCGGGCGTAGCACCCGGAGCGGTCGAAACTACGGCTCCGGCCTCCGGAACTTTCGGCTTCTGAGTCCGGAAGTTCCGGGCGTAGCACCCGGAGTGGTCGAAGCTACGGCTCCGGCCTCCGGAACTTTCGGCTTCTGAGTCCGGAAGTTCCGGGCGTAGCACCGGGAGCGGCCGAAGCAACGGCTCCGGCCTCCGGAACTTTCGGCTTCTGAGTCCGGAAGTTCCGGGCGTAGCACCCGGAGCGGTCGAAGCTACGGCTCCGGCCTCCAGAACTTTCGGCTTCTGAGTCCGGAAGTTCCGGGCGTAGCACCCGGAGCGGTCGAAGCTACGGCTCCGGCCTCCGGAACTTTCGGCTTCTGAGTCCGGAAGTTCCGGGCGTAGCACCGGGAGCGGCCGAAGCAACGGCTCCGGCCTCCGGAACTTTCGGCTTCTGAGTCCGGAACGGACGGTATGTCAATATAGCCCGTAACTTTTTCTTCACCGCACACTCTGCGGGAGAAACATGCATTTTTTTAAAGCTCTCCGCTTCAAAAACGATATCAAGGATCAGGTGAACATTTCGTGAGGGAGTCGTTCCACCCAACCCTTGCGTACTAGGATGCTACACAATATTCAACATGTCTGACGCTTCTGCGCAAAAATCATAAGGAAGCACTATGGTCTGTATCAGCGCAAGGAATAACTGTAAATGTAAAAACGTCGGTTAATAAAATCCCGTCTCGTCGACAACGACGGCAGGAATTTTGAAACGTCACATGACGCTTGGGATACTTTGGCCAGAAGTTGACGTGATCTCCATAAGAAGTTTGCGGGGTCCTTTCATTTTGTATCCCTGCCTGTGGGTCAGCAACCACGCACAGGTGACTAGAGTTCCTTTATACTGAGAGTAAAGATAGTATGAATCCTTTTCTGATTAGGTCCCGCATTTTATGCTTTCATAGTGTCACAAACGGGAAAAAAGATTACATTCTTACCAATTGCAAAGATTATAAACTAGAATGGACCGGGGAATTTTTGGGCACGGCAAGCAACAGACGGAATGGGCGAAAGAACGGAGACAGGAATTTGGAAACGAGTTGATCATTAAAGATCACGAAACACGTTCAATTTGTGTAATCTTCATTTCCGTTCGTGTCCTCCATGAGCCGTGTTGTCTTAACTCTCTTTCACAGGGACTCTACGGCCTTGTTTCCACGGGCCGTTTCATGGGATTTGTCCCAGGGAAAAATCCCACTTACAAAGTTGGGAAAAATATTGAGTTAATCAATATTTTTCCCAGTACCAAGTATGGTTCTTGTACCCCCAGGACCCTCTGAGAGAGGAAGAAGAAGTGAAAACGAATTGTGCGATATTTTGTTGATTACTCCATTGTTCATGTTTGCTTTGTTAAAATAATGTGTCTAATTGTCGATTGAGTGTAATTATTATTTTAATCCCGGTTAAATACTCGACTTTAACTAATTTACCTTCCCGCGTAAACTAGTCGCAGGACTGTATGAGCCTCGTTCCGTGGAGACGGTAACTGGGAAAAATCCCAGAAGTTTCATTCCTGCGATTCGAACTTGGGACAGATCCCATGAAAACGTTCTGTGGAGACAAGGCCTAACCGAAACTCTACGTAACAAGGTTCATGACTTTCCCGATCAAGGTGAGCTTTTCAGCGAACCTAACTTTTTCTCAGGAAGCTCCCCGGAGTTATCTTACGGTCGGCGACCGCTTAAAACAACAATCGATAGACATAGACATACACTGGCGCGTCTCTGATAAGGCTCTTGGGAGCCCGACGGGGCATGGAGTCGAGCCGTGAATGGAGATGGAGATGATGAATGAGACGACCGCGTGTGTGACTTAATCGACACTGCCGAAGGGACAAAGGAGCCGACGGTCGGTGAAATTTCGAGCCGCGGGGGGGGGGGGGGTGGCCGGGTGGAGGAGCCGCAGAATCAATACGGTCGTAAATTTAGCCGGAGCAATCGCTGCTCCGTTGACAGACAATTCGATCGGATCATCTTGATAGCGTCGACACACGAACGACGCCCGAGTTGCCAAAGCGTCCGTCTTGCGTTAATCTCCCGCGTTGTCGCTGGATTACCCACCGGCGGGCAAATTATTGAAATTTATAGAAAAAGCGATAGACAAAGAACACTGGAAAAAAAGCACATTGGATCCAGAGTCCGGACTCTTGAAAACATTGCCAAGAAAAAGGACTCTTGATTCAATCAGATTTAACCTTAAATCAAAAGGAAATCCGCTCAAATTAAGAGGCTTGGTTCTTGATTTAAGGTTAAATCTGATTGAATCAAAGAGTATTTTTTCTTGTCGATGTTTTTAAGAGTCTGGACTCTAGATCCAATGTGTTTTTTCCAGTGAAGATAACGAGGACATGGAGGGATCGTGTGCGATACATCAAATGGGTGAGATTGCATTGATATCGATTGGCTCAAAACATTGACAGAGCCTCAATAGTCAATTGAGTAATCTGACGGAACTGGGTTTTTGTGATAGATTATCGATTCGTATGAGTACTAATTGGCCAAGAGTAGTGAAATTGCTGCGAAATTTCTCATTTTCAGCTTTTCTGACTATTATCCTAAAATTTTGGTTTGAGGTCATGTTCTGTTGTTTTATGAACCAAACGAAACATCGAACCACTATCAAATACGATCCATTGGTAGAAGCGGGTGGTTGAAGTGGACAAAGGAGGCAAGTAATATACTACTTAACGGCATCCCGGCATCAGACTATGTAGTAAGTCCATAATTTTCTCCCTTAATTTATAACAACCATCCATTTGAACCAATAGGATCGCTTCATTTTCATTGTGTCTTCTTTGTCTATCGTTTTGTCTATCGATTTCAAAAATCATCCCGCAGATGGCGCTTAGGGTGTTTTGAATTTTCACGCTACCAATTCGATTCAGTAATGAGAAATCGAACCCGAAGCTTTTCGGAATTCTTTTTTATCTTTAGATTCCGCTCTCAGTGCTCTCACTTTACTGTGCACTACATTTTACAACCTGGTAAATATACGAAACAAGTTTAAGAAAAACAGCAACTTCACAGTGGAGTATAAATGAGCTATGCATAGTGCAGAAAAAGCAACAGAATACAAATAAGTGTTTAGTGATAGGCCGGGATAGTTACCATATTAGTCAAAGTACCACGGTAAGCGCAATACGAATATGAGGGCAAGTGAAAAACTGGAACGCCTTCAATTATTAGGAATGAAACGCGGACATCCCTCGAGCTCGAATAGTCGCATCAAAGCGCCTTAGGCAATACCGCACTTACGCACGACTAACAACCTTCCGTTTCAACCAACAGGGTCACTTTCTTTTCTTTTTGTCGATCATTTTGTCTACCAATTTTCAAACATCAGCAGGCTGAGTCCGAATTTTGGTTGACGGTCAACCGCAAGTTGCGAAGCCTGAAGTCTAAATTCGACTTAGAGTCGCAAAAATTATATTTTAACTCAAACTGACGCAATTTGAGCTTCTTTAGGGTAGACTCGAGCCAACCCTAGTTCCTCAACGGTGCAAACCGTCTATCAACAATCGAACACTAAAATCGACATTTTTTATCATAACTTTCAACCGCACGTGAACTGACCGACAAGATTCGGGTTTAATTAACATTTCAGGCTTGTCTTACCTAATTTTTCAGTGCATTTTTCTTTCATTTAATTGATAAATCAAGCCACTGCGTTTCTTTCATTACTAACCTATTGATAAAGACTGTAAACAATGGCGCAATATGTGCAACTGAATATCGTGACCGATAATAGTCAGAAAAAGAGCGGTGTTTCGACGCGATCGTAAAAAAAACCGAGTTGGGACTTTTTCGAACTGAGAGATTTAATGACCAAAAATACGGGTTAGAAGTTTCAAAATTACATGGAGCCTTATGATGGACAGAATATTCAAGCTCACTTTTTGATACTTAAAAATTTAGCAGTGAATTTTTCAGAGGATATGTCTTTAAACTAGTTTTAGTTGAAATCATTAGTAACTCAATTTGTTTCAAAAACTGCACTCGTGCGCCGTGTCTTACCTATTTTTCCAGTGCATTTTCTTGTATTTTATTGATAAATCAAGCCACTGCGTTTCTTTTACTACTAACCTATTGATAAAGACTGTAAACAATGGCGCAATGTGTGCGACTGAATATCGTGACCGATGGGACTTTTATTGAAACGACGGCGTAGCGGGACCTCTCTCTGGTTGCAAATGCAGTCATATAAATACAAGTGTCGACAAGCCGGGGCGATAAAATCTGACGACGAAAACCCGTCCATCTCACCAGAAAGGGGTTTTCTTTCTCCCTCCGGCTTGTGTCATCAATATAATGGATCCGAAAGAAAAAGTGTGATAAAATTCAAAAAATGGGCGATACTCCGAAACTGCAATAAAAGCGTAACTTTGACAAAGTGCGAGAATGACGCGCGTCTTCGGGGACCGCGGCATTTTTGTTGATTGAAACGGCCCGTAACTCCGTCAGACGTCCGACAGTGGGCTCATTACTGACGTCCACTGACCAAGCGAAAATAAAGGGATGACGATAATCGAGGGGCTCACTGGAAGAAAAAACACATTGGATCCTAGACTCTTAAAAACATCGACAAGAAAAAATACTCTTGATTCAATCGGATTTTTGCTTAAATCAAGAACCAAGCCTCTTAATTTGAGCGGATTTCCTTTTGATTTAAGCAAAAATCTGATTAAATCAAGAGTCCTTTTTCTTGGCAATGTTTTCAAGAGTCTGGACTCTAGATCCAATGTGTTTTTTTTTTTCCAGTGTTCGCAAGACAAACGGGAGAAGTGCAGTTTTTTGCAACTGAATCTCTCAGTTCGAAAGAGACTCATCTTGGTAAAATGAAATTTTTCAAGAGACGATAAAAACTGGATAACAGTCAGAAAAAGAGTGTTTCTACGCGATCGTAAAAAAACCGAGAAGGATCTTTTTCGAACTGAGAGATTCAGTGGCAAAAAATACTGGTTGGAAGATTCAAAATTACATGGAGCCTTATAGAGAAAAAGAAATTCAAAATTACTAAAAAGATGCTTGAAAATTTAGTAGTGAATTTTTCACGGAGTATATTTTAGATCAGTAATATCTCAATTTCTTCAAAGACTGTATACTCATGCACCTCGTCTCCCGAGACCCTTAATTTTTAATAAAATAAAGTGCTGTATGTGTCAGTTCTAAGTGATTCGTGTAAGCTGCCTGACATAGTGTTGTCGAAAGCTGCAAAATTAAAGCTCCTGAATGAACGCTTAAGTCCATTATATATGGCTTTAATATCACGCTATTTCAGTGCCTACTTGCCAGCTGATTATTGAAATTGATGTGCAAAGCTTAAGACAATAAAGAATAAGGCAAAATCTGATAAATAGGAGGATAATAGGAGGCAAAATAGGAGCGATCCTATTCGTTGAAATGGGTAGCTGTTATACACTGAGGAAAAACACGATGGACTGACTGAAGATTCTTTCGTGAGTTGCCGTTTGTCTACTATCCTAACCTCGTTTATGCATTCCAATCAGAGACAAGAGACCCTCCACTAGTATCTTGGCCATTGTGGAAGCTTTTACTTTCGGGACTTCAGCACTCCACTGTTGACTTACCTACATGGTTGATGTTCAACAACGTGTTGGCAGTTTCGTTTTGCAAACAAGCCGAAAATGGCCGACGTTTCGGAAACTTGTTTGGCTCATGACGTCATCCGAAGCTCATCATCGACCATGTAGGTAAGTCAACAGCCGAAACTAGGGTGATGACTGTTACTCCCTAGTAATTGTCCATAAGGAATTGTTGAAACCCCGAAAGTAAAAGCTTCCACCTGTCGCTGGGAGGCCAGTGGAGGGTCTCTTGTCTCTGATTCCAATCACCCGTTTCCACCGATATGATTCCATTTGCCATTTGTCTTATTTGTCTATGGCTTTGTCTATCATTTTCAATAATCAGCCCGCTGATGGCGATGCTCAACGTCCTTCTTGTTTACCGCGTGAGCGGAGGGCCGGGATTCGTCTGCGTCAAAATTTGAAAACAACGAGTTACGCATCTGAGCTTCCACGTGAATTATATCCGGCCAAAGGGGAAGTGCATAAAAAAGTAAGGACCCGAAATAAATTAATTTACGATTATAGCTTCGACTGCAAGCGCCGCGAAAGCGGAAGTAGTTGAGTATTCAGTCACACCCCATAAAATTTTTATGGGGAGCGCGGGTGGAGTATTATTTGGCCGAGTCGCCGAGCGCGTGGATTCAGGATTCTCCTGTCCCAATCGTAAAACGGGAGGAGATGAACTTTCGACCGCTCCTGGGAACCTGCACCCGCCTTCTCGGAAATCTTGTTAGCCATCGTGCGCCCGGTTCATGCAATCGATACTCGAAAGGTTCGTGAGATCTATCCTCGAAAGGTTGATGAAATCGATACTCGAGAGGATGATAAAATCTATGCTCGAAAGGTTGATGAAATCGACACTCGAAAGGTTGAGGAAATCTATACTCGAAAGGATGATGAAATCGATACTCGAAAGGTTGATGAAATCTATAATCGAAAGGTTAATGAAATCGATACTCGAGAGGATGATAAAATCTATACTCGAAATAATGATAAAAGCGAAACTCGAAAGGATGATGAAATTTATACTCGAAAGGCTGATGAAATCTATACTCGAAAGGTTGATGAAATCGATAATTGAAAGGTTGATAAAATCGATACTCTCTTGAGTATCGATTTCATCACGTATGTGTTTTTACAAAAGTGCCCATATTCTTGATTTCATCCGAACGGACACTATTCAATTTCATCGCATTGAAGTGAAAACGGACATAATTGGACTGCGAAAGGCCTCTTTCCCGGTTGACGTCATAGACGGATCCGATTGGCACGCGAGAGTATGGACAGATCGCTTCATGGAAGGCTTAGGGCCCAAAAGTGCAGCCACCCTTTTAACCAACTTCTAACACACAAAATTTCATTGCCAGTCTGCAGATTTCAATTCTAACCAAGATGGCTAAGAATGTACATAAATGAGCGTTCTTCCGCAAAAATGAGTACATTTGTGGAAAAACTAAGCCAAATACGTACTTTAAAAACGATGGTTCGTAACAATTGCATTAGGAAATCGCTCTGGATAATTGAAATTCATAGGTTGGCTGCATTTCTGGGCCCTAACTTTATTCGAGGAGGCATCGGTGAAGGCCTGATGAATTTCCGGAGTTTCGCATCTGTCTATACTCTTGCTATAAAGGTACTTTAATTGGCACTCACCACTCACCCAAACGCAAAAACCGCGTGAGACCCAATAAGAACCATACAAAGATCCGTGGTTCTTGTTCAGGACTATGAGCCGCCGCACCAACGTGGCGGCGATTAAAACACGTAAGCCGCCGCGGCGAAACGCAAATCGGAAACCGAATTCTGGCTGCGTGCTGTGGGCTCGGCCACCATAAATCGATGACCATGCTGGTTGATGAATGATGAGATACAGCTGCCGGGTTTCGTCGGAAAATTCGACTGTTTTCTGTAGTTTCCATCGTAGATACGGGTGTTTTTCCGCCAATCGGCAAGTCTCGCGGCGAGTTGCTCAGAGCCGCTAGGCGGCGCGAGCGTAAATTTGCATCAATTATTTGCGAGGGGCTCGTTTTCGTGCACAACGCGAGGGAGGTTTTGGAAGCGGGAGGGGCGTTGGGTGTTGGACTCGGTTTCGGAGACAGAACGTGCACAACGCGACCACCTCCGAATTAATTGGGGCCCTGGCAACGTTGCCAAGCGTGTATAATCATGCTAAAATATTACTTTCATAATGGTCATTTGCGCTAGTCGTGGGGTCGCGATTTGGTGGTTTGCAGTCATAAATTAGCGAACTAGGATCTCTTCAAACCATAAAATACAGTAGAGTCGTAGTTAGTTGACCGATGAAGAATTTTGTGGCTGTTTTGTCCAGTGCTCCTGAGACTAGAGTGCAGAGACTAGTAATGTCGTATGCGCAAAACCCCGACTCCGGAATTTGCTCAGAAAATATAGGTACTTAGGTATAAAATGTATTTCATTGAAACCAGGAGTTTCGTACTTTTTGAATTTAATATGACTTGGGTCTACATAATTTGTCAAAATTCGCGGAAATAACGATCGATTTGAATGAATAAATCCCCAAAAACACTCTCGGCTCGCGATGCTTCCATAACCCGTCGCACAGTGGATCGAGTTAATGAGAGAGGTCGGACGTGAAATTTTTGACTAAAACTGCAAATTTTGATGTATATTTCGTCAAATTTTAAATTTCAAGGGGTGCTTAATGAAGAAAATCGCAGGAGAAAACCAACGGCACCACTTTTAGAACCTCAAAGCTTCGGATGGACGGAGTTATAATCTTTTAAAGTTTCCAAATTTTGTCCGACCTCTCCCATTGACTTGATCTACTGTGCGTCGTATTGAAAAATGCCATATGATTCCTATTTTCGGGCAAGCAAGAGGCTGCATCGCTCCAAGATTAATTTCATCGGCGCTCCAGCACATTGCGACGGTACTGTACTCTATGGTTTAAGCTCCAAGTTTCTACGTTCGATATATTAACGATGATATTACCCATTAAAAAACAAGGCAGATGACGGCATCCACCCCGGTGGTACATGCAATGATCTCTTCAACCATGGATTCATTAAATAGTTATACACTTCCCTGTACTCCTGTCTTTAAAACACGGATGAGACCAATATATCAAAGAAACCATGGTGTGCATCACCACAGTGGGTGCCGTTATAAACCGTGTTTTTCAATGAACAATACCTGGACGGAAAGCCTTAGCTTTTGGCTAGATCATATGCTTCCTTGCTAATCACATTAGGACAGATAGAGAGGGAGGTTTAGGACGAATCTGAATTTCATATTTTGTCATTAGCGGAGAACTGAGCGGTAGATGCACTTGCACTACATGCAGTCAACAACTTCCCTAGATCCGGCTGGAGTACCTGTATGCGGGAGGGTTTGCCATCTCTGTGCCGCTCTCTGATCGGTTCATCAATTTTAGGTTATGGTGGAGCTCTAAAGTTGGCCCAATGTAAACAAACCCGACCCAGAGGAACACGTATTAACGGCAGAGAAATGAATGATAATCACACTCAGAGGTTAATTTTCGGCAAAAATATCCATTAAAGGTCGGTCCGAACTCTATTTAGAAGTTGATCATAAAAAAATTTCTATCACATCCAAAATCACGTCTAGAACTTTGTTTAGAACTTTGTCGCCATCTTGTTTGTTTACATTTGGCCAAACTACGAGCGGAGGGGCTGGAGTTTGGTTACATTGGTCCAACTTTGGGGCTCCATGATAGCCGACCAATCAGAGAGCGGCACACCTTTTCTGTAGTAAAAGGATTGAGATTGCAATACTCTTCAGTATACAGATGCTCTAGGTCCGGCGGAAACAGTGTAACTCATAAGTATTCAGGAATTGTTTCAGGATAACTGGACAACGCTGATGAAACTCGCTCTCGCACGTGAATCACGTCGAAAATCAAACAAGCTGACTGCTCCACTTAAAATTGAGCTGGAGAGATATTAAACAAATCCGCCAATTTTTGGTATTCACTCAAATCGATTGACACACCCTTAACGACTACATTCGTTATTCGACGTCAATGGTTGATAGAATTGAATCTTCAATGGACCCATGCGATAGGGAAACTTAGAGAAAAAGCTCATCAAATTGCACACTATGATAATAAAATCATTCGAGTGACGCGTAGAGCAACACGTACTATACTGCCATGTTGAGGAAGAACGCCGTAAGAGCCTTCAGACGTTGCCAAGTTTCCGGAGAAAAGCGGAGATTTTGAAACACCACGATTAAGGTACTGTCACTCAGGCTAACTTTGTGCGATAGGGTCTAACTTTGTGCAAATGGAAATTTCACTTATTTCTTCTTTTTCTCAAAGAGCATTGCCAATCTATTATTTTTCTATGGCAGCCATGGCAGCCCATATCTTCCTTTCCCTCCTATATGTAACAGTTGGTACTTAAGTGAAATTTCCATTCGCACTAAGTTAGACCCTATCGCACAAAGTTAGCCTGAGTGACAGTACGTGGTTTCCTACTTCGCCCATGAATAAACACAAACCCATTACACAAGAAACATCCCTCCAGACTCGCCTCAGCACGCAGCGTGCAGCCCTTTTTTGCATAGCTGGAATATAACACTTCATCACAGGATTTAACGACCCGCTAATTGGCGAAAATAACGCCCGGCCTTGTTCGCAACCACCGGGAATTTAACGATTGCCGCGAGTTACGCGTTTTACAGTCGCCGTTACGAGGCGTTTACCCGCGGATCTCTAATAAATCGGATGCAAGTGTTGACAAGCCTTGCATTTTATGGAATACCTCCCCGACAGGACGATCTCCCTGAAATAGGTTTACGACGCGGGGCTTTTTAGACGCGTTGCTTTTATAGCTGTCCGCACCTTGCGCCGATCATCGAGGCAACGTCAACACTTCGTTTAACAGGGTGATCAGAAAGTCGCCGCATCGTCAGCATCACGCATGAACAGATTGAGGTAAAGACTTGAAATTTTGTGAGTGTTTTTAGGTCACAGAAAACAATATTGGGACAATAGACCACTAGACAAGGTACGAATTTAAGCATTCTGATACATGTTTCCTGGTAAGAATTGCACGTAGAGCACGATTCGCACAACGAAAATTACTTAAACCAACTCCTAACGAAGATATTAACGATTTTATTGTACATTGGTTACGAAGAATTTGAACTGCCCGCTCACAAGAAACTCAAAGCTCTACGTGTATCAAATTGCGCACTACAACGGTTTCAGCAAGCTTCTCAGTCGAAATGTTCATGTCCCACCATGAGTTGTTCAAACTAAAAGCACTTTGCTACAGCTGAGCCAAAGCGTCAAGATTGAGTTTGCCAGATTTGTATATCGTAGAGACTGTCAAAATAACGTTTAGCGCTTGATGTGAATCACGTAGAGCATAGAGCGGGGGAGCATGAGCGGGTGGTTTGAATTCAAGCACCGAGAATCATGAAATATCTTCGTAAGGAGTTAATTTCGGTAATTTTCGTTGTGTGCATCGTGTTTTACGTGAAATTTTGGTTTAGAAACATGTATCCGAATGCTGCAATTCGTACCTTATCTAGTGGTCCATTAATGTAGATTGACTGAATGATTTGAAGAGAAGATTTGAAATCGGAAAAAACACTTTCATGATATTAAAAATGAACAATGGAGAAAAAATTGAAAAGTGTTGACATCCCCCCAGCTAGTGAAGATTGCGACCTCGCAATTCGAAAATAGTAAAAAAAAAGAAGAGAGAAAAGAAAGAAAGAAAATCGGGCCAGAAAGGCGGACACACATTTCACTTATCATAAGACATAAATATTAAAGACGAATGAGGTACGGTGTCCTGTCTGTATTATTACATAGAGAAATAAGAATAATTAAAGTCTAATCTGGAATTGACTAGGTATACACTGGATGAACAGGTCGGGAACTTGTTGTCAGCCTTTTGCTGACACACCGGAACCACCCCTGGCATTTCATCGGTGGAGTTTTTGGGAGTGTTAAACTCTGAGTTCGCGGGGGAGATGTCAACACTTTCCTATCTTTGTGTTCCAAAATGCCATAGACCTGCAGCCGGCTGTAAGATTTCCAATAGCTTCTACAGCCGGCTACACAATTTCTTATAGCCTTTTATAGCCGATGGCGATTAAGCAACAGCCGGGCGATAAAGTGTATGCTAAACGTCACTAATTACGGAAGCTAGGACTTAGTGAGTTTTTGGACTACTGCTCTCTTTTTGGGCCGCAGTATCTTAATTTAATTTGCGAGGAAAGCTCCGTACTTTTGATGGATGCCTGCCAGTCCTAATATATTAGAGCGCTTTCAGTTCCGTATGATACTGTGCAATACCTCTGGTGTGAAATAGTTCCTTTAAGCGCCGTGGCGTGGCACGCTGCGGCGAGGCAGGCGGGCAGCCAGCGCGAAACGCGCATTGGCGCCTACAAACCTAACAGGGATACCTCACGCGTTGCGCAATGCGTAAAGTATCCCTGTTAGGTTTGTAGGCGCCGGTGCGTCGGCGCTCCGCTTTGTGTTAGGCCCTAATATTTAATCTGGCGGAGTCAGCGTTATTCAACTTATGATTTTGAAATGTTTGCACATCCTGTATGGATTATTCTCATTTTGATTGATGAAAAAAGATATGTATTGAAGGAAAATATAGTGCGTGTTTTGTAAATATTAAGGTGGTTCCGTATCAAACTTAATGATTTCCAAAGCACACCAATTTCTACACAATTTGTAATAGCCTTTTATAATCGATGGCGAAAAAGCAACAGCCAGGCGATAAAGTGTGAAGCCCGGCGATAGGAACTATAGCCCGGCTGCATAATTTTTTATCGCTTCGTATAGCCCGGCCGTATGATTTTCTCCGCATTCTATAGCCAGCTATATGATTTTCTGTAGCCTTCTTTAGCCGGCTATAAAAATTCCTAGGGTATTTTGAAACGCAGCTCTTATCGCCAATTTTTACCAGGGTAATCCAAAAATGCCCCTAAACCCCTAATACCCCTACCCTGGTAAAAATTGGCAGTAGGATCTGTGTTCCAAAATACTATAGATCCCGCCGGCCGTACAGCCGGCTGCAGGATATCCTATAGCTTCTGTAGCCGGCTATACATTGTCTTTTAGCTTTTTATAGCCAATTGCGATAAACTGTATAGCCCGGCGATAGGAACTACATTTTTACAGCCTGCTGTATGATTTTCTATCGCCTTCTGTGGCCGACTCTAAGAATTCCTATGGTATTTTGAAACACAGCTCCTATTGCCAATATTTACCAGCGAAGAGCTCCTTCCAGCCCTAGGGGTATTAGGGGCTTAGCGGCACTTTTGGATTACCCTGTATATTTCTGGGGGAGTGTGCGCTTTTACATTACCGAGTGCCTGAATGTATGCACGCGCTTTTGAATGCTATGTCCATAGTTAACCCTGTGGCCTTATTTATATGGATTGCCCGGTAAACTCTCTTATCCGTGCATTGCACGTAACGGAACGTAAAATAAATTTTTGCAACGTAGAACTAAACATTCGGTTCAATGAACCAAATTCAGTTCCATCAACCAAGAAGGTTAGTTTTCAAAACTGGAAGCTTAACCGAAAAACACCACAGGAACTGATCACTTGGCATAGTCGGATACCCCCGGGTGTAAAATGGATGCACTAATTATAGACTAGTATATAACTGAATCTCTCATTCCGAAAACAATCCATCTTGGAAAATTTGAATTTTTCAGGAAACTACAAAAACTGCGTAACAGCCAGAAAAGGAGTGTTTGTACGGAAAAAAATAATTAAATTCTAAAAAAATCCGAGTTGGGACGTTTCCGAAGTAACAGAATCAATTATTATTAATTGATGTGCTCTTTATAATTTTGGTCCACTTTTTTAAGATTCAAGCACCAAAAAAACAATCCTGCGACAAACTCATAACCGAACCGTTTTCATTTTACTCGAAGATGGTTGACTCCGGGGCTTTTCACCTAAAGAATTTTCATCTGATTGTTCGTTTTAGCTCTCTGCGACTTGATTCACATTAGATGAATTGCCACGAGAAATCGGCCTCTCCTTCGCGGGCGCGGTTTGCAGCGGCGTGGCGTGAATTGCGATACATCGATCGTTATGGCATTTAAACCTATGGAAAAGGATCGATAAACAGGGTGTTCGCAGCGAACACCTCAATAATCGATTCTTTACCATAGGTTTAAATGGCACAACAATCGATATATCGCAATTCACGCCACGCCACTGGCGCCCAGACGGAGAGTTGAGTGAATTGCGATATATCGATCGTTATTCCATTTAAACCTATGGAAAAGGATCGATAAACAGGGTGTTCGCAGCGAACACCTTAATAATCGATTCTTTACCATAGGTTTAAATGGCACAACAATCGATACATCGCAATTCACGCCACGCCACTGGCGGTATGCGAGGAAGAAGGAAATTTCAGGAGGCGGCTTTACTTACGGAGCGGTTGGATGGTGCTATAAATTCAGTTTTTCGCACATTTTCGAGGTTTCGGCTAGGGTGACTCGTGGCATGATAAATAACCTGGAGAGACACAACCCCACGCGCGGTGAAACACGAAACATGAGACGCCACGGCTTGCGCGCCGCGTTAGGGAACACGAGCACCGTTCCCTCCTTACAACACCCCAAGAGAACAGTATCTTCAGGAGTGGAGATTTCAGAAAGTGAGGTTGGTTGACTGAATAATACGTTAATTGACAAGTGCCTTAAAACTATATAGTCATTGACACCTTAAAAAAGAGCGATAAAAGAAAAATGTACTAGATATTAAAACGCCAAGGAAAGTATAAATTAAATATGCACATTAAGCTGCTTATAAAAGTGAGGGATTTGATGCTAAAGTTTCGAAAGTGCGGTATCGAAATCAAATATACCGTGCTAAGCAAGAACGCCATAAATCCATCAAAATTTTACCTCGTTTTTTGGAACTTAATACCCTATAAAATAAAAACTGTTTTATCCACGCACCTCAACTTTTCAGGCTAAGTTTTTGATAGTATTTACGAGAGAATTCTGTAAAAATATTGTCCCAAGGTACGCAAAAGTTTATGCAATAATACATTGTTTCCAAAAAAATTTAAAAAGGCGTTTACGACGTTTTTGCGTTGCACTGCAGAGATAGAGGAAGGCAAATTTTAGATCTTGTGTGCCTCTCGGTGTTCAGGTGATTGTAAGTGATCTAGGCATGAGATCCGCCACCACGCTTAGAAAAATTTTATGTTAGATCATTAAATACTCCAATTCATAATTCCTGGACGAGAATCCTTGTTGAGTCAGCAGGAAATCTCCTAGTTTCAAGCGATATTCTGTTACTTTAAAAAAAACGACTGTCACTTTAAATAGATTACTAGTTGACTGAACGAGAATTTTCGTCCAGGAATCAAGGAGATTTGTCACGGTTTCTGGTATGGTCGAACTAGCGCACAATATATCGCATCGATTAAGTAAAAAATCTGAGAAGATTTTGAGTTTTTAGCCAAACAAAGAACGAGACCTCCTTCGCATCCGAGCCTAAAAAATCATCTTAAAACAAAATTGACAAAACTAAAAAAAGTGACTGCAGAATCCTTTTGAGAAAAATGTTCAAATACTCAACCACTCGCACCAAAGTGACAATACTTGTGTCATAACTTGTCGTGCAGCACCCTTCGCTTTTCGAACATTCATGAAGTACATTACCTCGCATTAAATCGAAAAAAAAAAAACCTTCATAGAAACGGTTAGCATCATTTTCAAATATTCTTTCAAATATATTATGGCTTGACTTCAAAGAAATGGCGTTAAGGTTCGGGTTTGTTTGATCCGCTTACGTGATACGCGTCAGCGTATAACTGCTTTCACTAGTCACAAACGCCTTCAATTTCATATGATACTCCATCGCCCACACCGGAGTTAAAATATTTGTATCAAAACCACTGCACATCTTGATACAATTCGTAGGATCTTTCAATCGCTAATCGGACATTCATGAAGTGTCGTCTGCGTTTAATCGAAAGCCCTGGATAGACGATCAAATTCCGATCAAAGTAGACATGCTGATGACTGATGGTCACCATCTACCATCGAATTTTGACGGGCCGCACTTATTTGTTCAAAGTAAGATCAGAATGGAGTGCCACCATTCATCAGTTCCTACCACAGGAAACATTTCTGCCAAGTTTTCATTTTAAAATGAAGCAAATTAATGAGTTTAAGACTGATGACTCCCGACACTTTGATGCTACTTTGATCGGAATTGGTTCGGGAATTTGATCGTCTATCCAGGGCTGAAAACTCTAAATGGCAACGCTTGGCATAACTTTCAAAATAGCACTCTCTGTTCGTTTGTCTACGGTTATGGATGGAAAAAAAAGAGAACAAGAACAGGAACAAAATCCGATGGTAAAAAATCAGCATAAAGAGTGCCCAGTGCGGCATAGAGAAAGAACAGCAAGGCATATGAAGGGGCAATCGCTCGCGGGAGAACTAAAAAGGTCACAGTTGAACTTTGCGTCTTCCCAAATGAAGAGCGCGCTGATACGAAAGTGAACTGCACGAGAGCGCGATAAAAGTTGTCACACAACCCCCGTCCCTCTCGTGTCCCTTTTACCCCGTCCTGCCCTCCTACCCCCCCCCCCCCCCCCCCCCGGATTTGACGCCGACGCGATCGAGAACCGAATTAATGACGGAAGCATTGCGGGGACATTTGAGGAATACCCGCTTGTCTTCTGCCGTCCTGCGGAGGAACGACGAATGTGCATTTGGATGTTGCCAAATTTATCTACCCACGTAAAAAAAAAATTGAGGAGGTGAATTTCTTCTTGAGATTTTCAGAAAAACATTTTGGGTGGCGATAGAACTCAAATATCAAAATTTTCTAACTGATCCTAACTTTCCTTCAAATTTGTCCTGACTTTCCTTAAACAAATTTCGCCAAATCGTATTCTAAATTCCGCAACGTTTAGCTGACCTGAAAAAAATTCTGGAAAATGACTCTCAATTAGTAGAGAAAAAGAAGACTTTTTGGGAAACATTTCGTCCTTTTTTTTTTTTTTTTTTTTTTGCAAAATTCCGTGACTCTTTCCTCACTTAAAAGAGAGGAGCTCCTCGATCATTTGGACGTATTTCTGCCAAACGGGACTATGTGCATTAAGACATGAGCCCTGAGACCCATAAGAATATGTGCATGACAGGGCTCACATCACAATGCACATAGTTTCGTTTGGCAGAAATACGTCCATTTTTGAAAAGGTAAATCTCACGCTGTTACACAGAATATCATCAAACATTTGGCGATGATGATTCAAAGCTGATATGCATATGCGCTTCGCTCGATCCGATCATTCCTTAAAATGAAAAATGTTCTCGGTTCGGGAAAAATTCCCCGACAGTCAAGATTTTTTTAAACATGTTCAATCTGATCCACATGTTTAAAGGCTGTTCCTACTGTTTATACCTTCAACATTACGTATCGAGGCAAATTATTATCTAGAAAATGTAAAGGAACATATTTTAAAATTTTAAAAAAATGCGTATCTTATATTTAGGTGGAAATTCGGCAAAAAAATTCCCTGACAATCAAGATTTTTTTTAAAAATTGTCTATCTTTTTCACATTTTCAAGGGCTTACCCGACCGTCACTTTACCTTGAGAATTAAGGAAAGAGGGACATTATCTAACATATTAAACTCTAGTTAACAAAATATGTCTAATGTTATTTTCCAATAATCTTAATTTGTGACGACTTGTCTTAATTTATTTAAGGATGAAGGGCGATTTGTAAATAGTTTATTTCATATTCAATTAAACAACCTCATTTCAGTTTACTTCTAAATCCTTTTTTTCCGTCATTAAGTTACATATTTATTTTTTTAAAAAAATGCGTATTTTACATCTAAGAGGAAATTCGGCAAAATCCATACTGCGATACGGCGTTTTCCCTCAAGACGGCGCAGCCCTTGTCTACTAGCTCGACGTGGCTCGAGGGAGGGGCTGAGGAAGGGGGTGGGTTCGGGCTCATTGCTAGACATAAGTGGTAATTCATCATTTTTGTCAGTGTAATTCTTTGTCGTTTGTCGTTGGGTTGCTCGTCGTTTGTCTCGCGCGCGGGAACTCTTTCGGAATAAATTCGGGCCCTTTGATATCCGCCAGACGACCCGACCGACGCGCGAGATCAAAATAATAATTTCCCGCACTTCTCGGCTCCGGCGGGGGTTTTTGGCGCGGCGGCGACGGCCCCTACGTGAGCTTCGATTTCAATTTTCTCCCCCCCCCCCTCTCCCTCCCCGCCGCCGCAGCGCGAGATTTCCGTTCGAATAACGCCAGGAGGTTAATGTAGGTCGAGTCGTGCTATAGGTTAGGTTCGGAGACAAGTGCTGACACACTCGGGGAAAATACATTACAGAGACCCTGTATTGCTATCTCTCCTGTAGTTCCTATGGTTCTCACCCTACACAGGGTGATCTAAAAGTCCCACACCGCCCCATCTGGCGGGCTATTGACATTTATAGACAAAGCTATAGACAAAGGAGACAAAGGAAAAATGGAGCGATTCTTTTTGCGCTGAACGAGGGAGACAAGTAATAGATAAACTAACGGCAACCCGCGGAAGCCCGTTTACTCAGTCGATCATTTTACCCCTTGTTCTATGATAAGTTCTCTTTTCGAACAATAGGATCGCTCATTGCTTTCTTTGTCTTCTTTTTTGTATGAACCTTCGTCTATCAATTTCAATAATCAGCCTGCTGGAGCCCCTGAGGCTCTTGCCCCAATTCAAGGTGGTCCCTCGAAAATTTTGAGGATTCTAAAGAGTCGTTTCCTTTGATTCAGGAGCACTCACCAAAAATTTCAAATCTCTATCTTAAATAGTTCAAAATTTACAGGGTGATGCCTGGTGTGGGTGGTGGTGTACTTTTGAATCACCTTGTATCGGCGGGATGCACCAGTCAATTGCTGAGACACCAGATGGTTGATTAGACGGTCAGTCAGTGACGTCATTTTAGTCTCCCTATGGAGGGAAAATCTCGCATAGAAAATAATATCCCTCGTGCAGTTAAGCTGTCTGGCGCAACAATAGTTACGTCCAATTAGAAGGCAACTTTAGACGCGTTTCATCGAAAGACAGCTTAATTCCATCAGAGAAATAATACTCTACGTGAGATTTTCTCTCCATATTGGGAATGAATTGAGGTCACCTTGGTTGACCACGTAACCTCGAGTTACTAAAATAAGGTCAACCAACTTGTGTCTATTATGGAATTATTTATTTTCAGTACTGACCTTCATTATTTGTAAAATACAGGAAATATTCTGGAGCAATCTTACCTGAAACATAAAAAATGAAAGCACTGGTTAATTTTTGACATGGGATACAAGATGTGCGACAGATGAATACGAGAATGATTATTATATGACATACAATATTATAGATTCAAACTGCGTTGCGGTGGCGTGGTGTGACCAAAAGGCAACACAATTAATGAATTAAGGGTATTAAAGACGAAATATTTATGTGATTTCCGAAAAAAAAAGTCTGTTTAGTGATGATTCTCTCAACCTATAAACTTAGGAAAAACCTGAAGAAAAACTTTAAACGATATTTCTGAATTACGTGATATTATACAGTCTCCGTCCAAAAGACAAATGAGCACGAAAGTGGATATGTTTGTAGGGATAAGTGGTGAGTGGTGAGTGCCTGGATAATGAAAACGCCTTCACCTTCGTGTGTATGCAACATGGACGTCCTTGGAGCTCGAATAGTTGAGTGGTGAGTGCCTGGATAATCAAAACGCCTTCACCTTCGTGTGTATGCAACATGGACGTCCTTGGAGCTCGAATAGTTGCATCCAGGCGTTATAATGAAATTCGCTTATTTTTAGTATTCGTTGCATGCGATATTATCCAAAAGACTGAAGGTGCACAGCTTGTTTATCTGACTCCTCAAATTATTGATTCCTGTGTTCCTTACTACGCCAATGATTACCGGTTACTGATTACTGGTTTTTTTCGCAATATTGTTAATTTCCCGAAAAATGGTTTGATTGTACTATTGTATTACAACGAGGGCCATGTTGTCTGAAAGTTGGATCGAAAAAACGGAATTTTAACAGTCCGCAGGAAAACGGATCTTGGATATTGTTGTTGATATATGAACAATAATAACGATATTTGATTTTCCTCCGAAGAGACCCTCACCTGAAGCGACGCCGAGAGTAAAATTTTCCTGTATTCCGGGAAGACCGGCGGAAGGACTCTATTTGAACGTACTTATGTCAAAAGGAACTATGTCTCACGCAATACCTATGCACATAGTTCCTCCTAGCGTAAATACGTCCATTTGTCTCCGACGAATGAGCAAAAATCCAACATTGTGATCATTTAAAGCTGAATATCCCTCGCAAGTAAACAAGAGAGTAACTTAACAGAAATGAGAAAAGTAGATATTGACTAAAACGAATCGTTTGATACTGGTGCAATGGCACGAAAATCACGTTGAGCGCATCAGGAAAAGTCTAAAATTCACTTCTAAACGCACGACTCGCTTGGTCCGTGCTTCGTCTTTGCACATTGCATCTTTATTTTAATCCTCAAAAAGCAAGTAATTTCTCCTTTCCTCCTTTTGCTTATATTTCTTGCTCCTCTTCTTCAGTCTCTCCTTCCTCTCCCATCATTAGGTTATATCGATGGTGAAACTACCACACCACGTATCTCGTTTGCGGTGTTTAAATATATCCGCACTCATTTTATTTTATTTTTTTTTTTTTTTGAAGGAGAACAAAGCAATATCATTCCTAGAAGGTTTCACAGAATTTTCTTCGCACCGAGAAGAAAAATCACGGAAGTTTTCAAGCTCTGACGATGATCAGTTTCCCATGTAAAAATTAAAGTATGATAGGAAGTCTGCAACGTCGAAGACCCAGATACGTGGTCTGATAGTTTCACCGTCGCGTCGACAGCGATCGCATTGTGTTAGGCGCAATGCGTGAAGTATTCCTGCACTCTTGTAGGCGCTAATTTGCTTTTCGGGCCGACCAGCGACCGCATTGTGTTAGGCGCAATGCGTGAAGTATTCCTGCAGTCTTGTAGGCGCTAATATACGTTTCGCGTCGACCGGTGGCCACACAATGTTTCGCCAGATTACAAACGACGATACAGTAAAATTTGGGTAGTAGAACAATTTTGAGGGATAACCACTGACACTTTTCTTTCCGTGTTGAGAGTGCATTAAATTTTCTTTAACCCTTTGTTGCATGAGCTAATCGTCGATTTTGGAGAGAAAATCTACATTTTACAGTACTTTTTCGATAATAGAGTCAGTTGAAATCGATTTTTGTAGATTTTTTTAAAGTTAGGAGATCAGACTTACAATGCTCCCCAAAAATCATTTCTTGCTTTGATTCAATTTAATACTCCAGCATATAAATAAAGCTGAAAACTATCTGTTGCTTTCATGCAACGCTATGCAATAAAGGGTTAAAGTGGTGCTCCATATCAGCCACAAATTGGTTTACAGGCCATAGCTTTTTTTCAGTGCGTTGTGAAAAATGCGTTCCAGAGGAGATAAGCATTTTTCGCATATACGAGTATATAATCATGGATATTTTACCGAGGGGTGATCAAAGTATCACGCACTGCACTTTTCGATAGAGTAGGAGCACGCGAAGCCGCAAACATAATTGAGAGGCTTCCTCTCTCAAGTTGCGGGAAATCCTCGGAGGCGGACGCGGCTCTCCTAGCCTCGCTTCGTCTAGATTTAATCCGCCTTTATTATTTACTTAGCGCCAAAGAGCACGTGTATACCCTCGCAACAAGACGCCGCACAGAGGAAGCGCCCTTCCGAGGAAGACAGACATGAAACTGTTTACCACATACTGCCACTCCAACTACATTCTGCAATACTACCGTACTAAGGAAGAACGCATTTCACCATTATTATAACTGACCATTATTTTTCATGCATTTGATAAATGGACGTATGTAATTATGTATGCTAAAAGAAACGTATGTTACACAAAAATCCTGTGCACATAGTTCCTTTCAGCATAAATTGACTTGATTTGCAATTAAAAACTGCAATTTTCGGCTTATTTATGAAAACAATTAGATGCATAGGGAAATCAATGGTACAAACGTTGTTTCTGATTGCAAAATGCTGTCCAATACTGCCGTGCTAAGGAAATACGCCGTGCGAACATTCCAGAGTTGCCAAATTTCCCTCGATAAAATGTTTATTTTTTTGGAGAGTTATGAACATTTTTCCTATAAATGTTCAAAATCTTCAGGTAAAATTGCAAACTAAATTATTTGGAAAATTGGGAGGAAAACATCCATAAATTTACCAGAAAATTCGCGTTGTATCAAAGGAAAGTTGGCTACGCCTGAAGATTCATACGGCGTTCTTCCTTAGCACAATATATTCTTGACTCATCTTAGAAACAACGCCTGTGCCGTTACTGTCCCTGTAAAGATAGGTGTTCTTGGGGATGAGCAAAGTAGAGTAGTTCCTATCACAAAATCTAGTCTAATTTTGATGTTTATTCGTAACATTTTCAGTGATTCTCGAATCGAATTTTACAAGAAAACCAATGGCACCACTTAAACTTTTTCAATTCGTCGCAACTCCAGTCATAGGTTACAAAATCAACTTGCACGTTCCTTTTTTCCCTCCATGACGGCATAGTTTCTATCAAAATTTTTATTGATTTTTGACGCTAACCCATGAGAAAGTCCTGCACTTTTCATACAAATTCTTTAATTATTTCCAAGTAAAAATACGATACAAGTGAGAAAGGATACTTGACAACACTGAAATGTAGTTACGTTCTTTTGTCTGGGAAACGACGATCTATAGTTAAGAGCAAAAGAAACGTACCTGACAATTTTTCGAACGAAAATCGTGCTAATACTTGCATCCTCAACATACTTATCGTCAAAAAAAAAACCCTTATAAATACTTACAAGTAAGTTCCAAAAAATTACTTTTGATAACAGACAACAAGCCTAAGATACTGGGTTCTTAACTAAGAAAAATTGCGCTCCTTAGGCAGTCGAGCTGTCGTCAGGTTTTCTCTCCATTTTTTGAATCGGCGAAAATGCAGTTACGGTTCTTTGTCGATAATACAAAATGCGAGTGTGTTCGAGTGTTTCTATTCGACATTTGTGTTGCTGTGGTTTCTATAAAAAATCACCCCTCAAAAATTCCTAACAAGACACAATGAGCATCAAAATTTTCAATTTTAGCCAACAAATTCACGTCCAATCTCTCCTAAGTTTCGTTCCACTGTGAGCAGCGGCGCCTTCAGAGGCTCCGTTTCTTCCGCCGTGTTGCGCAAGCCACCAGTATGTGCAGCCCAACGTGAGCCACGAAGGGCACGTATCGCGACGTGATTCGAGGCTCAAATCGAAACGCACATACTGTTGTTTCGCGGAATACGGCAATCTCTAAGCTTCCCTGGCTCGTGATCACAAACGAGCACTCCTGTAGCAGATTTTTATCGACCTTTATAGGCACTCGCTTTTATTAATCTTCCTGTCGAATCACCGCGGTCTTGAATGGGACTCGCGGCTTTGTTTGCGATTGGACGAGATCCTTGGGTAGAGGCTCATAGCGTTCTGGACTATAAACGGACGCGGAGGAATTCATCATTCTCTGCGAGTGGGTCCACTGCTGCCGTTAGTGCAGTAACGGTTGAATTGGACGTATTTATGCGAAAAGGAGATATGTGCAAGTGGAAAGATGGGGTGTGCTCGTCAGTTGGGCCATAAGAAACAATGTAAAAGTGGATATAGCTCCTTTTGAGAAAATTGAAAAGCGGGATTTGACATTACATCAAGAGGAGCTAAGCGCCAAAATATGCTAACTCATGAGCCGCGGGCATGGCAAGAGAGCCTTGTGGACAGGGCTCATGAGTTTATGCGGAGGCGGGCGGACGAGGGCGGAGTAGGCGAGCGGCTTAGTTGCTGCTGACGTCACTGGCGCTTTATATTCCCCATTCATTCTTATGGCCCGACCACTAACGAGCACACCCCATCTTCCCACTTCCACATATCTCCTTTTCGCATAAATACGTCCAATTGCAGTATTCGAATAGACCGTATTCGATACATCAAACGGGTGAGATTGTATCGATATCGATTGGTTCAAAACATAAACATGGCCTCAAAAGTAAATTCAGAAATCTGAGGGAACGGGTCTTTTGTAACAGATGTTTTATTCTTTTGCGTACCAAATGCCAACGTAATGTGAAATTGTTAGGAATTTTCTCATTTTCAGCTTTTCCAACTTAAATCCTTTTAGTTTAGTTTGAGGTTATGTTCCATTGTTTTGAACCAAACGATACATCGAACCACTATCGAATACGGTCTATAGACCGTATTCGATAGTGGTTCGATGTATCGTTCGGTTCAAAACAATGGAGCATAACCTCAAACTAATCTGTTAGGATCTAAGTTGGAGAAGCTGAAAAAGAGAAAATTCCTAACAATTTCACTTTGCATTGGCATTTGGTACTCAAAAGAATAAAACATCTGTTACAAAAGACCCGTTCCCTCAGGTTTCTGAATTTACTTTTGAGGCTATGTTTATGTTTTGAACCAATCGATATCGATACAATCTCACCTGTTTGATGTATCGAATACGATCTATAGACTGACTTAGTGGCTACGTCATTCAATATAATATCGAACCCTTGGTTCGAATGTAAACAAACTTAGAACCTTGTTTCTGATTCGCACTTTTTGCGCCATGATGGTAAAATGCGTCCAAGTGTTTAATGCGTCTTTAATTGATTTATGACCAGTCAATGACTAAATTATAATAAGTTAATGCAATTAACTACTGAAGAATTCGTGCATGATGAGGTGACGTTTGTTTGTTTGTTTTGTTTGTTTGTTTTTTTTTTTTTTGGCTTCTACTCCTCTGCATTACGTAGCTTAGGAATCTACAGTCAACTAAATACATGAGTTTTAACATAGATATCATTTTACTGTCAGTAGATATCGAGGGGATTTTGGCACATCCGTGCTCCGGCTTTCAAATTTTCAGAGATTAAGGTCGAGTAGAATCTGTTTCTGCAGATTCACTCGTCAGTTCCGTGAAAATTTGTCGCCGCCACCGGGATTCGAACCAGGAACCTACTATGGTACTTTTTTTGGCTTGAGCCGAGAGTTCGATATTGTATCGAATGACGAAGTCACGAAATCAGTCTATTGTTTAAAATGTTTACGTATATTTGTAGATTTTAGAAAATTGAAGTATACGCTTGAATTCGGTATGAGACGCTTTAAAGTCAAATTGAGACGACCATGAACACGCGGTCTTTGAACTGTGACATCAGAGCAAAGGTATTCAACTTTTGGGCAAAGCTCGGGATGTAAATTGTCTTGCCCTCGTTGGCGACCGGAAATTAAACGATTAGGAGTCACTTCCGTTACGTGAGTGAATTGGAAATCCCTCATCAATTAAACGGCGTTCTCTGCGGAGGAGGCTTTAATTTTCCTTTCAAAAATGATACTGACCAGCCACTCGAATAAACCGCAGGTGAAAGTGAACGGTGTTTATCTCTCGGTGGTCCTCATTCTTAAGCTTTGGCAGACAAATGGTTAGAAACGCAAAATCTCGGAAATCGTATAATTATTCATAATGACAGTTTCTGGAAAGGTGAATTGGCGGGCATTGATTTCAATCAAATAATAAATTCATGCCGGCTATTTCAGCAAGAAGTCATTTTTCGAAAAACACTGGCAAAAGTAAAATCCATCACTGGCACTAGCGTTCTTAAAAAATGACTATGATTCTAATTTCGGATAAGCAGTCAGTAATTTTTTATTTTTTGCAGTGCTCTAGTCTGGTGATATTCTGTTCGGTATTTTAAACTTCTATGCATGTATTTTCATTTCTCGCTCCAAAAATTGAACGGTTATCCTCTGCATGGGTGTTCTCGCATTATCGAACTATACGTAACTATCTTGGAAAAGTCTTCATGGTAGAAAATAAAAGGATAAATGCTAGCGGTCACTCAATCCCATCCAGTAGCCGGCGCTATATTTGGACTGTATTCTGGAATTTTGCGATTGGGAAATACAATTTCTGACTCATTTGTAAAAACGCTTGTCTGCATGAAGAAACTAATGAAACATACACTGTCTTTAGAGTGAGCTGAGAATACTGGTTCCTAAGTGCAAAATGTGGTCGATTTCTAGAGATAAATCGTACGTCCAGTAAAATCTCGGAAATTTCACGCATTTCACTATTATTATTACTGACCATTAATTTTCATGCATTACATTAAATGGACGTATGTATGCTAAAAGGAACGTATGGTACACATAAATCCTGTGCACATGGTTTCTTTCAGCATAAATTGACTTGATTTGCAATTAAAAACTGCAATTTCCGGCTTATTTGTGAAAACACTTAGAAGCATAGGGAAACCAATGGTACAAACGTTGTTTCTGATTGCAAAATGTTGTCCAATACTGCCGCGCTAAGGAAATACGCCGTATGAAAATTCGAGAGGTGCCAAATTGTCTGCGATAAAATGTTGATTTTTGAGGAAAGTACGAATATTTTTCCTTCAAATTTTCAGGGCTATAGGTAAAACTGCGAACAAAATTATATAAAAAAATTGGAAAGAAAATATTCATCACTGTACCAGGAAATTCGCGTTTCATCGAAGGAAATTTGGCAACGGTTCAAACAGTGTTTATCCTTAGCACGGCAGAATAGTCTATAAACTGGCGCGGCGTCGCGTCTTTTAGTACATTCAGATGTTCGCCTTCACTGTGCATTGAGTAGGCAATTTCTCGACTTAGGAGCGCGTAGATTTGTATCAAGTTCGCCGTACTTTTTCCCGCCATTTTCATGACCCTTGATCTTCATCGCAAGATAGCTTATATTTTCTGGAGGGAGCCAAGCAGACTTCTTAAGAGCTAACCCCTCACCCTGAGTTTCGCCAATGGAGACTACCGCACACTTGAAAAGAAATTAAGTGCTAAAACAAGATTTTCGGTCGAAGCTGCAACCCTCGACACTGGCAGATGTCTGAAGGAAGAATGCGGTGCATTAAACTGTCCTGCGGTTCTGCCCGCGACCGCCGCGGAATGTGTGACATTGCCAGAACTGCCAGCGCGCTCCCTCGAGTTATTAATTATATAATTTAAATAATATAGCATCTGTCACGCTTCGAGGATGACTGCACCGCGGTCCTTTTCCTCGCGGGACGCCAGGGACTTTTTTTCCTCTCCGAATTCCGCTTCTCTTGCCAACAGTGGCATGGCGTGCTATGCGATATATCGATTGATCTGTCATTTAAACTTACGAAAAAGGATCAATAAAGAGGTCATTAAGAGATCAATAAATCCGCGACGTGCACCAAAATAATCGATTCTTTACCGCAGCTTCAAATGGGGGAAAAATTTACTATCGATCATTCGCACGCCGCGTCACTGCTTCCCAAATCGTCACATCCCTGCAACGACAGAATTCAATGGTGAGGAAAGGACAATGGATGTGCAATCAAGGTATCTATCGGGAAGATGGGTTTGAGGGTAAAAGTTTCGAAGGTAAAATTGGACTTCGCAGGTGATATAGAACCGACAATTGTTTCGGGATTCGTTCGTGTTCTGAAAATTGGCTTAATGTGTAATCTGTTACATGTACTCGTATGACACCGAGAGCTGCGTTGCGACTTAAACACCAGACTGAGCCGAAAAAGAATCCAACCAATACTGCTTTATATTGATTGGCTAACTCGGAAGTTTAGTGGATTCATCCATTCTCATCGATATAATGTGTTCATATAAAAAAATGAAATTCTCTTCAAATCAAAAGATAGGAACTGTTAAGGCTAGAAATCAATGTCCTCAAAATTGTTCTCCTCATTTCCTCTAAATAAGAGACTAAATAAGATGAAGGAACTGAAACGTTCGGACTTTTCGAACAGGTATTATTTGAACGGATTCCCGGAGTGACAAAACGGTTCTTCGCTCAAACGAATCATGGGAATCCGGATCCTTATCACGGGTATACAAACACGGCGATTCGGTTACATGCATCGCGCGATACTTAATCGTTCAACCATGAGTTTAAAACGCATCAACCACAGAAGATGTGCGTTACGTGCTTTTGCAGATTCCTAGGGTCACAAACACGGCTATTCGGTCGGACGCATCATGCGATTCCGGATCATACACTTGTGAGTTTAAACCACACAAAGCCTGGAAGTTGTGTGTTACGCGCTTTTTGCAGATTTTTAGGGTCACAAACACGGCTATTCGGTCGGACGCATCATGCGATTCCGGATCATACACTTGTGAGTTTAAACCACACAAAGCCTGGAAGTTGTGTGTTACGCGCTTTTTGCAGATTTCTAGGGTCACAAACACGGCTATTCGGTCGGACGCATCATGCGATTCCGGATCATACACTTGTGAGTTTAAACCACACAAAGCCTGGAAGATGTGTGTTACGCGCTTTTTGCAGATTTCTAGGGTCACAAACACGGCTATTCGGTCGGACGCATCATGCGATTCCGGATCATACACTTGTGAGTTTAAACCACACAAAGCCTGGAAGTTGTGTGTTACGCGCTTTTTGCAGATTTCTAGGGTCACAAACACGGCTATTCGGTCGGACGCATCATGCGATTCCGGATCATACACTTGTGAGTTTAAACCACACAAAGCCTGGAAGATGTGTGTTACGCGCTTTTTGCAGATTTCTACGGTCACAAACACGGCTATTCGGTCGGACGCATCATGCGATTCCGGATCATACACTTGGATGGCATTTTGCAAAAAGGAACCACTAGCATTGCAATGATGCTAAGATTGTGCAACTACATCCTTTGCGATAAAATTGCGGAAATCGTGAAAAACTATGAAATTCAGATGGTAATTTTTGTCTTAAATTTACAATTTTTAGCAAGTAAAATAGAAACTATTAATGGATAATCGGGTTTTTCCTCCAAGACAAAAGGAGTTGCACAATCTTAGCAACATTGCAATGCTAGTGGTTCCTTTTTGCAAAATGCAATCCACTTGTGAGTATAAACCACACAAAGCCTGGAAGTTGTGTGTTACGCGCATTTTGCAGATTTCTAGGGTCACAAACACGGCTATTCGGTCGGACGCATCATGCGATCCCCGATCATTCACTTGTGAGTTTAAAACACACAAAGCCTGGAAGATGTGCGTTACGCGCTTTTTGCAGATTTCTAGGGTCACAAACACGGCTATTCGGTCGGACGCATCATGCGATCCCCGATCATTCACTTGTGAGTTTAAAACACACAAAGCCTGGAAGATGTGCGTTACGCGCTTTTTGCAGATTCCTAGGGTCACAAACACGGCTATTCGGTCGGACGCATCAAGCGATTTTGGATCATTCACTAGTGAGTTGAAAACGCACAAAGCCTGGGATATGTTCGTTACGTGCTTTTGCAGATTTTTAGGGGTGCATAAAAGTTGTTCGATGGAACGCATTACGCGATTCGCGCTCTTTACGCGCCAACTTCTTGCCGTGATATCCCTGAGTGGCATTTGATCAGAGCCCTCTCTGAAAACCAGCGAATGATTTTAAACCATAACGGATCAATTCAATTGCTAGTAAGTTGCTCTATGTGATTCGACTTATTTCTTTGGGATTTTCTTGTATTCATAATGGGTACACTATTTGGGGGAGCTTCGGAGTTTCGTTCGAGTTCGACCGAAACGTAATTTTGTGGAAGAGTCGTAAGGTATAACATTATCTCTGAAACATGACATTTTAGGCACGGAACTGCGATATTATTAAGGGTGTATGACTTCAACCCTCCGGCTGAAATTAGTCGGTCCAGTCCGTAAATTTTCGGGAGGAGCGTAGCGTAAAGGGCCGAAAATGGAGGGGAAATCCTCCGGTGGAATCGCGGCTGGGAGCAACAGCTGCAAAATATGTGCGCTGCAGCGTGGAGCGGCTTTGCCAACAGCTATTGCATCTAATCCACGCATTTTTCATTCGTCCGGATTCGAGGCTTGATAAATCGCCCCGCGCTCATGATTGATACAGATACCGCAACCGAGTTCATTTAGCTAAATCGCCTGCTTACGGATTTTCAACGGCCACCGTTGCTATTTCCACTGTTAAGTTCTGCTCGATTCGCACACAACAGCAAATTTGGATTGCATTTTGCAAAAAGGAACCACTAGCATTGCAATGATGCTAAGATTGTGCAACTTCATCCTTTGCAATAAAATGGCGGAAATTGTGAAAAACTATGAAATTTAGATGGTAATTTTTGTCTTAAATTTACAGTTTTTAGCGAGTCAAATAGAAACTATTAAGGGATAATCAGGTTTTTCCTCCAAGACAATTTCCAAGTTGCACAATTTCAGCAACATTGCAATGCTAGTGGTTCCTTTTGGCAAAATTCAATCCATTTATAAGTCGGACTGCTGTATTACATCCGAAATAGCTCAGTGCACTGTTAAAAATCGAGGAGCTAAGTTCGGTGCCGGAGTCTACAAAGCGCCCTCAAACCCTCGGTGATATGAACGCGAAGTGAAATTAGCACCGTAAAAGCGTTATGATACTCCGCGACAAGAGTACATTCCGCTCCGTAATAGTGCAAGTCACTCCGTAAAAGGAGAATACATGCTGCTCCGCATCCATAACACTCGTGATTTTGGGTGCTTTATAGACCCCGGCACGGAATTCCACTCCAATATGTTTTAAGAAAGTGAGCATAATCAGGGATATTTTTGATGAATCGTTAAAAATTTAAATTATAAAACTATCATAACGGGCGTAACCTATTGATTCACGCAATGCGTGATATCTTCCTTTCTCTCTCCCTTACTCATTTGAAAAAAATTTAGTTAATCCATCATTTTCTCCCTTAGTCTACGGGAGCCACTCATTTCAAGCAATAGGATCGCTTCATACTCCGTATGACTTCTTTGTCTAACGATTTGTCCATCAATTTCAATAATCAGCCCGCTAAAAAGCAAAAAAAACAAACTCAGCTTTTACCTTTTTTGGATATCCAAAAAGCTCCAGGACACACCACCAGTCCGAATAAGCTCTCTGCAACATAAAACAAATTCTCGATTGTTATAAAGCAATTACAGTCATTGGCCGACAGATCCAAGTCGTAAAATGCCAAATGCGCAAGCTTTAAAGCTGTTTAGCTGCATGTCGAGACACAACGGCTCAAGCTATATTTCTCTATTTGTGATAGTCTGCTATTTTAATAGCGTACAGATCATCGTTTCCCGGACGAAGGAACCTAACTCCATTCCGAGGTTGGAAAATTGCCTCGGACAGTTCAATTTTTTCCTAAGAATATACCTGAGGAATTTTTGTCCAAAATTTTCCTGATCCGCTACGAAATCAGAAGAATAATCAGTGACAATTTTAGTCAGAATTGAGCAAGATGGTCCTGGCAAAAATACCGTTTGTGAGAGGAAATTTGGTGACATTAATACTTAGTTACGTTCTTTCGTGGGAAGCGTGGAGACGATCTCAGTTTTATCTTGGGCAATGCATTTGTTCAGGAATAAAAGGACACGAACTTAAATAACTTTCCTATTGTGTTGGATACTTAATCGGATTATGAATGGTTTTTTCATGTAAAGAATTCAGATGAGTGGAGCGGTGCAGTTTTAATGGTTCTTTCGAAAACCAGGAGCCCGAGCCTCATTAACTGACGTTGTTCGAAGACAGCAAGTCTAAGGTTGAACAGTTATACACCTCAAGACTTAGGGCTGGAAAAAAAGTTTCCGATGGTATTGAGAAACCAGAAAAAAGAGAGATTATCAGCTTTGCAAGAATTTCACTTGACATTTTCATGCAATGTACCTTTCAATTATAAATTGGACTGAGTTCCGAAGACAGGAATCAAGACACCAAAATCGAAGCGAGAAAAAGATATTTTAAAGTAATTTCTCCGTTAGATGCAATACTTGAGCCAGAGTTTAATGCCTTTGCCTCAATTAGAATATTTTTTCTGCAAATTCTCGACGGAGAACTCATGCGGCTGGATGAAGTTTAAAACTGCTTTAAATTGATGTTTTCCAAAATTTGACTTAGATTCTTCATTCTTCACTCAGTTCAACTATCTTCAAAAGAAAGGGCCTCAAAAATTGCTTAAATTTACACCATGTCTAATGGTCCGTTGCATCTTCCTACCGCATTTTTTAGGTGTTTCCTCCCTTACTAAGCAAATTTTGCATCCTCAGCACAACTTTTTTCATGCCTTTCAAATAATTTGGCTTAGAATACGGCAATTTTATTATTTTCGACCCGAGTTGAAAAAAATGGCTCCTCTGGAATACTTCCGTCCGCTCATCGAATTCCTTCTCCCTTGGACGGTCACCGGTGGCGAGGCGGGAATGATCGATTATCGATATTTCCCCATTTAAACCCATGAAAAAGAATCGATTATTACGGAGTTCGTTGCGAACACACTTTTTATCGATCCTTTTCCACAGGTTTAAACGGTAGATCAATCGATGTATGTTAAAGAACGCCACGCCACCGGTAACTCATGTGAGAAAAATTGTTGTTCATTCCCATCTGCATTCATATTTGAAGTTTACGGTCCCTGCGTGAGTATATTTTTAATTAACAAATGTTAGAAGAGAGCATTACTCTTCGGCTGAAAATAAAGAAAGGCTTAAAAATTCCTCGCCACCGCTGCATGAGCGAACCGCGAACAACTTGATGATTGAATCTGACCTGCACCCGCGCAGCTACCAAATCGCGGCTGAAATCAGAGACAATATTTTTAGACCCCGCACCGCTATCTACCCAGCGGGCTGATTATTGAAATTGATAGACAAAGAATCTAATGCATCCGAGTCAATTTCGTCATGAGAAATTACCAAATAAAAGCATCCTTCCTTCTTCATTCCTTCAACTCTTTTTTCTTCCTCCTTTTCATCGGGCGAACACTGTCGTGCTAAGGAAGAACGCCGTATGAGCCTTCAGTCGTTGCCAAATTTCTTTTGATAAACACGAATTTTTTCGTAAACAAATGAATATTTTCCCTCCAATTTTTCAAACAGTCTGGTTCGCAAATTCCTCTAAAGCTCCTGAAAATTTCAAGGGGAAAAATGCATAATTTCCCGTAAAAATAAACATTTTATCGGAGGAAATTTTGCAACTCTCGGATGTTCATACGGCGCTTTTCCTTAGCACGGCAGAACAGGGGAGGGCGTATACGCCCTCTACGCCCTTCTTTTTGATCCGCCTATGCCAAAAAACCCCTATCAACAAGAAATATTGGTATTTTTCAGTCCATTGATGTATTAAGTGCTAAAAATGTCATTTTTATTGAATATTGGTCCAATGTCATCGTTACAATGTATGGTTTCCCTGCAGCTCGGAGAGCTGCAATACCAACTGTAGACTTTTTTCGGTACAACTTTATTATGTTGACCCATAGAACACGCTTGTGCAGCTGACAGTTAGCCTTATTGGGACCACCTTATACATCATCTGTAGCTATAATCCATCCCAAGGAAAATACCCAAATTTAAGCAAACGTGGCAACGCCACCGCTCAATTAAAAAGCCGGGAAGCCGGGGAAGAAACAATGTAGCCGACGGACGAATCCGTGGTAGCAATAACTACTCAACTAAAAGTCGCGGCGAAGTGATTCGACTGAGAAATGAAGGTGCTTATTGTCAGTCGCGTGGAGTCCGAGCGAGTTCTTTACGGACGCCAATAAAAGTTAATGATGTGTTTGAATATCGTCCTCCCCCCAGCGGGAGCACCGCCCCCCGGCCCCCTTGCGGTGCGTGCTTCATTCAAGTGTCGAAGTGCGCCGGCGAAAATATGACGCTTCGCTTTGGCGCGCGTTTCGGCTTCATTAGCGCGCCGCGACGCCGAAATGTCGGTGATTACTGTCCGTTTAAGACGTCCTGCTCTTCTGCTCGCTTCAAGTGTGCCTCAGCGTGAGCCACCGTTTCTACGTGTCTTTACGCACTTCAAAGCTCAAGCGAAAATGTATATACAGTTGGCTTCCTGTGTTTGATTGAAATATCATGCTCAGGAATGCTTTTTCGCCAAGCCGACCGACTGACGGAGAGTCTCCCCGGCAGTACACAAGTTTACTTTATGCGCTGATTTCTGAGAAAACGCATCCCGCTCGGTTGTTTTGACTTGAGAATGTGGCGGGTTTCACGCGAGAAAGAACGCTTTCTCCTGTCGGGTGTTTTTTAATTTTTTTTTTAAAGACGTGCAGCGTTCAACACAGCAAGCTTCTGTGGTTAAGTTACGCGGAAAAAAACACATTCTAGTGATTTAATTTCCAACCGGAAAAAAAGGCGAAAAAATGAAGCAATTTGCTGATACTGCAAAACCGAGATTGACTCGGTTTTTCGCCCTTTTTCCGGTTTAAAATGAAATCCGTCATAAATTTCTAAACGTTCTGGGATTTTCAAATTTGTCGTTTGTGTTGTTGTGGAGCCTTTCCCTAGATTAAGCTGTTATTTTAATACGTGCTTTGGCTGATTTAGTTGATCTCATTTCAAAGCTTTTAAGTTTATAATGATCGGAAATCATCCAATACGAGAAAACTATATAATGACGAGAAAATGTAGGAAAAAATAGCAATTGGTATTTTTTGAGACAAAAAAGTAAATAGTAGCCGAAAGCTATTCCACACATACATTTTTTTTTAAAAACTACCCTTATAAGGGTCTAACAGACCCAGGTCAGTCATGCTAAGGTTTACACTTTATCTTACGCTTTTCCGATACGCTCAACGTGATTATCCTGTAATTTTTTCTGTAGAAACTCTGTTTAATTTGTTCTACTTCTAACGCGCAACAGACCCATCGGGCGTGGTGACGTGGTGTTGAACTTAAACAGCGCCAAACTGACCGCAGTCCCCAAAACCGCGTTCGGGCTACGCGGGGCGCCAAACCGCAAACACGGGCGAATCCTCAAATCGTCCCCCCTCTGCGTAAAGGCGTACCTCAATTTCCACGTGAGCCTTGTTTTACATGTAAATCCACGCTTCCTGGGGCTCATAGAGAATTACAGATACACCCTTGCATCAAAGGAGCGACGAAATGAGCGGTCACGGGCCGTCATTTTGATCGTCGCGTGGGTCACTCCGCACAACTGCCTAACTCCCACGCAATCTCCGTGCAGATGCGCGGTTTCTGATTAGGACACGAGCACAAAGGGAAGACGATGCAGCGACCTGAGCCGATAAACCGGAGCCGGTAAATTACGTGTGCACTTAATTCACGGCGGAGCTCCGTTGTCGAATCGGACTAGATTTTGCAATAAGGAACTACTATTTCTTGCTAATCTCAAAAAACACGTATCTCCATATGAAAGCTGATAGAATATACGTTGATTCTAAAATAAGCTAGACATTGCAGTCCTCTAACGCAAAATCTAGTCCTATTTTGATCGCCGCGCCGCACAGTAGAGCCAACACTGGAAAAAAAAAACACATTGGATCTAGAGTCTAGACTCTTGAAAACATTGACAAGAAAAAGGACTCTTGATTCAGGCAGATTTAAGCTTAAATCAAAAGGAAATCCGCTTAAATTAAGAGGCTTGGTTCTTAATTTAAGCTTAAATCTGATTGAATCAAGAGTATTTTTTCTTGTCCATGTTTTTAAGAGTCTGGACTCTAGATCCAATGTGTTTTTTTTTCCAGTGAATGGGAGAAGTCACACATGAAATTTCGACAAAAATTGTAGAACTTCATGTCCGTTTCATCACAATTTTAATTTTAAGGGGTGCTTTTCACAGAAAATTTTACGATAAAACCAATTAAACTACTTTTAAAACATCAAAATTTCACATTAATGAAGATAAACGCTTTTAAAGTTTTTAAATCATATCCGACCTCTCCAATTGACTCGATCCACCGTGCGCCGCGAGGAGGCTGTCAAGTCGATCAATGCCAAAGAGGGAAAAACTTGGGAAATGGACAGAGTGGACCTTCCGACATTTTCAATGTAAATTTGAACCAATTAGGCTTTGGTGTCATGGTAAGCGAGAGGTTTGAATTTACCAACGCAGAAAATATCGATGTCTCATTCATAAGTTAGAGGTGGAAAGGGTTGATGTGTTTATTATGTTCTATGTGAAATTTTGATGAGGTGATACTTGGTATAGGCTGCATTTTTCATATCATTTTGTCGTCCATTAGCGTTATTTTATGCTAGCAAGCGAACGAGTTTTGGGAGAAAAACCATCCCCAGGGAACTATTACGTCAGTTTTTACGACTGGTAAACGCTTACGTCTGTATTTTTATGTACAATGGACCCCAAGATAAGGTATGAATTAAACATCTATATGTCTATATCTATGATGGACGAATCCTTGTCAAAATTTCGCGCAGACACGTTGAACATACCCACAACTTCAAAAATCAAGTTATACAAGATAATTAAACGTTTGCAGATTACTATTTAAATGATAAATTCAAACTTCCCGCTCAGTAAAAAACCATAATCGATGTAAGTCATGTCAATCATTAGAAACCATACACTGGAAAAAAAATGCGAAAAGTGCGATACAAATTATGGAGAGCGTAAATTGACGTTAACAAAAAACTTTTTTCCTGATACATGAATTGGATTCATTGAAACATTTTGATGCATCCATCGTATTCTACATATAAAATTTGGTTCGGAAACATACACCGCGGTACTGAATTCTGAAGTCTGTCTAGTTGTCCGTTGTTCATATGCATAAAGCTATTTGCAAGTCTACCACCGAACGAACAAAATTACCGTGCCAAGTTTCTGTTCATTACTTTATTCGTGTGAGCTGAGATGGCTGTATGCTGCTATTTTCAGGTCATGGTTATGTGAACAGATGTGAATCAGGAATCCTCTGCTGTTCTACTTGAATCAGTCGATTATGATACCTATCCTAATGGACCTTGAGCCCCGTAAGGCGGCATGTGTTCTAGAGTTGATCAAATAATCGTCACAGTGGTTTTGACGAGGAACGATTCAATAATGTAATAATGAAAATGAGGGAGAATTGGACTTGATTAAGCCGCGAGGATCTGCGTACGCGGACTTCAGACAGAATCATCATCCGGCTCATTGGCATTCTTCAGCAGATACGCGTTTTATTCATTTTATTTATAAATAAATTTATCTCGCTCAAGCACGCCTAATTCATGAAAAACTAACACAAAAAAGAACTGTGACGGGCCCGCTGTGATTAACCAATTCAATTTTATGTAGGAGTGGGGACAAAATATAATTGAATAGCGCTTCATCCAGAAAGCAAGAGGCGACGTTTTCTCTTGAAAAGGGAGGGTGAAAATTCTCTGCAGTGAAATTATAGGTTGAAAAGGCTGCTCAATTTTTAATCTGGTCTTTGCCAATAGTAATCGCAAGTAATCCAGCATCTTTTAATATTGCTAACAGTTTCCACAAAGGTTTTTCCGACTAAGTGCGAGACAAACACTTCGTGAATGTTCAAATAGCGGAGGATTCTACGCGGCGATTTGTGATACAAATATTTTAACTCTGGTGTGAGCAATGAGGTATCGCGCAAAACTGAAGGCGTTTACGACTGACAGCAACAGTTATTTGCCATAAGGCCTTTTGACAAGATCAGTGTGATAAGCAAAATATCTCATTTTAAGGCGAAACAAATAGGTGCGTGCGTTTTAGCTGCAAGAACCGGTTGCAAAAAGTCGATAAAACGGCGAAAACCCGCCGAATATCAGGTTACTCGCTGCGATCGGACATTTACTTTCCTGATCATCCGATGGAAACTCAAAGCCAGTGATGACGCCAGGTCTGCTCTTCAAATGTCAAAGAATCCTCCCAATATGGTCGACCAATTTATCTCCGACTGTATAAACGAGAGCCGACCAACCGCATGCGAATAATTTATCGGAGCTTTTACCGCCGAAAATTCGCCGCCTGGCGAAGACAATCCGATGACCACTGATTAGAAGTCGACCGCTTAACTGGACGCTCAGTATTTCGGCCGCGTCCGAGACCCATATACGTCAAAACTGTTGAGATTTCAATTCCAGTTTCGCGCGCCGTTGCAAACTCGCTCGATGATAAACTGTGAATTTTGGTAGAAGGGGCCACTAAATGAGGTGCGAACTTCAGCATTCTGAAACGTTTAAAGATTCAACCAAAGTACCGAACACGAAAAAAACATTGAAAAATGTGACTCGAACTGAAGGTAACAAGCTAGTAAAATACGGCTGAGTCCACACAACTTTATGGAAAAGAAAAGTCAAAAAGGTCAAAAATTTCAATTAGGGTAAAAAAAAAATTCAAAGCACGGAAGGACCTATTTCAGAGGATTTGTGATCCAAACTTCGACAAAAAGTTTTCGGATGCACAATCCGATATCCGTATGAGATTTCCATTTTGCGGGCTGATTGTTGAAATTGATGGACAGAGCTATTGACGAAGAGGAAATAATGAGTATGGAGCGATCCTCCTCGTTAATTTGGCTGGTTCTTATAGAGTAATGCGGTAAATGATGGACTAACTAAAGGGTCTCTCGTGAGTTGCCGCTGCTCAGTCTATCACCTCCCTCGTTTGTCTATTGCAACCACCCGCGTACACCAATAGAATCTCTCCATATCTGTTTTGTCTTCTTTGTCCATGGCTTTGTCTATCAATTTCAATGAGCCCGCAGAGATCCATATGACCTAAACTTTGAATCCTATACAGGAAGTATTTTTGTTTGTGTATTCATAGTTGTATCTTAATTTTGGGAGACTCTACACGATTCATTCTGTGAGTACGGGAGGTTTGTGGATGTATTTAACATAGAGCATGGGGTTCAAGTGTTTCGAAAAAATGACAAAAACTAAAAAAAACACAATATATGACCTTGCAATTCTTTAATATTTACTCTTTCGAGGAGTAACTTTTATAAAATTTTCTTGAGGCATTGTCAAATGTTTCTTTTCTATCTTGTTGAATCTTCCAAACAGTAGCGATATGAATGTCCATTTTTCGAAAAATAAAATTTTGGCGTAAATGTTGGTTCCGCGGAGTTGAGGTACGTGTTTAACTATTTTCATCATGGTTCAGTTCCGCGCCGGCAAGTTTATCTTTAAGAACGCATTTAGCAAAAAGAAACCACTGCAGTTACAGTGTTTTCAAAATCGTGGAACTTCTTCTTTTCCTTTAAAAATACTCAATATATGTACAGTATTAAAATTTACACAAAGATTTCTCTTTAAAATTAAGAATTTCTTATCCTATAAGCAGAAACTATCTGCTATTCTGGGAGGCTTTTCAGATAATTATGAAGAAGCAACATTTTTACGACACTGTAATTGCGCTGGTTCCTTTTTGCTAAATGTGCTCGACTTAACAGTCTCGCGATTTCCCTCCCGAAATCATCTCCGACCAGACAAACGAGGCTTGAAGATACTACAAAGAGCTTGCGTAATAAGAAAACTTTGGAGTAGCTAAAACTTCCGCATTAATGTTGAGGAGACTTCAATGAGATACCAGGAGGATTCCCGGTTGCGGTGGTTTAAAATTAGTGCGTTACTGAAGAATTAAAGGAGACATTAGAGACACTGCCACCGGCGGAAATTGGGCGAGTGCCAGCTTTGAAGTAAATCTCAATTCAACGAATTCTTAGACGCGATAATATTGTGTAAGGGGGCACAACAAACTTCAACGATTTACATTAAACCTTGTTTAAATGTTTGCGCCTCTTTTAAAACCTTTAAGAATGCTTAAGTTAGATCTATGGAAATGGTAGTATTCGTATGGTAACAGGGAGATCAAACACAGGAAGGAAAAACAATAGTGATAGTTGATAGTAAAAAAAAAAAAAAAAAAAAAAAAAAATTTTTTAAACCACAAAAAAATCTTTTTTGCGCCTTCCATGCAATTCGGAAAATATTACAATTAACAAGAAACAAATAAGGATGAGTAAATACGGATAATAAAATATAAGATAATTTACAAATTTTGTATTATCTCCAGCTCGATTTTGTTCACATTGGGTCATATTATGAGCAGATTAAAAGGCCCGAAATTAGAGGACCGATAAAAAAAGCGGCAGAGACACGGATGTGCTCTCCCTGTAAAGATGCTCTAGGAAAGAGCATACTTTTCATGGACGATCTGACAACCCCGATGCGGCTATGTTTTTTAATCGATCTGATTAAAATCGATTTATAATCGGAGGGAGCCTATTGGGGAGTAATGGGCAAAACCTGTCAAATCCTATGAGTGTCGCGATGATTGACAGGTCTTTTTTGTTGGTGGTTCCGTTTCTCTTTTGGGGGCAACATGTCATTTCGGTAATTAGCGACATTCCGAAAGCACACTTTCAGGTTTTATGGAGCGCTATGCCCAAATAAGAGTTTCATCCTCCAGTTGCTTGCTTTGGTCTCGTGGGGCCCGTTGTTCTGCCGTTAAGCGAAGAGAGCATTAAGTGAATTCTGTATGAGCCATGGTTAGCACATGCTTTTATGTGTCTCGAGGCTCATCTCAGCATGCACTCACTGCTCTCTTCGCTACCAGGGCAGCGTTGTTGTCTGCTAAGAATAGCTGTAAAATAAAGCGCCCTGGCGGGCGACTGAAGGAAAGTTCCACCGATCACCAGCACAATTCTACCAATAAAATAAGGGTATCGTATGCCATCTACATACAGAGAATCTTTAGAGAACCCACAATAAAATATTTCCATGGTTAGAAAGTTATATTTTCGGGAGTCAACACTACACCACACTTCCCGCCGAATGTTGCTTGGTGAGCGACGTTTCGAATGATCTGTTAAGTAAAAGAGACTTAAATCCTCGTGAATTTCGTAGTTTTCAGGACGAAGAAACGTAACTACATTCCAAGGTTGCATAGGCGGATATCCAGACTCTGCGAACGGGAAGAGGGCGTGGGAGGGGGGGGGCGTACGGGCCTACACCCCCTGGATTTGCCTATGCAAGGTGGCAAAATTGACTCGAGCAATTCAATTTTTTTCAAAGATACACCTGCTCAGCGTTTGTCCGAAATTTTTCTGATATTTGCGTAAGATCAGAAGTAAATTAGTGTTTTCAGTTAATAAAGTCCAAGGTCCTCCTCGTGAAAATGCAATAAACGGGGGAAACTGTGGCCAAATTGGACGTATTTCTGTCAAACGGAACTATGTGCATTATGACGTGAGCCCTGTTATGCACATATGCTTATGGGTCTCAGGGCTCATGCCTTAATGCACATAGTTCCGTTTGATAGAAATACGTCCAATTGAAATGCAGTAACGTTCCTTCGTCTGAGTTACGACGATTTATTTGCGTCTGCGTTTCATGCGTTTAACGTAATGGTCGATTGGCGCGGCGGAGGGAATATGGAGCAACTTAAAAATTTACCTCGCTAAAAACATTTTTTTTTTTTTTTTTTTAATAAGTCATCGTAAAATCAACAGTATTCATTTTTTATCAAAACTATTATCATCATTCTACATTCCATTCGGTGTTCGCAGGGAATAATCCTTTCTAATACCACGTTACCTTGATTATGATGGTGGGAGAGTGTACGTCATTCATTGAAAATATTAAGTTGTCGATTACTTCAGTCTTCATTTTTATCGCTCTTTGATCATCAATAAGATTTTTAATATAAAACCTCGCTGATTGCTCCTCATATACGTGCGTATTGGTGTCTGTTTAAAACTGAATACCGAATGTTGCAACAGAAATTAATCATAAGGATGGATGTGCATTTGATGATCAGCTTTAGGTTACAGGAATATTTCCTGCATTTTTGTTTGTAAGACTTAAGGCAATCGTGCGTTTTTGACACCTATATTTAGCATTGAGAATTTATGCTCCGTTTTATTTTAAGAAAAGAGACTTCATTTGCATGTGTTACACTTCTAACACAGGAAAAAATGAAAGAAACTGGTCCGAAACAAAATCTTATTATTAATGGTTGGTTAGACATGAGGTGAATTGTTGGCGGTGTAAAGACGATTTGTTTTGAGGTGACCTGAAATGTGTCCATAATCCTCTTCTCACCTTTTTTTCTTAAATTCGCAGAATTTATCAGAAAAACTCGTGATGTTTCCAACGGTAATCCAAATATGTGGAGACAGGACGTAGAAGATCCCTCTTCTTGGCGCATAATATGAACACTTCGTCACCCTCGACTAGCGAGGGGAATGTAGCCGATATTCGTCAAAGTTTAACACCTGTGCAAATAGATGTTGATGACAAAAAGTATATAGAATCTATATAAACTGCACCGATCCGCTTTTTGATGCTATCGAGTTTGAGACATAGGTTAAAAAATACTTTATACTATTTTACGCTACAACCATAAAAATGGGTAAAATATATTTTTTCTTTCAAATTTGGCAATTCTCAGCTGCAACGCGTTGAAATTGAAAGAAATGTCAAGTCTAAACATAGATACCTCACATTACCAGGTTTGCTAGTTCAAAATTAATAATTCTGAATCAACATGGCCGTTATTTCCATTTTTCCTACTGCTACTACCATGCCGCTCTTACAACGGGACGCTCCGCGACATCCAACCGCCACTGATAGCGATCCTCGCAGAGCTCCTCTCGCAAATCACATTTCCTGTCTTATTCCATCAATCCACTATTTGGCAGGACGTTTTCTACGTTTTCTGCCAGGGGCCGGGGCCCAATCTCGAATCTTCCTAAGCAACCCATCATCTGACACCCTTCGCACTTGCCCATTTCCCTATGCATTTTTCCTACAGCTTGAGAGAATTTATCTATGTCATTTTGATGATATATGCTTCAAATGGAATTCAACTGCGCACTCTTTGTATTAAATAAAAAATATCTCAAGACATTGTCAATCCAAACATGAAGATTTCAAATTTCATACACTTTCATCAACTATGGGGGTGGATTAAACATTCTAAGTAAGTCGGGCTATTGTGCTTCACCCTTCACATCTTTCCTGCTTCGCTCTGACCTCCAATTCCGAACACTTGGTATTACACGTCAAATGATAGAAGTCCTCCGAGGTGAGATTAAAATGCCATCCATGCAAAAATTAATGAGTTCCTTCCTTCTTGTAAATCGAAGACCTGTAAAAGCACTTTGAATGATGAATATGCGCCTGCATAATGGAGCTTCCATTGAGACATCACACTGGAAGTTGTAAGCGTGGTTTCAATGTGCCGTTTGATCATGAAACCCATAAATTTCAATCTAAAAACCACCCTGGGTAGGACCCAAATGGTTGCGTGTTTAATATCGCTCGATAAATAGGGAAAAGCGGGAGGAGGTGTCATTTACAACAGGGTTTCCAAATTTTCCCCGTATTCATGCTCCCTTTTTTCCACTTTCCTCATTTGTTTGGTCCTCTCTGGCTTTTTAAAAATACATCCCTACACAAAGAGCCAAACTTGTCGCCCTGCAGTGGAACAAAAACAGAATTATTTGTAGATCTTCATAGGGTGAACCGAGAGGAATGAGAAACCAGTTAATTGACAAGCATGAACTGGACTGGATTTTGCAATTTGGAACTATAAATTCTGGCCCGCTTTAAAAACAACGTATGTGCCATTAGTTTCCCTATGCACATACGTGTTTTTTCAAATAAGACAGAATTTATAGCTCCAAATCGCAAAATCCAGTCTAACTAACCTGCTCAGAACTTATTCTTTAGGACATTCACGAGGATTTTTTGTCAAAATTTTTAAGTTAAAACTTAGATTTTCTCGACAAGAATCACTCTCCCGAAAATATTGGTTTTAAGAATCAGGGTTCGTTTTTCTCTGGACGACCGCAGCAGGCCTGCGGGATGATCGTTGCGATTGATAGACAACGTAAATCACAAAGAAGACGAAGCAAAACTGGAGCAATCCTCTTGGTTAAAGCGCGTGTTTGCAATACTTGCAATGGACAAGGGAGGTAAGTTATAGACCTACGGCACTCCACAAGAGACTCAATAGGTAGTCCATTTTCCCCCTTGGTATATTACAGCCACCCGTTCCAACCAATTTTCATTTTCCCTTCGTCTATTACTGTGATGCCCACAAATTTCAATATCAGTCTTTAGATGTGCGCGACATAATTTTCGTGCGTTTCGTATCTGTAAGAGACTGGTCGGTTGGCTGTATATCTTATATCAATAACCGTAATGCAAACCACGTACTTTCATTGCGGCGTCTCAAAATGTCTGCTTCCCTTTTATTTTTTCGAAGAGAAAAAAACCAACTTCATCACTTGGAATTTACACAAAATATTCTGCAATAGAGAAGAGCAATCGAGTAAATTTTGAAGAAATTACCTTGACTATAGTTTTCCAAAGAAAAAAAAGTATGACAGGAAGTCTGTAGCGTCGCAAACGGAGAAACGTGGTTCCACACTTAGGGCATCGATATGATATGTTTTCTGCCTAAATCGAGTCACTTTTTTCTCCAATGAAATTCAAAAAGTATATACTAAACGTTTTTAAATACGGATGCTACTTAGTGAGCTTTTGGACTATCGCTCTCTTTTTGCGCCGTAGTATATTTGATTTATTTTGCGAAGAAAGCTCCGTACTCTTAAAGGATGCCTGTCATTCATATTATGTTGGAGTGCCTTCAATTTTGTATGATAATGTGCACCGCACCTCTGTTGCGAAATAGTTGCTTGAGGCGCCGTGGCACGCTGAGGCGCAGCGGGCGGCCGGCCAGCGCCTACAAACCTAAGGGGATACTTCAAGCATTGCGCAATGCGTGAAGTATCCACTTAGGTTTGTAGGCGCCAGTGCGCGTTTTGCGCTGGCAGCATACGCCGCGCCGCTCCACTTTGAGATAGACTCCAATATTCTAACTCTCGGAGTCAGCGTTTTTCAACTCACGATTTTGAAATGTTTGCACACGCTGCATGGATTATTCTCATTCAAATTAATGAAAAAGAAAATATGTATTAAAAGAAAATATAATATGCGCTTTGTAAATATTCAGATGGGTACGTGTCAAAGATAATTTCCAAAGCAATTTTATATTTTGTGCTTTTACTGTGCTGCAGCGTGGTGTACGCGCTATCAAAGGCTCAAAATTGGACGCATTTGACTCTAAAGGATCGATGTGCAAATGGGTTAAAACCAAAGATGGCGTGCTTCTTGGTTTTTTCCCCTCTTTTATTCATTATTGTGGAGATCTTCCGACACAACTACGCAATGTCATTGCTTGGAAAAGGTTTTACAAATATTTGCCACGTTTTAAAAATGGAAATATTTTTAAAATTAAGTCATATATCATTGAAAAAAAGTCTTAGAGGTACTAATAGACCCCCGATGGACTAAATTGACGCTCTCAGACGTTAGGGCGTATCTCAATTTCCACGTAGTTTTACACGTGGACTGCGTTTAGCAGAAAGGAGCCAAGACACACCAGCGACTGCCAAATTTAACTGGGCAATTTAATTTTTTACACAAGAACGTTGATGTGGATTCCTTTGAAAATTTCAAGGAATTTGCTTCGTACTATGCAGAAAATTCACTGAAATTTGCACAAAAATCCGCACAACGGTTTTCATGTGAAACATTAAAATGGCCAATTGAATTTGGCAATGGCTGAAGCGGCTTGGTTACTTTCTGTTAAACGCGGTCCAAAAAGGGTGATCCAGGGTTAAATGGCCAATCTGCAAGAGCGTGTTCTGTGGGCCAAATTAAGACTTTTGTGTTGTATAAAGTTTTTTCCAAAAGTGCCCCCGTCAGAACCAAGCCCCCCTCCCACAAAAAAAATTCGGAAAGTCAATCGTTTTTCCTGAATTTTGATAACGGTTGTGAACCAAATCTTATGAAAATTCGCACTCTCTTGTACTTGTATGCCCTGTATTCATAAATGATCTGAAAAAATCGAAATCTCAATTTAAAGAGGGGGTTTGAAGGTTCGGCTCCTGCAGTCTGGCCGTTTAACCCCGGATCACCCGTATAAATCAATGCTTTTGTGGCTCTTGCGGAAATCGAGATACGACCATACGCTGGAGGACCAGTGGCGTGGCGTGCTTTGCGATGTATCGATTGTTATGCCATTTAAACCTATGATAAAGAATCGATTATTAAGGCGTTCGCTGCGAACACCCTGTTTATCGATCCTTTTCCATAGGTTTAAATGACATAAAACTAATGCGATAATATCGCAAAGCTACAGCCACGCCAACAGCGCCACTGACTGTGGAGGACCGACGAAATTTCGGACGTGCACACCTTCCTCGGGGCCGGGCAGCGCATCCTCCCCTGCGTCGGGATTTATCCGCAGCGGTCCGAAGCCGAGGCAAGTGCTGCGGACGGAATAAGTAATTCCTGTGCCGGGCCATAACTCTGTCAAAGGTTTCACGTTACAGAACGGGAGACACACGGGCCCACCTTTTCCTCTTCCCGCGATCGCGATGAATCCCTAAGATTCCCGTTCCCAGTGACCCAGGCTGCCGTGCTAGAGAAGAACGCCGTATGAGCCATTAAGCGTTGCCAAATTCCCTTCGACAAATCACGACTTCTTAGACAAATTTGTGAATGTTTCTCTTCCGATTTTTCAGATGATTTCGCACGTAATGTAGAATTTGCACGCAAATTTTTTATTGCTTCATCTGAAAGTGCTTAAAGAGCTGATTTTGCAGTATTTTTTATATTTTTTTCTGCAATGAGAAATAGCATAAAAATATACTTAAAAGTGAGAAAATGCACCGCCGAGTGACGTCATCTGGCGGCATTTCCCATTTAAACACATGTATTTTAGCAGATTAGGTTATTTTGTCATATCTCCTCCAATAATTGTTCAATTTATGAACCAAAGGTATCCTCGTGTTCAGCTCACTTGGTAGCGTCCACTTAAACACGGAATTCATCAAATCTCAGACACCTGCAAAGTCTCCATTTGGACGTATTTCTGTCAAACGGAACTAAGCGCCAATTTGAGTTCCGTTGGAGGAAATTAGAATCCCGGATAGCGCGTTCTATCAAACGGAACTAAGGGCCATGGAAAAGCATTGCGAGTATAGGACGGAACGAGCAGGACGACCGTTTCTGCCGCCAATCGAAGTCCCCCTCTACCTTCCTCCCCTATGACGCTTAGTTCCGTTTAATAGAACTACGTCCATTTGATCTATAAAGTCTAAAATTGCAAGGAAAAATATTCACAACTTTCTTAAAAAATAGATATTTTCTGAGAGGAAATTTGGCAACATTCGAATGCTCATACGTCGTTTTAACTTAGCACGGCAGAGTGACCTGGGCACGCTCCACGATCCGCGACCCAACCCCGTCCTCCCTCTCCCCCCTCTCCTCCACGATGCCCGAACGTCGACGCTAATTCGCGCTTATCTGTTACACGATAGGTGTATATTTAACATATTTACATATGTTGTGAGTTGTTCTAGTCAAATTTGATTTATCCCGTCGCGAGCGGAGCCGCCCAGCTGTCGACGGGCGCGTGTGTGCGAATTATGACGGAGATCCGGTGATAAGGAGGAAAAGTTGCGGAAATCCTAGTCCCGGACCGGGACCGGGAGGCCAAGAGGCATCTCCCTTTTGTCGCGCTTTGACTAATTGGACGTATTTCTGCCGAACGGAACTACGTGCATTGAAAAATGAGCTCCGAGACCCGTGAGAATATATGCACAACAGGGCTCATGTTATAATGCGCTTAGTTCCGTTCGGCAGGAAGACGTCCAATTGGCATCCGCCGGCGGAATCGCGCATGATTTCGAAGTTTTATATTTAGGCCCAGCGAGCGGTTGCATTTCGGAATCGCTGAATACTGAATTTCTGCGGGTCGAGGGTCAACGGACCACCAGGCGAGAGATCTGATGTAGGCGGTTTTACACTGAAAAATGAGTTCACTGGAATAAAAAACACTATGGATCTAGAGTCCGGACTCTTGAAAACATTGACAAGAAAAAATACTCTTGATTCAATCGAATTTTTGCTTAAATCAGAACGAAATCCGCTCAAATTAAGAGGCTTGGTTCTTGATTTAAGCTAGATTCTGATTGAATCGACAGTACTTTTTCTTGTTGATGTTTTTAAGAGTCTGGATTCTAGATCCAATGTGTTTCTTTCCAGTGGATAACGAGAAAATCTTGCAGAGCACGAGAACTGTTGAGTCGTTTTAGAGAACTGTTTCGTATGACGTCAGGCAGTGGTTGGTGCCGTGCACCAGACGAGTTTGGTGAGCGGCACGATCCTTCTCGTTTACAACTTCATCTGCGGCTTATCATTCCAAGCTGTTTTGAAAATAAGCGTTGAGTGTCAAGTCTGGAAAGGTTTCGGGAACATGTTCGGGGGGTGTGCCGATTTAAAAGTTCCCGGTTTAATTTAAATGATTATTCTCTTTGCCCGCTCCTTGAGTTGATAGTGCTGCTACCTTTGATGCTTGATGTTTTTGCACTAAACAGTATGCACAGTTTGTTGTTGGTTTATTATCAATGTCATAGCCATATCAAAACATACCAATATATTCTTTCTACTATCTCTTTAACTTTAAACATTTAATTATCATTATCTCATGTTTTCTACAGTATCAACAGTTCGCCACGTTATTTTTCATAACATCTTTTCTTCGTGTTTCACGCCTGGTAAACCCGATCGTATCGAAGTTGTGGCCATCACTTAGCTCATATCACCAAGATCCTTTACGATACTATCAGCTTTTTCTGGCAAGTTTTTTTGTTGATATAGCATTAATATGAAGGATATAATGATCTTGAACGTGTTACCCGAACCTCATTGGTTTAATGATGTTGTGAAGTTTTGGAGCTACCGTAACTCAGCAGTGTACCTACTCTCAAATATTTCCATGTCGACCAAGACCTTCCCCCTGGGTTGTTCGCTTTCAATGTATTATTACTATGTATGTACTTTCTACTATTTCTAAGTTGTCAAGAAAGCTTTAATTTTATCTTCTTAAACAATTTTTTTTTTTTTTTTTTTTGCTTCTCCTTTAACCATTCCTGAGGTTGCCAAATTCCAGAGCAAGATGTTGACGGTTGCATGATGCGCTAGATCGCCTACCATGGTTTACTTGAGAATTGTCCTATTTTTCCCCAAACTTTCTATTAAACATGAAAATTCAATGTATTGTGAGGTTACTTTGCCGCGACAGTCCGGCCTCGTCTAGTGGTGGTGGTCCATACCAATTTTCACTTAAAAACCCCGCCGATTCCTGAGCGCTGCTCTAAAACCTACGTATTATTACAATTTATCACTCCCTGCTTGAGTTTTTGTGCAAGCGACTCCTTTGATATAATGACAGCAATTCTTCAGCTCCAGCGCAAGTCGAGTTGCATATGCGAAAAAGTGAAGGCGTTTATCGATTGTACAAACATTTCGAGGACACGGTTTGAAAATGCTAACCTGAGAAATGAAAGAAGCGAAACACGAAATGAGAACGTAGGCGGAGTGGGAGGAAGTGATTAGTTTTAAAAAAAGTTTGAACCGGTAAACTGATGGAACGAAATTACCGAACATTGGAATTTGAAAAAAAGAGCAAAAAAAAATCTTCATGACCTCTAAGTACGACTCTAATTTAGTTTAATCAAATCCCGATAAGGCGAAGTTCATCTTGTTAAACTCCCGCTCCGATGTTAATTTAATCAAGCGATGCTCCGGCTGGATAGAGCTGCTGTAAGAATTTCCGTAGAATAACAAGGGGGAGGAAAAGAAGAGGAGAAGGAAGGGATATTGAGGGGGTGGGGAGTGGGATGCACATAGCTCCCTCATTTTCAGACACTATATTAAATTTTTTGGAATCGAACCGACCGATGAAGCGTTGCAATATCGCAGTCGATTTATCGGTTGGACAATTTTTTCACGATAAGCAACTATTATTCCTGGCTTATTTCCAAAACAACATTTCAGTAATCAGATAACTTAGGTGGATTGCTGCTTTTCTGAACTAGCCTGGAAGGAAGTTCCTGATTGAGAAATAAGGCCCGACCAATGATTCAATTGAAAACAAAAATTGTCTCATTTCATATAAACGCCACACAATGATTGGACTGCATTTTGAAATTTGGAACTACAATTAGAGACAGAAAATAAGAAAAAAACAAAGCAAGAAACGAGAAAACACAAAAAACAAGAAAATGACAGAAACAAGAACATGAATGAGGCATAATGTGGAACAATTATTTTCAGTTTAGAAACGTCGTATGTATCCTTAGTTTCCCTATGCACATGAGTGTTTTTACGGATGGGCTAAAAATTGCAGTTCCTAATTTGCAGAATATAGTTCACGTGTTTAGATTTGAACGGAATCAGCCCGACTTCATTTCACGTTGCCTGATTGGACGTCATTTTGCAATTAGGAACTACAATTTCTGACTCAGTTGTAAAAGCTCTTATCTGTATACGAAAACTACTGGCAAATACGTTCTTTCTAACATTAGCTCTGAACAGTGTAGTTCCTAATTGCAAAATGCAGTCCAATTGGTTGGATTTTTCTACTTTTTCTACAATTTTTCTATTACTTTTTTTTATTTTTAATTTTTAACAGAGAACTAAGATTATGTAGCACCTTTAACTTTTTGTGAATTTATCCTCGAACACGATGAATGTACTCACAAAATTTCAAGTCTCCGTGTGGCTCAGTTTTCAGTTGAAACAATAAAACATGAGCGAATACTTGGCTACGCCTTATGCAGTTAAGTTGATTGAAGATGGATCCGTTCAAGTTCAATTGTTGGTCGGAAAGCTCTAATGCGTAGGTGTTAGCTGATAGGGAAGCAGTCAGCAATCAGCGGGGTTTCATGGTAAAATTGTAATTTTTTCATGATCTAAGGCTTAGAAGAGAAAGAGATGTAAGAGAGAGTAATAGACTGACTAAAAAAAAAAAATTGAGGAGAGCGCGCACTCTTCACCATAATCATAAGCACGTAAACGTAACTTGAGGGTTGCTATTAGTCAGTCTATCACTAACTTCTTTCATCTGTTCCAACCACCCGCCTCCACCAATCGCTCCATTTCCACCTTTGCCATCTGTGCCTATAGCTTTGTCCATCAATTTCAAGTATCTTTCTGGAGTGAGGCTGATTTTCGTTTATTCCGTTCTCTTACACTGGAAAAAAACCATTGGATCTGGAGTCCGGATTCTTAAAAACATCGACAAGAAAAAATACTCTTGATTCAATCAGATTTAAGCTTAAATCAAGAACCAAGCCTCTTAATTTGAGTGGATTTCCTTTTGATTTAAGCTTGAATCTGATTGAATCAAGGGTCCTTTTTCTAGTCAATGTTTTCAAGAGTCTGGACTCTAGATCCTATGTGTTTCTTTTTTTCCAATGTATTTCTTCTGCTAGGTACTTTCAATCGCGAAAATATAAAAACCGAATAATTAGAAAACGTCAAACAACGTCTAATGTAGTTAGGTTGATACTTCGTCCAATTATGGATGCATGTTGTCCTGAATGGCTTCTTTTCAAAATCTTCTAAAACATTATACAAGTTGTGACATGAGGAAGGTTTATCACCCTATCAGACAATATTCCAACTAGCCGTCAACCTGTTAAGGTCCTTTTTGACAAGCAGGTCCTCAAAAAAAAAAAAGAAAAAAAAAACAATAATAATAATTACTTACTTAACTCCATTTTTTGCAAAAAAAAAGAAGAAGAAAAATACAGTAAGATTAACAGCTTATTGTATTGACTAACATTTAAACAACAACTACAATCAGTGCGAACACAAAAAATAGAACAATGAGAACGGTGACACTTTTCATTTGGCTTATTCTTTGTGATCCTTGAAAATAAAATAATGAAAAAACGCTCACGGTTAGGGTGAGATATCGTTTAGAATTATAATTTAATCAAAAGAAAAACTTCCGAAAAAAATAACATTTAACAATTTAACTGATGCTCGAAGTTCCAGAATATGGAAAACGTTAATTTTATTTATCCATCTTCTTAACTTATCAGTTTTCTTATTTTGTTTTATTTTTATCTATTTCGTCATTCAGCTCTCTGAATTTTCATTTGGGCTTTATGAAAGTAAGTTTTTCTAATCGCATTAGAAATTTCACAGCGGCAGAATGCGGAAAAATATCCATCAAAATTTCTCCAACGAAAGCCAAAATGCTTAAGAACAAGCCAACACCGAGACCAATGAATGCCGATTGTAAATCATTTAAATTGAACGGCCGGGGATCTTCACTGTTCTCAGCCGTGGGCGCTTCTGACCCCATTTTGTAGTTCAAGGATTTTCCCTCTAACAAAATTCTTCGAGCATGTCCAGTCTCGAAGTATTTAGTGACCAGCTGGTTATATAACTCAAAGTAAAAAGAATTTTTCAGACTCGCACCTATCAACGGGTACGTAATAAGACCCTCCTCGATCACATGATACTCCACCCAAATGTCTTCATATAGAAACTTTATGCGAAGATTTTCTTCCGGCGTAGCTGAGTAAGGGAGACTCACTAAAAATGCGTCTTCTTCCGCCATTGTGCGCACATTCTCCTCGGCCTCTTCGAATAGGACTCCGAAAAATTGTTTCAATACCGCTCCAAACACTTTTTCATCAAAGGAGGTTCTATTAATAGAAGAGACAATCCTCTTATTCCCAGCTATGTCATGAAGGAATATGTCTTGTACGTAAAAATGATAACTGTCCGTTATTTTGGCTTTCATCGTCTCAGATTGGTTCAATTGGTTAAAAAGACTTGTGATCTCCGACTTACCATACTCATAGCTTTGAATGAGGAGGTCAGACTCCTCCAAACTCTTCAAGGAGTCAACCTCTGGATACCTAACTTTATCACTAAGCAGTGTCGTCATACCACTCAAAAAAACTGTAGAGATAATGAGCGCAGAGAAGCTGTAGATTACGAAGAGGATCTTCCCGGAAAATAGATGGCCGAGGTGTAAAGATGGCGGACTTCCGCAAATAAAGTACGCGTAGAGCGTCAACAGAGATGATGCGTTTCTGTAATAGTCGATCTCCGCATTCGTGTAGAGACGATGAAATAATCCGTGCAAACGATGGAAAATATATTGGTTGCAACAAAAGAGGACGATTGTGACGAAAATGAAGCCCCAAACAACTGGTGAAAAACTTTTGAAGATGACGAGCCCTTGTGACATATAGCTGCTGTGTGGAGCGACTATGCACAGAATACTCGTATCAAAACCGACCGTGAAGTCAAGTTTGGAATACTCAGATTCTGATACAATTGTTCCACTTGAATACATAATCATATCGAGGCCGTGTTTTAGGGCCTCATCACCGCTCAAATGAACATAATCTGGAAAAGAATAATACCGAAGGGTGCCGTTAACGGAGCTTGTGAGGTGTGTAAGAACAGTCGTCTGAAATAAGAACCAGTCACACCAAGTAGGGTGGGAAGATTCCATAAAGCCATTACACTCAAAAAAAGCTCCGGCCGTGGAGGCCATAAGCAGCGGACCTGGAGCACGGACTGGATGGGCTATATGGCACTACCGTTCGCCTACGCGCCTGACGGCCGGATTGCTACGTGCGGGGACGATGCGGAGTCCTACGGACATGAAAACCGTAAGTCGCGGCCTCGAGCGGCATAGGCAGCTTGCGCTCTAGGCGCTACTTACGGGCTGGACGGCCGGAGCTCTGCGCGCCGCCGCTGTCCGCGACGTGGTGGATTTTTTCGGAACTACAGCTGAAAATTCACCATTAAAGTACATACTTAGAAAAGAAAAACTTTCCAGCAAAGTTTTAAACATTGAGTGAATTATCTTGTGTCAATTTCTGAACAAGATTTTTTTTCTTTCCTTCTTTTTAAAATAGGTATATATTTCTTTGTTGATAGTTCATAACAATTTAGTTTCAGGAAAGTGATGGATAATTCAATGTCTAAGAAAGAAAAAGAGCATATGAACGTTAGCTTGTTGATCATGTTTCAGATATCAAGAGAGATTTGAACTCCTTGGCTGATAGTTCAGCAAGTCAATTTGAGAAAAGAGATGAATCTTAGAGAAGAGATGATGCTTATTGAGAAAGAAAATCAGCATATGAATGTTAGCTTATTCATCGTGTAGAGATATCAAGAGAAATTTTCAAAAACCTAACTTTAATGTTGCAAGCCTTCGTAGAAATAAATAAAGCACTGGGGAAGCACTGGAAGGAACAAATGTAGATAGATCAAAAATTCATGCTACCTATTTTAAATGTAGAACAGACTGTCCAAGGTATGATAAATTGCTAAAACTCATTGCAGCGAAAAATGTAAATTGAAAAATCATTTTTATCACTTGGCAGCCCGTTCTCAATAAATGTAATTACTTTCACTCAATGAGAATTCAGCATTTGTCAAAAACAAAACCTGGTTCATCCCTCAATAAAAAATACGAATGCAAAGTAGGAAATCACCCAAATGATTAACAAAGGAAAAGCACAGGCGTAGGTCTAGGTACTTACAGATTTTTACTCCTTACGACTAGAAAAGCTTCAGAATCTTGAAAATGAGGTTGAGAATATTTCAAAGTGTAAATTCAGTAGTAAAAGTTGACAAAACTTCAAGATATAACTCTCCGCAATAACTACCGGATACAATTTCCACAAAATATTAGCGAAGAAATATACCACCGAAAATTGTCACACTTGTTAAAATTGTAGATCTTCCCTTCAGCAAACTGAAGCGCGATTCACACAAAATTTTACCACTATTACAGTACACTGAGCTCCCTAGAATTGGGATATGGAATCAGAGAGATATTCACAGCAACAATGTTTGCACTGGCTCTTATCGGATAATCAACGCAGGCAAGATTGGCTTATAGCTTCCGCTGGCGGACAGCTATTTTGGCAACAGAGAAGGGAGGTGTTGGATGTCGGAGAGTGAAATACTACCTACTCTCAATTGAAAACATTTAAGTATAAGCCAGAGATTAGATTGAAATGGAATAAAAAATCAACCCAATCTTATGAGCAAACAAAGGTGGCACAATGAAGTTGCAATCGGTAAATAGACATTCTTGTGTCTACATTATCAGTATTTTAGTGTGGCGGTAATTTACTCTGTGGGAAGATGCGTGGCAGGTAATTGATTGCTTTTCTTGAATTTAAGTTCTTTCCCTTAGTAGGGGGAAAATAAGTGAATTGCAAACGAACTTACAGGAGGAGAGGATATGAGCTCAGTGTGTAGGTAAAACTGACAATTTTCACTTAACTCTCGTCGCATTTCCGAAAGTATTTGACAAGCGTTATCACACAGAACTTTAGAATCAATCGTGCACCGCACAGAATCAAGAAGGTGGTGGCGCGACTGCGGATTGCACAGGAGTTAGGGCGCTCCGCGAGAATATATGAACAATACCTATATGAAGCGTGTGGCTCATTTTAGAACTTTGACTTTTAGAAGTTTTCTTGTCCGGACTGCGGGCCGAACGCTGCCTTTTTTTAACGGTCTATTACAGAGAAGTGCAGGTAAAGGGGAATTGTGTCGATATAAAAGAAGGGGCAGTGAACTGATTAATCGGAATAACTGGTCAAACAGTGGTTGCCCATTTTTGAGAGTGATTCTTTTCGCTCTAAATGTTTTTACTTTTTTCTTTCTTATTCCTGCGATTCGAACTTGGGAAAAATCCTATGAAAACGTCCCGTGGAGCGACAAGGCCTTACCTTTCTCCTCTTGTATTTTAATCACCCTAACAAGGGGAACTGCCCAAGCTGCCGCCTCCGATCGGGCTGAAAAAATTCGTACGAATTCTTTGGATGAATTTATTTGACCCGTATTTTTTTGTTTTTTCCAATGCCCCCCAGAAACACCCCAAAAAAATTCCGGAAAGTTTTGCTTTGAGCCCTTGAGTCTATATACGCAGTATAGCAGCGTAATCTTACCGTCAGGTGGTGGCTCTGCGGCAGCGCGCTCGCTCAGTGATCCGGCGGGCCCGGGTTCGATTCCCGGGCGCCGCGCCAAATTTTTACGACCGAATTTTATATTCTCACACATTTTCACATCGATTCCCATTTGATACATTAGATCTTAAAACATCAATTAATTTACAACCATCAACGATCAATAACTTCTTCAATTTGAAGTATAGATTTTTTTTTTGGGAGGGGGGGAAGGGTCACGCGCGCGATATTCTCGCCAATCACTGTACTTTCACATTAGCAGACGACCCGCTCCGCCCCCTCACATCAACATATTTCTCCCGATCACCCGTATGCGTCATGATTTTTCCCATCATTATCCAGAAAATTATAATGAAAAATTACTACGAACATTCAAATTAAAAATGCTACAATTTTTCATAATGATTTTTTTTTTTTTTTGGATAATGATGGAAAAAATCATGACTCATACGACCGGGCGACATGACTCATGACTCATTCGGGAGAAATACGTCGATGTGAGGGGGCGGAGCGGGTCGTCTGCTAATGTGAAAGTACAGTGATTGGCGAGAATATCGCGCGCGTGATCCCTCCCCCCTCCCAAAAAAAAAAATTATACTTCAAATTGAAGAAGTTATTGATCGTTGATGGTTGTAAATTAATTGATGTTTTAAGATCTAATGTATCAAATGGGAATCGATGTGAAAATGTGTGAGAATATAAAATTCGGTCGTAAAAATTTGGCGTGGCGCCCGGGTATCGAACCCGGGCCCGCCGGATCACAGGGCGAGCGCGCTGCCGCAGAGCCACCACTTGACGGCATGAGAATGCTGCTATACTGCGTATATACACTCAAGCGCTCAAAGCAAAACTTTCCGGAATTTTATTGCGCATTTTTTGCGCGCATTTATTGCTAATTAGTTTTTGATGAGTCAATATTTTCTAAATTTCTCATTTTTAATAAATTTTCCGCTTCATATATAAAACCCTCTTTAGCATGTACAGCATCAACTTGTTTTGAATCCCCCGCCACCTCTTTTTAAAAGTCAAAGAGTTTTTAGAATCTTGTCCATCTGTATTACAGGTCGTCAATTTTTACAGCTCACAAGCTGTTCGTTAGTTCCTCAGATGTCCGATTCAATTTAGAGATTTTCAATTCTTCAATTCCGCGGCCAAAGTTTGTTTACATCATACGAGCGCCCTAACTCCTGTGCAATCCGCAGTCGCGCCACCCGTCGTTTCGCAATCTGCAGTGCACCCGAAATCTAATGCTGACAGCTCCCGTGTCCGGCACCGAACAACGACAAGCAATTTACTAGATTCTAACCTCAATAAACAACGCTGAGTGGTGGCTGCGATCGCTCCCGAATATGTTCAAGGCTGGCGGCAACTTTAAATTCACGCACTGAATAACATTGACGTAAAATATTATAATTTTCTGCGAATATACACGTAGCCGTCTCAATTTTAATCTGATGGTGACGCCATTTTCCGAAAACTGAATCTCACTTCACTGCCAACGGCCGTGGAAGCGGTTGGCTCCGATCCTGAAACCCGTAACTTACGCTCGGCTCCTAACCGGTCTTACGGCCATGAAGGCCGCGCGGGGTCCACGGGACACCGGCCACTGGGTCCAGTACTAGCTGGCGCACAGCGCGTTAACGCCGGGATCACCAGTGTCCAGAGCAACCGGGTCACAGGGCCGTAGTTTTTTTTTTGAGTGTATCTATGGACAAGTCGAAGACTACTTTTAAGGGTTTTTTATGCATGTTTCTCCATGAAAAGTCGAAAAAAGTCTCGTCGGCCTCTTCCCATTCTTGGAAGGAAATAAGATTTTCCGTGAACGGGTCGTATCTCTCGCAGCCGTTTGGATGACAAATAACAGCTTTTTGGCCTTTGAAGAAGCGCCAAAAAAATTTGAAACAGAATAACAAGGCGCCGTTCACCGACTCAGATTTCATAAGCGTTACGTTGCGGGAAGCGTTCAGCATACTCCTTTTGGTAATGTGGCCAAAACGTTTCACCAAGAAGATCAGATAGTTTTTGAAATTCCAGATTTTGCTCAAAAACAAACCTCGGGTTAGATTAAAAACTTGATCGCTCAGAATCGAGGCGTCGTCTAATTCGCGAGATGTTACGCTTATCTCCCTACTGCACTTCTTTCTTTCAGCCGTTTTCAACCAGAGAAACCTTCCATCAACTTTTATGCAGTAACGCGGTAAGACTTCCTTCTGGTATACATCCTCTTTTCCGTTTCTCATAGGGGTTTTTATCAATTTATCTTCCTGTTCAAACTGCCCCGCTCGTGAAATAGTGTAGTAAATCAAGTCTAATATCTCACTAACGTCATCTAGGGTAAAAATGATATTTTTACCATGATCAGGAACCACTAAGCTGGCAATTTTGCTGTGATTAGATATTGAAATGGTCTGGATCGATTCCTCATGCAAGGCATGAATGAAATCCGTAAAACTTGGATACGAATTCATTTCCACCACGTAAAATAACTTCACATTAGTAATACTTACAATCTTTTGACTTACGTGGAATGCAAGTGATGTGAGCAATTCCCACTCGTGTTTTTGAGGGGGTTGGAGGCCAGTATAATTGCCGGAAACGACCCGAGCAATGTGTACGAGGATCAAAGACACAAGCGTGTGCATGATCGATGAGCAAATATTCAGTTTATCACTTCACTATTGATCATTGAAACAGATTGAATCCTTAAATATACTTTGCTCATACCTTTTGAGAACAGTAAGTTCAACAATGATGATTCGGAATTGGGTTCTGAGTGTAAATGTTTCGAAAATGATCAATTTTATCATTTATTGATTTATTTTAATTTTGTTTGATGGTTTAACAGTGGATTCAAACCTTTCGATTTCACTGACAGAAAAATTAAACACCGTAACATTTCAAAAATGATAAACCAAAATGCAATAAACGATTAAACGATTATTGCATGAACGATTATCCAACTTCAACTTTAATTTTTTGTGGAACATGTTTATTGAAAAACATCTTCAAGCGTATCAGGGCTGTGGGAAGGTTTGCACATCGTTAACGTAAATGATATTGTATGGCCTCAACGATTTAGCTCGTGCATATTCTGGAAAACACTTGAATGCTCTTTACATGTTTTCAACTGTTCGCATGTATGATATACCTGCTTGATATTTTCAAGAAACACCGCTCATGCACTAGTAAACACCGCTGGACTTGTAAGGGCGAAAAATATTTCCCAAGTATTGAGTTTGATCGATCCTGACCTGAAAATAATATGAATGAAAAAATGGAGGAATTTGCGTCCAATCAGTCTTCAGAGAGCACGGAATGGTATGATGTATTATGCGGTACTATGAGGTGCTATTACCTATTATGAGGAGACACACCTTATAATAAAATTCTATAGGCGATTTGAATCCAAACGGGCTCGTTACCAGCTGAGCGCTTAAAATGGAAAAAACGGGATATTTCGTGACACCTCAATGTAGATTCATGGTTTTCTAAACACACTTATGATCCTTGAAACGTAATTCAAACTTTTTTCTCGTGTAATGATTACGTTTAAATCCATCCATACTTGCAAATGTACGATGTCTCAAACTGTATTGCACCTCGGTGGATCCTGATGACTCGTCTTAGGAGGCATCAGTATAAACTCAATGTTCGAGGCATGCATTGTGTTGAGCTACGTCAAACCGTTGTCACCAGTCGAGAACGCCTTCAATTTTGCGCGATACCTCACCGCTCACACCGGAGTTTAAATAATTGTATCATAGCTTGCCGTGCAGAACCCTACGCTTTCCGAACATTCATGAATAGACAGTAAGTCGTAGATGTAGCCAACGTGCGTTAAAATCCAGAAAACTGGAAATCTCAAATCTTCATTTCACGAAGTGTATTGTGTCACATGTATTAGTCGGAAAACCTTAATGGAAACTGTTGGCAATATTAAATGCTCGGGCTACTGAAATTTCGCGATGGTCGTGTACAACTATAAAGGTGATTCGATGGACGCCATATTTAGCGTCAGTGCAATACTCGATAGATCGCATCGATTAGTTCCATTTTTTCAGCTACTTGTCATTTTTATCGATTTTGAGATCGCATTTCTGTTGTCATGAGACTGAAAAATTCCCTAACCAAATTCGAAAAACCAAAACATAATAAAGGCAGGGATTTCCTAGAGGAGAAATATCGAAATCGATACACTAATATCGAAACTGCATTCTGCTGCGATATTTCTCATCTCGAAAATCCCTGTCTTTATTACGTTTATGTTTGTCGAATTTCGTCAGTGAATTCTCTCGTCTCGCGACAAGAGAAATGCGATCTCAAAATTCGATAAAAATCACAAATAGCTAAAACCACTGAACTAATCAATGCGATATACCGCATATCGTACTTACACAAAATGTGACGTCCATCGAATCAAAAAAGCCCGTCGTTTAAGGTCCAGATAAACCTTCGAGTCGCAAGCGCTTGTTGAGTGTGAAGCACCAACGGGCGACGAGGATTTCGATAGCTCTACGACGAGCGCTCGAAATCCTGGTTTTCTATTGGTGTTTCATTTTCAACAAGCGCTTTTAACCCGGCCGGTAGCGATTTCAGACGGAGTAGCGATCGGGCAAATGAGGCAAGGACCCTGCCTGTCGGTCGGGCTCGGGGCTAAGGGCTGCTCCGAGAACCAGGGGAGAGGGGGTGGAGGGACGTATAATTATGATCGAACTGAGGATGAGTCGGAGTGTATGGGTCGGCGGGAAATTTCATCGGAGTCACGTGACGTCGGTCCCGACCGAAATGACTTCTCCGCGGTTGTGGGTGCGCCCCCCTCCCCCCGCTCCCCTCCGTCGCACGGTGGATCGAGTCAATTAGAGAGGTCGGACATGCAATTTTCGACTAAAACCGCAAATTTTCATGTTTATTTCGTCATACATTACACTTCGAGGGGTGCTTCTAGAAAAAATTTCACGAGGAAACCGATGAAACCTCTTTGAGAACCTCAAAGTTTTGTATAAACGGAGTTGTAAAGCGCTTAAAGTTTCCAAATTTTGTCCGACTTCTCCTATTGGCTCGGTCCACCGTGCGTCGGCGAGATTCGGGGCAAGGAAACAACAAAATACGCGCGAAACAATTGCAGCTTCCCGGTTTCGGGCTCCCCCCCTCCCACCCCCGCCACGCCTCCGACTTTTAATCTCCGATCCAGCTCGGCTAGACGACACTAGACGCGCAGCTATCGGCCTCCTTCACCGTTGCCGTTAGTAACGGTGGAAAATCGGGGAGGAAAAAGAGTGCCTTCTTTTTTTAGTTATGCAATAAGAGGCCGTCCTGAAATACGTAACGCAATTTTTCGGCATTTTCGACCCCCCCCCCCCCCGAGTAACGCTTTTGTGAAGTCATCCTAACCCTTCACCACGTGAAAACGAAATGGCGTAACGCTCTCCTCAAACCCCCTCCCTTCCCCGATAGAGCGTTACGAGATTTAGGGATGACCCCTAAGTACGTATCATTTTAGGGGCGAAAAGTGACCTAGAACTGCATTAGTTAAATTTTCGCACTTTTACTATCAACGAAATGCATCATGGAGAGAAATTGGACACTGCTTCCATTTTTGAGAGCAATGTTTTATGCAAATCCCTCTGAGAATTCGTTGAATCTTGCTGGCTGTTGAAACCTTGGTTATGATTATGATACAGAATGCTCGTCCTCAAAAAAATAAAAAAAAAAAATAAAAAAAAAAAAAAAAAAATTAATCGATTAATTATTTAAACCTCTCTTTCCTTACAGTAAACTGTGGGCTAATTATTAAGTAGACAAAGCGATCGAAAGAGAAGACAAAGAGAAAACGGAGCGATCCTATGGGTAATTGAAGCAGTTGGTTGCAATGAACAAGGGAGGTAAGCAATAGACCGAAAAACGGCCCGAAGAAAGACCCTATATTGTTAGTCCATCATTTTCTCCTCAGATCCATACGAGTTTTTCATCCGAATCCCTCTCATCGTTTCTTAATTGGACGTATTTCTGCCAAACGGAATTATGTGCATTGAGACATCAGCCCTGAGACCCATAAGAATGTATGCATAACAGGGCTCACGTCATAATGCATATAGTTCCGTTTGGCAGAAATACGTCAAAGCAAGATATTCGTTAAACTCGCATGCGGGCTGGGTATTGAATTTGGTTTTATACTTACTCTCAGCACTGACCTTTGTTATTTGTACGATAGAGAAAAGATCAAAGATAGGATCTTACCTGAAACAAAAGAAATAAAAGCACCGGTTAATTTTTAGAACAAGAAACAAGATATACAACAGATGAAGGTAGGAGAGATAAATAAACATCGGGATGCCAAACGCAAGATAAATACACACATGTACACATAGATTAATTTATGCACAACGCTATAGATTCATACTGCGTTGAAATAATAAAGAGAATGCACTAATGATTTGAGATCCTTTTATATACTCCACAGGCTTATTCTTGAAATTGATACACCAAATGATGATAGACAAAAGACATACGGATGATGAAGCGATCCTATTGGTGGAAGCATACGGTAGCAATGGTTAAATGGAGATCACTTTAGTCTATAACAACCACCCGTTTCATCGAATATGATCGCTCAATTTCCCTTTTGTTCTCTTAATTTATCGCTTTATCCTTCGATTCCAGTTATCAGCCCGCTGGCTAAGAAAAACAATTCATTTCACTTCAAAGCCCCATTGATTGCTTAGCGATACATGAGGGACCGTTCATAAAATTCATCATTCACTAGAGAGGTAGAGGTGCCTGCGTTTCGGGCTCTCTACAAAGAGAGGAGGGGCGTTCAGGGTTGCGCTACGTGACGCTAGTTTGGGCGTGTAGTGCTCATGATTCGAAAATTTAAGATGGAAAATCAACATAAGCTGGTGATTTTTCATCCGAAATTCATCACAAAACGCTAATTTGAGGTGGATTGAATTGAATGTCGTTACATTTCGTACTTTCGTACTTTTTTTCGTTACATGTCGTACTTTTTTCCAAGGCGATACAGATTTATGTTACGGATGCGTTCCGGGGAAAGCTATGAACAGCCCATGGTACTTATATATTATAAGAGTTTGCCGTTCGATTTCAAAGTTTCATGATAATTTCCCCGCTGTTCGATAAAACAAACGCGAGGAAACGATGGGCAATATGACAACCGTGGTCTCATCGCCGGTTTAAACTAATGGTTTCATTCCCGAAAAGCGTCGCGGACTTCTTCCTCCTGAAACGCCCTCTAGCGCAAAAGTGTCAATTTCCCAGCATCACCCTACATTCTCTCTTTCTGTCCGTGATATCCCCTAATTTTCCGCCGTTGAACGGCCAGCAATCAAAAATACACGAGCGCATGTCCGCCGACACATCGAGAGCGAAAATTATAAACCGACACGAATGATGTTAACCGTGACGCGAGAATCGACTTGATAAGAGTGTACCACTCATTTAAAACTGTTTTAATATGATTTTAATCAATAGTATGACTTAACATTAAAAAATACAAACAGATAATTTGATTTTGTGATTTATATAAAACACTCAATGCATCACCAAGATTCGTGTTCATGGAAAATATATTAACAGTAACATAGGCAACTTAGAAAGGATTCATCTTTGAAAAAACAAAAATTGTAATCAAAATTATCAGGAACCTGTCAAAAATATTATTTATAATAAACCCAAATGAATTTAGAGCCACAGTGTCGGCCATAATTATACTAAATATACTAATAATTTGTATAGCATGATTAAAAAAGGCTGCATGATTCTCATTGAACGGTGACGAAAGTTGAGAAAAAAAAACTGTCTCTATGTAAAACGGACTCAGTCAAACGAAAAAAATCTCACTACACAAGAAGTTTAAAAAAAAAGATATCGATGTTAAAACTAAAAACTGAGTCAGCCATTGGATCTTAATGGAAGTTTGAAATCTCAAATATCTTCCCTTAAAAGATCCCTAAATAGATGCCTCCATGGCTTCACCATGCTTGCATCTGATTTGATATCAACACCTTGATGCAACTATTCGTGCTCAATGGATGCCCGTATTGCATCCTCAAAAAATTGAAGGCGCTCCAGTTTTTCTGGCTGTTGCAAGTTGTTTACACTTTGAACGACACATAAAGGAGTAAGAACACTGATCTATTGTTACGACGCCTGCAGAAACCTTTGTAATATCGACGGTGAAACTCCAAAACCACGTATCTCTTTTACGGTGTTTCAAAATCTCCACTCCCATTTGATTTTTTTTAAAAAAAATCAACGTGGATGGAATTTTCAAAAATGTTATTCAAACAAAGAGGAAAAATCAAGAAAATTTTCAAGAAATGGCTGTGGGAAGTTTATCATGTAAAAAATAGAATATGATAGGAAGTCTGCAGCATCACAAACCGAGATACACGGTTTGGGAGTTTCACTGTCAAAATGTTAAGAATAAGCAAAACATTTGTTGTCATGGTGATTGTATTTTTTCTGTACACTTTGTCTGAATATACTTTTGTTTCCCTTTTCCCTACTTCCCTGTTTTGTATCTCTTATTTATTTCTACACAAAATACCATTTGATTCAAGTGGACTCCGCTTTTTTGAACGAGAGGGAAATTCAATTTTTCCTTGGCTAAATTCAAAACGAAAACAGCCTAAAATACAGCCTTGGAGCGCAATACTTGGCTCAAAATCGGCGAGTTCCTCCTGCGAGATCAAAACGCGGATAAATCAATGTGCCAGGATGAGCCCTCCCCTCCCTCGCGTCTCGGCGGTTCATGACGTCATGACCCGTCCGGACCCGAATTTTGACGCAACGCGACCCTCTCGCCTCTCGATCCTTATCTTTGCTGCTGACAGTCGGCAAGCCCCGCAGTTCATTTTTCATCCGACGGGCGGATTTCCGCGGAGCCCGGGGGGGGGGGGCGAGGAGAAGTGGGGGGGGGGGGGGTACGATCGGGCGGGAACAATGTGGCGATGAGCGCGCGATAAGCGGCCGAGTGCCAAAACGCGGATCCGCGAGTTTTTGCGAACTCGGGGGAAAGTGAAAACGGAGCCTTTTTGTCCGCGAGAAAAATCCCTCGCCGGGTTCGGGAAGTGGTGATGAATGGAGATAATTGTTTTGATTAATGAGCGTCGTTCCCGTATTTATTGTCGTTGCATCGAGGAAAAGGGATTTATTTGTAATTACGCTCTGGCCGTCGTTTCGAGTGAAACCGGGAAAGGTATTGATAGCCTCGCTGCAAGACTGTGAGCAGGGAACAGTCTTTGCATGGCTAGAAAATACGGGGGGGGGGGGGGGAAAGCGGGAATGCTATAGGAAAAGCGCCTAGCTGCTTTCTATGTGGGCGCGGTTCTAAGTTCCCCGGAGAGAATGAGCATCGTTGCGATTACAGAACTCGCTCACCAAAAAAAACTATCAATTCTTGAGAAAACTCCACTAACGCTAAAAAAGTAAATTTTATGTAAACGACTATCCTGCCGTATGAACCTTCAGGAGTTGCCATATTCCCTTTAATAACCAGTGAATTTACCGCGAGAATCTTGAATATTATTCCTCTAATTTTTCAGACAATATTGTTACAAATTTAATCTAAAATATCGGAAAATTGTAAGGAAAAATACGCAAAACTTTCTTCAAAAATACATATTTTATTCCGGGAAAGCCAATTCTCGAATGTTCAGACGGCGTTGTTCCTTAGCACGGCAGACGGCAGTATCATCCTCCATCTAAATCTAGACCGAGTCTAATGAAGGCGCACCAAGTCGCATTTTGGAAGAAAAAGATTTTATAGTATTGAATTTTACCTATCGTTAATTTTCTTCTGGCAAAAAATTAAAGTCAAGAAAAGATATTTTGAACTTGAAAATAGTCATTGAACTTAGTCCGTAACACCTTGTCCATAGGAGGAATAAAACTTCGAAGCTTTATGTCTTCGTTCAGAGGCGCTACAAGGAGCGTTTCTAGTACACTCTATTTGAAATATCACAAATTATTTGGAGGCTTTGCTTGAACTTTTCGAAAGCAAAATGTAATGGCAGAGGAATAAAACGAGTCAGTGGCTTACGGATGGAGCTCTTATACAAGAGAGAAATTAGGGGAGGGGAGGAGAGGGAGATAAAGAAATAGAGAAAAAAAGAAAATATATTTTTCAAAGTTTTGACCCACTGGAGAAAATCAAGCTCTCATCGGGAACGCAAGCATTGAGTGCGTAGCGTGTATTGTTACCAAGGACACTTTCCCGATCCGCTCGTGAGGACACAAAATAACGCCTGTCTTCGTGCATCATCGTAAGTTGCCTCTGATTCGAGGGGGAGACGCGCAGTGACATCATTTCGAGGAGCTCCCTTTTTCTTTTTCCAAGAAAATCAAAGTAATGACCAAATAAGGCTCGAGGGATGCAAATCGAAAAACAGCCTCTTGTTCGGACCGTCAAGATTTGGTCACCCTCTTCTACCCATCCGGATTACTTCCGCCTCGTAGTCCTATGCTGTCGTTCTGAGGAAAAAACAACGTATGGAAAACCGGATGTTGCCAACTTTCCCCCCATGAAACATTCATTTTTCAGGAGAGTTATGAATATTTTGCATTGAAATTTTCGGATATTATAGATTAAATTGCGAAATAAATGCTCTGAAAAAATGGGCGAAAAATATCCAAAACTTTCTTGGGAAATTCGTATTTCATCAGAAGAACTTTGGCAACGTCCAAGGGCTTATACGACGTTTTTCCTCAGCAGGGCAGTATGCCAATCGGGATTATCTGGATTTGAGATTTTCGTCCTCTCGTAACTATCTGTCTATCCTTACGGCTTACTCGTAAGTGGAGTTGCATGGAACCGCCTATCCCTTCCCCGAACGTCGTTCTCGAATTTGATTTCATTGTTGTCGATTTCTTTCTGCTCACTGCACGCTTCCTTGGATTCCTCTTCTTCCCCTACGGTCTTTATCTTTTTCAATCTTTTACTCTAACTGGTAAATTCTCTCCCCCCCCCCCCCTCCACTGAATTCTCTACTTTTCCTCCGGTCATGGAAGACTAATTTCGTGTCATATTTATTTCCAAACTAGCATGGAAATCGATATTGTTGAAGAAGTTATGAAATTATACAATTAATTAAAGTCTGTTTGTTGATATGGCCTTTAAGACGTTAAAAAGAAGGGAGCAAATCGGTCAGAGATTCACACTAAAGTCACGTAAAAATTTACTCAAACAATGAGAATCATCATTGAAATTCGCTGTGTCTATGTAAATTGTGTTAAGTGTGAAATAATAGCAAAAAATATGTATCACACAAGATGAAAATGTACAACTGCCTAACATTCTTTTGACCTACAAAAATAACATCCTTATACCCTCTCAAAAAGATAGCTTTCCTACACCTTGTTCTGATTGGAATTTTGGATTTTGGTGGAACGAATCTTTCAATGCGATTAATATTCAGGAAAAGATCAAGCATTAACGGCGGTTAGTTTCCTATGGCAATAAGACATTGAAAGTAACTGGAGAGTCCACTACGCGTACTGGTAAAACAGTACCTTTGGGTTATTAAGTGTAGTGCAGTAGCTGATTGAGCTAGAAAAACTGAAACGCCTTCAATATTTCGCATATGCAACATGGACGTCCCTCGAGGACGAATAGTTGCATCAAGGCGTTAGTTTTAAAGCCGCGTAGCGGTAGATGTTCAATTCCCAACTGTTCATACAACGCTAGGAGCTATTGACAGCATGCCTTGTGTTCATGAAGCGACTATAAATAATACACAAATCCGATTTTGCAGAAAATAATTTATTCAGCTGAGTGAAGCTCCAAACTGATAACAGAAGCTGTTTGCTTACGGTCAAAATTCCTCGAATTGCTGCATAACTCCTTGTTATTTCGCCTTTCAAGCATCTTCCACTGCTTTAGGATTTACATTAATCCTTCTAGACCAAGTTCTGCTTTTAGACGGAATCAGTCTATTGATTCGATTGGATAGGATAAGAGTCGAAGCGTTACAAGAAACATTCACTCATTGCACTCTCTTTTAAAACACATTAAGCTTTAAAATCACCTATTAAGAGAGATATACGCGTCTTCTCGATAGTATTAAAATTATAATATAATTATATGCGATAATTAAAGTTTCTATCCGGTTTCAGGGCATTCCGTCAACAATTTTTTGTCCGCACGCCTGTTTTGTCCAGTAGTTTACGTCCATGCGTGAAATAAGCAACAGTGACTTGGTCCAAGCGTCACATTTTAGTCCGTATGTAAAATTATATTGACAATAATGAAATGAGAAAATTGAGAGAGACGGAAGAGTTGTTGTGGTAACTTATTTTTTAAATGAAATGTTATTTCCTTCTTTTGATCAATCTTTTTAAATTGTCATGGGTGAATATTTGGTTTTATTTCCATCCATCCTTAAAATTTTCGATGAAAAAAAAAAACCTTATAAATTCTTTGTTTTAATGAAAATATTACTTTAATTTAAAATATTTACATTTTTAAAACGTGGCAAATATTTGTAAAACCTTTTCCAAGCGATGGCATTGATATTAAAGTCAATGAGCAGTAGTTGTGTCGAAAGAAACTATGCACAAATGAATAAAAGAGAGAAAAAACCGAGAAGCACGCAATCTTCGGTTTTAGCCCATTTGTTCATCGATCTTTCAGAGTCAAATACGTCCTATTTTGAGCGTTTGGTTGCGCTCACACCACGCTGCAGCACAGTAAAAGCACAAAATATAAAAGAAAAGATTAATGTGCTTTGAAAATCATTAAATACGACAAGGAAACACCTTAATATTTACAGAACACACATTAAATTTTCCCTTCATATATCTATTTTTTTATCAATTTAAATTAAAGTAATCCATGCAGAGTGTGCAAACATATAAACATCATGAGTTGAAAAACGCTGACTCCGCGAGTTTAAATAATAGGTCCTAGCATAAAGCGGAGTGATGCGACGTGCTGCCAGCACGAAACGCGCACTGGCGCCTACAAACCTAAGCAGAAACTTCACGCATTGCGCAATGCTTGAGGTATCCCTTAGGTTTGTAGGCGCCAATGCGCGGTTCCGTGCTGGCTGGCTGGCTGGCCGCGCCGCGCCGCAGCGTGCCAGGGCGCTTCACTATTTCACAATAGAGGTGTTGTGCATTATTATACGAAATTGAAGGCACTCCAACATATCAACAACAACAATAAGAATGACAGGCATCCTTTAAGAGTACGGAACTTTTCTTGCAAAATAAGTCGAGATAAGAGAGATAAAGGAACATTCTTGAGTATGCCGTCAAGAAGATTTTATTTTGAATCAAGAATAAAATAGGTGAACAAACGCGGGTTTCTGCTTGATGTAAGTGACTTTCCTTTTTATAAAAGCATCTTTCCTTCTTTGAGAAAACATTATTATCTTTATTAACTCATAAGGAAATCTTCTCGGCGGTAAATTTGAGGATATTTCTCTTTAAATTAGGTCACTTGTTCCTCTAATGAAGTTAAAAATCATACTAAACGTTATTAAATACAGATACTAGGACAGTAAATTTTTCAACTACCGCTCTCTTTTTGTTGTCCTCACTCGATTTAATTTTCAAGGGAACTTCGTGCTTTTGAAAGATGCCATCAATCATGATACGTTAGGGTGCTTTCGATCTCATATGATACTGTGCAACACCTCCGTGGCGAAATAATAGCTCGAAGCGCTGCGGCAAACCAGTGCCGAAGCGAAGTTATCAAGCACAGGAAAAATATGAGATCCTTTAGCTGAGGCAAATCAAAAGGTTTTCCAGTTCAGGTATGAAAATATGGGATTTTCTTGAAAGATAATTAAGTCCTGTTGCACCAAAGAGGTGTAGAGAGTTTTAGTGAATTTTCTCTCATGGAGATGACGCTCCCTCATTTTTACCAAAAATCCCAATTATATATTATTCTCCGTTGGAGCAAACAAACAAAAAGAAAACAAGCAAACCCTCATTCTTCCAGGACATTAAACATTTTCATCCAAAAACGTCGTAAGCAATAGTCGTTTGTATTTACATGTGGGCCAATTAACTTTGGCTCTCAAGTGGTAAGTGGACCAAAACTCCTCTTCCGAAAAAATGCGTGGACGTGAACTACTGGAAAAAAACAGGTGCGCGGACAAAAAATCGTTGACGAAATGTCCTATAACCTTCTATCCCTTAAGAAGGAGGAAAAAAAGAGTAAAATACATACGTAGGCCTGGTTGGCCTTTGAGAATAAATTTATCATTTGGTATATAACTACAGTTGAATTTCAAAAGAAGAATATTCCTTCTATAATTGAGAGCGCACATAAACCTCTCAAGAATTTTCAACTTACAGAGGAATCATTTCCTAGAGGGTATACCCTGGGCCGCTAAGCGGCTCAACCCAGAAGGCCCGCTCAGTTGAAATAGAGTGAGCTCATTTAGGGACTGTCTTTGACAACAAAAATCATAGAAATTGGACGGGTGAATCTTTAGACCGAACTGCGACAAATAATTAAAATTCTCATTATGTAAATGGGAGAATTCATAAATTTATCAGGGGATGTAAATAAAAACCTGGGTCATATTTCCCGAATCTAAAAAGAGCAACCTCTTATGGGGACAAATACTTGTTGATAGCCGGAAAAATCATGGCAATGGGCCCATTGGAACTGTAGAACAAACTGTGACAAAAATTAAAAATTTATTTGGCCAGAGAGCTTAGAATAATGGTGATATTATTGCTAGATTCAATTCATGCAGACTTCAACTCGAAACAGACACTTGACAGCTTGAATTTACGAGAGCGAGGAGTGTTAATTATTCACCTATGAGTAATTTTGGAAATTTTAAATGTGTCCACTATGCCCTTTATGAGGTTTTAATGAGAGAACACGTATTGTGTATTATTTTGTTCCGGAATTCATTCAGTTTACATTGACAGCAAGTGATGAAACCACTCTAAACATGCATAATGCATGTTGCATTATCATTCTGCATTAGACGTGTGTTTATAACTGTGTTCGTGTTGATAAATCCGCTATGGTGTCACCAAATCGTGTGTTGTAATTCGCATTCCTTGATTGTTTGCAGGGCCGAATGTTACGATTTTACCCCGATCTCACTGCATTCAGGAAGAGTGGACGTCTCTATCACGTGGCCAGTGAACGTGATGGGAAACGCACGTCATTTCTGAGAAAAACCCTGGCAATTATTGCGAATTTCTCTCGTGTGGGTCACGGGTACTTTTGCTCATGTGCCACCGCTATAATTCACCGCTTCGAAACAATTTCATGAAGCTGTTACACACGTCAGCACGTGTTAATTCTGTTGCTAGAATGGTTTAAAGTTTGAACATCGGTGGTGAGGCTGTAGAAATAATGATTTAAAGATTAAGATTGAAAGTTTCGGAATGAAAATCTAATGTTTTATAAAACACTTAAGTCCATCGGCGAATCAATATATTTATTGTAGATTTATGATCGCCTCATAATATATTTGTTCGTAAAGATTATGTAGACCGTTATTGAGAGTATTAATTGCATCACTTCAAATTAATCACGTGCTCCCATTAAAATTCATTCAAGAAAATGCGTGTCAAACATTTAGTGCAATCCAAAATTCCACTGGGCAGATAGGTACTTTAGTGTGTTGAGCCAGAAATAATAGTTCTGAATTTAAAAATGCAGTCCATTTTTCCCTAGTGCTTGGGTCATTTTGTTCTTTTTTCAGACTATATTACCAATTTTAGCACGGTAGTAGTATGTTGACCAGTTGGGAAAATTGGTAATATAGTCTGAAAAAAGAACAAAATGACCCAAGCACTAGGGAATAATGGACTGCATTTTTCAATTCCGAACTATTATTTCTGGCTCAACACACTAAAGTACCTATCGGCCCAATGGAATTTTGAATTGCCCTAAATTTTTGACACGCATTTTCTTGAAACATGGCAATATCTGAAGGTCCATACGGCATTTTTCCTTAGCACAACAGACTATATGGACATGTAAAGGAAAAAAGAACGAGTGAAAAAGAAAATCTAGAAAGTCGGAGAGGTCACACTGTTGAACCACGATGACTGTGAAGATACAGGCCCAAAAAGTAAGTCCGTCCAACTTGAAATCACGGACAGTTTTTACGAGTGAGCAAGCATGCGTCCGAGATGCTCGCGGAGGGAGAAACTGTTAGATTAAAAGTAATTGGAAGAACATTGCGGGCTCTCTTAATCTTCCCCAACGGCCGTTCCCATCAAGGGCGGTTCATCAAAATTAATTGGGTGATTGCACCTAATGAATTTCGAAATGTTCCGATTATAACGCGCCTCATCCGCCCGGACGCACGGAGTTCAGATTGAGCTCATAACACCACTCATTGAACACGGAGGGCTGAAAAATAATTAATGAGACCTCGAAAAATCTTCGGTGGATACAAGTAATAGAATTAATAACTCCGGAATCGGTAAAGTTTTTCCTCTTTTCTTTCATTCTTTTTTTTCATATGAAAACAGGATGTCTACTGCCATTTAATGTTGGATTTTCCTGATATTTCAGACGAAATTTTTCTGATTTTTCGCGGGGATAAATTGACACTTGTTTGCTTTAAAAAATCAACAAATTCAATGAATTGAATCAAATGTTTGAAAAATGCTTGAAGCACTCGGCATTTTCTGATCCATGACCAATTTTCCTGCGTTTTCCTGATAACATCGAATTTTCTGATATTTTCCAGTTTTTCCGATTTTTACTGGTGGTAGACACCCTGCAGTGACTTTCGGTTTTCAAGACCGCCGGCAACCCGCAACCCTGCTGGTGTCACATACGTTCTTTTGAGGCTTCTTTCGTTCTTTTGTTCTTTTGTTTTATGAGCTTCGAATAGTGCGCCTAATCCTCACTGCAAAAAGAAGTCCAATTGATCGCACAGATCGATCCCTTCGAGTCAACAGTTAATAAAGAGAGAGCTGGGACCGACGTATTTTATTCGGAAGTGCGTTGATGGCGCACGGGGTGAGGGGTGGGGGCATTGAGCCGTTGCAGCCGAACTGTTGCCGCGCTACGGAAAAACGCCGTACAACCATTCGAGAGTTGCCAAATTTCCCTTGATAAAACGTGTATTTTCAACAACATCCATGCATATTTTTCCATGAAATTTTCAGATATTTTAAATTAAATTGTGTAGAAAATCGTCTGAAAATTTTGGAAAATAACATTCACAATTTTCCGAGTAAGTCCTATTTTCATCGGAGGAAACTTGGCAACGTCTGAAGGCGCATACGGCGTTGTTCCCGAGCACGGGAGACTGAACGGTGCAAGAGCGATTGGGTGCGAGGGTTTGTCGCAGATGGCGCGGAATCCGACGCGTCGAGTTTTCTTGACTCAATTATCCGCGGGCACTTACCACCGGCTGACGTCGACGACAATCGCGGGACGCTGCTAATTGTGCCTCCACCGCCGCCGCCGCCTCCACCTCCACCGCCGCCTCCATCTCCACCTTCGCGCACTGCGACACCCGCCCCCAACCCCAGCGCCCCCGCTCCGCCGGCTGGACTCCATCACGCTCGCTATTCCAAAACAAGGGCGCGAGGCCAACTCTACGGCAGTCTCCCGCGCGCTCGCTTTCCGACAGGGATGCCGGCTGGACCACTAGACATGGTGCGGACGAGTCAGTTGCGCTGCGGGCTGATTATTCAAATTGATGGACAAAGCACTAGGCAAAGAAGATGCAATGGAGTTTGGAGCGATTCTAGACGGAGAAGAAAATTTCATGCGTGGGACCCGAAGTTTAGGTCATATGGATCTCTGAAGTTTTCGGATTGAGCATCTGAACACTTTAGATCTAGCTGTCGAGGTTCGGATCACACATCTGAAGTACTTCAGTTTTCACATCCGAAAAACTTCGGTTCTCACATCTGAAATACTTGAGATGTACGAACTGAAGTTTCAGATGTGTGCATGATCCGAACCTCGACAGCTGGATCTAAAGTGTTCAGATGCCCAACTTCAGAGATCCACATGACCAAAACTTCAGGTCCCACTCACGAGGTTTTTCTCTCCGTGTATTGGTTGAAATTGTTAGTTCCTATAGACTAAGGGAGAAAATGATGGACTAACTATAGGGCCTCTCGCGGGTTGCCGTTGGTTAGTCTATTACCTATCTATTTTGTCCGTGGCAACCACCCGCGTCAACCGATAGGATCCCTCCGTACGCCGTTTGTCCTCTTTCTCTACAGCTTTCTCTATCAATTTCAATCATCATCTCGCTGGCTCAAGAATTCGAATCTGATGTTTTTAGCTTATGGATTGGCAAAAACTAATAGGATCTGTCCAAACGCCAAGTTTCTACGTGTCCAGTCTAAGACAAAATAGAGTCCGCAAAGGGCTGTGACCGCGCTTGATCTTCCCTCGGTTGATTTTTAGCCAATCAGGCTCTCGCCGACCACTTTTCAATTCCTCGTGGAAAATAATACAGTTCATCGAAACTATATACTTTTTTCGAATGTAGCCGATTTTTCTGCAAAAACATGTTCATGACTGACTACTTGAGGATTTGGCATCTCTATTGTGGTGGTTTCCAGGATCTTTCGCTGAAAGATCCTGAAGACCATACCACACTATTAGTGTACAACAAATTCCATTTTCTCCAAAGAACACCAGACATCTTGACTTGTTACATTTCAATTTTCTTCCACTTGAGACGATGTTTCTGATTGTCTTGCTAACTCAAGTAGAGGAAAATTGAAATTTCAAAAATCAAGATCCCAGGTGTTTTGTTTTTGGAGAGAAAGAAATGTGGTGCCCATAAAACTAAACAGACATCTTTTTCTCGAAAAATCGGCTGAATACGAAAAAAATATATGGTTTCCATTTCCCAAGTTATTTTCAAGGAATTCAAAAGTGGTCGTCGGGCGCCTCTTCGCGGGAAGACCCGGTGGTTGCGCACTTTTCCTCTTCAATGCGGACTTGTATTTCCTCTTTATGTTCAAAAATCAGGCCGCAGGGTGTTAGGTGCAGTTGTGAGGAAGCCGTCAGAGGGGTTTTCGAGGACCGGGGGGGGGGGGTGAAATCTGGCAACGCTGTTGCGGTTAATTCAGTTGCGGGGAGAAAAATAAACCAGCTTAATTTTCACGAGGGCGCGGGAGTAGATTTGACCTGTCCTCTCGGCTCAAGTCTGAAAGAGTCCAACCCTCGCTTCGGTTTTTAATTTACTCTAATTTTTTCGCGGGTTCCTCGACTCCGACCGAGAAACGCTCATTACGTTCTTATCGTTGCGAACGCTCACGCGCTCTCCCAAGGCCGAAACCGCCGTTGTTCCTCCCTCCGATGGGGGCGACTGACCGTTCAATCTACCCCCGACAAAAAAATCGCCTCAGGGTGTGAGAGTAATGGCCGACGGTCCGCTCTCCTGGTTATGAGTGTGTAAAAATTACATCCATTCTGGAGTTGTTCACTTAGAGTCGAATAGACGTCTTTCTTTGGGTCCTTGAGAAAAGCCCATGTGGAATCGTGTGCTCGTCAATTTATTTGAACGACTTTCATACTTGGGTCCTCTGTTCATTCTTGAGGTTTTTAGTTGACGTTGGTTTCCAAAACCACCGCGATCTACACTGAGAAAAAACTATGGCTTATAAACCTATTAGAGGTAAATATGGAACACCACTAATAGTAGTACCTCTACATATAATAATAGCACATATACCTTAGTTATGGTACCTGTACCTTAATTAGGTACAGAGACCTTAGTATGGTTCACAGACCGAGAATCATTAGTTTATTTACGACTATTATAGGTGTTCCATATTTACCTCTAATAGGTTTATAAACCATAGTTTTTTCTCAGTGTACTACGCTACAGTCTAGCATGAAATTCAGCGATTTAATTACAATATGGGCGTGTTGCAAACCTCAGAAAGAAGAAGAGTTGCCTCTCACAGAACGTGGCTCAAAAATCACGATGAGCGTATTACCCTGGTAAAAATTGGCGATAGGAGCTGCGTTTCAAAATACCATAGGAGTTCTTATAGCCGACTGAAGAAGGCGATAGAAAATCATATAGCTGGCTGTAGAAAGTGGGAAAAAAAACATACGGCCGGGCTACACGAAGCGATAAAAAATTATACAGCCGGGCTATAGCTCCTATTGCCGGGCTTTACACTTTATCGCCTGGCTGTTGCTTTTTCGCCATCGGCTATAAAAGGCTACAAGAAATTGTGTAGAAATTCGTGTGCTTTGTAAATCCTTAAGTTTGTCCGGAATCACCTTAATATTTACAAAACGCACATTATATTTTCCTTTGCTACATATTTTTTTTCATCAACTAAAATGAGAATAATCCATACAGAGTGTGCAAACATTTCAAAGTCATGAATTGAAAAAAACTGACTCTACGAGATTAAATATTAGAGCCTAACACAAGGCGGAGCGGTGGCGCACTGCCGCCTACAAACCTAACAGGGATACTTCACGCATTACGCAATGCGTGAAGTATTCCTGCTAGGTTTGTAGGCGCCAATGCGCGTTTCGCGCTGGCTGCCCGCCCGCCGCCGCGTACCACGGCGCTTGTAGTAACTATTTCACACCAGAGGTATTGCACAGTATCATACGAAATTGAAGGCGCTCCAACATATTAGGAATGTCAGGCATCCTTCAAAAGCACGGAGCTTTACTCGCAAAATAAATCAAGATACTACGGCCCAAAAAGAGAGCGGTAGTCCAAAAACTCACTAAGTCCTAGCATCCGTAATTACTAACGTTTAGCATACACTGAATCGCCAGGCTGTTACTTAATCGCCATCGGCTACAAAAAGCTGTAAGAAATTGTGTTGCCGGCTATAGAAGCTATTGGAAATCTTACAGCCGGCTGTAGGTCTATGGTATTTTGGAACACAGATTCTACTGCCAATTTTTACCGCGGTAGGAAAATCTGAAATATACTCCTACCTTCAAAATCTGCGTTAGAAACATGCTTTTTTTTAAAGTTCCCCGCTTCAAAAACAATATTACGACTTACGTGAACATTACGTAAAAGGAGTCGTTCCATCCAACACTTGCGCACCCTTGCTATACACAATATTCAACATGGCTGACTCGCGGAAATATTGAGGAAGCATTCATGTTTCTTATTTTTGCTCTGGATGTTTCGTTTAGAACAGGTCTATTAAGGTATCTCATGGTTTTTCCTCTGACTTATCGAATCGGTGAAAATGTTATTATGGCGGCTCCTTACCTCTTAGCTGCAGCTACAGATATTTCTCATTTGTTTTGGGGTCGATGGAAAGAGAATCAAGTTCCAGGAGTTTTGATGACAGCTGAACGACTCACAATCCTTTTAATGAATGAAATTCAAGAGAGCGAGGGAAACAAAGGAATATCAAGAAATTATCTAGTTCTGTGAACAGACGTTGCTTAAAAGCTTACTACCAAGCTGTCTTTCTGAGGAAAAACAGTGTAAGAACATTTGCAAGTTGTCAAATTAACCCGATAAAATATTAATTTCAGAGGAAAGTCATAAACATTCTCCCATGAAATTTTCAGATACTTTAAATTAAAACGTGAATCGATAGTGAACCTGCAGAAATGCGTAACTCGGTTTGCAGCGCTGCAGATATCCTGTCAATCCTGTGATATCTTGTGATATCCTATTCTTTATTTTCTACGTGGAACACTACTGAACGTCCGCGTCGTTTCTTTAAAGCTTCGGTGGGATGACTTCTCAACGCAAGGAATATGCTGTGATCGCACTCCACGATGATGGTTATCGGTCCGAGATACGCATTTTCGCGGTCTCGCCGTCGAAAGAAATTTTTCTGAAAAATTGAATGAATCAAATTGATTTGTGTTCGTATTCGTTATTCCTTTTGTTTTATTCAGAGAAAAACTACGAAAATACTAAAGTTATATGGAACGCATTCAGCAGAAAGGAACCAACAACATCAGCTATTTTCAATTTTATTGAGCAATTTATTCGTTTACATGAAAATGGTTATGCGATTCTTTTGCAAATTTTAGGGATTTCCTGCATAGTGCAAAGCGAATTCCTTGAACATTTCACAACAAATCCGCACAAACGTTCTATTTTAAGGATTGAACTGCTCGGTTAGATGTGGCAGTAACTGATGTATCTTGGTTTCTTCTGCTAAACCCGGTCCATATGTACTCCTTGGAGATTAACGACGGTGAAACTACCAAACCACGTATCTCGGTTTGCGACGTCGCAGACTTCCTGTCATACTTTATTTTTTAAATGAAAAACTACTTAACGTCCAGTCTTGAAAATTTCTGTGATTTTTCCTCCTCGCGCAGAGAAAATTCTGTGAAAATTTCAAGGAATGATATTGATTTGGTCTACTTCAAAAAAATAAAATGTGAGCGTAAATTTTTAAACACCGCAAACGAGATACGTGGTTTGGTAGTTTCACCGTCGATAAGCAAGCAACGGTTTTGAATCCGTTGGAATTAAACTTTTATCAAGGGAAATTCGGCAACGCCCGAAGGCTCATACGGCGCTCTTCCTAACCAGAGCAGTATGTTACCGATGCGCAGACAGACCTCACGCTTAGGAGCTCACATTCTCCGAGCTCACAATCGGAGTGAGATATTGTTTTGGGCGAACTTAGACGTGAGAGCCTTTTGTTTTATTTTCTCTGCGCGGGAGCTCACTAAACGCGGACGTGTGATGAGGCTGAGGCTTCATTTGGCTCTTCACCTAACTGCCACCCACTTGGAAGTTGGCTTCGTTTCGCATGCAAATTCATGGCTGTCGTGACGTGAGAGCGCGACTATCCTTTAACGTGAGCCGTGAGGAGCCTACGGTTAAACGGGGAAGAGGGCTCACTTCGGAGTGCGGATGGGCGTTTGTTTCGGAGGATCGGCGTAATTGGAGCCCCTTGTCGACTCCTGCTGGCGTTTTGAGTGCGCTGCTGGGATTCGCGCTAAGCTCCATTTCTTTTAATTAACCTTGGCATGTTAAAACGTCTTTAATTAGAGCATAGCCACCCAACACTCGCAGCCTTTTTCCCAGGTCCCCCTTCCACTGATCTGTCAGGCTAAGGAAAAAACGGTGTATGAACATCCGAACGCTGCCAAATTTCCCCTGGGAAGCATTCATTTTTAGGAAAGGAGGGGGGCTCGACAATGGACTATTTTCGGGCAAAACCTGGCTGAATTTCTTCAACTCTAAGATTTTTACTATTAAAGAAATCTCAAAATTATAAATAGATTTAATAATTCAAATTTTATTAAAAATTTGAAAAACTTGTACCTAATACATGTTGATCCTTTCGTCAGAACCTTTATTTGTTACAATTTAAAATAAATCAATTTCAAAATTGCATTTTGTTGTTATAATTTAGCTACTCAGGTCAAATACTGTCCAGAAAATGAGGCTGAAGACAATAAAAAATGCGAGTACTCGAGCCTCCGACCGCAAACCCACATTTATCGCCAAAATCGGCCTGCAGACCTGTGATTACGCCAGTAGTAGACTTGAAAAGGAAAATTATCACATTATGATGCATTGCGAAAATGTAGACCTTCAACTAACAAAAATTTGTAGAGTTGGGGCAATTCAGGGTGGGTCTAAAAATGGCCCTTATTGATATACCCTTCCTTTATGAGAATATTTTTCGTTGCCATTTTCAGAAACTGTAGATTAAAGTAAGAATAAAATTGTCTAAAACATTGAGAGAAGAACATACACAAGTTTCCCTGAAAATACAACTTTAATCGAAGGAAATTTTGCAACGTCTAAAGGCTCATACGGCGATTTTCCTTAGGACGGTTGTGATCCTCTTCCTCCACCGATGTGAATGCCAGCCTCCGTTTAATGCCTTCTTGAATCGCTGCAGCTCATTTAGAGTAAAATAAAAAGCAAATAAAAAATTTGCGCGGAAAAAAGAGAGCTAAAGGTCTAGATCTAATTCTAATTGTTGAGTGAAATGGCCATTCCTAGTTAACTGTGGCATGTGGCGGGGATCTCACTTAAATGGGATACAGCGGGGAAAGGTGCGGTCATGCCATGAGTTGCGGCTCAGCCATTACTCAAGTTGAAATTCAACCGCAATGAATCGAAGACGACCATTCCATCTGAAAAATCGTAGTCGGACCCCAAAAGTAGGCTAATAGACAAGAAGGCTTTGAATTAGAAAGAACCATCACATATTGTCTCTTCAATTCGTGCGTAAAAACTATTCATACGACGGGAAGCGTAAAAATCAACCCTGCAACTGGACAGATTTTCATGCCTTGTTCACAGTCAAGAGGCAACAGAGTTTTCTATATATTGGGTAAACATCTACTTTTAAATTAATGAACGGGAACAGCACTGGAAAAAAAACACATTGGATCTAGAGTCCAGACCCTTAAAAACATCGAGAAGCAAAAATACTCTTGATTCAATCAGATTTAAGCTTAGATCAAGAACCAAGTCTCTTAATTTGAGCGGATTTCCTTTTGAGTTATGCTTAAATCTAATTGAATCAAGAGTCCTTTTTCTTATCAATGTTTTCAAGAGTCTGGACTCTAGATCCAATGTGTTTTTTTTTTTTTTCCAGTGAGGATAAGAGTATGCACCTAGGCTCAACCTAAGAGCAATAACGGAGATGGATTTCTACTAAAATTTTTAGAGGAGGTCCGTGGTGATATAGAGTACGTCAGATCATGGAAGTCGAAAATGACATCGTATTCGACGTTATGCAGACATAACAGCTAGTCTGGTATGGGCATGTTACAAGATGACAGAAGAACAGTTGCCGCAGAAAACGCTTTCTTGGGCTCCTCCTGGGAGGAGATGAAGGGGGCGCCGTAAGGAAGGATGGCGACAGGGGGTTTTGCAAGAAATGAGGGAGTCCCAACTCCCCTGAGTGCTGCAGGAGGATAGGATGCTAATGCGGTCAGGCTTCGCAGAGTTCCAGAGAGCGTCATGTGAATGAAAGGCCTCGGAAGACAAGGCGCATAAGTGCAGTTTTGAAAAAATTTAGATATTCATGAGCTCAACGAAAACTAGTTTGACAGTATACTCTGTGAAAAATTCACGACCAAAATTCAAATTTAAAGCATCAAAAAGCGAGTTGAAACTTCTTTCCTGCCTTAAGGCTCCGCGAAATTTTGAAACTTTGGACCCGTATTTCTTGAAATAGCAAAAACCGCATTCATGCGCCTTGTCCTCCAAACTCCTCAAATGGGGTTCTTAGATTTCACATTCTTTGAGTTTAGGTACTTTCAAACCGTGACAGAAGATCGTATGTATGTATGAGCCGCTTTTACGGCGCACTAAGGCGCTCTGCGACGCCTACCCGCCACAGGAATCTGTCATGGTAGAGATCCTCCGGAAGCTGGCATCTCTCCATCTCTTCACGGATGCCCTCTCCGTCGCCTACCTGGGGGGACCCCACTCCAACACCTTCTTCGGCAACCTGGTATCAGCCATTCTCTGCACATGCCCATACCACGTCAATTGCTTGGTCATATCGTGCACAATCGTCCCCTCAATGCCCATTATCTCTCGGACGTAGAAGATCGTCTGACGTCAATTTCGTATGAAAGGTAAATCCAAGAATCAAGATCGTGGATCTACCGTCGTAGTCTCAAAGTGCGTAAACTTAGTTGACGCGGATTCTATAGGCACGTGGAAAACCTACTTTTTGATGTTCTCTTTCAGAATATAGAATTTCCCGTGTCTCAGGCTTGGGCGGGCGACTCGCACCCGATGACGTGACGTCACTAGAGGCTGAGGCTGACGTCATGCGTAGGAGCGTGGACAAGGACTCAACTTCAACTTCAGCTGTTGGGCTTCCATGTTGTGACGGGCGGCATCCCGCGGGTCGGCTCGGATGTCACTCGCCCGCATGTCAGGCTCCCGCCAGTGGATAGGGAAATTCAAGCGGGAGGGGGATTTTTCGGGCGAGGTCTCCGAGTAGAGACGCGCAGCACTATTTCGGGTTTTAACCCTCATACGCACGCCCCAGCAGGGGACGTCCCCGGCCACCTGCCTCGTGATAGAGTACCTTGACAGAGTATGGCCATTTCTGTGCCGGTTTTTCATTGGTCGCGTGAAAATAGGCTGACACGATGTTCTTACGGCCGTAAATAAACAAACAAGATAGCTGTTATCAGCAAGAAAGTTTGAGGTTACCCTGGTAAAAATTGGCGATAAGAGCTGCGTTTCAAAATACCATAGGAATTTTTATAGCCGGTTAAAGAAGGCTACAGAAAATCATATAGCTGGCTGTAGAATGCGGAGAAAATCATACGGCCGGGCTACACGAAGCGATAAAAAATTATGCAGCCGGGCTATGATTCCTATCGCCAGACTTTACACTTTATCGCCTGGCTGTTGCTTTTTCGCCATCGATTATAAAAGGCTATAAGAAATGGTATAGAAATTCGTGTGCTTTGGAAATCATTAAGTTTGATACGGAACCACCTTAATATTTACAAAACACACATTATATTTTTCTTTAATACATTTTTTTTTTCATCAATTGAAATGAGAGTAATCCATACAGGATGTGCAAACATTTCAAAATCATAGGTTGAATAACGCTGACTCCGCCAGATTGAATATTAGAGCCTAACACAAAGCGGAGCGGCGGCGCACTGGCGCCTACAAACCTAACAGAGATACTTCACGCATTGCGCAACGCGTGAAGTATCCCTGTTGGGTTTGTAGGCGCCATCGCGCCCGATGACCCCAGATCTGTGAAAAGGCACTTTGTCTTTCAGCAGCCTGATTGTTGAAATTTTGTGTTTGTCGGGTACACATAGATGACATAGGTTAAAAGGTGGAGCGTGATTGGTCGGTTATGTCTCATCGCTGCTTATTTGTCGTGCCTATATCGGGTGGAACTCACGACAAGCTAAAGGCACTTCTTAAGTATTCCATACCACCTGGCAAAAAAGCACGATAAAGCAACGATAAGACATAGCCGACTAATCACGCTCGCTCTGCTTTTAAACCTAAGTCATCTATTTCTACCCGACAAACACAAAATATCAACAATCAGGCTGCGGAAAAGAATAATCCTTAACTTTTCATCAAACGAAAGTGAAACTGCAAGAATGCGTGTCTCGGTTGTGGTGTTTCGAAATCTCCGCTCCTCTTTCATAATTTAGAAGGAGACCAACCCGACATTATCGCTTGAAATTTCACAGAAAATTTTTAAAATAGAAGATAAGAAATACCACCGGAGTTTTCAAGAAATGACGTTTATTAGTATTTTGTAAGGTCGTATTAAGAGGATGGCAGATAAGAAAATCCTTGATTGGGTTCCTCCAAGGAGAGGACGCAGAGAGCGCCCGATGAGAGGTTGGAGGGATGGGATTAAAACAGCAATTTTAAGGTGCTCGATGCCCCAGGGGTTGTGGTTTGACAGGGGGCAGGTGTCGTAGAGCGCCATAGAGTGCTATAAAGCGGCTTATATTTATGTACGTTTATTAGTTTCCGATGTAGAAAATTAAGTACGACGGGAAGTCTGCAACGCAAAAAATCGAGGAACGCATTTCTGCAGTTTCACAGTCGAAAAGCTGGAATCGATTTTTTCTACACCGGAAGAATGTTTTTGAAATTCAAAAGGTCAAATGTCTTTCAATGTTTGAGGTTTCAGGGTTAAGCTTACACCAAAATTTCCAAATTATCTTCTTTCATGTACTCGAAAAAGGAAAGGAAAATTTTCCTCCGGGAGACAAGGCCCCTTTTCGCAGGTTCGATTACGTATCATTCCACGTATTTTTACAAGGATCACACTCCATTCGGACGTATTTATGCTAAAAGAAACAATGTCGCACACAAGCCCTATGCATATGGTTCTTTTTAGCATAAATACGTCCATTCAATAGTATACACCATTTAGACGTATTTCTGCCAAACGGAACTGTGTACATTAATACATGAGCCCTGAAACCCATAAGAATATGTGCATAACAGGGCTCACGTCTTAATGCACATAATTCCGTTTGATAGAAATACATCCATTTGAAAACGAGCAGAACTAGCATCTCCGGATACGATCACATATCCTCGCCACTATGGCGTAAGAGCTCAACTCCATTTCGGAATGAGCTCTATTATCCATTTAACTGTAACTTCCCCGGCGCTCACGTGGAAATTCACATACGCGTTTACGTCAGAGGAGCGACAACATGTGGCGCCTATCGTCGCGACGCCCATACAATCCTCCGATCCGTATCTTACGACTGCCCGATCCGATACCTTGCTAACTCCTCAATTATTACAATGTTTGCACATCGATTATCCGCCATTCTCCTGGAGGTCTTATTTCACCGCAGCTCCACCTGAGATTCTCCGCGAGGAAGGAGGGGGGGGGGGGGCGCACCCAATAAGAATGATAATTTACGGCAGTTAGCGCGATAATGTGCTCGTGGTCGTTTCGTCGTTAAACGTGGGCAATCCCTTCCTCGGCGGGGGAGGGGGCTGGGGAGGGGTGACCCCTCCCCACCTGTCGGCGGCTATGATGCATTGCCCCTGCGGAGGAGATTCATCTGCAAACCCGCGCAAGATTTCCGCAATCCACCGTTGCCAAATGCACCTGAGAAGTAATCGATTATTTTAGGCGGATAAGAATTGGACTACATTGAGCTATGATCTCTGGCTTAGTTTAGAAACGGCGTTTGTACCATTAGTTTCCCTGTGGACATAGGTGTTTTCATGGGTGAGTCAGAAATTTTAGTGTCTAATTGAAAAATGAAGCCAATTTTCTTTTGGATGTAAGGGGGGGGGGGTTTATCATCTTGTCGTTTTTCTGATGTAAGGCGTATCTCCAATGGGATTGCATTTTGCAATGAGGAACTTAAATTTCTGGCCCATACATAAAAACACTCATCTGCATGGGGAACGTAATGGCACATACTTTGTCTCTAAAATGAGCCGGAAATTGTATTAGTTCCCAATTGCAAACGAGGTCTAATTGAATCTCTCAGTTCAAAATTGCGTGACAGCCAGAAAATGGGTGTTTCCACGCAAAAAAATGAACATAATTAAAAACCCGAGGTGGGCCGTTTTCGAACTAAGAGATTCAATTTTACATGAGTCCCAGGAAATATGGAGTTATATGAACAAATGGTGATAGGGTTCACTAGGGTTCAAATGGAGACACGCCCTCAAGTCAGAGAGGGGACGATTTATAACATTTTCAAAAAATGTCCGAAGATTCATCAAAATTGACAAAATTGCCTTCAAAAAGGTCTGAGTTTAAAACAGCCTCTTCCTGAATTCCTGAGATAACGTCCTTGTGTTTAAAGATGACTGGTCTCAATCTGTAATATGTGCAGTTATTTCCGACAAAACCGCTGTAAGTACTAAGTACCTACAGCTAGCTGTGTCACGGGAATTTGCACTCTTTCTACTGTTATCCAAGAACTCGTATCGATTGAAATTACATCTCGGAGTTTTATCCTCCAAAAAGATCTTAAAATTATAATAGCGCCCGTCAGTTTCATACGAAGACATAAATTCAAACTCAACTACGTCGCTAAATCCCTACCCGAATGGATATTACCCCACTCTCGAACGAGTCACACATAGAAGATACACGAAGAAAAAAATTCTACTTCGACCAATAAGAACGTCTAATAAACATAATCCGCTCTGCAAGTCTCCTGAGAACGTTCTGGAATTCTCTTTGGGAGAACCTGAATTCTCAAGGCGACAATACCTTTCCGACTGATCTTTTTCTGATTGAGTATTCGTAAAAATCAGCAAAAGCATGGACAGAAATTGTCACGTTGGGAGGTTTAGACGAAGTGAATGATTGAAATTGTAACGTCATAAAGAATGCTAACCGTTTTCATGAAGACTTTTCCGATTGAATCTGCAAGACAATTTACTTCATAGATGTTCGAAAAGCGGAGGAATCTGCAATTCAATTTATGATACAAATATTTTAACTCTGATGTGAGCTGTGAAGTATCGTGCGATACTGAAGGCGTTTTTCAGCTGGTGACAACAGTTTAACCCACCTCACAACAACGCGATCCACGTAACAAGATCAAGTATACCCGCATCCCCGTCATTTCTTGAAGACAAGACAGGATCAATCAAGTTGCAACATATTTGAAGGAACACTTGCAAATAATATTAATAGGTTCCATGAAGGTTTATCGACTGAAGACGAGACAATTTGTTTCATAAATGTTCGGAAAACGAAAGGTTCTGCATGGCAAGTTATGATACAAATATTTTAAATCTGGTGTGAGGGATGAAGTATCGCGCGAAACTGAAGGCATTTTTGACTGGTGACAACAGTTTGACGTGGCTCATAGCAACGCGTTTCACGTAGCAAGATCAAATATACCCGCATCCCCTTTGAAAGCGAGTCAGAATCCACTAAGGTCCAAGACATAGGGCAGAACATTGTTAAGAACCGAGGAGTAAAATTCGATGCCGCAGTCTATATTGCCCAAAACTCCAATACGAATTTATGATATGCGTCACATGATATGCCGTCAAATGAATGCGGAGTGAAATTAGCAACATAGAAGCATGAAACTCCGCAAAAAGAGTGAATTCTGCTCCGCATCCATATGACTCGAGATTTTTGGGCGCTATATGAATCACTAAATACAAAAAGGGCACATGTCCAGAAAACCAAATTGTTCAGGAGACACAAAAAACTGTTTATTTCGTGGTAGATATTTTTTGGAAAGTCGTTCTGTTTAAAAAAATATCCACCGAGAAATAAACAGTTTTCTGTGTCTCCTGAACAATTTGGCTTTCTAAACATGTGCCCTTTTTGTATTTAGAGATTCATATAGACTCCGGCACAGAAATTCACTCGAAAAGTTTTAACGATGAACATACGCAATTTCGTGGAAAAATTGAATGTTTATTAAATTTTGCAACCCTGCAATGGAGTTACGTTCCTTCGTGACGACGATTTGCGTTGAAATCTGGCATCGACGCCAGGGTGAATTATGACCCGGGCGGGCGCATGCATGTGCGGGTCGCACTCTTTCCGCGGCGGCGGCGCGCGTGCAGACAGTCGCTTCACGACACAATTAGCGGGCCCATCAATCTTGGCCCTGGCCGCGGAGCTGCACTTAGGCGCACGGATTCGGGGGTCGTAACGAGACCCCCCCCCCCCGCCCCCGCCGTGGGTACGGGGAACGCGACACCCCCGCCGCGGATATCGGCGGGTAACAGGTGGCGCGAATCGCCCGTCGTCCTCCTTCGCGAGCGCGGGCGGCGTGGGTGGATATGGATGCGGATGTCTTCATCCCGTGCCAAACGCTCGCACCGCGCGCGGTTGGAGATTAAACTCGCGTTTAATCGCGCCAGGTCGCGTTTAGGCGCCAATTAATCGCGCGAGGTGTCAGCACGTGAGGGTAGGGATGTTAGGGACTCGACTCAGAAGTCAACTAGCGTCAAAAGGCCCAGTGGCGAGGCAAGAATGATCGATTATCGAGCTTTTCCCGCATGAAGCTGTAGAAATCACTGAAAAAAAAAAAAAAAAAAAAAAAAAACACATTGGATCTAGAGTCTGGACTCTTGGAAACATTGACAAGAAAAAGGACTCTTGATTCAATCAGATTTAAGCTTAAATCAAAACGAAATCCGCTCAACTTAAGAGGCTCGGTTCTTGATTTAAGCTTAAATCTAATTGAATCAAGAGTATTTTTTTCTTTAGTCTATGTTTTTAAAAGTCTGGACTCTAGATTCAACGTGTTTTTTATCCAGTGTGAGGTCTTCGTTTTGGACACCCTGTAGATCGATCCTTTTCCATGGATTTAAATAGCAGATCAATCGATATCGCAAAGCACGCCACGCCACCGAGAAGGATATTTAGAATTTAGATCGTCTATCGATACCTAGAAGTGAGGGTCTTGTCAACGAAAGCGCTCAGCGCTGCTTATGAATGAATCTTTATCGAATTTTAGAACGTGTATGTCAGGAGTTTTCGAATTCCTCTCATTCAAGATCAAGAGTGGCGGTAGCCACCCCCGGTCGAGGAAAATGACGTCCTACTAAAGTCCCGATAACAAACGGGTGGCCGACACTCTTAGTCACAGGCAACTCACTTAATCTGAAAATTGATTCGATTGCCATTCGACTGCAGCCGACAATGCGACTACAATGCCCGTTTGTCTTCTTTGTCTATCAATTGGAACTGTGTGCATTATGACGTGAGCCCTGTTATGTACGTATTCTCATGAAATTCATGGCTCTTGTCTTAATGTACATAGTTTCGTTTGGCAGAAGTACGTTCAATTTCAATTATCATCCCGCTAGAAATACCCCTGCCGTGCCCTGTTTTTGGTCACCTTACGGCGGTCGGCATGTTACAAGCAGTGAGAAACTGTAGGAGTGAATGACCTCTCTATACATGAGTGTGGAACTTGGTCAGTATGTCATTGTTTTAACAATGCGAAATTCCCGCGATCAACAGCGATCGTCTTCAAGGGTCAATGACCCACCAGTGTGGAACTTGGTCAGTGTGCCATTGTGTCAGCATCAACACCAATCATTTTGAAGGGTCAATGACCTATGACCTACCAATGTATACATTTGTAACTCGGTCAGGGAGGCGTTTGGCTGGTGGTACAACCACTTCAGGGTTGCCAAGTTGGGTGATAAAATTGTATAATTTAAATTGGGAATGTGCTGCTTTTTCAGCAGTATCTACCAACTATGAGCCACTTTCAAAATGATTGGTGTTGATGCTGACACAATGGCACACTGACCAAGTTCCACACTGGTGGGTCATTGACCCTTGAAGACGATCGCTGTTGATCGCGGGAATTTCGCATTGTTAAAACAATGACATACTGACCAAGTTCCACACTCATGTATAGAGAGGTCATTCACTCCTACAGTTTCTCACTGCTTGTAACATGCCGACCGCCGTAAGGTGACCAAAAACAGGGCACGGCAGGGAGTATTTCTAGCGGGATGATAATTGAAATTGAACGTACTTCTGCCGAACGAAACTATGTACATTAAAGACAAGAGCCATGAATTTCATGAGAATACGTACATAACAGGGCTCACGTCATAAGCACACAGTTCCAATTGATAGACAAAGAAGACAAACGGGCATTGTAGTTGAAGTTGAATTTCTACGGACGATTTGTTTTGGGCGGAAAATCCAGATTCAAGACTAGAAAGAGCAATGCAATCAGTCGATCACATTTTACTTGCTACCGATACATTCGAGTTCATTCGAGGGATTTACCTCAAAATCGGTTTTTTATTTATTTTTGGCAAGGGATTTATTTTTCATTTTATTTTTCTCCTTTCGAGTAAGTTTTTGGAACTTTTTGATGATTAGTAGTCTCAGTGGACCTTGGGAATTCATCAAAGGTTTTTGCCTATCTTAGACTTGATTAAAAGGAAGTGACACGTCAATTTCCTCGACCGGATTTTTTGCCCGAAAAATGTTTTTGAGGGTTTTTGTAGTTTATTGTAAATAATAATAGCACACGCCCTCTGAGTTTGATCATGGTCTGTCAAACAGGGGTGAAATTGACGAGGTACTTGATCAAAATTTGTGCGATTCTCTCAGGGCTGGATTAACGCTCAGGGGCACGGGGTGCTGGCGGCACAAGGGGCCAGCGCATTTGCGGATTGCGTACTCTCTAAATTGAAGGCATTTCACCTGCGACGACATGCTGATCTGCGAATACAGTATTTACAATTATTGATCAGAAAGTCCGGATGTATGCATGCGACATTGACATTGTATACCTTCACATGAAACCGAGTTTCCCATTGACTCTTTCACCCTTGGGGTTTATCGCTAGGGTCAGTGAGGTCATCAACTCGCAGGGCCAAGTTAGCGCTCAGGGGCTCGGGGTGCTGGCTGCGGGACGCACAAGGGGCCCGCACATTTGCGAATTGCATGCTCTGTAAATTGAAGGCATTTCACGATTCGCAAAAAACGAATGGTTTATTTAAGGCTAAGAATCCCCCACCGCCCCATCCTCTACCGCACCATCATTTGATAGAGGGGGCGTTAAAATATTAAAATAGCCCTTAAATTAGAGATGCCACACATTGTGTATATTTTCATGGTATGAAAATAAACTAATAATTGAAGCCAAATAGAATGATGAAGATGTTGCATGTGTGAGTAATTTGCGATTGGGCTATTGATTCTTGCGTAAAATTTCGCGAGAAACACGATGGTGCCACTGGTTTCCTCTGAAATCAACTCTCACGGTCAAAAAAGCTCTCAGGTTAAGGCCAAAATTGAGGGTATATCCCACGCTATCCTGAGAGTCCACATCTACATCAAGACAAACTCTCCATACAAAGATAGGGAGGAAATACATAAGCAGTGATGCCGTATTTTCACTTTCCAGTTTTGGAGTCCCCAAATAAAGTGGCAGCCCTGTCAATGTATTTGCTCCCTATCTTTGCATGGAGAGTTTGTCATGATGTAAACGTGGACTCTCAGGGTAGCGTGGGATATCCCCTCCATTTTGACCTCGACTTGAGAGCTTTTTTTGAGCTTGGGAGTTGATTTCAGAGAAAACCAGTGGCACCATCGTGTTTCTCGCGAACTTTTACACAAGAATCAACAGTCAAATCGCAACTTCCTCACACATGCAACATCTCCATTGAAGCCAAATAGAATAATTAGCAGACTGTAGAATTCTTCCCAATATACAGGAACATGATCTATGATTTTTCATACACCGGGTAGGCAGTACCCATGGGCGGAACGTGGGACTTTTCGGGGGAGGGGGGGGCAGAAGGGTATCTGCCTCATCAAGGGGATCTGGAGGACCCTTTTTTCTCGTTCGAAGTGTCTGGATCCGCTTGTGTCCCAAAATCCCTTGGATTCCCCCAAGCTTGAAAAAAAAAACCGCGAGGTTGTACGATCAAGTATAGGGCTGGGTGCGACAAGCACGAATATTGAAATAGAAACGTCGGTGGAGATGTCTCAGGGAACGGGGGCCGCTGAGTGACTGAGGTCCTCGGGCGTCTGTCAATCGGTAACGGGCATAAATCCTTCGCGTCTGATATCGATGCCGCGACTGCCGCGAGATGCGCCGGGCCCCAGTAGCCGCCCGGCTACTGACGCACAGTGAAGCAGGCCAATGGAAGAAGTAAGACAAAATAAGGCAACTTTAATAGTTTTATTCAGACCGCGTTTAACAGAAAGGAACCAAGCCACATCAGCTATCGCCAACTTTAAGGAGGCAATTTAATTTTTTACATGAAAACATTTGTGCGGATTTTCGTTCAAATTTTAGTGAATTTTTTCCATTGTACTGGGCAAATTCCTGAAAATTGTCAAAAGAATCCGCGCAAACGTTCTTTCGTGAACAATTAAATTGCCAGGATAAATTTGGCAATGGCCGATGTGGCTTGGTTCCTTTCTGTTAAGCGCGGTCCATTTAAGGATGTAGAGGTTCTACAAGTGGTTCAGTCGGTTCCCTCGTATTTCCTGCAAGAAGCATAAAGCTCGATTTACAATAGGACGAAATTATGGAGGGTACAGATTCGGTTGACATGAATCGATCGATAAGGAAAAACGTGAAGCGATCGATGCGAACCGATCGACAAAATGCGATCTTATCACAGGTTTTCCGATCGAATGTTGGAGCTGTCAACCGATCCACGACTTCAGTGATCTCTCGATCGAGTTGTCAATCGGTTTAGAGGTTTGTCAATCGAATTAGCGGCTTTGTCGATCGATTTACGGTTTGTACCGATCGACAAACAAACGGATTCAGCCGGTGGATTCGCGGCTTTGTCGGCCTATTCACGAGTTTGTCGATCGATTCAGGGATTTGTCGATCGATTCGTGGGTTTTTCCCGTTGAGTCACGAGTTGGTGATCATGGGTCGTTTCAATCGGTTGACGGATTTATCGATCGATTCATGGATTACCTCAATCGACTCACAGATTTGTCAATTGATTTAAGGGGTTTGTCAATGTGCACGGTTGTCGATCGAATCTCGTCGATCGATCGGTTTTCGCGCGTTTTTATTTTTTGATCGAGCCGAAACTGGTTTTTTACTAATTTTTTTTTATCAAATCGGTGTCGAACGGTTTACGTCAATCGATCCAAGTTTTTTTTTTTTTTTTTTTTTTTTTTTTTTTTTTTTTTTTATTTTTTTTTAATCAATCCATGTCAGTAAAATCGACACCGGAAATTAATCACTGGTCGATCGAATCGGCGTCGACAGGTTCACGTCGATCGATTCACGTTTCTATTTTTCGATCGGATTAAGTCAATCGAATCCACACCCTCCCGAAATCATCATCAAAATTTTCAGTTTCCATCAAAGATTTCACGTCCGACCTCATTGACAGTCTCGTTCCATTGTGAAGCGGCGCACACTGGACCGAGTCAATAGGAGAAGTCGGACAAAATTTGGAAACTTTGAAAGCTTACAACTCCATTTATATAAACTTTGAGGTGCTAAAACTTGTTCCATCGGTTTACTCGTGAAATTTTCCTTTGAAAGCACCCCTAAAAATTTAAAATTTGACGAGATAAACATCAAAATTCGCAGTTTTCGGCAACCATTTCATGTCCAAGCTCTCCGATTGACTCGATCCACTGTGCGGCGGCGGCGCCCTGCCGTTGAGGCTCCATTCATCATGGCCGCGGTGCAGTGCCACCGATCCGAACCCGTCGATAAATAATCAAGCGATGATTGAATGGGTGGCAGCTACACGGATACCATCGCCAGATCTGACTCCTCGTCGCTCCTCTCACGTCAGTGCGTATCTTCATTTCCGCACGAGCCCCAAAAAGCGTGCATTTATATGTAAAGCAGGGCTCACGTGAAAATTGAGATATGCCCTTACATCGGAATAGCGACGTCTTGTCCCGCTGCATGCCTCCAGCAGATCCACCGCACCCCGGCGCCCGATTCCGATGCCACGAGGAAGAACATGTTGGATCATTCTGCCGTCCTAAGGAAGAACGCCGTATGAGGCTTCAGGCGTTGCCAAATTTCGTTGGACAAATCACTAATTTTCAGGAAAATTTGTGTATTTTTTCCTACCAACTTCTTATATAATTTTGTTTTTAATTTGATCTAAAATTTCAGAGAATTTTAAAGAAAAATCGTCATAACTTTCCTCAAAAATGAAAAAAAAACCACTAAGAAGTGGACCGAGCTGTATGCAACAAGGTGGAGAAATGGTGCCGGGTCCACGCCATTTCGTGGAGAAAACAAAGCCAAGAAAGTCCAAAAATTAAAATTAGAGTCAAAATTCACGCATTAGAGTTCAAAAAATTTAATTTTGACTCTAATTTTAATTTTTGGAATTTCTTGGCTTTGTTTTCCCGACGAAATGGTGTGGACCCAGCACCAGTTCTCCACCTTGTTACTTTTCTCGAAGATAAACATGTTATAACAGAGGAAATTGGGCAACCCTCGAATGTTCATACGACGTTATTCCGCAGCACGACAGCATCGAGCTCCGCCCTTGACACAAAAAAGATTGCGCCGCGCCGTGGCTATAAGGCGTACCATCAATTTGCACGGCAGGTGGCGGATCGGGGGGGGGGGGGGTGTATAATTTTGGCAGATTTACGTGAGACGTAATTCGGGACCCCAAGAAAAAGATCCTCGCAGCTTATATTGATTTCTTCATGAAGGTTGGGTCTCTTTAATAGGACGGGTTGAAGAAGGGCATAACCGCCAAATTTTTAGAAATCGAGCTTTTGAAAGAATATACTTCTTTGATGGTAAATACATTTTACCATCCTACCTAGCAAGTCTACTGAGATGACTCTTGAAACATCTTTTACATACACACAGAATTGAAGGAGTTCTCGCTTTTCTTGTCCGTATTTCTGATTGCAACGGATACACCGATACCTACGTAAAACTCCTAAATGCAACCATTCGTGCTCCTAAGATGTCCCTGCTGTGTATACACAAAATTGAAAGAGCTCCCACATTTTTAGCCTGTGCTGTTAGCTGATGCTCAACCATATCGGATACGACGAGACGTTCAAAATAACGCACAGATACAACTATTCGAGCCACCAGGACGTCCGTGATGCATATACACAAAATTGAAGGTGCTCTCACGTTTCCCACTCTTATTGTAGATTGCTCAGCTATTGAACCGATCACAACGAGCCATTTTGGACTGCTCGATGTGGGCGAGAGAGGGTGAAGAAGAAGGAAAAGGATAAAAAAAGAAGGAAGAAAGAAGTGCAGAAAACAGGTGAAGAAGAAATAGAGGAGGAAGAAGAAGTAGAATAAAAAAGGAGAAAATTACTCACGAAAACCTCTCAAAAACTAAGTAAATGAAAGAAACTCGAGAAATTTTGATGCCACTATGGTTGGCATCCCACGCCAGTGTGTTTTTCTTGTAACTCTCACAGCAGGCTGATTAGTAAAATTGATAGACACAGCGGTAAGAAAAAATGATACAGGGAAAATAAAGCTATCCTATTGGTTGAAACGAGCGGTTGTAAAGGAAAAATTCGGTAATCAATAGGCGAACTAACGGCAACTCACAGTAAACCCCTGAAGTTAGTCCTTCATAATCTCTCTTGATTCAGAAGAAATAAGAACCACCCGTTTCAACCAATATGATCACTCCATTTCTCCAATGTCTTCTTTGTCTATCACTCTGTCTATCAACTTCAATAATCAGCACGCTGGCCTAAGTATTTAGATCATGAAGACGGCCATTCCTTGAGAGCTTATACGTATTCATCTTTATCACTTTTCAGAAAAATTGATTGAATACAGAGATGAAATCTTCCATAATCCTGGAACTTTACGAGAGTAAAGGGCGTTAACTCTAAGAGCTTTTCCAAGAGTTCGGGCGTAGATTATAAGGAAAACTAGCGGCATCATTCTTTTTCCGCGCAAAGTTTACAAAGGAATCGTAATCGTTGTTATATCGGAAATTCTCCGCTCTTGAGGAGCTCCTTTGGGTATAGTCAAGTAACTTTTCACTTCTGTGTCACTGATACTACATCTGTCCTTGCCGTGGACCTTGTGGGGAAGGTGATCGCTCTGGCAAAAGTTCTCTTAATTCGTTGTTTGTTTCACTTTTCTTTGACATCGTTTTTCCTCATCAGTTCAAAAAATGAAACCAGAAAATTGGGAAATGTTTCCATCGGAAGATATTTTACTCAGCGTTTTGGCCTCATTCTAATTGTCCACAAGAAAAATGCATCCTCTATGAAATTTCCGTGTTGTCTACATTAGAATACACTAAAACGTAAAAATGTCTTCTTCTCCTTCTTTGCATTTTATTTCCATGTGATAAAGAATGATACTTGAAAACAAAAATAATACGGATGTTCAAGTATAGACTTTTGCCCACACCGGAAAAAAGTATCTGGAATCCAGTGAAACAACTTGAATCAAAATGAACTCCACGTGAATTATAAGAGGCAGGGCTGGTCTCTCAATTCAAGGAAAAATCCCCGTAAGCGTATATGTTTCTTGATTACAACTTCCTTAATTTTTCTTCTCCTTCAGCAGACAAGCTATGAATTTGATTTGTTATTTTCAAAAATACGAGGTAGGAGAGGCAATTTTGAAACGCCGCGATGGAGATATGAGGTTTTGCACTGCAAACATCAATATGGGACTTCCTGAAGAAAGGATTTCTTCAAGGAATGACAAAGAATACGGCCCTAAACAACTTAACCTCCATCTAAAAGTATAGGCAGGCAAGATCCTATATTTTAGTAGCGGTTGAACCTGTCAGCAGGAGTGAGAACAGAGCATAAATCGAAGCTAAGAAAACCCTTCCGGAGACCAGCAGCCTGATTGTTGAAATTTTGTGTTTGTCGGGTGGAAATGGATGACTAAAGTTATAAGGCGAAGCGTGATTGGTCGGCTATGTCTTATCGTTGCTTGTCGTGCTTTGTCGGGTGGAACGGACGACATACTGTCGGATACTCAAAAGGTGCCTTTAGTTTGTTATCCGACAAGGCACGACAAAGCAGCGATAAGACATAGCCGACCAATCACGCTTCGCCATTTAACCTATGTCATCCATTCCCACCCGACAAACACAAAATTTCAACAATCAGGCTGCAAAAGACACTTGGCAGCGCGGGTGACATCCATCTCAAGACGCGTCTAATCCTCCTCGATCGACGCGACGCCGAAACAAACATCATCATCGGGCGATATGAATTTATCGGGACCAGTTAATCACTTCCGTCCAAGTTAGCAATTACAAAGGCGCGCAACTTTTGCGAATTTCGTTTCCGCCGCTTTCGGCCCGTTCCGATCCCGTCTCAGCGAGATGATTAATCCCTGCGGGCGCCCGACATTGCACAGTGGGAAAATTCGGACATGATTCGAGAAAATTCAAGGGCTTATACCTCCGACACTACAGAACGTAATATTCGTACTTCAAAAGAGGTTTCCTCGTAAAATTGTCGAGGGTCTGCACCAGAAAGAAATTTTCATGTTTCCTCTTCAAAAGTTTACGTAGAAAATGATTCACACGCGGGAAGTTTGGAAAGCAACCTTTGAACGAGATATTCAAAAGTATTTTCATCGCAGATCAAATGAGGGGCTGAGAGGACAAGGCGCATAAGTGCAGTTGTTGCTATTTCGAGAAATACGTGTTCGAAGTTTCGAAATTACATGACACCTTATGGCGAAAAAAAAGTTCAAACTGACTTTTCGATGCTTAAAAATTGGAGCTTAGGTGCAAATTTCTCACAGAATGTGTATTAAGACTGGTTTTGCTTGAAATCATCAATATCTCAATTTTTTTTCAAAAACTGGATTTTTTACGCCTTGTCCCCCGAGCCCTTCAAATGGAAGTTAGATCATTCAAATGAAGTCATTTGTATTTTTACCACTTGACCAAAACACATTCATCTTGTTTCGGGGTTGATTTCCAGACTTACACTTGCGTACTCGATTTTCTCCTGTTTGGTAGAGAGAACATGTCACGTAGTGCTCTAACTAATTACTTGTCTAGTGACCCATTCTTTGCAATTGGCATCACTTAAATTTGAAAATTTAAGAACATAGACAGCGAAATTTGCAGTTTTAGTTAAAGAGGGGGGGCGAGGGGTGTCGATACGGGCCAAAATCGACCAACTCTCATAATTCTGGGATTTCTCGATATTTTTTTGCTCATGACAAATACGTTACAAACACGTATTTGCGTTCTTGCGATACTCATAACTGTTGGCTTCGAGATCGAGGCCCAAAATAATGGGTCTGAAGGCCAAAATCCACCAAAATCCGCGTTTTTTTAATGTTTCACAGTAGGTTCATACTGGGCCAAAGTCCCAAGTCCCAAGTCCCCAAGTCCTTTGGTTGGCCCCTTTTTACATATTTTACGGTACAAGTATTCTCAAATGAAGAAAAGGTGATTCACAGAGTCTGTTTGGTTCAGCATGAAATCGGATTGAAACACTGAAAAAACGCACATTTTTGTGGATTGATGGCCTTAGGTCTGGGCTTCCGTAACGAAGCCAAAAAATGTGATTACCACTGAGATACAAATGTTTTTGTAAAATATCGACGGTGAAACTACCAGACCGCGTATCTCGTTTGCGGTGTTAAAAAATCCCATTTTATTTTTTTGACGGAGAAAAAATCAATTTCATTCCTTGAAGTTTTCATAGAGTTTTCTTCGCAAAGAAGAGGGAATATTACGGCAGTTTTTGAAAATTGACGTCGAGTGGTTTTCCATGTAGAAATTAAAATATGACAGGAAGTCCACAACACTGGAAAAGAAAAACACATTGGATGACACATTCCAGACTCTTGAAAACATTGATAAGAAAAAGGACTCTTGATTCAATCAAATTTAAGCTTAAATCAAAAGGAAATCCGCTCAAATTAAGAGGCTTGGTTCAGTGGTTCTTGATTTAAGCTTAAATCTGATGGAATCGAGAGTTATTTTTCTTGTCGATGTTTTTAAGAGTCTAAACTCTATATCCAGTGTGTTTTTTTTCCCAGTGAGCGTTGCAGCTCGAGATGCGTGGTCTGGTAGTTTCGCCGACGATGTACGTTGTCAACGGCAAAATATCGGAAAATCTTGGGATTCCGGGGGTGGGCCGTTTTGGCTCTTGCAGATACTCCTCCTTTTGGCACGTATCAACAAATAAACATCAAAATTTGCGAGTGCGGTCAAAAATTTTAAGCCCGACCTTTCGGAGCCACTGTGCGTTGGATGTCGGATATGGTTGTCGCGGCCTTTATGGAGGCGGGCGGGTCGCGCGGGGTCAACAGTCGCCGGGAATCGATAGGGTTTATCGGCGGACCGCAACCATTCATATCCTAATTTCGCTAACAGCGCGCATCATAAAATCCCGGTTAATGTCCGTGTCGACCGGAATGTAGAATTTAGGGGATTAAAGCCGCGTACCCCCCCCCTCCTCTCCCCTTACTGAGGAGACGGAGTTGCTGTGTCAGTTGGAAAGTCTCCGGTCGGGGGAATGTTTCGGGGGAAGGTTTCCCTCACCGCAATGCGACAAAAGTGCGCTGGGTCGCTCTTAGCAAATGAAAAGTGGGAATGGATCACGTAATGAGAAAAAAAAGAGAAAAAAACTGAGCTGAAACGAGGTTAAAATATTGAAAATTAAAGCGCGGAATGGTTCGGAGCCTTCCAGTACCACTGGCCACCAGACAAAGATCCGAATTTTAGAAAAAAAAGTCTAGTGCATTCCTACGTGCACAACGCGTTAGGAGGAAGAACATATTACACACTGATTTAATTCGTAGGTACAATGGATAGTAACCCATGGAAGTGAGCTAAAACTACAAGAAAAAGAAATTAAAATATAAGAAACTCTGAGGAGCCATATGTGTTGCTTTCCGTCACTTTTAGTCATGCTAAACATTGGAGGCTTATGAGAGTGCACAGAACATGGGCATAATTGACAGTTTACCTCGACTGATGCAGGTTGTGTTGGAAATAGTACAAAATGCTCAAGTATGTACAAGTAGCTCGTTGTCAATTTCTTAGAAATGTTCGATCATTACCTGAAACAAAAATGAACAAATAATCAATGGACTCAATTAGAAAGAGAGTCGAAATAAATTAAATTCATCAATCGGTTCAAGAGAATATATTTAAAAGACCTTAAAGCCACTTTTTTTCAATTAATAGGTAGCAAAAAATTCTCCGGAGATGTGAGTTTTTGGCGACTGTGGTGCGCACCCTCTTAATATCGTGATAAGGGGTGGAATGTAAGAATCTGAGAATTTAAATGGAATGAAGACGCAATTGGCAATTTTGCCGTGTTAAGGAGGAACGCCGCATCAGTCTTTCGACTTTGATACATTTTCTCTGAAAAATCACGAATTTTCGGGAAAATTTGTGAATAATGTCTTCCCAATTTTTCCGAGAATTTGGTTCGTAGTTAGTTCTAAAGTGTGTGAAAATTTCAAGGAAAATTAGTCATAACTTCCTTCAAAATATCACGGGAAAAATGATTCAAAAACTTTGTAGTGAAAAAAAATGTTCGACATGTTTCAATGCAGATTTTACCCCCAAATACACTATTGAAAAATGCACATTGAAACATGTCGGAAATATTGTTTAAAAATTTAATTGTTATATCAGCAATCAATTTTTTCCGTGTAAATATCTTAGTAGAGGACATTTGACAACATTTGAATGCTCATACGGCGTTTTTCCTCACTGGAAAAAACACATTGGATCTCGAGTCCAGACTCTTGAAAACATTGACAAGAAAAAATACTCTTGATTCAATCGGATTTTAGCTTGAATCAAAACGAAATCTGCTTAAATTAAGAGGCTTGGTTCTTGATTTAAGCTAGATTCTGATTGAATCAAGAGTACTTTATCTTGTCGATGTTTTTAAGAGTCTGGACTCTAGATCCAATGTGTTTTTTTTCCAGTGCTTAGCGCGAGAGAATTCGTGTCTTTCGTCTGGGACCGGCGCTCCTTCTTTCTGGTCGGACGGGAGTCGCGCGAAGGAGGAGGAAGGAGCGATCAGGGAGTATGGATTACCATTATTCCGTTTCATTATTTATACATTTTATCGGGGCTATTATCATTTTGCAGGCTCATTATAATAACTCGCGGAAATGGACGGCCCGGCCCGGGCGCTGCCCCGCACCCGCTCGGCGACGCTTATTACTAAATCATCGCAAAACGAACATTCCCGGGAGGACTCGACCCCCCCATCACGGGTCCTGCCCGCTTCGGTCGTCCTTCGAGCCGCCTCCCTTCTGCCAACTTTACCTCACCAGTCCACCACCGATACACCTTCAAGAGACTTCTAAAATTGTCCTTTTTTAAATTTGAAAAATTTAGTCAACGATTTCTGATTGGTTAATTCATCGACCAAGTGAATCGGCTCGTGCAAAAATTCTGTTGTGCAAAAATTCTGTTGTCCAAACCAGGGTTTCAGGGTTTTGCCAAATTTACCCCACCACCGATCGACCTTTAAGGACGTCTAAAATTGCTCCTTTTTTTATTTTTTCGTCCGTTCTACTTTCCTTCAATGTACCCAAAAACAAAACAAAAATTAAATATCATCCAAGTTTCTGAATTGTTACAATGAGGATACATATTTCCCCTTTATTTATGGTAAAAACTGGAGCAGAAAGTCAAGAATGATGACACAGGCGCAGTCATTTAGGCGCTAATATGCGTTTCACGCCAACTGACCGACTACACTGCGTTTGGCGCAATGCGAGAAGTATTCATGTAGTCTTGTAGACGCTAATATGGGCTTCAAGCCGACCTCACTGTTTGGCGCAATGCGCGAAGTATTCCGTAAGTCTTGCAGGCGCTAATATACGTTTAACGCTGGCCGCACTGTGTTCGGCGCGATTATTCGAACTCGCGATAGAATTATCGCGGCATCGAGGAATAGAGCTTAAAAGGCTCATGTTGTGTTTTGACGACGCATGAACATTCCAACGTTGTCTCATCTCTCTCAACTGAATATTTTTTTCGAGAGAAGTTAAGAAAGTTCTTCATACCCGAGACCATTATTCAATCTTTTCACTTCATTTATCATCAGAAGGTAAGACGTCGATGACTTGTCAACAAACTAACCTAAAAAAAAACTAACCCTAAAAAAACGCTAGAAAAATTGAAAGAATAATATTTACAAATTTTCCCGAAAATTCGTCACCTACCAAAGGAAATTTGGAAACGCCTGAAGGTTCATACGGCTTTCTTCCTTAAAGCACGGCAGACGGTCAACGGTTGTCTCGTTGTCCAGATTTCCTCTATCCTCAACGATACGATTCTCATTAAAAGTTTCGTTTTTTTTCACAATTCCTCCTGAATGATCGAGATCCCTGGAGTCGGAATCCGAGGGACATTTTGATAGTTTTTGCTGTATCCTAGAGGATTTCTGTCGAACCTGAATCGGAGCAGTCCCTTGTTCGGAAACTCCTGCATCCAGGTTCTTATTTGGCATCCCTAAATTCTGTCGATGCGGCGGAACAAACTTAGTTAATCAGAACGAACCCGGCCGACGTCCCTGCCGGAGTTGCAGAAATGTTCCGTGAGAAGTGATACGACGCACAATGGATCAAGTCAATAGGAAAGGTCGGACAAAATCTGGAAATATTGAAAACTTATACTCTCGAAAATATGAGACAAAAAAGTTTGAATGTGATTTCATTGGCTTTTTCATGAAATTTCCTTTCTGAAACGCAACTATACTAACTCCAAAGTGGTGCTCGAAGTATCATCAAAATTGAAGGCGCACCAAGCTGAGACACGCACCTCGACTAGTGCACATCCGAATGCGCTGCGATAGCGCTGTGTTCAAGCTATGTTGGGTTTGGTTAGGTCACGCAACTATACTAACTCCAAAGTGGTGCTCGAAGTATCATCAAAATTGAAGGCGCACCAATCTGAGACACGCACCTCGACAAGTACACATCCGAATGCGCTGCGATAGCGCTGTGTTTAAGCTATGTCGGGTTTGGTTAGGTCACGCAACTATACTAACTCCAAAGTGGTGCTCGAAGTATCATCAAAATTGAAGGCGCACCAAGCTGAGACACGCACCTCAACAAGCACAAATCCGATTGCGCAGCGATAACGCTACGGTCAGGCTATGTTGGATTCGAAATTACGTTTGTGACTAAATAAACACCAAAATTTGAAAATTTAACCAAAAAGTTCATTCCCGACCACTTTTTATAGCTCGTTCCACTGTACGAACGACGCACACTACGGTGTTGGAGCTCAAAACCAGGCCAAAAACATTTAACACGGATGCACAGAACAAATTAGGGTAAGTCATCACAACCATGCAGCGGCTGGTTGTAACAACTGTCCTACTTTTTCCCGCGTAGCGTGATCTAAAATCAGCCCAACTGCATTATATGTTGCCTTGATTCCTCCTATGTTCCATTCATAGCACAAGAATATTAAGCTACAGGCTGCGTTATTTTCTTAATGTATATTTTTAAAATCTAAACAAAATGGACCTGCATAACTTTCTTCTAAAATTACTAGTTTATCGGGATAATTTGGCAACTTGCGGAGGTTCTTACGCTGTTATTTCTCAGAAACATGGCTTAGTAGTATATAAGCTTTTAAGCAGTGTCTGTTCACAGAACTTGATAATTTCTTGATATTCCTTTGTTTCCCTCGCTCTCTCGAATTCCATTCATTAAAAGGATTGTGAGTCGTTCAGCTGCCATCAAAACTCCTGGAACTTGATTTTCTTTTCACCGACCAAAACAAATGAGAAATATCTGTAGTTGTAGCTAAGAGATAAAGAGCCATAACAACATTTTCACCGATTCGTGATGTAAGGGAAAAAATCATGAGACACCTCAATGCATGTTGTAAATTTAAGCCAGAGCAAAAAGAAAAGTTTTTTACGGAGGAAATGGCTCAAAAAATTACGATAAGTGCATAGGGAAATTCTGAAGTACAAATAACCAAACCTAACTTCACAATCTGCGTTGGATACATACGCTTTTTTAAGCTTCCCACTTCAAAAAGAATATTACGACACACAACAGAGGACTCGAACATTTGAGTAGTTCAAAAAATTTTTTCCCGATGAATTCATCGTGATTTCTGAGCCAGTTTCTACAAGATGCCGCAATCACACGCTGAATATAGCAGCTGAATGTGGAAGTCAACAGTCATCGCCCAACGGCTGAAATTTCGCAAATTCGAGTTATTTCCATCCAGATGTGTATGTATCAAATCTACTCGAATAGTTCAGACAAATCAAACATTAGTCAGATGGTTGCTGAGAATGGTTGCTAAATTTTGCGCGTGACGCGCAAAATTCAGGCATCGGGCCGATGACTTCCACATTCAAGCCACATTCAGCGTGTGATTGTGGCAAATGATACGGTCTTCTTTCTGTTCTGGCTGAAGTTTGCAACAGGCCCATTCTTTTACCGAAACGGAGTTATTGGTGGTTGCACTTTGGCCGTGGACATACTGTCGAAGACGGGAGTGTGCGACGGGACGGATCCGAATGCAAAGTCTATCAACGGCGGTCCTCGTGCGGCGCATCCAAGTCGGTGAACTTCGGATGAATATCAATATTTATAAACAAGTATTAAGTCGGATGAATATTGATGTTTACCTGCCCTGAATGGGATTAATTTGCACTCGGCGAGTCGCGGGTCGCGGGGCGGGCGGCGCAATCGGCATGAGTGCCCCGAATCTTCAAGGAGCTCGGAATTTGCGTCTTTCCGCGCTCCTCCGTCGATGAAGCCCCCTTTTTCGTGCTTCGTCGGGGGAAATCGATGTCATTTGCACTTTGATTCTGGGCGGAAGGGTTCGAGGGAGGGAGCGGCCTGGCGCAGCAGGGCCTGCTAAATTTCCTGCCTGTTTGATAATAAGCTTTTTCGCTCAGTTTTTTGCCACCGTTTCCTTTTCGCGCTGCATCGGGGGAATGGCGGCAATTTAAACTTGGAGATGAAGCGTATCTCGTTCCCTAAATGGAGGAACTTCATTTGAAGGTTGCAAACTTGACTCAAAAAATTAAATTTATCCCGGATATGCACTGAGAGAAAGCTAAAGCTTATAAACCAATTTGTGGTTCATATGGAACACACTGAAAGTAGTAAAGGCAACATATAATAATAGCATATATATCTTAGTGGTGGTATATATACCTTAGTATGGTTCACAGACCGAGGATCATTAGTTCATTGACGACTGTTAGTGGTGTTCCATATTCACCACTGATTGGTTTATAAAGCCATAGATTTTTCTCCGTGCGCTGCTTTGGTCTAATATTTTGATGATTTTTGCATGAAATCAGAGGAAAAATCTGCAAAATTGAGGCGTTAGGTGCAGGAACGGCATTTCTTGGTTCCGGTGTCTCACAATCCTCACTGCTAATTTATTTTTCAGAGGGAAAACTATTCAGTAAATTTTCGTTTTCAGCATTGTGAAATCATGAAAAAAATTCACTAAAAGTTTCGACAAATTTCATATTTGTTTTAATTATAATGGATGAAATATTAGCGAAGATTCTGCGACACCGTAACCAAGAAATGTCCTTTCTGCACTCAGCGCCTCAATTAACAGCGCGCCGATCATTGAAATTGATAGACGAAGATGAAATAGAGGGATCCCATTGACGGAAAAAGGTGGTTACAAAGGAGAAAACTAAAGACTAACTAACGGCGACCCACGAGAAGCCCTATCTACTGTCGTGCCGATATAAAGAACGCCGCGTCAATATTCGAAAGTCGCCAAATTTCACCCAGTGAAATATTGATTTTTTACGAAAGTTATGAATAATTTTCATGGAAATTTTCGGATTTAATTACGAACGAAATCCTACAAACAATTGATAAGAATAAGAAGAGTAAATGGTAGCCTTGCGATACCTTGTTATACATCCTTTAAAAGTCGAATTTTTCCAAATTTTATAATTCGCTATATAACCTTTATGTCTAAAATGTGTTAAAGTTGCTTAACTTTATGATGTGACTTAAGTGCCTAAAGATGAATCCTTGCATTCGAAAGGTCTTCGCACCATAAAATAAAGGATGTATAACAAGGTATCAAGGCTACTATTTATTCTTCTTATTCTTATTTATTCTTATGATACCGATAAGAAGCTGTTCTATTACAAAAAAAATGGACTAAAATTATTCACAAGTCTGCCAAAAATGTGTACTTTGTGAAGGAAAATTTGGCAGCGCCCGAAAGTTTCCACGACGCTCTTGCTGAGCACGGTAGTACCGTTGGTCCATATTTTTTCTCCATAGCCTATAAGAACCACCCGCTTTCAACCAATAGGCTCTCTCCATTTTCCTTTCGTCTTCGTCTATCGCTTTAAGCATTATAATTTCAAGAATAAACTGTGAAGCGATTGAATGATGGACTCAACTAATTGCGGGTTGCTACATTTCAGAAAATTCATCCGATAGTTTCCTTTCAGAAACATGAATTAAATGGGGGAGATTCTAAAAAACGGCAACTAGATAAAGCCTTTCTGCACTCGACGCCTCAATTATTTTGGCAGAAGCAGCTGTTGTCGCTCGATTCCCGATTAATGTTGACGAATTGTTTTATTCGCGACAAATTATATTCGACTCCTAACCCACTTATTCTCTCCCTCCGCACACTGGAACAATCCGCTAGGCGACGTTGTACATAATGCGGAATAGATTTTTGAAGCCTGCTTATTCTTCGTTAATATGAAACGAAGACGTTAAATAGTACCTCCATCGGTTCTTTTTTGGAATTTTCTTCAAGAATTGTTTCTTAAAACCAGTAATGTGACAGGAAAAAGCACTGAAATTAACATTTATGTATGAAAATCCATGTCCAACTTCCACCGTGCGCTGGGGCCACTCTGGGTAAATTATTGAGCGCTAAATTAATAAATCGCCCGTTCAACAAACACTTATCCGTGCCAAAATCGACCCAGCGCCGCGCCGAGTCCTGCTTGCCAATCGAAATCCACATTTACGAGCTTCGCTCGAATCATGAAGTTGGTAATGTTTCGAAATAAATTTGGCACCTCCGTCCTGTTTCAGTCAAGATCCAGAGATAATCCAGCAGGCATTAAAATCACAATAAACCCTATTATACGAATCAGGTGATCTTTCACTACAATATGTTACCATATGCAAGCGTTTGGGCACGACGAGATACTACTCTCTATACAAGGAAAGCTGGTGAAACTAACTTCGACTTAAGAATATTTGCAAACAGCCGTTTAACAAATTAGCGATTTTTGTCTAGGCTTTGACTAAAATTGCCAATTTTTTAGACGGCGGACTGCATATATTTTAAACTAGATAATAGTTTCACTTAAAGAATAGGAATTTTAAGCCAAGTAGAACTTTTTCAGGGTTGAAATGGAGTTAAGTCGTTTTGTCGAAGGAAACGTCAACAGGCCGCAATCGAATGTCGATATAAGAAGGAAGGGGAAAGCACTCATTACATTGTGCACGTGCATTTTTCAAATTTCTATCCTTGTTGCTCTTTTCAGTCGTTTGCAGGAATATTCCACATGTTTTGATTCCCTGTAATGGTATTTGCCTTCAGCTTTCTTTTTCGTCCGGTGATTCTTGACGGTTCTTTCAAAAACTTAAGATTGTTGTCACAAAAATTGGAATTCTTGCCGGTGTTAACAAAAAAAAACAAGCAGTGAACTCCAACACAATGTGTTGATAAGGCGCATCATTAACTCGCACATATCAACCCCTTTAGTTTTCATTTACAGAGATTTCAAAAAAGGCAAGCAGGACAACAAGAGAATTCACGATCCAACACTGCAAGGTCAACGACGCACCTTGACGAGACCGTGTATTGTGAATCTAGAAAGCTATTCGAACAAATTTAAGTTTTTTGATCTGCCTCAAGCAAAATCTTATCAGATTCTTGAAGAAAAGTGCTACGGAAAAATTTAAGCGAAAAAAGGAAAAATTTTGTCGAACTCCTAGAAGATAAAGTCGATTTAAAGGTATTTTGGGGCTAAAATACCCAAATCACCGGTATTATAAATCTCGTTATATTATTGAAAAGAAATTGACTAGATATAAATGCAATTGTATTAAATATGTCTTGATTTTGTTATTTTAAACGTCTTTTCATGCAAAGAAGCTCAACCATGTCCATGCTTTATTCATTCATGAATTGAATGTAAGCAATCCACATCCCGAAAATCTACCGATTTGCCGTAAAAAATCGCAGAAACTTGATATACCAGGTCGATGTACCCACTCTTTGAATTTACCAATCACTTTAGTGAGTGCACGTACGTGAAAGTCAAAATGCTATAGTCATTTTGGGTGCATTCATTTTTCATGAAAAAATTGTAAGTAATTTCAATCCCAAAAAACCATAAATTTTCCGTATAAAATCGAAAAAATCAAAATATGTCGACTCCCTGACGTGAAAATTAAATTCTACGTGTGAAAATACTTATGTATCGATATACTGAACAGAATGCCCACCTCTCTTCGTAATTTACAAACCGTTCCTATACTCATCTCAAAATTTTTCTCAGAGCTTCGTGTTATTATCAGCTTCCATTTAAACCCCGGTTTGATGGCCGAATCGGCTGCCCAAAAAGCAAGCCAGTTTTGAAGGGCTCTATGAGAAATTCGTGATATTATCAGCTCTCAGGAAATCACCCCATGGGTAAAATTGCTGGTATAAATTTTCGAGTGCTTAAAATAATCTTATTCAAGAAACTAAGGCATTAAACTATGGAGTCAATTTCGTTTTAATAATAAAACAGGATTTACTTGTCTTCAGGTCAAAACTCATACAAGGAAGCCCCTTGCAAGAGGCTAATTTTTTGTAATTTCACTCAATTTTTTCTCCTTTTTATAATTGAATTGCTTGTCACATTCTGAGGTCAATAATATTAAATTGTAATTTATACATTTCTTTTTTACCCCCTTCATTTTATTTTTTGTTTGGAGAAGTTTTGTTGATTTCTTCGGATTTCGAATACTGTAACTTCTCTTCTATTTGGCCGATTTTTATGAATGAGACCTCTTTTAATTCGTGTTTCAACGGAGAGTAAGGAAAAAATTGCTAAAAACTCGCGAGACAATTTTTTTTTTAAAATTGGGCGAATCCTAGCGTGACGGTGAAATGGTTAATGAAGCGTAAGTAATTGGGCGAGGGGCTGAGGATCCCGGCCTCGCTTGGCGACCGTCATTAGCTATTGTTCGTCGAGACGCCGACGCAGTGATCAGGAGCGTGGGGAAGAGAGGGGTAAGTGGATTCCTGTATGAGCCACGTTTAGCTAATGGTCTAATGAGTCTCGAGGCTCATCACAGATTGCACTTACACAGATTGCACTATCAGAGCACAGGTACCAACTTTTGAAAAGTGTAACCGAGGTTACAGATCTGTCAAAGCAACGTTTTGAACAAAACGGAGGAGTTAAATTCTCATTCCGAGAGTGCCGACCTGCTCAGCCATCCTCGAATCAATTCGCTTGATTCTGCTTATATATGCATATTTTAAATCAGCGCGTCGCATTCTTAGGCTTTTTTTTAAAAAAACCAAGTAACGTTGACTCTTGGTATTCACTGCACATAAACTAGAGACCCCCAGAATGAGAAACAACTTTAAATCATAATTATTGATGGATAAATAATAAACTTTTTACACGCTTTGGAAAATCTCAGAAGTTCGCGGTAGTCACTTTTCGGTAAGGAACTAAGGGACTCGGTTATTGTATCGAGCAGGGTTCGAAACGATCGCAAAGGCGGTATACTACGTATACGCGCCAAAAAAAAAAAAAAGAAACTTTAATCTAAGTTTTATCTAATTTTTCATGTAAATTCTAAAAAAAAACTTTTATCTAAGTTTTTGTGATTACCGGTAAAAGTCATTGGGCGAAAAATAAAACAAAAGATGATTGAATAATCCATATGGAACTACCTTCCCCTGTCACATTGCTCAACCCCTTCGTGATTGTCACGTATATGATCGGGCATAAAAGTAATTTTTATACCGGCAACTCTTTGACCTCTTCTTCATTTTCAACACTTGATAGCATCTGCACTTCCCATAACGTACCCCCAATTAATCCTAACTTTTCTAACTACCGACAAAGCTCTTTCGAGTCCCTTTAACGAGATTCTAGCCCCCACCCTCGCTGAAATCTTTTTCAAGCCAGCCAGATCAGAGAGAATTTTCGGAATCTAGAGAAAAAAAACCCCTTAAAAAAGGGGGTTTTCTAGGGAATACGACAGTCACGACCCACCTCGCACCAGCACATCAAAAGGATAAGCCAAAGCTGCTAGATTTGAAGCGTTCCTCGCTTTTTAGTCGCTTTCAGCTCGGTGGAGCTTCTAACCTAAAAATGATTTTTCCTTATTTTTATCGCTGTCTCCTTCTCTTGTATCCGATTTAATTTTTGAAGTGCATCCCTGAATGTCTCCCAGAAACCGTTGCATTACCTTCTATTTCTGGAGAGAAGTTTTCCCGTCCTTCCGTTTTCCTCACTTTCCTCTCAATTTTTCCTTTCGTTTCTTCTCCCAGAGATGGTAACAAAATTTAAGTACGCAAGGGGCACGATAAATTCACAGGAATATTAACGCGGTTGTTTTCTCGTTTGATTAATACTATTGATCAAGACCGCTCACACCTGGACTTCTCGTATGTTTAAAATCATTACAATTGCTATTTTGTCAAATATTGTTACATGGTAGGTTCTTGTGAGATTTTCTTTACCCTTTCAATTCGTTGCTCCCCGGAGGAAAGAGCGTAACTCCATTCCAAGGGTACAAAATTTACTTACACAATTCAATTTTTTACGGGAATTTAAGTACTTTTGAAAATTTTTTCTGATTTTTGTATGAGATCGGAAGAAAAATCAGTGAAATTTTGGGTTGGAAATGCCTAGATTCTCAGTTAAAATTGCAATTTGCAAGGGAAAATTTGGCAATATTAAAATGAAGTACGTTCTCTTGTGGGAGAACAAACAAATTGTATCCTTCAAAAATTTCCTTCAAAAAAATTTGCGAACATTAAAACATAATTGAATTTGAGGCGATGCAACGCCAACGCACAAGGATAATCCAAGCTCCTCGTCATGAAAATTATATCGCGGATTCGCGGAGTTGATTAACGAGGTTTTAAATTCGGGGAGACCCCAGAAAAAGTGCAATGGAGGGGAGAATTCCGTTGCGGTGGGGTGCGGGGATGGGGTTCAACTCGTAACGGGGGCAAAACAACGGCGAAGAGGTGAAATTGGAGGGCGTCTAAAACAATTATCCTCGACTAATTGCGGGGCTGTCAAATAACATGGCGTTATTGTGCATTGTTGTTTTTGATAACATTAAACTTGGCTCGGGTCGCGGATCCCGGAGCGTTTAGACCCCCATCTCGCTTTGGTCTCGTTTCGTCAAGATGTGCGGCTCCGATATTTTCGCATCGTATCAGGGTTTTCGACTACGCTCACTGCGTATCTTGTCCATCACATAAGCCTGGAAATGCTGCCGAGTTGAGGAAAAACGCCGTATGAACATTCGAGATATGCATAATTTCCTCGGATAAAATACGTAACTTGTAAGAAAGTTATGAAGTAAGAAGTTATATTTTCTTTTGAAATTTTCCAAAGAATTGCGATTAACTTGCGTACAAAATTGCCTGGAAATTTGGAGGGAAAATGATCACATATTTCTTTAAAAATTCGTATTCTATGTAAAGATGTTAGGCAACAACTGAAAGTTCATTCGGCGTTTTTCTTTAGCACGGCAAAAGAGGTCAGTTACGCTGGTCACAGAAAAAACTTTGGATTTTCCGGACTGATCCGAACTGGGGATGGTTTTCAAAAAAACGCTATAGATCTTATAAAAATTACACTGTCAAAAATTTAGTTGTAAAATCCTGTTCTGGAGTCTGAATGACGCCCAAAAACCCCCAGATGATATGAATGCGAAGATAAATCTGCTCTACTGATCAAGCGACTTACATTATTACGGAGCGGAATCTAATTTTTCTGCGGAATGTCATATGCACTCTAGTATGGAGCTACTTTCACTTCGTATTCATATCACTCGGAGCTTACGGGTGCTATAAAGACTAATGTCACCGAATTTCACTCTTGGATTTTTAACAATTTTCCGGAGAGACCCCCGGCAATATGAATTCACCAAGACAATGGGTGAATGGCGCTTGTTGCAGAATCATATTTTGATGATTGATTCTTGTGAATCGGCTAAAAATAACAATATCCGCCCAAACAGCAATTCTCTACGTTCAATATGAACCGAGAAATCGCGCTTTGAAAAATGCATTTAATGACGTCATCCACCGCGGAAGTGACACCCTTCGTTTTTTCCACCTTGCTTTCATTTATCAGGGAGACACACATTTCACTGGTTACTCAACGTGGAGCTCGGATGAAAGCAAGGTGGAAGAACCCAAAGGTGTCACTATACCGCGGTGTATGACGTCATAAACCGAATACTTTTCAAAGCGCAATATCTCGGTAAATATTGAACGTGGAAAGTTGCTGTTTGGACGGATCTTATTATTCTAAGCTTATCTGCAGGGATCATGTATGGAAACACAAAACTTTTTGCGCAATTATAGAAAAAAATTTGCAGGTACCGTCCAGTGGTCCATTGTTTGACGGTTGTTAAATATTGCTGAAATATTCCGAAAGCACAAAAATATAATGCGAAATTCTTCCGCATTGCGACTCTTAAACCTCGCGAATACACAGTTCGAAAACGGGAGTGCTTGCTCGAAATTGCGGACGTGTTAAACACACGAAACAAGTGTAAGGACCCTTTGGTGAACGACTTGATTTATCGAGTGGCTTTCATTCCGTAATTAGACTCGGATTTTCAACCCACGTGCAAGAAACTCGTAACTTCAATTGAGAATGTTTGTACATTCGCGGTTTTTTCATAACGCGACAGTGTTGAGGGATCAATTACTTAGTGGCAAGCTCTCCCTCCCCGCCTCGGCTCCTTGATTTTTCTCCTTCGAAGCGCCGAATGCCACCCACTACACAATGTTCCATACACGTCGCGCACTGTTGCACGCACGAGAGAATAATCCATCCCACATTCCCACCAACCTATAACCTTTTACTCCGAGGGGGTTTGACATCTCTCTCTTTTTTAGTTTTTTTAATGAGTCATGTGAGTCACTGACAGACATTTTCAACTCCGATTGCTTACAACTACGGCAATCTTCTTGGGAGGGTCGATCGAAAAATAAAAACGTGAATCGATCGACGTGAACCGATCGACACCGATTCGATCAACATTTGGACTGCATTTTGCAATTTGGAACTATAAATTTTGGCTCATCTGAAAAAAACACTTTTATGCATAGGGAAACTAATGGCACATACGTTGTTTTTAAACCGAGCTGGAATTTATAGTTCCTAAATGCAAAATTCAGTCCATTTTATTGAAAATCCAGTGTTGATTCGATCAAAAACTAAACCCTCAACTCGAGAACGTAACAATAAACAATCATTCGATTGACAACCGTAAATATCGTCAAACCCTTGTACCGATCGACAAACCCGTGAATCCATCGATAAAATCCGTTAGTCGGTCCATAAAATCCATGAATCAATCGACAAACCCTTGAATCGATTACATTTCGTTGATAGAATCGATATTGATCGAACTCCAGTTTTTTTTCGATCGATCGATTCGACACTGCCTCTTCAATAATTTTCCAGCCGAATCGGGGTCACTCGGTTTACGTCGATCGAATCGAATTTTTCTTTTTCGATCATTTCATGTCGATCGAATCCGTTCCTCTATGGCACGGCATATAATCCAAGGCTCTCATTCTCAAAGCGACTCGTCTCATACTCAATTCATTGGATTTACACGTAATTTACTTTGCATTTAAATAAATAATCAAATTTAATTTACTTTGGATTTGCGCGTGAGGAAATATTTTCAAGCCAGGAAAGAAACAACCCAGAAATAAAATGAGATCCGGGTCGGTATGATCGAGATCATGCTCTTAGAATCTACAACCGTTACGCCACGCCGCACAATGGAACAAGACAATCAGACAAAAGACAAGACGAAATTTGGAAACCCCACACTATCGAAAATTGAAAAAGGAGAACTTTAAAAGTGACCTCATTAAGTTTCCTGTAAAATTTTCTTTCGGAAACATCCGTTGAAATTGAATTCGTGACAAAATCAACGTTAAATTTTGCAATTTCAGTAAACAATTTTATATCCGAACTCGTGTAGTTGCTCGTGTTACTGTGCGCCGGTTCCCTGGAGAAGCCGGAATCTTTTGGTTAAGGCTCGAAGGTTCTCTAGACCGCGTCGAAATTCTCTGAACCTTTTTAATACGTTCCGTTGAACTTCCGTTCCGCCCTTGGAAACCTTAATTAATTTTCGGTATTTGCTTAAGGCCTGTTTTCCGCGGGAGGGAGACACTTGAAATCGACGGATTAGAGTGTTTGATCGGTGTCGTCAATTGATTCCTTCGCCCCTGCTCCGTATCCCCTTGAACCTGGCAGGACGTGTCAGGAAATGAAATTGCTCGGGCAGTTCGGATTTATTAGCAATCGCAGCCTCGTGTTGTGACTCGTCGGAAATGGAGCGACCCTAGTAAGAGGGGGGGGGGGGGGTTTAACTGATAGGGGCAGGTGAAATTGAAAGTAACGGAAGTTGCTGGTTTAGTGGTCCAGTGGTCCAGGAATGCGCGAAAGGTGTAAGAAAATACACGAGGATTGCGCGAAAAAGGCACAAAGATTGCGCGAATAGAAGCCTTCACATCTGATACAGGAATGCGCAGATTTAAAATGAAGTTAATTTAGGGTAGAAGTTTGGAAAAAAAGGAAACAGTCGGAAAATGAACGAGTTTTTATATTAACGCAGTTTAGGTTGGTTTGTTGGTTGACAAGTCATCGATGTCTTACCTTCTGATGATAAATGAAGTGAAAAGATTGGATAATAGTTGTCAGTATAAAGAACTTTCCTAACTTCTCTCGGAAAAATAATTTAATCGAGAGAAACGAGGCAACGTTGGAATGCGCATATGACCTCGAAACACAACATGAGCCATTTAAGCTCTATTATTCGATGCCGCGATTATTCTAACGCGAGTTCGAATAATCGCGCCGAACACAGTGCGGCCGCCGTTGAACGTATATTAGCGCCTGCAAGACTTTAGAAATACTTCACGCATTGCGCTAAACAGTGCGGTCGGAGTAAAGCCCATATTAGCGCCTACAAGACTGCATGAATACGTCTCGCATTGCGCCAAATGCAGTGCAGTCGCAGTCGGCCAGTTAAATTGGCGTGAGACGCACATTAGCGCCTACAGGACTGTAAGAATGCTGAAGACTGAAGATGCTTCTAGATACCCCTTTGAACAGAATATTTTTCCTTGAGACGCATGTCAGGAGCACGCGTGGTGAAAAATCGTAGGCTGAGAGGTCGCCGCGGTGAAATGTCTCGCTGTGAAATGTCCGCGGTGAAATGTCCTGCAATTTCGCATAATCAACTTAGAAACTCATTTCGATGGCGGTATTTAAAAGTTTGCAGACGCGCCTTCTCTTCTGTAAAGGGGGCACCTTTTTAGAAAAAAATATTCTCGAGCAAATAAGAGTGACGAGAATTTGTGTGGACCCTTTAGGACTGGAAAATGTACCTGAATAAGTAAAAGTATAAAATAACGACAAAATTTGAAGTTCGTGGTATCAGTAAATAAATTTTAGAAGTAAATAATTTACTCGCAATATGTACGTAAAACACGATCAACAAAAAGCCACGGAGAACTTTCGCTATCGAAATGTTCAACTTTCAGTGTACATGATAGCCAGAGGCAAACGAAAACTTCGGCCGGTTCCAGCATACTCCGAGAGCCCCTGTACGAACCATTTATGAACTCAATTTGAAACTTTAAATAGTTCAAAAGTATTTCAATTTCGGCCATCAAACTTCAATTTGTGACCGCCATCCATTTTCACCGACTGGAAAACCTGTTATTACGGTCCTGCAGAAGTTAAGCTCCGGTAAACTTTGAGTGAAGTTGACTTTTTAAAGTATGAAACATTAACGACTGACAACAAAGCCGGCGATCAGAGCCGAGGCGACCCATGCCGAGCTTGCCTCTCGTTAACTTTAAATTGAGTTAGCCCGTTAATAATGTTAGGCTTCATTACTGGAGCATAATTCATTGTCTTCTTCGTTTAATTGCTGCTCTTCGGGATGCAAGACGCTTCCTGGAATTCTGCAGCTCGAATCATATTCTATTATGATTTAAAATTCACCAGGACAAACTTTTTGACGTTGATCCTGCTCTACTTTGCACGGGAAAAAAGCCTGGTTGAGTCCGTTTCTGAAGTCTTGTCTCCCCGGGATGTTTTCCCGTTTTGTCGCGGAGAAAAGTCGTATTTACCAAGTTGCGACAAATAGTGACTGACTCAATATTAATCGCAGTGCCGAGGAGGGCCCTTGCAGAGCTAAAAGACCGATTGGGAGAGGGAGGAAATGTGTGATATTGTGTTGTTCTTTCGATTTTTCGTGGTTGCTTAGATTACATGATTGGTTTAATTGGATCGCATTTACCAAAAAAGAACCGCGCGATTACAGTGTTGTTAAAATGTTGCCTCTTCATTACTATCTAAAAAATCTCCCAGAATAGCAAATAATGATGGCTTTCCACCAAAAATTTGTCAGTTCTAAAGGAAAATAATTGTGTAGATTTTAAAACTGTAAATGTAATTAGGTATTTTTAAAAGAAAAAAAGAAGTTGCACAATTTTGAAAACACACTGTATTCAAGCTGGTTCCTTTTCGCTAAATGCGATCCAATTTTTAATTGTCATAAATTATTACATGTACCTTAATTCTGTTTATTTACTCGATTTCACCAATGTATCTTCCCTCTTGAGCAGAGACGATATATGTATTTTACAGACCCCGCTCCTGCAATCTGAACCGGACGAGGCAAAGGTTGAACTCGAAATGCACCCTTATTCTCCGCCTACTGGTCACTAGTTAGTTATGAACAATTTGTCGTTTTCCGTGCGAAGGAACGTAACTCAATTCCAAGGTTGCCAGATTGACTCAAAAATCATTTTACAAAACAAGACGCATGCAATTTTCATACACATTTTGTTTTGATTTTTGTATGGAATCTGAGGTAAAATCAATAGGAGTTTCAGTTAGAAATGTGCAAGATCCTCCTGGTTATAACATGCGATTTCAGAACAAAAATTTGGCAACATTGAAGTGGAGTTACGCTCTTTCGTGAGGAAAACGACGAGTTGTTACACATTAGTCCCTCGGTTCTCATTGCTGCTTCCTCTAATCGCGCATTTTCACCGCGGATATCATCGCTTCACGATTCCTACATTCACTTGACTCCGAGTAAGCTAAGCAGTCGGGATAAACGGAGGCATTTCTGCTAAAAAGCACTATGAACCACGCAAAGCCTATGCACATAGTTCCTTTTATAAAGGCGTCCCGACGCTCGTTTGGCAGGGACTCAGGGATCGTGGAAGCCCGGGATTCGTCCGATTTCCGGCGGGATATCCCTCCTGGATCCTGGGAAACGAGTCCTGGGCGAATTTAATGGGGTGTTTTGATTTCATGAGCGCCATCACATTACATTATAATCAAAAGGAAAACGGAGCCACGGTCATTCCGCCGGGTAATGTGCATCTCACTCCCCGCGACTTCCCAACTTTTTGCAGGGGCGCGCCGCTCCACGGATGCCGGCTCCGCCATTTTTTGCGCGGCAATCTAGCAACTATCTAGCTGCAATCTCCATTTGAACATCTAAAACTTTAAATAAAATCAAAAACTGGAAAAAAAAACCCATTGGATCTAGAGTCCGGACTCTTGAAAACATTGACAAGAAAAAGGACTCTTGATTCAATCAGATCTAAGCTTAAATCAAAAGGAAATCTGCTCAAATTAAGAGGCTTGGTTCTTGATTTAAGCTTAAATCTGATTGAATCAAGAGTATTTTTTCTTGTCGATGTTTTTAAGAGTCTGGACTCTAGATCTAATGTGTTTCTTTTTCCAGTGAAGTAAAAATCACTCGTTTCAACCAATATAATCGCTCTATTTTTCCTGAGACCTTGAGCGCAATAAGACTTCGTGCGTGAAATACTGGTATTGTATTCTCGTTAATGTGTTGGACATTCTTGAGAGAGTATGCATAATTGAAGAACGTTCGAAATTTTTAGACAGCGCAATTGAGATTGCAGGTTTTGATCCTAGAACAAACAAACGAGGACAATTGATAGACAAAGTGAAAAGCTCAGGGGAAAATAGGGAGATCCGATTGCTGCTATTTTAGTCTATTACTTAAATCCATCGTCCATTACAACTACTCGTTCCAACCAAATGATCACTCCATTTTCCTTCAGTCTTCTTTTTTTATCCCTTTGTTTACCAATTTCAACAATCAGTCAGCGGTGAGGGGTACACCGGAAATAAAAACACATTGGATCTAGAGTCAAGACTCTTGAAAACATCGACAAGAAATATAATCTTGATTCAATCGGATTTTCGCTTGAATCAAAACGAAATCCGCTTAAATAGAGGCTTGGTTCTTGATTTAAGCTAGATTCTGATTGAATCAAGAGTACTTTTTCTTGTCGATGTTTTTAAGAGTCTGGACTCTAGATCCAATGTGTTTTTTTTCCGGTGTACACGAATGAACAACTCGCGTCGGGCGCTAACCGTAGGGGCACCAAAATTTCTCAAGTTTCTTTAATTTACTTGGTTTTTGATAGATTTTCAAGATTGATTTCGTCCTATTTTTTTCTACTCTTCTTCCTTTATTTCTTCTTTCTCATCTATTTCCACCTCTTATTCTTTCTTTCCTTCTTTTTCTTCCTCCACCTTCTCGCTCCAAACCAAGCAGTCCAACATATCTTGGTGTGATTGACTTCGATAGCTAAGAAATTAATAGTATGAGCAAAGAAAGTGGGAGCCCCTTCAATTTTTCCTATATGCATCAAGGACGTCTTCGGAGTACGAATAGTTGTATCCAGCCGTTGAACGTTTCCTTCTATCAGATAGTTGAGCAATTAAAAACACTGGCAAAAAGTGAGAACTCCTTCAATTTTTTGTACATGCATCGAGGACGTCATGAGATCGCACGTATAGTAGCAGGCGTTATTGCGTAGGTATCGGTGTTCCTGGAAGCTGAGTCATCAAAAATACAGGCAAACAAAGTGAGAACTCCTTTTTCTTGTCGGTTTGAATGGATCACTGGTAAAGAAAACACATCGGATCTAGAGTCCAGGCTCTTGAAAACATTGACAAGATGATTTAAGCTTAAATCTGATTGAATCAAGAGTATTTTTTCTTGTCGATGTTTTTAAGAGTCTGGACTCTAGATCCAATGTGTTTTTTTTTTCAGTGATCTATTTCAAATCTAAAAATATTATCTTCTTGCTTTTCTTCTCCACCACCTGCTTCTCCTTCCCCTTCTCCTCCTTCTTTTTCTTCGCCATAATCGTTTGCGCAGGTGAGAATTTGCCCTCGCAACGGACCAGTCAACAAGTAATTCGGGCTTTTCCAATGAGCACGGCAACACAGGGCGACATCGGACATTGTCATTTCCTTCACTTATCCGTGCATCCGGAAAGGATTAAATTTGTAAAGTTTGAGTCCCCGTTAGCGCCGGCCATTACGTGATTGATTGCCACCGGGAAAATGCTTCATTCGCGACGTTTCGCTGACGTTATGACCCGTTTAACGGCTCGCGCAAACGGAGGATCGCTTGACCGTTGCGTCCGGTATCCGAGACTGGTAAGAATAATCGTTTTACCATCACTGAGAAAGATGAATCGCTCGAGAAATTTCCGCAATACTTTTTGGAAAATTATCAAGATCGGAAGAACGTTTTTTATGCTTTCGAAATTATTTATGAGCATCTTCATGACAATATCATTTTAAAAGATTTGCTTCAAAACTTTGCCACAGAATATCCGACGATAATGTAAACATACTTTGAAAAAAAGTCTCTTGGATCCTGAGTATAGACTCTAAAAAAGTTTTGCAAGAAAACTGCACTTGATTCAATAGGATTTTTGCTTGAATCAAATGGAGATCCGTTTAAATTAAGTGGCTTGGCTCTCGGCTCAAGCAAAAATCTTATCGCGTCAATTGAGTACTTTTTCTTCTTACGATTTTTAAGAGTCTGGACTCTAGATCCAAGAGACTTTTTTCCGCTGTACTTTGGTATAAATATGTTAAAAATTACCCCAAGACTTTATAAAAATTTAACTAGTGTCAACCATTAAGTCAATTTATTGATTTAACACCAACATTACTTCTCTTTTGCGTCGTAGCTAAACTTAAAAAAAGCTGATCAGTTTTAAAAATAAAACTCTCGTGAAAATTGAACTTTGACGGACCGTTATCTCATAAAGGTTACCTTACGAGAGATCATTTTTTATACGTGCTTATAAAAAAACTAGAGTTACGTCATTAGTGATATGTTTCATTAAAATAGTCTGTCTGGATCAAAAAATATATAAAATACATTTTTTTCCTTTCAAGACGTAGAAAAATCGAGGAAAAAATCCAGTCAATTTTGAAAATAAAAAACTTCCCTCGGTGAAAATTGAATTTCGACGGTCGGTTATCTCATGAAAAAAAATATCCGTGTTTAAAAACAGCATCCCTGAGCGTCTGGGGCGTATTTTCCGAGTAATTTCGTAAAATAATCCGTCGACCCTCGAAAGTTTTTAATCGCCCCGGCGTTATTCTTTAATTATATCCTCGTTCCGAGCTAACCTCTCGATAAGAACCGACGCCCTCCCCTTCGACGCTAAATTATTTCCCCCCGAATTATGCATTTATTTATGTTATTCTTTCCCGGGCCGACGCGGCGATCCAAGCTGCTGTCCGCCGCTGCGGCAGCTCCAAAGTTGAAAGTTGAGGAGTAAAACTTCCGATCTCGCGAAATAAATTGAGGTCCGCGGATCGTCCGTGCGGGAGGTCGCCAGATTCTTTGATAACATTTTAATATTTTACACGGGTATAAATGGAGAAATCTCCTGATTTTTCAGCACGATCTGGTTACGATGTCCGTGCACTCCGTTCCCATGAATTACCATAGACGGAGGGCTTAGTTGAAAAACACTCATTAGAGGCGTTTGAATAAATTGGAGGGATCGGTATCAAGTTCTTCGAAACTCCGAAAATTCCCCGCCTTCTAAGTTCTGAATGGGATGGTATGATGTTGGATTTTTGCTCTGCTTTGATTTGTAATATCATTTCTTCCTGAAAATTTCGAGGGAAAATATTTACACACTCTCTGGAGCTGTTCAAGTGTTGAATAGGCCGTTTGACCGACTTTCTTCCCCTTTCCCGCGACCTCACCCCCTCTGCACCAAGCGACGTCTTACCCCTTCCCTTCGAATTACATACCTTGTACTTCAACCCCTTCGAACAATTTTTCGGGAAACAACCTGGAAAATTAATGGGAGGAAAAACTGATAGAGGGATATCATTTTTCTACAAGTGAGAGGCTTGAGATTAGGTCTGACAGGATATGCAAAATAAAATTTATTTTGCTGCGAAGAGAAATTTCATTGGTCAAGAAATTTCAATGATTCGTTAGAGGCTGGCTGCATATCCAAACCGCAGCAATTATCCGAGAATTTGCTAAGAAACTTCAAAATTTGACCCATGATATTTTTTCTTCTTTTTTTTTAAAAAAAAAACCTAAAATTTTACTGTGTCTATGCGTTTTATGTAATAATAAACAGAAGTTTTAAAAAAATCACCATTTTACATTTATAAATAAATTTCAATAATATAAAATGTCATGAAATTTTACACCTATCGACCTGACCTTTCCCCTCCTTGTGAACCAAATTTTTCCCCTCGCCTTCCCTCCCACATGGCTTACAAACACAATATTTGAACGGCTCCTCTCAAAAAGAAACACTTCATCGCAGGAAACACGACATTATTCAAATGCATTTACGGTGTTTTATCACAGCATAGCGGCGCTGATGTCTAGCCATTCGTTACCTTTACGATGTGTAATCAATTACAATGACAGCAGTAAAGCGATTCAAAACGTGCGACATTAAGAGTACCTGTGACTGGCAGACAAATCGAGAGAGAATCCTACACGCTGGTCGGAGGACGAAAAAAATCCCAAAAAATCTGATGGTTGTGGATGGAATAATGTATGAGGGCGTTTTAGGTTGCACCTACGTAGACGTGACGGACTGGTTTACTTCAACTGACGCTGGATGTTCATGGAATCCTCAAAAACTCAATCTCACTCCACCTACGATCAGAGACAAGAGACCCTCCCCTGGCCTCTTCGCGACACGTGGAAGCTTTTACTTTCTGGGATTCAACACTTCCTGATGGACAATGGACCACTAGACAAGGTATGAATTTAAGCAATCTGAGACTAGTTTCTTGACCGAAATTTTACGTAGAACACGATTCACGCAACGAAAATTACTGAAATCAACTCCTTACGAAGATATAAACGCTTTCATTTCACATTGGTTACGAAGAATTTGAACTGCCCGCTCACAAGAAACTCAAAGCTCTACTTGAGTCAAATCGAGCGGTACAACGGTTACAACAGGCTTCTCAAACAAGCCATGTTCATTTCCCACCGTGTGTTGTCCAAACTCTAAGCAATTTGCTATAGCTATGAGCGAAAGCGTCAAGATTGAGGTTGCCAGATTTTTATATCGCAGATACTGTCATGTTAACGTTTAGTGCGCGATGTGAATCACGTAGAGCATTGAGTTTGCATGGGCGGGTGGTTTGAATTCACGCATCAAGAATCATTAAATATCTTCGTAAGGAGTTGATATCGGTAATTTTCATTGTGTGCATCGTGTTCTACGTGAAATTTTGGTTAAGAAACATGTTTCAGAATGCTGAAATCCGTACCTTGTCTAGTGGTCCATTATTATGAGGGAGCAACAGTAATCCCTCTTTTTTCGGCTGTTGACCTACCTACATGGTGGATGATGAGCTTCGGGTGACGTCATGAGCCAAACAAGTTTCCCAAACTACGACTTGTTTGCAAAACGAAACTGCCAACACGTTGTTAAACATCAACCATGTAGGTAAGTCAACAGTTTAACGTTGATGTCCCGAAAGTAAAAGCTTCCACAATAGCCGAGATACGAGTGGAGTGTCTCTTGTCTCTGCCTACAATACACATATAACCTGGATTGATTCTGTATTTTTTGTGGCGGCAAATCATTGTAATCCCTTGCAGCACTTGCTACGCCCTCCTTCAAATGGCCCATTCAATTGACCAATTTTTTTTATTTTAATTTTTTTTTGTTTTACAGAAACTTAGTGCTTTCCCTGGCATCGCTTCCCTGGGAAAATCCACCAGCCGCGGCTGCTGGAAAGCGCAAACATGCTGCTGCCGTGGTAAGGAAAAGCGTCGTATGAACATTAGAATATTGACGAATCCCACGTCGGAATATATGTGTTTTTAACGAAAGTCATGAAAATTTTCCTTGAAATTTACAGACCACTTAAATAAAACTACGAAGAAAATTCTCTAAAAATTGGAAGGGAAATATTTACAAATTTCCCGGTAATTTGTGATTTGTGAAAAGAAAATGGCAACATGAGAAGTCTCATACAGCAATTTACATCAGGACAGCACGACTGCCGTGCTAGGGAAGAACGCCGTATGAGCCTTCAGAAGTTGCCAAGTTTTCCTTCGATAAAAACCGAATTTACTGGGCAAATTATGAATATTTTCCCTCACAATTTTCAGAAAATTTTGTACGCAATTTAATCTAAAATATCTGAAAATTTCGAGGGAAAATACACATGGGTAACGTCAAAAATACATTTTTAATTGCTGGAAATTTGGCAACTCCTGATTGTTCAAATGGCATTTTTCCTGAGGACAGCAGTATGTGTATGTGAGCACGCGGTGGTACATTGCTCACAGGTGGAATTTATGTCCCTACTCTTGCTATAACGCGGCGGCGAGTCACTTGCCATTATTTTCCGGCTTTTTTCAACCCCCGGCTGTCCCGGAAACGCACACAGCCCTCCTCTTCCGCCCTGATTTCCGCCGTTGACGGCAATTATCATCCCTTTGCCACCGCTTTTTTGCACGAGTCCCTCCGCTCCGGCTGGACGACCCGTGCCATCCGTCTGCATGCGACTTCAAATCCCTTGAGGATGGCGCCCCCTGTTGTCAAACTGACCACAGGCCAAGGAAGAATGGACCTCTTGCAAACTTTGACTAGAACAAACGACAATTGTCCTTCTAGGCAATGGCTCAAAAATTACGATGGGAATTACATCAGGAACATCTGAAATACACTCCTAAATGGGTCAGTTGGCAGGTCATAGAATTGTATTTTGATGCTTGATTTTTGTAGATTAGCTAAAAATGATAAGGCCCGTCTAAACGGCAACTTTCTACGTTCAATATTAACCGAGATACCTATCGCCCTGCTTCCAGGACTTTATGTCCACCTACCTTTCGTCCATTAAATAAATGTCCACCGCTATTTATGTCCACTAAACATCAAGTCCAGTCTATATTAAGTTCACATGATTTAATATCCAACCATGAATATGTCCAAAATTGTCCAAATTGTGGACATAGCTATGTCCACATTTTTTCTTTCTCATTTAAATGACAGGAACCACTCAAAAATAAATGCATACTACTACTACACCTCCATTCTTAAAAACATATCATTCATGAATCAAGTCATGAAAGAGAACAGACTCTAAGAGCAGATAAAAACATATGTTCATGTGTACACTGTACGGATATGATAAGATGAAAACCGAAAGCGGGAGCCTAGGAAACGCTCCAATGCCAAATTAAACATTTTTCAGTAACAGATGCTGTCAAAATTGAAAGTCCTCTTCAACTAGTTATTTCGTGCGCCTTCAATCTTGTAGGATACTGTGCAACGCCTCTGACGCGAAATAGTTGCTTAAAGCGTTGCGGCGCGGCAGGCGACCAGCGTGACACGCGCATAGGCGCCTACAAACCTAACGGGATACTTCACGCGTTGCGCAATGCGTGAAGTATCCTGTTAGGTTTGTAGGCGCCAGTGCGCGTTCTGCGCTGCTAACACGCCGCGCGTACGCTCTGTGTTAGGCTCTAATATTTAAACTCGCGGAGTCAGCGTTTTTCAACTCATGATTTTGAAATGTTTGCACTCTCTGCATTGATTATTACCTTTTAAACTGATGAAAAAGAAATATGTACTACTGGAAAATATAATGTGTTTTTTGTAAATATAAGAGTAGTTCCGTGTCAAATTTAATGATGTGGATCTGGGCTTTAGAACTGTGTGTTTTCATCAGTCAGTCTGACGCACATTTTTACTAGTTACTCAACGAGAAACTCGGATGAGAGCAAGGTGGAAGAAACCGAGGGTGTACCCATCGCAGTGGATAACGTCATAGACCCGACTTTTCAATGGGCGATATCTCGGTTAATATTGAACATAGTAAGTTGCTGTTTAGACGGGTCTCATCATTTTTAGCTAATCTACAAAAAACAAGAATTAAAATAAAATTCTATGACCGGCGCAACCGACCTATTCACAATCTGCGTAAAATTATGCGTTTTTTTTAAGCTTCCCTTTTGGAAACGATACTACAGCACAGGTGAACTTATCGTAAGAGAAGTCATTCCATCCAAGCCTGGGATGCTTTGCAATATTCAACATGGCCGACGTCAACCCGCCAAAACTAACGTGACGAGGCGGATCTTATTTATCAACTAGTGTCTTTACATACAAATTTTCTTTGCGTTGATGTAGAATATCGACGGTGTAAGTCGGCAATCACATAACTCGTTTGCGGTGTCTGAAAATCTCCGCCTCTATAATATTTTTTGAAGGAGAACAAATGGACATCATTCCTTGAAGTTTTTGCAGAATTTTCCTCTTACAGAGAAGAAAAATTACGACAGTTTTAAAGAATTGTCGTTGAGTAGTTTTCCGTTTAAAAAATAAAGTATGATAGGAAGTCTGCGACGTCGCAAACCGAGTTATGTGATTGCCGACTTACACCGTCGATATGTCACCTCCTCACGATTTGCGCTTGGAAGCGTCAGCCTCGTTGAATAATGTGTAGCATTCTAGTTCTCCATCTCTCTCGCACAAACACGCGTCCCGGCAGGCGATTTTCTATCTCTCTCGCGTACACACACGACCCGCCAGGCGATTTTCTGTCCCTCACGCACATCTGAGCGTGCCCCCTGACTGTTTTCTGTCTCTCTCGCACACTTAAGCGTGCCCCCTGGCTGTTTTTTGTCTCTCTCGCGCACATATACGACCCGCCAGGCGATTTTCTGTCCCTCTCGCACATCTAAGCGTGCCCCTGACTATTTTCTGTCTCTCTCGCACACTTAAGCGTGCTGCCTGGCTGTTTTCTGTATCTCTTGCACACGCACCCGTCCCGCCGGGCGATTTTCTATCTCTCTTGCACACCTAAGCGTGCCCCCTGGCTGTTCTCTGTCTCCCTCGTACACTTAAGCGTGCCCAATGGCTGTTTTCTGTCTCTCTCGCATACACACGCGTCCTGCCAGGCGATTTTCTGTCTCTCTCGCACACCTTAGCGTGCCCCTGGCTGTTAGTGCGCTAGGATTGGATGGATGGAACGACTCCTCTTACGAAATGTTCAACTGTCCGTTGTATCGTTTTTGAAGCGAAAATCTTAAAAAACACATGTTTTTAACGCAGATTGTGAAGATAGGAGTGAATTATTTCAGACTTTTCCGATGCGCTCATCTTGATTCTTGAGCCTTTTTGTATCAGAAACAACTCTTCTTTTTGCTCTTGCTGAAGTTAGCAACAAACCCACTGAGGTTTAGCTCAGCCAACAAAAGTTGTTGCTTTACATATAATCTCTACCACCGAATACCTCGGCCGACGTACCTCGGCTAGCCATGAGCCCAGTTGGACGTATTTCTGCCAAACGGAACTATGTGCATTATGAAGTGAGGCCTGTTATGCATATATTCTTATGGATCTCAGGGCTCATGTCTCAATGCACATAGTTCCGTTCAGCAGAAGTACTTCCAGTCCTCAAAAGAAAACATTTAAAATATTTAATGGCAACCGTGGCAACACCCACAAACTATCACCATTCTCTTTCCCCCTTCACCCACTTGCCCTACATGCAGGGTTTTGAGTGTTGAGGTGATGAGATGAGCACACGAAACTTCATACTATCCACTTTTTCGTGATTAATTTCACCTTTTTTTACGGCGAGGATTTCTCCACTCTAGTTGATAGCCGTGTCTGTGACAAGGTGTCGTGCTGAAAAAGCTACCCTTCAAGCAAAGATTTTTAAAGTGACGTAGCTTTTGCTCGTACTTTAGAGCTCTCGAGTGACAAAAGTAATGCCGTGTTACCGATGAGGACAGGAAAAATGCAAAGAAATTTTACTCGACAAATTCTCCGTACTTTTTAAAATTACCGCTAAATGACCATGAGGAACCTTTCGATTGATTCAAGTTCGGAAAGTTTTTCTCTTAGCTATGAAACCAATTGAGGGACTCATTTATTCATTCATTCCACTTTACTTAAGACAAAAGGGGTTGTTGAAACATTCTGCTTTCTTGTACGATAGCGAGTTAAAATTAGTCAAAGGGTATCCCTGGGTAAGGGCACCAAAATGCCCCTCCTCACGGATTTTGAATTTAATGGTCTAAACCCTTTCAGGAGGTCCTAAAAACATAGTTTTGGGCAATTTTACCCTCCTGACCCTAACCACCCCCCCCCCCTCCAGCCCCGAAAAACCCATTTTTCGGGGAATTTTGGGGTATTTTTACGTTTTATTTCATATCTCCCGCAATTTTCGATAAAAATGCACCAATTACACATCAGACCAGTCAGATTCTTGGGTAAAAAAATCAAATTTATCGTACTTCATTTAGGCCCCTAAAAAAATTCGTAAAAATCGTCAATTTCCAATTTTTTCAGATTTTAGCGGTTTTAAAAAAAATGAGGACACATACATTTTTTTTTTGCCTTAAAATGTAGGTAATATACCCAGTTGTTACCAAAAAAAATTTCAAGCCTTCACGCGTGGTGCGTCCCACCGAAAAAATGGTTTTTTTGGCGCCAAAACGGTTAAAATGGCTCTTTTGGCAACGGTTTACTCGCACGCTATCAAGATTAAAACAATAAAATCTCTAATTTTTGGTTTCAATGTTTCAAGAGGCATGCCTTAATATCGTCAGAAAAGGTTTCAAGCCGATCGAGTCCTTGCGCCCCACGTATAGTACCGGTTTTTGGCGCCGAAATGGTCAATATTGCTATTTCAGAAGAGGTTACTCGCGTAGGATGGCTCTTATTTTTGAATTTACGGAGTTTAAAGTGCGGAACCCTGCAAATGGTTTCATTTGATGAGAAAATAATGGGGAAAATATAAAAATTGAGAAAAAAATGTTTTAAAACGCGCCTAAAAGAGCCTAAAGTTCCGAGCGTGGCGTGCAAAGACGCGTTTTTTTGTCATTTCGCGAATTTTTTTTCTCCCTTTAAAATGTTTCTACGGCTTTGAAATTTTTAGAGATTATACACTGTTTAGAGTACTTTGCAAGAAAAATAATGAAATTTACATAGCTCAGTTTAAAATTCTTCCTTATCCCCATCAAAGAGGCCACGTCGTGCGTCTTTGCACAAGCCAAGTTGCATAATAGTCCATAAATGAAAGTAACTTTTATTTCAGGACTTTATAATTTCAGGACAAGTTCCCACTTTTGAACGCTTCACACTGTTGTGGGTATATACACAGCTTTTAGGGGGATGTAATGGTGATATACCCAAGATATGTCTAAAAAGAATATGGGTTTATTGTACAGCAGAGATACAGCCAACTATCGACTGTATGGTTCGTCTATTACGCACTACGTGCACCGACTGAAATGCCTTCATGCGTGGTCCAAACCACACATTTTCAAACGTGTGGAAAAAAAAAGCACATACATGCATGTTTACCTTAAATATGAGAGTACATTGGAAAAGCCCCAGAAAATTTTCCTCGCTCATTTTCGTTCTCCATTTTGATGAAGGTCGTGGTTTTTACCTGGAACAAAAAAAGACAAAATCATTAAAGTTTGCTACTCACAGCAAAGCCGCTGAAAAAAAGTACCAGTAGACGCGGAAAATTCATGAATTCGTCAAAAAAACTTGGTCAATTGGGCATACTTCCGCTGAAAGGAACTATGAACATAGGATTTGCAAGGAGCTTAGTTCATTTTACCATGAAAACGTCGCATTCTGCGTTAACGAGTTATCAACTTGACTGATGCATCACTATTTTCGTAGGATTTTTCCTGTAAAAATCCTACTCGATTGGCCGTGTCTTTTGTGTGCAAGAGGACCATTTCGAGGCCTCAAACACAACGCGGCGACGACAGACACCGGTAGCGCTATTTCGGGCGGCGGGCGCTCCAATTAAACGGGACCCGAGCAGTGGCGTGGCGAGCTTTGCGATTTATCGATTGTTATGCCATTTAAACCTATGGAAAATGATCGATGAACAGGGTGTTCGCAGCGAACGCCTAAATAATCGATTCTTTACCATGGGTTTAAATGGCATAACAATCGATATATCGCAATTCACGCCACGCCACTGGTCACCCGAGCGAACGGAAAACGGAAAAGGGGCCGCGAAATTAATATAAAAAAGGAGCGGCGAAAACAATAAAACGGCAGTAAAACGCGACGAGCCGGAGACGCGAAAAAAATGATTCGACTTTGAAGTATAAAATTTAATCAGCGCCGCCGCCGCCGCGCACGCCGCGTAACGCGCGCCGCTCGTAAAATTATTAACGTCATAAAACCGAAATAATTACAAGCACAAATTTTTCGCGACGTCGGGAGACACCAGATTGTCCAGGGAGGATTCCCGACTAACCGGAGTGGTCCACAATGGAGACGGCCATAGTTGCCGAGTGGCTGCGGGCCGCTTATACACAAGTAAAATCAATATCAATAGATATTATTAATTTAACCCTCGAATTTTTGAACTTATTTATGGTTAAATCATTATGTGCTCAGGTAATGAAAAATCCCGATATTAGTAAGATTATGGTATTTAATAGAGGAATGTCTATAAATGTTATTTGAATAACTTTGTAAGGAGGTCAAATTGATCCTGTTCGCTGTAAAAAAAAAAGTCGCTTGGATCTAGAGTCCAGACTCTCGTAAACAACACGGAAAAAACAAGACTAGTGTTGAGCACTACTGGCCGTTTAGTGGGGAGTAGTTGAGGGCTGGCGTCTAAGCGCTGTACAGCTCAACGCCGGAAGGCAGTACAGGTGGGCACTGAACATGAGTAGTGCTAATCAGATGCCGAGAGACGTAGTTGCGCTTAACAGGTGTAAATTCACCCTTGGAACGTCCGAGCCTCGATAGCCTGGTGGTAACGCGCTGGTCTTCCACCGGCGCGACCCGAGTTCGATCCCAGGGCGAGGCATTTCATATTTTACGCTCGCTCCAAAGTCACTTTAGGGCTTGACACTACTTCTTCCTTAGTGACCCAGCCTCGAGCTGTTTAGTGCCCAGCACTCCTCTGACTTGCTGGCTCCATTTGATCTAACCCTCGTTAGTGCCCAGCACTAACATGTAGGTCCCAACCCTAAGCTCGTTTTTTCCGTGAACATGAGTAGTGCTAATCAGATGCCGCGAGACGTAGTTGCGCTTAACAGGTGTAAATTCACCCATGAAACGCCGGTGTCACGATAGCCTGGTGGTAACGCGCTGGTCTTCCACCGGCGCAACTCGAGTTCGATCCCAGGCGGAGGCGTTTCATATTTTACGCTCGCTCCAAAGTCACTTTAGGGCTTGACACTACTTCTTCCTTAGTGACCCAGCCTCGAGCTGTTTAGTGCCCAGCACTCCTCTGACTTGCTGGCTCCATTTGATCTAACCCTCGTTAGTGCCCAGCACTAACATGTAGGTCTCAACCCTAAGCTCGTTTTTTCCGTGAATGACAAGAAAAAATACTCTGGATTCAATCGGATTTTTGCTTGAATCAAAAAGAAATCCGCTTAAATTAAGAGGCTTGGTTCTCGATCTGAGCAAAAATCCGATTGGATCAAGCTTATTTTTTCTTGACGATGTTTTTAGGAGTCAGGATTCTAGATCCAAGCTACTTTTTCCACCAGTGTACGATATTGCAGAATTTCCTTGTGTAAAATTGTACAAAATCACGTTGGACGTAATCAAACCGACATCAGCAATGAGTTTGTTACACACACACTGATAAAAATATTTGTGTTGATAAATATATTTATTGGGCTACACATATTGTGTTTTGAGGAGTGGATTTTGGATTATATTTATGTATGCATAGTGATTTTCGTGACACTTTGTCACCTTAAACCCTGTCCAGTTATCTGCATCCCTTGTAAGCAACAGACACGATCGACCTGAGGCTCGTAACGATGGGATTACATATTTTACTAAAGTACTAATATTTCTGGATCATCCATAAAAAATACCAATCTGCATGGGGAATCAAAAGGCAGATGTGTTGTTTCATCTGCATCACTTTTGTGCAACAGACACGTCCTACTTGGGGCATGAAACGATGACATTACATTTTTCGGTGAGAAACTGCTATTTCTAGATCATCCAAAAAAATACCGATCTGCATGCTGCATCAAAAGATAGATGCGTTGTTTCTAAAATGAGCTGGGAATACCTATTAGCTCCCAATTGAAAAATTTATAGTCCGATTTCCATTTTCATGAGGCAATGTTTTGAAGATCTCCTTGATCCCTGTAAATCACTGGCATCTCCTCGAGGGATGGAGCTGTTTCAGGAAAGACTATCCACAAGACCGTAATCTTCCGTTAAGGAAAACTGCTCTTTCTGTATCATCCATAAAAAAACACCAATCTGCATGCTGAATCAAAAGGCAGATACGTTTTTTTCTAAAATGAGCTCGGAATAGCCTTATTGCAAAATGCAGACCGATTCCCATTGTCACGAGGCAATGTTTCGAAGATCTCCTCGAACCATGTAAATCATTGGGTCCTCCTCGAGGAAAGGAGCTGTTTCGGGAAAGACCATAAACAAGACCGTTATCGTTTGGTTTTTTTTAAACGGACGATTTGGCGGCGCGGAGAATAGCGTCCGTAAACCCGTGTAATTTGTGTGGCATCGACATATTTACAATGAAAATGTAAATTAAATCCTCGTCGCAGGTTTTTTTCCTTTTTATTTTCCCTCCATTTCCGCACTTCCCGGCGCTCCTTAACGGCTTTTAATCCGATTGGATTTACAATTTTACACACTTTTTCAGCTGGAGTTATCAGGAACTTATTCCCGGTCCCGCGGAACTTCTCCTATAAACTCCGCGAGTCGAGAGCTTTTAATTCGAAACGAATGGGCTCTATTTTATTTCCCACGCGGTCCTCGGCGACGGTGATTTTGGCGGCAAGAAGAGATACGCCACTCATTAAAATCAAAATCCTCGCCGGGCGGGTTCCTCCGGGCCTGAGTTAGGAGCAAGCTTCCCAGATTGTACGATAAAATGTAGATGTATTCTGCCGTGCTTAGGAAAAACGCCGTATGGGCCATCAGGCGTTGCCAAATTTTCGGGGAATTTTTTAATATATCTCCTCCGATTAATCGGAGAACTTTCTTCGAAATTCGAAGTAAAAATTCTGAAACTTTAAAGTATAAATTTTCCTAACTTTCTTCAAAAATTGATATTCTCGGATAGGAAATTTGGCAACTGTCGAACGATCATACGCCGTTTTTCCTTAGCACGGTAGTGGTACACTAGTTTAACTGGGGAGATGTTCTGATTTTTCAGCACAATCTGGCAGCAATGGTCCGAGCTTCGAGTGTCGATTCCCTCGCCGGCTTAGTGACATCTTCATTGCGGTTCTGTGACCTTTTCCGCGGTGGTGGAACTCGTAAATTTGGCAACCGTGGATTTCGTATATTTAAATGTGAGTGTACAATCGATATTAATTAAAGAAGGCTCCGTTTCTCGGAATCGAGTAATAGATATAAATGAAGATGGATGTTAACAGTGTTGCAAGAATGGCCGATGGAAAAAAAAGGTAGAGGTTGTTGGATGTTATGGACATTTACAATTAGTTATGACAGTACCCCAATTAATCGCGGTAGTAGCCTGATACATTAGGGTATGTATGAACCGCTTTTACGGCGCGCTAGGGCGCTCTGCGACCCATTAGGGCGTACATAAGGGTACTAGCCCAAATGTTGCGGTACCGCCTCAATTTGTGTTGTATTTGTAGTACTCAATTGTAGGTGTACACATCATCCAACAAATTGAGGAATTGTCATCTTCTGAAGACTTCAGTTATCGGGATCGTGGTTGGGTTTGCATGTCTAAAAAATTCAGTTTCATGATCGGGAAACTTTGTTTCATACGAACTGAATATTGCGTGATACAATCGAAGTTTTTTCCTCGATGTCAAAAACCGTAAAACCAGGAGACTGGAGCAGTCTACTGCAGAGAGGAGAGAAGGGCAAAAAACGCACTGAGAACACGAGCCACTAAGGCTTTGACGTTGATACGAGGTCATTCGAGGAAAATTGGATTGCATTTTGCAAAAAGGAACCACTAGCATTGCAATGTTGCTAAGATTGTGCAACTTCTTTTGTCTTGGAGGAAAAACCCGATTATCCCTTAATAGTTTCTATTTTACTCGCTAAAAACTGTAAATTTACGATAAAAATTACCATCTTAATTTCATAGTTTTTCACAATTTCCGCAATTTTATTGCAAGGGATGAAGTTGCACAATCTTAGTATCATTGCAATGCTAGTGGTTCCTTTTTGCAAAATGCAATCCAATTGATGTAGATCACTGCAACGAGGAGAGTAGGGCGAAAAACCCACCGAGATCAAGAGGCATTAGGAGGGCTTTGACGTTGATACGGGAGGTCAGTCAAGGACAATCACTCACAGATCAACGCAAAGGTCGCGATTACGAAAAGGAACGGTCCTCGATGGAAAGGCGTCACAGACGAGGTGGAGGATGGCAGGGGTGCACATTAAGCACACCGAACGCCGAACGCATCAACTGCATAATTTCTCGTTGATGCAGTCTCGCTCGCGTCTGGCTGCAATGAATCTCGTGCAAATCGGCGATCTTCTGACGTAACGGCGTATCTCGAAATCCGTAAGAGCCCCATCAAGCGTGGATTTATATGGAATACAGGGCTCACGTGGAAATTGAGATACGCCCTTACCTCAGAGGAGCGACGAAATGACGAACTGAGACGCGATTCGGTGAGCAATCCCAAAGGACTAATTGAATAGCGTCGCAGTGTTGACAAAATGGTAGGATCGACTCCTTATTTTCAAGTTTCCAAAATGAGGGAACGTAACTCAGTTCCGAGTGTGCGAAAGTGAATAATTTTTTACGAAAGTATAAAACTAATTAAATTTCTGTTCAAAATTGCGCTGATCTATCAGCCCACTGGAAAAAAACACATTGGACCTAGAGTCCAGACACTTAAACATTGACAAGAAAAAATACTCTTGATTCAATCGGATTTTCGCTTAAATAAAAAACCAAGCCTCTTAATTTAAGCGGATTTCCTTTTGATCTAAGCAAAAATCTGATTGAATCAAGAGTAATTTTTCTTGTCAATGTTTTCAAGAGTCTTGACTCTCCAATGTGTTGTTTTTTTTTCCAGTGCCTGATAGTATTACGGTGACTAGAGGAATGATTGTGCAATTTTTAGTTGAAACTTCTCAACAGATTTCTGCCGCAACTCGAGGTGCGAGTTTTCTCATTCGTATTCGTATTCGTCTTTGGAAAGATTTCACGCTAACACAATTTCCGCAACGAAAATATCTTAATGAGTAAGGAAATTAATTTAAGAACTTGAAATCGACGTCTGACCAAGATATTGGGAAATTTATTTCGCATCTAATGCGGAGAATTGGATTGTCCCGCTCACATGAAAAAGCATGATCTACTTGAATCGCATTACGCACAACAGCGGTTGGAGCAGCCTTTAAAAGTCGCAAACAGTGCTGCATCTTCTATTTGCGTTCTCCTAAACTGCGAACAGCCTACAAAAGCTGAGCTGAAATTCAAATATTAAGGACGTTATTGTTTCATAATGATGCGGACACATGGACTGTCACGTAAACGAATAGTGTGCGATGGAATTCAGGTAAAAGATGGTTTTTAGATGAGGCAACATGAGGAAAAGTTGATATCTGAGGAAAATTCCGTGAAAACTTCTAGGATTGATCGATTTTTCCTCCTAAAAGAAGGAAGTAGGAGCGAAAATTGGACGTATTTATGCTGAAAGGAACTATGGTACACGAAATCCCTATGCCAATAGTTCCTTTTAGCATAAATATGTTCACTGGAAAAAAAAGTCGCTTAAATCCAGAGTCCAGACTCTTAAAAACATTGACAAGAAAAAATACTCGTGATTCAATCCGATATTTCCTTGAATCGAAAAACCGAGCCTCTTGATTTAGGCGTATTTCCTTTTGATTCAAGCAAAAAGTCCGATTGAATCAGGAGTATTCCTTCTTGTCAATGTTTTTAAGAGTCTAGACTCCAGATCCAAGCGACTCTTTGTTCCAGTGTTCAATTATAAAGCACCCGCGATCCAGCATTGGAAAAAATAAAACACATTGGATCAAGAGTCCAGACTCTTGAAAACATTGACAAGAAAAAGGACTCTTGATTCAATCAGATTTTTGCTGAAATCAAAAAGAAATCCGCTCAAATGAAGAAGCTTGGTTTTTGATTTAAGCTTAAATCTGATTGAATCAAGAGTATTTTTTCTTGTCGATGTTTTTAAGAGTCTGGACTCTAGATCCAATTTGTTTTTTTCCCAGTGAGGTACGTGGTTTGGGAATTTCGCCATCGATATTGTCTCCTATTCAGAGAAATCAAAGTCAAAGTTGCCGTTTTCGAGAATCGTCATGGGTGCCATCAACTTTCCGATTTTAAGTTTTTTGGTCTCGGCGTTTTCCCGCGGATTGTCACCAAAAATAACATCAAAACCGGAAAATGACGTCGCGCGGGAGGGATGTAAATCCGAGAAGCGGTTATCCCCGATGCGATGCTTTCACGTAAGATTTAGCGGATGGCGTGCTTGCAACGAGCGGTAATCTCCATTGTGACGAGGGGATCAAGTTTTTAATTTCAAGAGATCAGGGATCACCGCCTCCTTTAAAGTCCCTTTTTCAGCTCCTGGACGGGGACGACGGGTTGAGGAATGAGAGGTGGCGCACAAGGGAACGAGTCGATGGAAGAGCTCGGATATTATGGAAAAACTTTCAACGGCGCGGTGTGCTTTGTGATGTATCGATTGATATGCCATTTGAATCTATGGAAAAAGATCGATTGATGGGGTGTCCGCAACGAACACCTTAATTATCGACTCTTTACCTTAGCTTCAAGTGGGGAAACATCGGTAATTGATCATTCACGCCTTGCGACTGAAAACCTTAAAAACTTATTGATGTAATGCTCAAACATGTTTAAAAAGTGTCCTAAAATCCAGAAATTATCCATTTATTGATCGACTCTCAAATCGCTTTCTCAACTACTAAAGAACCTCCTTCATACGTGACAAAGGGGTTTAACTTTGGTTTTCCTTTAAAATTATCTGTAAGATACACCCCTTTCAATTTAAAGTTCGACGAAATAAACATAAAAAATTGCAGTTTTGGTGAGAAATTTCATGTCCGACCTTTCCAATACCTCGTTCTACTGTGCCGTGGGGGAGGGGAGGAGGAGTGTTTCGTCAGTTTCAGCTAAACGAGAGGATATATTTCAGCTTCCATCCGGATGAGTCCACAGTACTGCCATGCTTCGCAAAAACAGCGAAACTACACAGGGTTTCCATTGGAGATAAGCTGTTTTTGCACGGTACGGTAGAATAGCAGCGGTGAAAAACTGTGGATTTAAGCCCCGGTAGAGCTTAAGGATTTCCGCGGCGGATGAGCCCTCTCTCCAGGCCCCGAGTCATCTTTTGACAGCTAGTGGGAGAATGCCGTATGTGAGCTCCATTGTTGCCAAATCTCCCCAAAATTCCCAGAAATGGAGAATTTGCGCGGAAAAAATGTATCGCTTCATTTAAATGTACTCGGTGCTGTATTCTCAGTATTTTTTTTTTTTTTTTTTAATTTTGATACAGGATACTGCAGAAGATTAGATTTTAATGTGAGAAAAGCACCGTCATACGGGGCCGTCACTAAATTACGTAACGCTCGTAGCGCGCTCTGTACGCGGATGGTCAAAGATCCAGCTGAGAAAAAAATTCAGTTTTTCCATGATCCCGGAAAATAGTCGCTACATCGTGGAGGCAAAATTAGTGGAAAGATCCAGCTGAGAAAAAAATTCAGTTTTTCCATAATCCCGGAAAATAGTCGCTAGGTCGTGGAGGCAAAATTAGTGGGATGCCAAACTAGGCGACACAGGCGGTGGAAAAACGGCAATAACTTGCGATAAAATCTTATTAAATCGGTTTAATGTTGATCACAGCGATGGCCATTCGCTTCAATGAAAAAACTTGCTAGTTTCTTTCAACGAATCGCAACATTCCCCGAGGAAAATACTTTTCGGACGGAGAAATAATTACTGTTAATTCAAGAAAAGTTGTACAGTTTTCTTTGCAATTTTCACACCTAGTAGATTTTCCGATGAAAAAAAAATTCGAAAAAATTCATGAGAAAGTGTTGGTAAGCTTACGAGAAATTCGAATTTTATAAGGGAAAACATGGCAACTGTCAAATGTTTATACGGCGTTCCCCTCAAGCGTGACAGAGCTGTCTCACGCTCTTCTCGAAGGCGTGCGCTATCAGCGCGGACTGCATTCCCCAGCTTACGTTTCTGCCTGTCTTCGTTTTGGCTCAAACGATTAATTTTCGGCCACTCAGTCACCTGCTATCAATCCCTCATACTTTCAAAATATTTGACTTGGGGTTTCGCAAGATCTCATTTTGTTTTATTTCTTCACCATTGATTGATGCTATTAGTCAATCATCATTGTCGTTGAAGCAAGGGGACGCACTTGCTAACATTTGGCTAAAACAACATTTTGGCAAGAACATGTTCGTTGATAGTCTTTCAGAACCCCTTTATTTTCCAAATAAATCTGCGAATAGCTCCGGGCTCCTTCTTTACACTTATACTGATAGCAGTGGCGTGGCGTGGTTTGCGATATATCGATTGATCTGTCTTTAAACCTATGGAAAAGGATCGATTAACAGGGTGTTCGCAGCGAATACCTTAATAATCGATTCTTTACTATACCTACAAATGGGGAGATATCGATAATCGATCATTTACGCCACGCCACTTACTGATAGCCAAAGTGTGAGACGTATCTTGATTGGGACGTTACAGACCTCCCGCCATACTTGATTTTTTAGGTGGAATACTAATCAGCATAATTACTTGAAAAACTTTCCAGATTTTTCTACTCTGTTCCCAGAAACTTTTGTAAAAATGTAAAGCTTACATCTGGCTTGCTCTTCTTTGCAAAAATAAAATAGAGGCAGAAATTTTGAAACGCTGCGATAAAGATAGGTGGTTTCGCACTTTAGCCATTGATATCATAATAACTGGCGTTGACTCTGCTCCCTCTATGCCCTAAATCGCACCCGGGATAGAAATCGTAAGTTGACCTGCATCGCACTGGGAAAAAAAACACATTGGATCTAGAGTCTAGACTCTTAAAAACATCGACAAGAAAAAGTGCTCTTGATTCAATCAGAATCTAGCTTAAATCAAGAACCAAGCCTCTTGATTTAAGCGGATTTCGTTTTGATTCAAGCAAAAATCCGATTGAATTAAGATTATTTTTTCTTGTCAATGTTTTCAAGAGTCTGAACTCTAACTCCAATGTGTTTTTTTTTTCCAGTGCGTAGTGCATGGTACATTAAGAAGTCATTCATTTTGACTCATCAGTAAAAGCGCATATCTGCATATGGAAACTAAAAGGCACAAAATGTGTTTCTTAAATTAGCCAGAAATAGTAGTTTTCTATTGAAAATTGGAATCTTGAGATTTCTCATGGGTGAAACTGTATTCATAGAAAAGGGCTAGGCGCACATTGATTACCCCTGAATAAACGTAGGGAGAGACTTCAGCAGGCCGCACGCTCTAATCAAGGTAAATCCCTTTCCGTCCCAACGACAAACCCTGCGGGTACACCTTTGTTTATTTGCTAACATACAGGACCAATTCACGCATGAGGGAAAAGTTCTCGGGTTCCGGGAATGGGTTCCAGGGTCCAGGAACGCGTTCGTCCCCGCCAAAGAGATCGGAAGACGGAAGAAAAAGGGGGAGGAAGACGTGGAGGCTGTGAGAGGAAAAAAGGAGGGAGGAGGAAAGTGAACGGAGGGGGCAACTAAAATCCATGGCTCACTAACACTCAGCGCGTACAAGATGTTATCAGGAATTGAATAAAAAGGAGAAGAAAAAATTAAATTAGGTTTTTCAACGAGCGAAAAATGTTCAGCGGTGCGCTTTACTGAGGTCATCATTTTGTAATTAACACGTGAAAAATAAGAGCTCCGGTTCTTCTATCAGATAATAATCGAGTAAGAAGTACAGAGGCTCAAAGGTTAGAGGTTGCATTGGTCTCTGCCATGGAGCCAGAGTGACAGTTTACGAGCGACCCCCAAATAAGTATCTCCCCGAAGTTGTAGAAGTTATTTTCGGGATTTAACGCTCAGACTCGCCTTTGGATGACTCATGACCAAACGTTGAGCAATTGGACAACATTTTGGAATTGGGAACTACAATTTTTGGCTCATTCTGGAAACAACGTATGTGACATTACTTCCCTCTGCTACAGTAAACTGTTTACACTGGATACAGTCAAAAACTTGCTAGTTTCCTAATTGCCAAAATGTTTGTCCCGACTAGGATCCATATAGCGAATCCTAGCCAATCCTAGATATCAATATACTCTTTGAACGCAGATCCGGCGCACGACGGCCATCCTCGGGCCCTAGTACCAATTTGTTTTAGCTGGGCGCCCATGACGGTTCCTCCTCTCTCCCGGTCTCCCATCCATCACCCGTAAGACATCAATTTGTAACTATCTGTAAACTTAGGAGCACACCGTGTTGGGCAAAAATCATCATTCTTCAACAAAAAACTCTTAAAAAAAGATTAGGAAACCCGGCACAAGGAAGTGCAACTGAGTAGCAATTTCTGCCATTTTGGATTTTTGAATTTTAAAAATTTGAGTTAAGATTCAAGTTCCTCGTTAAAAAATACCCCCTGACACCATGACGGTAACAGTCAAGTTATCATACGTTAGTGCGCCTTCAATTACATTTGATACCGTGCAATACTTCGTGGTGGAATAGTTGCTTGGCGCCTACAAACCTAACAGGGATACTGCATGCATTGCGAAATGATGGTGAAGTATCCTGTTAGGTTTGTAGTGCCAATGCGACTATTCCACCACGAAAGTATTGCACTGTATCCAATGTAATATTGAAGGCGCATTAACGTATGCAAGATTGACTACATACCGTCAACCACTGTTGCCAAGTGGTAACTTCAGCGCCGAGTGAAAACATTTTACAGGGTCCAAATTTTCAAAAAAGATACTCATGGTATAATCACCGTGTTTTAGCGCACTTTTTCGATAGCTCCTGAGTTTTTTTTTAGGTCTATAGAGATGGTATTGAAAGAAGTCGAAATTCACGATTTTGCTCAGAAAAATGCCAACGTCGCAGCGTGTCAAAACTATCAGAAGGGGAGCATTGGGAGCATCTTAGCTACTAATTTCACACTCTGATTACATTTAGGCATCTGTTACGTTAAATTTATCGAGAGGAGAAAAATCATCAAAAACAGTAAAAAATTCACTATTTTCATGCGTGAAAATGGCAACCGCGCGTCGGGTCCAAAATGCATGGAGGGGTGTCCAAAAACTTCACTAGGGTGTAGTTTATGAACTAATTTTGCCCCTCTGTCTAATTTGCAGACCCCTCCGACTTATTTTTGTGGGAGCGAAAACTACTGAAAAACAGTAAAAATTCGCTATTTTTGCGGGGGATAATGGCAACTGCGCGTCGGGTTAATTTTGTCCGATGGACTCCAAATTTCATTTTCCGTGTTTTTGAACATGCTGCAACCGATAGAGGTTTTAGGGGGTTACGGCTATAAATTTCCGAAATTCAGTTTTTGTGGGCCACCCTAATGGGCCAATGCAACACGACTAAATGCACGATATTAAATATCATACTAATTACAATACAAACATACAAAAACATGTGACAGCGGTTGCTGATGATCTCAACGGACAGGGGATTGGGTCGGGGGAAAAAAGTTCTACCTAAGAATGTCCTAAAAAGTCAATCAAATCCACTCGCGAAAATATCGTCCTTAAAGACCCTAATCTAGTTTACACTTTATTATCTGTCATATTTTTATCCTCAACGGTTGCTTATCGACCGTCATTTTGATCTTCAAATTTTACGTTCCGATTACATTTCTTAGATTATTATCAAAGCCGAGGGCTGATTGTTAAAATTAATAGACAAAGCGATAGACATAAAAAGTATGTAGCGATCCTATTATCTAGTTGAAATGGTTGGTTCCTTTAGACTGAGGGGGTACATGATGGACTAACTGAAGGTTCTCACGTGGGTTGCCGTTAGGAGGTAGTCTATTATCTACCTTCTTTGTCCATTGCACCACCCGCTTTCACCAATAGGATCCCTTCATATCCCTTTTGTCTTCTTTGTCCATACTTTTGTCCATCAATTTGAACGATCCGTCCGCTGGGGTTTTAGAATATATGGACTGCGTTTAGCAGAGAGGAACCAAGGAACATCAGCTATTCCCTTTAACTGGGTAGTTCAATTTTAACAAGAGGACGTTCGCCGAACCATTGGCAAGTTTAGTGAAGTTTCTCCGTACTATGCAAAAAATTCACTAAAATTTGCACAAAAATCCGCAAAACCGTTCTTATGTAAAAAATGTGATTGCCCACTTAATTTTGGCAATAGCTGATACGGCTTGGTTCCTTTTTTCTTGACGCGGTTCATATTATCTCGGACGAGGTGAGGAAGCGCTTGGCAAAAATCTGCGAAAGTTCACCAGGAGCTTGGGGCGCACACCTAGGCCGAAGGACCTATAATTAGATTTAATTGTATGAGTCATCGGAGGAGCGGATTCCGTGCCGGGCGCGGCGGCTCGCGGAATTTATGTTTATTGTCACGCGGATCATACTTGAATGCATGCTTCGTGTAATTTACGATTGTCCGTGTAAACACGTGTCCGCGTCCCCCGCGTGTCCCGTCGCGAATTATTCCCCCGAATTACGCGCACCATCGGGCCTCGGCGATAATTCCTCCCGCTTTATTTGCGGATACTCACGGCCTCTATTTTTAGGCGCGTCGCCGTCCGTTTTTCCACCTTCCTTCCAGACCGGGTCTCGGTATTAAGCCTGGCGAAGGAAAGCGGACTAACACATAGACAGGTAAGGAGGGTATGGACTTGATCGACATGAATTGATCAAAAAATATAAACGTGAACCGATGGACGTGATTCGATCGACAACCGTGACGATTCGATCGACAAACCCGTGGATAGATCGAAAAATCTGAAAATCGATCGACAAATCCGACAATAGATCGACAAATACGTGAATCGATCGACGATTCAGCAAATATATCGACGCATCTATGAATCGATTGAATTTTGTAAATCGAATTGGTGTCGATTGGATCACGACGGACGGTTAACCTTTATTTGCGGATACTGGTGGCCTCAATTTTTAGGCCCGTCGTCGTCCGTTTTTCCCCCTTCCTCCCTGACCGGGCCTCGGTATTAGAGCCCTGGCAAAGGAAGGGGGCCACCTTATAAAAAGGTAAGGAGGGTATGAATTCGATCGACATGGATTGATCGAAAAATATAAACATGAACCGATGGGCGTGATTCGATCGACAACCGATAGTCGATCGACAAACCCGTGAACAGATCGAAAAATCTGAGAATCGATCGACGAACCCGAGAATAGATTGACAAATGGGTCAATTACGCTGGCCACGGAATCGCGTTTTGATGCTTTATTCTTGTAGATTAGCTAAATATAATAAGATATGTCTGAACCGCAACTTTCTACGTTCAATAGTAACCGAGATATCGTCCTTTGAAAAGTCGGGTTTTTGACGTCATCCACACGGAAAAAACAAGACTAGTGTTGAGCCACTACTGGCCGTTTAGTGGGGAGTAGTTGAGGGTGGCGTCTAAAGCGCTGTACAGCTCAACACCGGAAGGCAGTACAAGTGGGCACTGAACATGAGTAGTGCTAATCAGATGCCGCGAGACGTAGTTGCGCTTAACAGGTGTAAATTCACCCACTGAGACGTCGGAGTCACGATAGCCTGGTGGTAACGCGCTGGTCTTCCACCGGCGCAACCCGAGTTCGGTCCCAGGCGGAGGCGTTTCATATTTTACGCTCGCTCCAAAGTCACTTTAGGGCTTGACACTACTTCTTCCTTAGTGACCCAGCCTCGAGCTGTTTAGTGCCCAGCACTCCTCTGACTTGCTGGCTCCATTTGATCTAACCCTCGTTAGTGTCCAGCACTAACATGTAGGTCCCAACCCTAAGCTCGTTTTTTCCGTGCACCGCGGATGTGACACTAGGGTGGCCCAATTATACACAGCAAAATTTATTTTGCGAATTTTTTTGGTCTTACCCCCTAGAACTGTTCCATTTGATCAAATAACACTCTCTGCCAAGTTTCAGCGAAATCGGATAATATTAACCCGTGCCGACAGAGTCATTTTTTTTATATGGGATTTTACATTGAAAAACATTTTTTTCCAGAAAAATCCATTTTTAGAAAAATGTGTGATTTCTAGAAAAAATCTGAGGTCATATTCGGCTTTAGCAGGAAAAATTGAGTGGAAAACATGTATTGGACACTTCAAAAAAATTTTTTTACCCCTCGTTAAAGAGGCGAAACAACTGAAACATCTAGAAAACGCTAGAGTACCTGTATAGGGAGAGTAGCGACAGATCTGAAACTCCGAAAGTCCATCAGGCCTTCACCGATGCCTCCGCGAAGATAAAGTTAGGGCCCAAAAAGGGCAGCCAACCTATGAATTTTCGAATGTCCAGAGCGAATTTACAAATACAATTGTTACGAACCGTCGTTTAGAAAGCATGTATTTGGTTTACTTTTTGCATAAATTTACTTATTTTTGCGAAAGAACGCTCTTTTATGTACATTCTTAGCCCATCTTGGTTAGAATTGAAATCTGTAGGCTGGCAGTAGAAATTTTGTGTGTTAGAAGTTGCTCAGAAGGGTGGCTGCACTTTTGGGCCCTAAGCCCTCCATGAATCGATCTGTCGCTACTCTCCCTATACAGGTACTCTAGAAAACGCTAAAAAAGGGTAAAATGACGGTGATAAATCCCAAATAATTACGTACGTCTGCATCCGAAAACAAAGCTCAACATATGGTAGGTGATTTCAATGTACTTTTTTACGCTGAGTCCGAAAATGCTATCCATTTTTCTCTATTCCATCAGGATTTTCCGGAAAAATCGATTTTCTTGTATAAAAAGAGGGTTTCCCGAGGAAAACTCAATTTTCAGGAAATAGACGTCCACATGTAACGGATGTTTTTTATGTGTTTTTCACCGCTGAGTCCGAAAATGATGTCAAAGTTGCTCCATTACATCAGAATTTTCCGGAAAATTGATTTTCTCGTAGAAAAGGGTTTTCCGGGGAAAACTGAATTTTTAGGAAATGAACGATCGACTTGAAATATATGTTTTTGATGTTTTGTTTAACGGTGAACTCGAATAAATCATATCCATTTCTCTCTATTCTACTAGGAGTTTCTGAGGAACTAAATATTTCCCGTATAAAAAGGTAATTTTCCAGGGAAAACTCGGTACAATGGATTTTCCGGAAAATCCCGATGTAATGGAGCAACTTTGACACCATTTTCGGACTCAGCGGTGAAAAACACATAAAAAACATCCGTTACATGTGGACGTCTATTTCCTGAAAATTGAGTTTTCCTCGGGAAACCCTCTTTTTATACAAGAAAATCGATTTTCCGGAAAATCCTGATGGAATAGAGAAAAATGGATAGCATTTTCGGACTCAGCGTAAAAAAGTACATTGTAATCACCTACCATATGTTGAGCTTTGTTTTCGGATGCAGACGTACGTAATTATTTGGGATTTATCACCGTCATTTTACCCTTTTTTAGCGTTTTCTAGATGTTTCAGTTGTTTCGCCTCTTTAACGAGGGGTAAAAAATTGTTTTTGAAGTGTCCAATACATGTTTTCCACTCAATTTTTCCTGCTAAAGCCGAATATGACCTCAGATTTTTTCTAGAAATCACACATTTTTCTAAAAATGGATTTTTCTGGAAAAAAATGTTTTTCAATGTAAAATCCCATATAAAAAAGATGACTCTGTCGGCACGGGTTAATATTATCCGATTTCGCTGAAACTTGGCAGAGAGTGTTTTTTGATCAAATGGAACATCTAGGGGGTAAGACCAAAAAAATTCCGACATTGCCAAATTTGGGCCACCCTAATGTGACACCCATGGTTTCTTCCACCTTGCTTTCGTCAGTCGGTGTGACGCACATTAGCACTGGATATTCAACCTGAAACCCGGATGAAAGCAAGATGGAAGAAACCGAAGGCGTCACTACCGCGGTGGATGACGTAAAAAACCCGACTTTTCAAAGGGCGACATCTCGATCAATATTGAACGTAGAAAGTTGCGGTTTGGATGGATCTTACTGTTTTTAACATCTGCAAGAATCAAGCGTCAAATTCGATTCTGCGACCAGTACATACAACTGACCCATTCGTGAATCGGTCGACAAATTTGCAAATCGATCGAATCAGTCGAATCGGTGCCGATTGAATCAAGACAATCGGTTTACATTTTTATTTTTCGATCGTCCCATGTCGATTGAATCCACACCCTAATTTAAAATGCTCATGATTATTAACTGAACATATGCATCGATGATGAAACTCCCAAACCAAGTACATCGTTCCTCGTGTTTGAAAATCTCCGTTCCTACTTTATTTTTTTGAGGATGAACAAATCGACATCGTCACTTGAATTTTTTCAGAATTTGCCTCCAACACAGAGGAGCAAGTTCATGCGAGTTTGTCAGGATGCGCGTTGAGTAACTCTCCATTTAAAAATAGGGTATACCGGGAAGTCTACAGTTTCGCGAACCGAAACACGTAATTTGAGAGTTTCACCATCGGTTGCTTTATCTATGCGGGCTCCGACCGTCAAAAAAAGTCTACGGGAACCTAATGGAATGGGAAAAAACTCTAGGGCAGAAAGGTTTTCGAGAGTTGCTGGGAAATTACACAATTCACACACCCTTTGGAGCGTGGTACTTGCGTGGATCGATGAGGTAAAAAAATGAAAGAAAAACCTAAAAAAAAAGGAAGTTCAACGTCGACTTTCCATGAGCGAATTGGTATCTTTCATTATTAAATGAAACATGACGCATAAATCAAGTACCCGTGATTCTCAGTTCGAAGTAATTTTTTCCCATTTACTTTCAGTCGAAGGAGGATGCACAGACTCAGACAGCCAGTTCGGAAATCGTGCATAGTTTCATATTCGTACCCTTTTTCGGTTGTGAGGATGCGATTCTGGGTTTTGCTGAACTTGCTCATCTTCTTCGTGGCTTGCATTTCGGTGAGTCTTTGAATTTCGAATCCGCTCCTAGTAGAGTTCACTCGGAACCGAGGCCATGCGAGACACTAAGGCTAGGGATGGCGATTTCTAATCGATTTTTCGCGCCAAAAAATCGATTAAATCGGATCGATAAGTCCGAGGTCGATTGTGAGTCGAAACCGAATTATTGAAAACAAATCGTTTCCTCCGTTAATCTATCACATAAGGTCTAGGTTCTCTGAGTCCCGAGTTTCATTTCAAGCTCAGCTTTAGTAGTAGTAGTTATATTTTTGAAGCCGAACCTGGATTTTTAAGTGTTTTAAAATCGATTTCGAAAAAATCTATTTTTTCTGAAATCAATTTTCCCATCCGATTTTAAAATCGAACAGGTCTCTCGAAATCGATTTATTCGGTAAAATCGCTATCTCTAACTAAAGCGAGTATCCCGACATTAATACTCTCTTCCCCTCTTATCTCTCTATATCCTTCCCCCTACCTTGTCCTTGCAGCCCTGTCTTCCATCGCTCTCTCCGCTTGTAAGTCAAATTCTGAGAACTATTTTGCTGATCACTTGGCCACAAATTTACGATTTTATCTACAGAACCCCAAGGTAGATCTCACATTTTTAAAAAACTAAAAAAATCGGTGTCGGGCCCTTTCCCCCTCGCACCAATTCAGTTTCCCTCAATTTTATGGGTAGAAATCTCTAGTGTGCTTTCTAGTAGGAGAACAGAAAACGTTTTGATGGAAAAACATCTGCGATAGTGATTTTGAGATCGGAAATCGCACTGAAAAAATATTTGTGTTCTTGTGTTACTATAGCCAGTAAATAACACAAACCAACCTATATTTTCAGTTGATTTTCGTAGAATTTGCGGTAGATTCAACGCAAAAAATAATGGAAAGATTGGTAAACCCCAGAGTCAAACGAAGGCTTGGGTTATTTTGTGTTCTACTTCCTGTATTACACAACTTTTGTGTTGAGTGTTCTCTCTGAATAGGGGCTGGGGCTTGTAAGTTACCTAAAAGATCCACGGTGAAGGTTGTGCTGAACACGATAATACCCACTGCTTGGTTTAAAATTCACTTCCACGCAAAAAGAGAAGTAGTTTATAAGGTGAAAATTTCAGTGACTGGTGATTGTTAAGGAAACTCAGCGCGACATTATGAGTCTTACTGAACAAGAAACCTTAATGCCATACAACTACAATCAATATTATAAGGTATTCGACACAAATTAAACAAAAGTCAAAACGAAATAAATTAATGAAATAGAAGAATGGGTCAGTTGCGCAGTGATACCACTTTGGGCTTTCGGGCACTATACAGACTCCGGCGCCGAATTCACTCTTAGATTTTCACTGGAGAAAAAAACACGTTGGATCTATAGTCCAGTCTCTTGAAAACATTGACAAGAAAAAGGAATCTTGATTCAATCAGAATCTAGCTTTAATCAAGAACCAAGCCTCTTAATTTAAGCGGATTTCTTTTTGATTCAAGCGAAAATCCGATTGAATCAAGAGTATTTTTTCTTGTCAATGTTTTCAAGAGTCTGGACTCTAGATCCAATGTGTTTTTTTTTCCAGTGTTCGATAGTTTACCTTAAAAAACCTCCGGCAATATGTTTTTACCGAAAAATGAGTGAATGGCGCTGGTTGCAGAATCTTGTTTTGATTCTTGATTCTTGTGGATCAGCTTAAAATAATAAGACCCGTCCAAACAACAACTTTCTACGTCCAATATTAACGGAGATATATCGTCCCTTCATAAGTCGAGTTTTTGACGTCATCCACCGCGGTAGTGACACCCTTGGTTTCTTCCACCTTGCTTTCATCAGTTAGCGTGACGCACATTTGCATTAGTTGTTCAAGGTGAAACTCGGATGAAAATAAAGTGGAGGAAAAAAAAGGGTGTCATTACCGCGGTGGATGACGTCAAAAACTTGACTTTTAGAAGGGCGATTTTTCGGCTAGTATATATTGAACTTGAAAAGTTGCTGTTTCGACAGATCTTATCATTTAGCAATTATACCAGAATCAAGCATCAAAACGCAATTCTGTGCCCAGCGCAGCAGACCTATATTACCGTCTCCTTCGTGCCGCACCATCTGCTTGCCAGATCTCCTTAGAAGACCCCCAGGGTGCGCGGTGTTTTTGGAGCACATTTTTTAAACCTATGTATCAGCTGACTTATTTAAATCTTTTAAACGTTTTCACGTACAAAAAATGTCATCTTCAGGTAACGATTGAATTAGGACCGGTAGAAAATCTAGGTGCGGCCCTTTTTCAAGGATCTAGACCGCTTCTGCATCGTATGAAACACGTTCGGTGAGTATTCCTCTGCTTTCGTTAATTACTGAGCATTTTATAATCCGCCAATTTAATTTTACTGAAAATGGTTTTTTGCACACAGCACATACAGACAAACGGGGAGTGCTTATCCGGGTAAACCCGCCTAAGAAGCACGACGCGAGCAGTTTCTAAAAATGTTAAAAGTTCACTCCTAGTCCTCAATGTACAAGTTTGCAAATTTTCCGATCAATTTTTTTGCAATGAACCAAGAGAAAATGCATGCTAGTGCTTAGCTGAGAGTTTCTTCACTTCAAGGTGTTTAATACCTATTCTCAATACCGTTGCAGCGAAAAAAACTTTTTAATGCGGCAAAGCAGTTCCAATCTTCCTTGAAAACTGGATTATTTTAAGTGCAGTGTCGTAGGCTGCGAAGCAATTTCGCGGAAAATCAGAAAAAGTTCACTTTTTCACTCTGACCCCACTCACAACTTTGATCTAATTCATTTTTTGTGTCGTAATAATGTGTTTGACGTCACACCCAGCTCTTGTCGTCTGATTTATACCCGCTCACGAAGTCGGTGATGCGATTTACTTATCGATGAGGTGCAACCCTTTGAGGTTTCCTCAACATTTATTTTACAGGGTGTCTGTACTTAAAGTTACCAGCCCCTCCCGGCCTAACCTGATAACTTCTGATCTAATGTAATTGGAGACTTGAGATTTTGTGCAAACTCCAAGATTAAGAGGAACTACTGCATAGCAGCAGCAGCAGCAGTATTATCAGTAGTAGTAGGATTAACAATACTCTTAAAAAAAGCGTGGAAAACCGCCGCGAAAGGCTCAGCAATGATAATCAAGCGTCACTTTATAATTAAAACGTAATTGATCGAGTCCAAAATCACAATTTGAGACACGTTGTTTTGTAGTTTGTCCATCAATACGTGCTGTTTGCTCTTCATCTGAGACTGATGAAGGTAAGGCATTTTTAAATTTGAAATTACAGCAGGAGTTGGCAACGCAAAAAGGGGCAAAGTGGCGCAAGAGCAAACAATTCTGGATCAAAAGCATCGCAAGAGAAGCTACCGGATGGAGCAGAAACCTCAAGTAAGATGTTTAATAATAATCGACGTCTCTGTTTAAAATTCGAAAGAGGCATCAAACTCAAGCTCATTTATTGTTTAATCTAAACCTACATTCCGAACTCTACCGTTCGGCCGTTCTAACGGTTTTTATGATCAAACTTATGCAGCTAACGTGAGGGTTGCTTTTGATAAAGTAATTCATATTATGCGAGATGTTAATAATGGTTGACTTACTCGTTATGCTCATATTAATGGGGCTTCTTTTTTTTATTTTTATTTATATTCATGTTGGGCGTGGAATTTTCTACTTTTCGGAATTCGGAATGTAGGTTTAGATTAAACAATAAATGAGCTTGAGTTTGATGCCTCTTTCGAATATATAGGTCGAACTTTCGGCCACGGAAAAAAAGTGTTAGGTATTATTTCCTAAACTTATTGTACCATCCCAATTTGTCGGGTAATATATGGACATTTCCAATTAATTTTGATAGTACCGCAACATTTGTGTTAGTAACATAATTAATTGGAACTGCCCAGGTTGGAACCTAACCCCTAACTCTTCCATCAAACTGAACTATAAAACAAGCCCGGTTGCATGAGCCGAGGATACGGTTCTACGTCCGAACAGTGCGGCCGATGTGCAACCGTGTTTACGGTTTATAAAACTGAACTTCTCTTATTTCTTTCTTTCAAAAGTGTTGATGTACGACATTGGAATTTTGAAACAAAATGAACTTCTCTTCTCAGTCAACCACACACAGGATAATGCATCAGAATCGTCTACACCAAGTGTGCAGCAAGCCTCTCCAGTATCTGGGACACGAACCAAAAGCAGGGTCAAACGAGTGCGATTTCAACTGCCACCAGAATTCATATCACCACCACCATCACCTCCAGAAGAGGAAGCGCCATCATTCACCATGGAACCAGGAATTACGTTCGTGCAGCCGGAGCCCGGTGTAATGATAACGACGGAGGAAAAGCCGTCGCTCAGTTCTTTCGTCTTCCTTATAATGCCAGTTTTAGGCGCCTTGAGTTACAAAGGGCGAATGCCGTTCCTGATCCGAAAAGAGGCCCTTACGGATCCAGAAACAGGTAAAACTTGCAATCCATCGATTTTCGCCGCGACCTGTCCACGCATTAAGTCCAGCGGGCCGATTATTGAAACTGATAGACAAAGCTATAGACAAAGACGATTAAAGGGATTTGGAGGGATCCTATTGGTGGAAGCGGGTGGTGGCAATGGACATGGGGGGTGGGTAATGGACTGAGTAATGGCAACCCACCTAAGACCCGACAGTTAGTCCATCATTTTCTTCCTTAGTATATAGGAACCAACCATGTCGACCAATAAGATCGCTCCATACTCCCTATGTCTGCTTTGTCTATCGCTTTGTCCATCAGTTTCAATAATCGGCACCCTGGATAGACGATCAAATTCCCGAACCAATTACCATCAAAGTGTCGGGAGTCATCAGTCTTAAACTTATCCATTTGTTTCATTTTAAAATGAAAGCTTGGCAGAAATGATTCCTGCGGCCTAGGAAATAATGAATGGTGGCACTCCGTTATTCTGATATTACTTTGAACAAAAAGGTGCGGCCCGTCGAAATTTGATGGTAGATGGTGACCACCAGTCATCAGCATGTCTACTTTGATCGGAATTGGTTCGGAATTTGATCGTCTATCCAGGGCTTTTTGTAAGCCAGTTGCGACTTTTGCTGATTGAATCAGTGAGAACGAAAACAAACCAACTCGGTTGCTCAAAAATGCTCAATTTTCATAAGAGATAGACAATTTTTATGCAGGTCATCGAAGTTAGCGCATCTCTTCCAACTTGGACTCATAGTGTCCTCACGTACCTGTGTCTTGGCACCAAAAATCTTGTTCTGAGACTTACCTTCCTCACCTACTGTGTAGTTTTGTGTGCGTCTTGAATATTTCCCTTTTTTCGAGTTGTTGTGCTTTCGTTCTTACTGATTCAATTGGCAACTTTTTTTTTCTCTATTTGAATGTATGTTAAGTTAGACAGACTGCCTAATCTATTTATTATTCAAATAGAGTATTAACAGTGTTGCCAACCTGCTGGAATCGCTACTGGCGCGGTGTAAGCCATTAATAGATAGAAGGTGCGCTGGAAAAAAGTCGCTTGGATCCAGAATTCAGACTCATAAAACATTAGACAAGAAAAAATACTCTTGATTCAATTGTATTATGGCTCGAGGCGAGATCTAGGCCTCTTAATTAAAGGAGAAGCAGTGGAAAAAGTTACAGGAAACGATATTTTCTTCTTCTTCACACTCTTCCTCTTCTACTTCCACTCCCTTTTTGTCTTCTTCTCATTGTCCTTCTTACTCTCTTCTTCATTACCTCCTACCTATTCTCCCTCATCCTCTCCATTATACTTTCTAATTATTATTGGCCTTCTTCTTCGCCTTCCTATTTCTCACTGAGCACGTCTCAGTCCGTTTAAAACCGAAGCAATCAAGAATAAGAGCAAGAAAAGTGAGAGCTCCTTCAAGTTTGTGTGTATGCAACACAGAAATCCGAGGCGTACAAATAGTTGCATCCTGTTCTCATTTTGCAAAGGCAAGAAAAGCGATGTGTAGCTTCCTCCATCCTCGTCTTCCGATGTCTAATGCGAAGCCATTTGATGAGAGTACGCGGCCCTCGAGTATTTCAAATTAGTGTTCTTTCTGCAGTCTCCATTCATATTACACCCTAAAACTTGATTCTATCGAATTGAAGCATGCATTTGTTCCAAGGCTCGAGCTAGTAGGATGAGACCTAAATTAGACTGCTTTTTTCTTGCAGGTGAATGGTCCCGTAGGATGGTGTGGGTAAGAAGAGATTTAAGGCCTTATTCGCCACAGAGGGGGCGTTTAGGAATGGGAGCACATGAAGTCGTAGACCAGCTGGCAGAATTACTTATGGGTAAGCTCCTATTTTCAAAAAATTGGTCGAGGGATTTACACCCTTGGCAACTCTAACGAGCGCTTAGGAGAAATACAAGGGTTGATCGATCGATTAGCGTATCGTAAAATTTTGCCTCGGTTTATGCCCAGCATCATTTGGTAAATTATGTAAAATTGCTCGGAAAAAAAGACGGTTAATTGAATCGGAAAAGTCTAAAATGGGTCTATCGCACACAAAAGATACTTAGCAGGTAAATTAATAGACTTGATTAAGGAGAAACCCACCGGAAGGCACGTCTAGACAGTCTGAAATTCTGTCCATGATCCCAAACAACAACGTGTTGCACAATGCACACCATGATCTACTCAACAATGAATGTTCGAACTAATGGCAAACTCATGATTGGGATTCGATTTCAGTCGTTGGTTTTTGAGGGTTCGGGATTTCTGCTCCAAAAGATATGGTTGATTAAACCACGCTTACGCGTGGCGTAGTGCCTTGAGTGAAAACAAACATCTAAGATCCTTCCCATTTTTAAAGGTAATGTGGAAAGAAGTAAAGTATAATCATTTGATGGGGAAAAAAAAAAAAGTAAACTAAGAGTAGTATCTATATATTATTTTACTGATTCCGTCAGCAACCATATATGTATACGACTCGAAAATTTTTTCAACAGCTGAAGAACAAGAGATACCTGAAACTGATCCAGATCCATTTGATGATTCATGTTCCGACGACGATGAAAGAGGTTAGTCCATTCATACGAAATAATAATTTTTACATACTTGCCGATGTAGAATCAAGAGTTATACGAATCTAACACGGAGAAAAAAACTTCGTGCGTGGGACTCGAAGTTGAGGTCATATGGATCTCTGAAGTTTTCGGATCACGTATCTAAAAACTTGAGGTCCAGCTGCCGAAGTTCGGGTCAGACATCTGAAGTACTTCGATACATACCGAAGGGTTCGGGTCACACATCTGAAGTCCTCCGGTACATACCGAAGTGCTTTGATGTCTGACCCGAACTTCGGCGGCTCGACCTCAAGTTTTCGGATGCGTGATCAGAAAACTTCAGAGATCCATATGACCTCAACTTCGGGTCCCATGCACGAAGTTTTTTTCTCTGTGAAGGAAAGAATGCTTCTTAACTTTGCCTACATCCTACTCATTTGTCCTACATCGCAGACAAAAACAAAAAGTTCAATCAAATGAACTACCGTTCCTCCGGGGAGTCCGGTTTGACAAACAAGTAAGGTGGGTCAAATGAACTTGTGTTCCTTATTCCACAGCGATCATACCATTAGTTTCGTCAAACTGAAAGTTTCGTTTGACGGAAGTCCGGTTTGACAAACAGAATAGGTGGATTAAAAAAAAAAAAATTTAGCTCTCAAATTTTAACTTATTTTCTTTCTTTCTTACATGTATGATTCTTTATTCCACTTCTTGGTAAGGCTAGACCACCCAAGATATCTTCGTCATAGACCAGCACTACAACCTTTACACAGCACTTCGTACTTACTGTGTTTATTTTCAACCCGCAGTTTGCTTCGTATGTCGCGAACGGGAGAAAAACACCGAATTGGAGACATGCGGTCACGAAGTATGTTTGACATGCGCCAGAAGGATGAAAGCAATATCAATGCTCCACATGGAGATTTTCAAATGCCCGATCTGCCGCTGCAAAGTGACAGGCTGGCATCAGAGCGTCAAAAACAAAAAATCGTTATTGAAAGTTATTCTACGATGGCTTAAAAGATTTAAACGTCGACAGCTTGGTGCAGGAAAAGCGACATCAGATGGAAAGAACCCTAATTCTGACGGAACAAACCATACGGGCGCGCTCGCGTAGACAAAACAAAACGGCTTCGCAACAATTTAAGCTAATTGTGATCGGAAGTGTCAATATAATGTACAAATAAGAATGAACAAATGAAATGACCTCGTTGAACAAATAGGAATCAAGCCACATCAGCTATGGCCAAATTCAATTGGGTAACCTAATTTTTTACAAGAAAACGGTTGTGCGGATTTTTGGGCAAATTCCAGTGAATTTTCTCCATAGTGCGATGCAAGTTCCTCAACATTTTCAAAGGAATCTGCACACATGTTCTCTCGTAAAATTAAATTGCCCGGTTAAATTTGCCGGTAGCTGAAAAGTCAGGTTCCTTTCTCTTGAACACGATCCAAATAAATCAAAATTATGAGGAAAGAGGGGTATCGATAAGGGTCAATTTTGGGCCCACCTCATCTGAATTTCCTCAACTCAGCGGTATTTTGCTCATTAAAGGTGAATATTTCACGGAATGCATCATGATAAGGTTATTTCCGGTCTCTTCTTGGGTTTAATATTAGCCTGAATGACGGTCTCAAGGCTGATTTTGGCGAAAAATGTATACATTTTTTGGCATTCGATCATCAATGTGTATATTTCGCTGAGATCAGCCTTCAGACCCATGTTCAGGCCAATATTAAATCTAAGAAGAGACTGGAAATGACTGAACTAGACCTTCAATGAACAAATGATCGTAGAGTATGAATCGGCTCAGAAGGGCCCAAAAACGGCTCTTGTCGATACCTCTCCTTTTAAAAAAAATGTGACATATTGATCTAATTCTTGTGCAATTTTTTTTTGACATTTGATTGAAGGATTTGAAATCAATTAGAATGCATGGAGAGATTAATTAAGAATGAGCTCGTTGTTCCAACAGCCCATATGTTAACCTTAAGAGGATACACGTAGATTTCCTTTAATACAAAAGTCCAATGTACTTCAAGGAAACTTTCAGATTATTAAAAAAAAAAGAAGAAATCGACATTGGCAAGGAAGACGGACTAAGTGAGGGGGTTAATTTTACGTAAGTGAAGGATCGAATACAACTTTTCAGTTATAAAGCTTTAGGCGTGACCAGGATCTAATACGTTGAAAATGATGCAACGACTGGCCTTTGAATCTCGAATACTTCCAATTTGGTAACCTACTTGGAAAACCGAAATTCAATTTTTGCGTGCTGGTTATAGCGTGATGTGTTCGCGAACGGCTCGTGATGGAGCTGTAATTATTCAGAAATAATAAACCTATTTGCGAGTGAGTTCGCGAAACAAATGTTATTCATTGTAATAGCATTATGAGCCCCATCGCTGAGCAATTTCCGATAGTTGACACATTTTGGCTAATTAGTGTTTTTTTTTTTTTTTTTTTTTTTTTTTTTTTTTTTTTTTAATATTGTCATTCCATTGATTTCAATTCATCAAAGTCAGCACGCCTCATTGTCAAGCAGACATGATTGGCATCACTCCTACTGATGACTTTTTTTTAAAAATCAATTTGAGGGTTCACCACGTTGGAAGTGTACGCTCTTTCCCGACGTGTTCCATCGGCCGTTTGAATGTTATACCATTGGTAAGGCCCACGCTGCCCCATGGGTATCGTCGCCATTTTTTGCGGCGGGAAGCAATACCTATTTTCTCAATGTTTTTAAGTTACCATTTCCACCTTTTTCCTCCTATCTTGTCCACTTAATGTAATCCTGGTAGGCTTGTCTTTGATAAATTTTTATTCTTACGTCTTGAAACTCAGCAAAGTACGTATTATTTCATTGCTGCTTCAAAGTTCCTTCAAATACGTGCCGTCGTTTTGCTAAAAAAATCTTTGGGTACAAAGTACCCATTCACTATACAACATGACCCATATACATTATACTCCATGATAGAATGTCGGCTGATGTTAATCGCCCGCATCGTGGGACAAATCGTCGCCCCTCTGACGTAAGGGCGTATCTCAATTTCTACGTGAGCCCTGTTCTTCATATAACCCCATGCTTTTCAGGGCTCACGTGAAAATTGAGATACGCCCTTACGTCAGAGGAGCGACGAAATGGCCGAGGGGTTACGTCGCTTGACTCTAGAGCGAACGATCGTCAAGTATGTTCGAATCCCGGCAGAGGAAGATATATTTTATGACTATATTTTTATGTTATGTCATCATGAATAAATTAATTGAAAATAATAAGTGCTGCATAAAAAATGTGTGAACATTTTCTTATTTGAGTTAGTTAAGGTGCCATCTCTTCGTTAAGGATAACTACCGATTTCAAAATAGCCGCATTAAATGATTTGATTCCAGACGATAGCCTGTTAAATGCGATTCGATGATACTAAATAATCTCTTACGATGATATTTTTTTTTTAAAAAGTGTTATCCCTGCAAATAAAATTGGTGAAAACATAACAAAATGATGTTGGTTAATTTCTTTGTTATGAATTTTAAATAAAAATCGAGCTTTTAAAACGCCGCTAAAGAAGTAACTGGTTTGAAGTTTCGCCGTCACATTATCTGCCCATGGGCAGATAATACCTATGTGCACATAGGTACAATACGATTAAGCCGAAAAAGAATGAGTAGACTTTTAAAGAAAGCAAATATTTAAAAAAATTATTTTTTGACTCTGATTTTAATTTTTGGTATTTCTTGGCTTTGTTTCCCCGCGAAATGGTGTGGACCCAGCACCATTTCTCCACCTTGTTTAGAGATAGATATACCTACTCAACTTGAGGTTCGCTTTCATTCGCGCATTTAAGCAACACACATTTCAGGGACTATGCAATTATCTTTTCGAATAATACACATTTATCTTGACCCATTTAAATTGATTAATTTATCGATCCGTAAGAACATAAACTCTAGTACGCTGTGCTTTGGGTAAGCGTTCGTCCGTTCGTTTTATTTGATTCGTGGAAAACGTATTTGGGAACTATACCATCGTGCAGCTTTCGAATAAAGAGACTAACTTTTAACAAGGCAATGGAATGTAGAATAACTGCTCCTCGCCGATCAATAAAAAGGTTCATATTTACCACACTGGTAGAATGATTATATTGAGATTAATCATTGCATTAACAGTCCTTGCAACAATTGGATTTTGTAATTTTTGTGAAGTGATTATACAAAGATAAAAAAAATAATAACATTCACGACTTGGTTTGGTGAACGCTCCTCCAACGTCTAAACGTTGGAACCAGCTGCTTGTTTTACTTACGGTATTTACTGTCGCAAGTATCAACCGAGAATCTACTTTTATTTATGCAAGTCACATTGAGTCTTGTTATAGACATTTCATCGGCCGAGAGACAACATCCCTCTCGCGCCGTTAGAGACTAGCGGGCTGATTATTGGAATTGATATCGATAATATAAATTTAGTAAATTTCTCAATAAATAGTTCATAAAAATAATATTGATAATATAAATTTAGGAAATTTCTCAATGAACAGTTCATAAAAAGAGAGCGTTTACGTTCTTCTGCGATGATAGATGAATTAGTGAGTTCGAAAACGCACCAACTCGGAAAAAAAATTGTTCAGGAAACACTTAAAACTGCGCAGCGGGCGAAGAAGTTGGTTTAAGAAAAACCTTTTTGGTGCCAAAGGACAAGTACTTGGAGACTTTGTGAAGCACCAAGTTGAAATCGATGCACCATGTTTGATGACAGAGAATTCAGCTTTTAAAAATTTCCGAGTTTGTGTGTTTTCGTTCTCACGGACTTTCAGATACTGATTTTTCATAGTCTGCCCTGAAAATGTATATTTTTTGACCTGAATAATGCTTGAATATTTATATAACTTGTTGGTACAAGGTATACTGAACCGAAAAAAATGAACCGGAAAATCGGATGGTTACACGTTTCCCTTGAAATGGCCAAAAATTGGTATTTCCAATGAAATACTTCGATTCTTCCCTTTTCCTGCCGCTGTTTCGAGCACTTCCGATTGCAATTTCGAAATTTCCTTGTGCGTGCAGATGCCTCCATCCATAGGTTACTGAACCGCAAAAAAGTGAAAATCGAAAAAAAAACCCGAGTTGGTGTGTTTTCGAACTCACTGATTCAAATACCATGCACAGTTGCAGCGGTACCCAATGGTGTTTTCTACGTTTTGAGCTCCAATGATGCTGACAGCTGACTAGGACAGTACGCATAATGAGAGCACGATTTTCCGCATCGAAGTGGCGGTACAAAAGTCTTATAAAAACACCACGCACAACATTTTTCGATTCGTCCGCGGCTGACATTAGCGTGCAAGGCGCCATCCCCAGTGTTCAGTGCAGGACGTGTCGCCGATAGTGTAAAATGCGCTATTTTTAATCAAAAGTAGCTACATCCATTTACTCTCTAGCCCCATAGCTTTAAGCTAGATCCATTTACTCTCAGTCCGAAAAATGGTCACACGGACCTATCTGCTGGGAGTATTTCTTATGTGTGTTGGTTAAAACGTTCTTTCGGTTGTGAAAATGCGGTTCTGGACTCTGTGGTGCTCGCTTGTCTTCTTCGTTGCTTGCGTTCAGGTGAGCCTTTGATTTTAAAATGTTCCCTCAGAGCAGAGTAAATATTTCAATGGTGAGACACTGTAATAACGCCTTTGCAAGGCACTTGAGATTAAATTTGCTCATGAGTGATTCCATAATAAAGGTTTGGTCGCGTTGGTCAAGAATATTGACAAAGGAGCAATTCATCGGATGGGATGGTGTCCGTGAATTTTTCCATGCAAAAATAAACATGCGTGATTTTTAAACTTAAGAGACTTCTTTAAAACACGAATTTTTGGTCACCTATGACACCAAGTTAATTGTATTTCTAACGCAATGTTCCATATGCGTAGTTGAATGATTCATAGATCCTAGGACAGGTTCATGACAGGCTCTTAGAAGGAGATCTTGAAACTCTTAAAAAGGAGGTCTAATGGACCACCAGACAAGGCATGAGTTTAACCAGAATTTCAAGTAGAACACGATTCTTGCATATAAAATTACTGAAATAAACTCTTAACCAGTATATTAACGTTTTTATTTTACACAAACTGATTGCGGTGGGCTTACGGGTCGTAAGACAGTATTGGAGTTTTTTAGCCAACGTGCGTTAAAATATGAGCTTTTTCCTTCTATATAGAGATGTTCTGCTTTATGCTGAATTTTTAACACACGTTTGCTAAAAAACATTAATACTGTTTTTATTTTACATCAGTTACGGGAAATTTGAATTGCTCGGTCACGAGAAACACAATACTCTACGTGAGTAAAATCGCGCCTCACAACGGTTTTAGTATGGCTTCTCAATTGAGCATTGTTCCTTCCCCACCTTTTATTGATCTAAGTGCGTAAACAATGTGCTATAGCTGAGCCAAAGCGTCGAAATCGAGGTTGCCAAATTTCCGGATCGATGAGACTGCCACGGTAACGTTTATATTGTGCGATTTGAATCGCGTGGACCATTGCGTTTTCAGGAACGAGAGATTTAGATTCACTCGTCAAGAAACATTAAATATCTTGTTTAGAAGTTGATTTCAGTGATCATGGTTGCGAGAATCGTATTTTACGTGAGATTTCGGTTAGGTAACATCTATCAGAATGCTTAACTTCGTGCCTTGTGTAATAGTTCATTGAAGCGAGTCAAGGATCTATCGTAATTCTGAACGACTTTCAACATTTAAAAAAAAAAAAAAAAAAAAAAAAAAAAAAAAAAAAAAAAAAAAAAAAATTGTTAGTTTTTTCAAGTAATATACGGAAAAACTTTTACAGATCTTAAAAAATGTCATACACAGAAAAAATTATGTTAGTGTCGACTATATCAATTACTAGGGGCCCGCTATGCAAACCTTGGTGACTTAATGTAAATAGAGCAGGATCATTCTCCCTCTGGCTGGGAGCAATTGAACCCATAAGCATCGAGTATGAAAATCGGCACTTTATTTCAAACTTCCCGCGGAGACTGAAACGAAACGAATGGGTATAGAACGGAGAATTTCGTCGCCTTTGAATGATCTATAAGAAAGGAACTACCTTCGTTTCCCTTACTGATAGCTTATTACTGTCGTTTCCGTCTGTACGTTTCAAAATCGAGTTAGAAGGGATAACGTAGAAAACAAACCAAAAAAGACACCGTAACTCATTTTCCTCATTATTCAGCTCGGTGGCGTACATTGGCGGATCCAGCAAATTGGCGACAATGTTGTTCTCCATTTAAACTTATGAAAATGTATCGATTCTTGGAGGGACCAGGCGCTCCGACAAGAATCTATGTTTTAACATAGGCTTAAATGGAGGAAATCCGGTGTTGCCAAATTGCTGAACCCGCCTCTGGGAGGCGTGAATAATCAATTCTCAAAACGTCATTTTAATGAGTGTGCAAAGAACAATTCACGGTACGTTCACTTTTAAAACATTTCAGATTCAGGAGACAAGTACACTTGACTTACAACGACTGAGATCGGCCGTCCGCGAACGATCTCAACCGATCGTGAACACCGCCGTTAACTTTTGGTACGTAATATTCTCCTAGCGTTCATTTTCAGAGTTTCAAAGACATAAAGCCCAAGAGTCATGTGAACTAGATGCAACCCATTAATAGCCGTGGGACCTCTTTGTTCGCGGAATGACTTGGTCAAGAAAAAATCGGACCCTACGGTGATGCGTCAAACTTTTGCGATGACGCAAGTTTTCACTTAGCCGGAGCAAAAAAGTATCAATGGCAGGTACCCAGGTAGTGAGTGCTGTCATCGCCCGGTCGTAGCAAAAAACCTACGCCTCAATATTAAAGAAGAAAAGAGAGGAAAATGAAGCTTTTAGTCTGGAACACACTGATGAGTAACGAAAAAAAAAAAAATTTTTAACATACCTACATGGCTCAAGCAGAACTTTATTTAGTTCAGTTGAAACAATGAATTGGAAACTTTTTTGTAAAAGCGCGAAATATTTTACAGTGTTATTTTGTTACATCATATTTGTTTTGATATACATATATAGACATTATGTTATTTTTTCATGAATAAGAGGACATTCAATGTCAAAAATATGCAAGCGTATTGTTTCTGCTCCCAGCAGAGACTTTCATGCGTCTGTCCGACCTAGAAAAGACGTTCTGAATAAGAATATTAAGTCCTATCGATGGGAAATGACAAAAATTGCTTATCGTCACTGCAGCGTACACCAATCTCCAGTCATGTACTTTTTTGAGGGAAACAAACTAGAAGATCTCCTTGCTATTTTCTGCGATATTTTGGAGTGAAATAAGAATATTCACACACTTTTCTTTTCACAAAAAACAAAAAACATTTGATTGATTCATAATCACTGAAATAAAACATGAGCGGAGACTTGCAAAGGCCCAAAAATGTACACTTTTCGACTTTATCCATCACTATTTAGGTTTGCAAACAGTAAAGCGTTTTGGAGAATTGTTGTTAATACACCCCGTTGATTCACGGAATTTGTCAATGTATTTTGAACCAGAGGATGCAGAATTATTGTTACGAAGGAGCGGTAAAAGATTGTAATCCCCCCCCCCCCAAGCCATTTTAATTCTCATTTCTCTGACGTCATCACGTATTGACGTTGAAACTGCAAAAATGCGAATCTTGAGCGAAGTGGTCTAAAATTTCTAATCATCTTGTACAGTTTTAGAATACTTTTAGGCGGAATTTCAAAATTATATTCAAGACAAAAACAAATTCTGCGAAATTTTGCTCAAAATCGCTGAAAACCCGTCGACTGAATAATGAAAACGCGATGAGAAAAGTCCAAAATCCCACTTTGAGATAGGTTGTTTTTCAACTAGGGTTTGATATGAACTTATGCGATTCAACTCTATTTTAACGGCTGATGGCGCTGATTCCTGCACTATTTCACCACTCTTGTTACTTCCGTTTTTGTAGACTTGTAGTTTCAACACCATGGAGCAATCCTGTAGCAATGCTTTTTCTTTTTATTTCTTGGTTTGCATCTTGCTAGTGTTTCTTATATCTTAGTACCTACTTTCTTTGCACTGATGAAGGCCGTCAGCACGGCCAAAACGCGTGCTCTCTTATTTTTCACCATGTTAAGGCAAACATTTTATAAACATAAACATCCTCTTGCACATAATGTTTTTTTATTAAAGCATGGTATGAGTTCGCATTTCATTGTGGTGAAAATCGGCTGATAGCTCAGTTTTTTATTTGATTTCATCATGAATAGCCGGAAACTGAATAATGTCGTTGTTTTTAACTTGACCGTCAATATCGACGGTGTAAGTCGGCAACCACAAAACTCGGTTTGCGACGTCGCAGACTTCTTGTCGTACTTTATTTTTTAAATGGAAAACTACTCAACGGCAATTCTTTAAAACTGCCGTGATTTTAGCGGCTCTGGTGCTTGCACTAGAGCTGCTATTCCGGACGGTCCCAGCTGGGGAGTATCAATGCAGCATGTTACATTGTAGAGACCGCGCGTTGGTTGATGGGAATCGGCGCCATTTTCGGCTATGTTCCTTGTCATGACTTTATTTTATTGCATACTGTTTTATTGTTAGTCAATGTTATGTTGTGTATTGTATTTTTGGAATCATGGTGATACAGTCAACAATTCAAAACTTGTTTGTGCTTTTATCTCGTGATGGAAAAAATGTACTTTACGTTCAAAATTTGAAAATTTGAATTTTAAAGTTTTCGCGGTTAAGGAAGCTTTAACTACTGGGTTGGAGCTTCCTAGTTATATTACTTGATATCAGCTGATAGCAAACAAAGGTTACCAGGGAAACCGTAAACGTCTAACAACTATCGTGGCCATTGGGGCGATTATTGAAATGATATCGACTGTATGTCGCCGCTTACGACAGGACATAGCCCTATCTTAACTGTGTAATATATCGCAATTCGATATTGTTTTGATTTTTAAAAGGAGCAATTCATTCATACAGTTCCGATTAGTTTTGGCGAACGGGCCCTTAACCTATGGCACTCGGCTCATGGGAATTTTTTAACTTGTCCTGGACGGACTCGTCTGTACCGCCTCGTTCTTCGTTGTGTGTGTGATTTCGTGAAGAAGTTTCTATGGCAATTTGCTTTTATTTGTGAGCTGTTTTTTCACGGGGATTTTGAATGTGAATTTTCCGCTATTTCCAGATTTTTTTTGCCGGAAATTCGGTGAGTACCTCATTTATCCCTTCTTCCAGTAAAATTATTTCAACTTTTCTTTCTCCCTCATTCTGGACCCACTCATGGGCTGATTATTTTCTCATTCTTGAAACTTTAGACTGGCAATTTCTATGCACAATCTATAGCTCATTAACCTATAGTTCAAGAGTTCCTCACTAGTGTCTTGCTTTTCTTTTTTATTTTTAAAGCCTCAATGTATTTATAGAATTTCAAAAATTTAGTTTTTGAGTTGACTTAAAAAATGTAGAAAATATAATGCTGTTTTAATTTTCATTTCAGGTAATGAGTCGACGCCGCAGTCAAAGAATAATTCAGAGGTAAGAAATCTGCTTTTACTCAATATGTAAGTGTTAGTTGATATGCAAAATTGAGGAATGTTTTGGACATCTATACGTTTGATAAGACCATTTTAGGAGTTAATACTTTGAATACCTAATATTTAGTGGTGGCTTAATTTGTTAGTAACCAGAAGTTGTGTGGTCTTCTTGAACTGTAATTTGTTTTCTACCACTGGCCAAAACATGGGTCTGAAGGCCAATTTTGGCGAAAAATGCGGGTTTTTCAGCATTCAACGCGCTATTGTAACCGATCCTTTCGGAGGACAAAAAATTCCTTCAAGTATGTTCATTAGGGATGTAAGAGTGTCACTTTGGCCAATTTTCGTCGATGTCAAACTTTGCGCTCATAGTTAAAAAAAAACTTTTTAGAATTTTGTTCAACCCAAGCGGCATACATGTAGTAGAATTCCAATTTATTTTTAAAACAACCGATCTTATATTTTCCTCTACACAGGGTGAACGTTGCAAATGATATATCGAACAATGATTCTGATATTACGCATCCAGTAAATGAAGCAGAAAATTCATTCATCGAAAATCTTGAAACGCATCAGTCGAACTCAAAGCCTAAAAAGAAGATAAAATCAAAGTCACGTGACTTATCGTAAGTACAAACCTGCAACTTTGTTTTTTATAAAAATAGGAATAATTTTAAATTAACTGTAAAGCTTGGAATAAGTATGCAATTTTTCCCTGCCAGGAAATGTGATAGTTTCAAGAATATACAATTTTTTTTCTCTTTTTTTTTATTTCAACAATGGGCAACCTTGACTTTTTGCCGATGGATTCGTTGGAACTCGGTTTCGGGTGTATCTGAATAGGAGGAAAACGATAAGCTGATAAAAAATACATAAAAGAACAGAAAATACATTCGGAATGCTATAACCTTTGAGACAGGTACACACCTACATTAAATTGTGCCATGTCGAGGAATTATTTCTACCGGTTTTTGAAAAGAGTTGATCCGTTTTCAGCATTTGCGAACTGAATTAGTTAGTGCTACGGAGAAAACTATTTTCTCTTCGCTGCTACGACTCATTGCTCCGGAGAGAAATTTTTTCTTTTCGGAGCAATGAGTCTTAGCAGAAAATATTTTTCTCTTTGGCACTAACTAATTGCCATGGAAAGGAAACTTTCCTCTTCGGAGCAATTAGTCTGTGGCATTACGCAGCAATTAGGCATACGCATTTCGGAGCTTAGCGAGATTCGCAGGTCAAAAACCGAACGCGAGACTAAAAATAGGGGAGACGGCGCTATGCTTGGAGTATGTCTACAGTTTTGCAGGCGCTTTGCACGATCATTTTCTTCACAAAGTTCAATGTTTCGGAAATGTACTTCCGGTAGATGAGGTAGCTTTGTACTGATCCTGTTACAATAATGGAGAACTTTTAGCACTTATAGGTCACTTATGGTCATTGAAGGTCTATATTTTACGGAATGCATAATGGTTTGGTCATTTCCGATCTATTTTGGGGTCTACCACTGGCCTAAACATGGGTCTGAAGGCCAATTTTGGCGAAAAATGCGGGTTTTTCAGCATTCAACGCGCTATTGTAACCGATCCTTTCGGAGGACAAAAAATTCCTTCAAGTATGTTCATTAGGGATGTAAGAGTGTCACTTTGGCCAATTTTCGTCGATGTCAAACTTTGCACTCATAGTTAAAAAAAAACTTTTCGAAAAAGCGACTCATCTTACGCCAGAGTTTAACTTTTTTGGCAATGAATGGACGTGGGTGGTCATAACCTTCCTTAAAAAACTCTTTTGGATTCAAAGCCCCCAAAAAAGCCGCTGTTGCCATATTTCATTGCCTGAATGGGCCTGTTGCATGCAAGAGATACAGCCGTGCGAATAGACTTTTCAGTGGTTAAATGACACGAAAATTACATTGGTCACATTAAAAAAGTCTGAAATACACTCCTTACTGCGCAATTTGCGTTGTTAGGAACGCGCTTTTTCAAATTTCCCTAGATAGTCTATTCGCGCTTCTTTTGGCTGCATAAGGGATGACCTAAGTAAACTTTGCTTAAATGCTTCTTAACTTCCAAAATTTTGAAGCACACAATGCATGTATCCAATGTAATTTTTTCTTTGACCAACAGTTTTATGTTCAACCCAAGTGGCATACATGTAGTAGAATTCCAATTTATTTTTAAAACAACCGATCTTATATTTTCCTCTACACAGGGTGAACGTTGCAAATGATATATCGAACAATGATTCTGATATTACACATCCAGTAAATGAAGCAGAAAATTCATTCATCGAAAATCTTGAAACGCATCAGTCGAACTCAAAGCCTAAAAAGAAGATAAAATCAGACGACCTTATTTTTCAGATCAGTCGTAGGGATTTAGGGATTTTTCAGGAAATCTAGGGATTTTTTTTTGATGAGGTACACAGAAAAAATGGATGGTGCTGACGACAGAACCTTTTGTTCATACGGCTCCCACAGTTTCTTTGTTACACTTACAGAACTTTTGGTCGTGGGAACCGAGTACTCTGTTCCCACGACAGAAGTTCTGTTCTCAAAACAGAAAAGTTCTGTAAGTGTAACAAAGAAACTGTGGGAGCCGTATGAACAAAAGGTTCTGTCGTCAGCACCATCCATTTTTTTCTGTGTAAAGTTACCAAAAATCAACTTTTTAACCTCAATTCTAGCTTCGACAATCGAAAACATTTTTTCATCTATATTTTGTAGGCCTTTTTGGCAACACTATTTTCCCCGCAAATAAGCCGGAAATTAAAACGATTGCGTCCTTCGATGTACTTGACATTCAACTGCATTCAACCTGTTAATAATAAGAAATCAACTAATATTCTTTCATTTTATTGGTCTGGATTAGCACTGCTTTCAGAGAGCGCCAAAATTCAAACGAGCCAATCAGATTTAAATATTGCAAATCGCTACATCGAATGACATCATGATTCTTCGTTAAAAATGGCGCTTTTTGCAAAATCTAGGGATTTTTTAAGTATATTTGAGCAAATCTGGGAATTTAGGGATTTTTAGCGAAATCTAGGCATTTTTTTTCTTCCCCGCTAGGGATTTAATATCGGAAGACTGGCTTCCAGTATCGTAGCGTTGATCGTCGCTGATGTCGAAATGGAACCTAATGCCGAACTTACTGTAACACCTCCATTCCTCAATTCCGGTGAGGAATACGTCTCTACCCTTAACTCAATATAAATATACAAATTGATAAGTGAGTGCTTTAGTCTCCTGAAAACAGAATTGCGAAACTTAAAATTGGAGAAAAATGATAAGTAAATGAAAAAATGGAACCAATTGATGGGATATGTCGCATGCCATTCTGACACAAAATATGGCGTCTATCGAATCACCTTAACTAAATAAAATAACCAAATTTTCAACTCTCAAACTATCAACTATCAACTATCAAAATTCAAACTATCAAAATTTCCAACAATGACAAAAATGATTGTAATATACCTATAATGTAATGAAATATACACGCTCTAATCATTTAATTTGTATTACCTTTATGTTATGTACCTACATGTTATACTATTTTTATAATAAATTTTGCCAACATGCTTTTCAATTCAGTCTACAACATTTCATTCCGACGTGGCAATAATGATTTATAATGCCCCTAATCCATTAAAATGAATTACAATAGTAATGCCGCATTATAATGTCGTATTATACATCGCAACGATTCATGTCCTACTGATTATTGATTATTGTAAGATGAATTCTGTTTTCTCTGATTGTATGTTTCATACGTGCGAAGCAAGTACGGGTCACTAGAAACGTGGTTCGTACGGGTGGCTGATGAAATTGATCTTCGAATACCTTTTGATGAGCTAGGGAAATGGAACCATCTGCATCTCATGGACAATAAATAGTTGCCGTAATTAAGGTCATCCCGTGATTAAGGTGCCGTGATTTAAGTCATAAATTCTTCATCTAATTCTTGATTCATCTCCAAAATGTCTGCTAAAGCTTTCATGCGCTTCTCCTTGTATGCATGAATGAGCAAATTGGGTATCGAACAAGCGGACACTTTTTGAAAATTTAGATGATTCTGGACAATATCGTACAGAAGTCCACGAGCTGCAGATAGAACCATTACCTCTAGCTCATCAAAAGTTATTCGAAGATCATTCAACAACCTCTTTGACAAGTTGCAAAAACTTTTCGTTAACAATAGTGTCACACGGTACTAGGAATATTTACTATTTAACGAACCTTATATTTCCCTGACTCAGTCCTAAATTATAGAAGTATGCGTTACTTTTCCAGCAATCCAAAAAAACAATTATACAAAAAACCAATACCTACACTTTCAGATATAAAAATGCAAATTTTTTGCAGCCTCGCTAAACGACTTATCAACCAGAGATTTTTTAGGAAGCGGACCTCCAAAGAGCTTTCAAAATTAAAAGTATACAACAAGTGATAATGCCATGTATTCGCCATATCAAAGCCCAATACACATTTATACACCGGCTACGTAAATCTGCTAAGTTACAAAACATGAATCGACAGTTGTCGGATTGTACATCAATGACAAAATGTGTCTAGGCCCTCATTCTTGACTACAACTACTGCCCCCAGAGCCGCTCTCCGACGCCAATGCGTTGGAGCTTCCTGCTTGTTTCTTCTCTGTGCGAAGAAAATTCTGCAAGAACTCCAAGGAATGATGTCAGTTTGTTTTCCTTCAAAAAAATAATATAGAGTCGGAGATTTTCAGACACCGCAAACGAGTTATGTGATTGCCGACTTACACCGTCGATGTGTCCTGAATACGCTGCGTCTGAGACAGAAGATGGGGAGACGTTTTCATATGTATGGTTGAAAATTTGACAGGAATAGAGGATACAGAAAAATTCAGCAGGGATACGCCGGATACTTTCCAAAATCGAGCAATTCCGAACCGGGAACGAGACGAGCTCGGCAGCTGGATGAACAAGCGACCTCAAGTCAGTTAATCTTGACCTATGTCACCTAAAACTTTGTTCCACGATCAGAATGAATCGATCAAAACGGGACATCGATATGACTGTTCTGTCGTGCTAAGGAAGAACGCCGTATGAACATTCGAGAGTTGCCAAATTTCCTTTGATAAGACATGCATTTCTGACGACATTCATGCATATTTTCCTTGACATTTTCAGATATTTTAGATTAGATTGCGCGCAAAATTGTCTAAAAAGTTTTGGATAAAAATATACACAATTTTTCTGATAAATTCGGTTTTTATCGAAGGAAACGTGGCAACTTCTGAAGGCTCATACGGCGTTCTTCCTTAGCACAGCAGTGTCGTTCCTCGAAATTTAGAGTTGCCCCTTTTTTTCGATCAAGATGTCATCACCTTCCGACCGAAGTATCACAAGAGCCATGCGACGATTATACATTTCCGCCGCCATTTTATTTTTTTACAGCAAAATTGTTGGTTGAATCTGTTCGAAAATTCCACTGAATTTTATTGGCAGCGCAAAGGAAGTTCAGATAAATTTTCGGACAGTTTTTTTGAAAAATTTCTCTGTAAAAAAATAGAAGACGGCGGAAATTTTTAAACGTCGCATGGCTCTTGTGATACTTTGGCCGGAAGGTGGCGATGTGTCGTCTTGTAATAAGTCTTCTGATACTTCATATCTTGATGAAAAAAAGAGATGCCCCCTTTTGATGAACAATGCTCAGTCGCATTGATCTCCCATTTTGTCCAACAAAAAAAAAAAGCGAAATTATCAATTAAACAAGAATTTAACAATTTTAAAACGACTGTTATTTGCACCAAGATAAAGCCAGCACAATTTTGAAAAGTTACCATAATGTCCAAATCCACTGTGAATTTTCCCATGTCCACTCTTTACAATTGTGTAATTAGAAAATCATAACTCAAGTAATGACTCATCGATCGCAAGATTCACTTTACCATCATCACACGAATTGTATGAATTAAATCACAACACTCCGTGATTTCTCATCAAAATTTCACTAGAAGAACGAATAGCACAAAGGGACGTCTGACAATCAACCTCTGATCAAAATATAAGTGTTTTATATTATCACTGCGGTTAAACGGCAAAAAAACAAAGGACATCATCCGCATAATCGAATTTCCTTTTGATAATACGTTAACCACGGTGGTAATGCCACACGGGATTTCAAGGTAGTAGAACCGCTTGATGGTTTTGATACTTGTAATGATGAGCACGGTGATGTTACCGTGTCCACGGTAATATTACTGGGAGCACGATTCATAATGCTACTATAAGCATGGTTAATTGGGCTGCATTTTGCAATCTGGAACTATGGATTCCAGCTCTTCTGGACAAACACTTATGTGCATAGGGAAACTAATAGCACATACGTTGTTTTTAAACCAGGCTAGAATTTATAGTTCCAAATTGCAAAATGTAGTCCATATAAAGATCACAAACATTTGGACCGAGTTTAACGGAGAGCACTTCCAGGACTTCATGTCCACCTACCTCTCGTCCATTAAATAAATGTCCACCGCTATTCATGTCCACTAAACGTTAAGTCCAGTCTTTATTAAGTCCACATGATTTAATGTCCAACCATGAATATGTCCAAAATTGTCCAAATTGTGGACATGTTATGTCCACATTTTTTCCTTCTCATTTAAATGACAGGAACCACCTCAAAAATAAATGCATACTACTACTACCTTCATTCTTAAAAACATTTCATTCATGAATCAAGTCATGAAAGAGAACAGACTCTAAGAGCAGATAAAAACGTATGTTCATGTGTACACTGTACGGATATGATAAGATGAAAACCAAAGCGGGAGCCTAGGAAACGCTCCAATGCCAAATTAAACATTTTTCAGTAGACAGATGCAGTCAAAATTGAAAGTCCTCTTTCACTAGTTATTTCGTGCGCCTTCAATCTTGTAGGATACTGTGCAACGCCTCTGACGCGAAATAGTTGCTTAAAGCGTTGCGGCGCGGCAGGCAACCAGCATGACACGCGCATAGGCGCCTACAAACCTAACGGGATACTTCACGCGTTGCGCAATGCGTGAAGTATCCCGTTAGGTTTGTAGGCACCAGTGCGCGTTCTGCGCTGCTAACACGCCGCTCCGCTCTGTGTTAGACTCTAATATTTAAACTCGCGGAGTCAGCATTTTTCAACTCATGATTTTGAAATGTTTGCACTATCTGCATTGATTATTCCCCAACAATAGTAAGGGCTTTAGAACTGTGGACGTAAAAATTGTGGACGAAAAGTCTGTGGACGTAAAAAAAAGTGGACATAAAGTCCGTGTACCATTGGACTACATTTAGTTATGCTACTATGCTCACCACTGATCTTACTCAAGTCCACGATTCTACTACCGTGGAATCCCGTGTGACATTACTACCGTGGTAACCGTATACCCGTGTTTTTTTTTTGTTTTTTTTTTTATTTCTTGGTACACTTTTCATGAGGTACCCTTCTGCCCTCTCCCCCATTCAGAAATTCCCTATTCTGCCTACATGTAACCCATCGTCGTGGTTATTTCTAGATCGAGTCCAAGGAGACAGCCCAACACCTGCGCAGAAAAGAGCATTACGATCTCCGACGAGTCGGCGAAGAGCCTCCCATGATAGGAGCAGACCTGAGCGATCTTTATCATCATCATCATCATCATCATCATCATCATCATTATCTTCGTCGTCATCGTCATCATCATCATCATCATCTCAACTTGAATCATTAGCATTACCAACACAAATTTTAAACTCGCGAGTGATGTTTGATCAGCCAGAGGACGGTGTGATGGTGACGACGGAAGTGAATCCGACGTTGAATTCTCATATCTTCCTCTTTGTCCCAGTCATGATTGCGTTGCAGTCCTCTGACGGTTACATGCCGTATCTAGTAAAGCGAGAAATCTTCCATCATCCAGTTACAGGTGAGCTGTAGTCATCGAAATATAAAAATAACAACCTAATGGACCAATAGACAAGGTAAGCATTTAGGCACTATGATGCATTTTTTGTCTTCAAAATCTCACGTAGAACGCGATTGGATTTCGATGACAATTTCTGAAAATCAAGAAAAAAACGCTACTATTTAGCATTGGTGCGGTTACGAAGAATTTAAATTTCTCGCACACAAGAAAAGCAGAGTCTACTTGAATCAAATTCCGCACCACAATGGTTATGACAGGATTCTCAATGATTTTCAGGAATTTTTTCGCACAAACTGTCTTTTTCGTGAAATTTCGATGAGAAAACTTATATCTTCGAGCTTAGATTCGTACCTTGTCTGTCGGGCCGTCAAAAGAGAAGTAGAACACAACGTAGCCTAGACGTGGAATCGATATTTTTTGATTAATTTTTTTTTGGTTACGCTGACCAAATCTTTGGGTTAAAAATTTGCAACCTAATTTAGTATCAGGGCCGATTGGCCAGGATAGAAAACCTGGATCACATTAATGAGGCCAACGCGCTAGCAAGTCGCAAGGTTAGCTTAGGTTAGGACATATAAGGTTAGATTAGGCAAGTAAGGTTAAAGTTACGTAAGTTAAGGTCGGAGAAAGTTAAGCACAGTGAAAGTGGGTTAGGTCTTGTGAGGTAAAGTTGGGTAAAGTTAAGTTAGGTTAGGTTTAGGTTAGAGTAAATAACACAAGAAAAACAAGACTTAAAATTTGAAAGATGTTATAGAGGGAAGTTTTGAATTTCGTTGACACCGTGATCATCTCACAGGAGTCAGAATTTTTTTTTGTATGATCGTGGTATCAACAAAAACTTAGAAAAACTGTTCGTTGACACCATGATCGTTGACACCATGCTACGTAATTGAAAATATGGATTCCATTAAATCGCAGCCAGCTTTGGTTCTAAAGGGCCCGGTTCAATCTAAGAAGAGCTATAAATTTAACTGCGGACTGATTATTGAAATTGATGGACAAAGCTATAGACAAAGAAGACATAGGGAGTACGGAGCGATCCTATTGGTTGAAATGGGTGGTTCCTATAGACAAAAGGATAAACTGATAGACTTACTGTCGAGTCTCTCGTCGGTTGCCGTTAGTTAGTCTATTTCCTACCTCCTTTGTCTATTGCAACCACCCGCTTCCACCAATAGAATCTCTCCATATCTCTTTTGTCTCCTCTGTCTATAGCTTTGTCTATAAATTTCAATAATCGCCCCGCTGTTTTCTTTTTGTAGGCCAAGCCATGAGGAGGATGACGTGGCAGAGAAAAGATCTCCTGGCCAACCCACAGGGAGCGCAACCTGCGGATGAAGTCTACAGACGGCTGAGAAGAGTCATTCGGGGTAAGTACTTCCTCTCCGCAAAAGCAAGTTATGAAAAATTTAGATTGGAAACCGGACAGTGGTTCCCTTGGTATTCTATTGGCAGAAGCGGATCTAGCAATGGACCACTAGACAAGGTACGAATTTAAGCGATCTGATACATGTTTCTTAACCAGAATTTCACGTAGAAAACGATCCACACAACGAAAATCACTGAAACCAACTCTTAACGAAGATATTAACGTTTTTATTTCACATTGGTTACGAGGAATTTGAACTGCCCACTCACAAGAAACTCAAAGCTCTACGTGAGTCAAATCGCGCACTACAACGGTTTCAGCAAGCTTCTCAATCGAGCAATGTTCATTTTCCGCCATGTGTTGTTCAAACTATTAGCAATTTGCTATAACTGAGCCAAAGCGTCAAGATTGAGGTTGCCAGATTTTTATATCGCAGAGACTGTCATGATAAACGTTTAGCGCGCGATATGAATCACGTAGAGCATTGAGTTTTCATGAGCGGGTGGTTTGAATTGACGCATCAAGAATCATTAAATATCTTCGTCAGGAGTTAATTTCGGTAATTTTCGTTGTGTGCATCGTGTTTTGCGTAAAATTTCGGTTAAGAAACATGTATCAGAATGCTGAAATTCGTACCTTATCTAGTGGTCCATTGGACGTAGTTCTGTTAAACGGAACTAAGCGCCAAATTGAGTTCCTCTTGATGAATTTTAGAATCCCGGATAGCGCGTTCTGTCAAATGGAACTGGGCGCCATGGAAAAGCATTGTCAGTATAGGAAGGAACGAACATCGCGTTTCGCAACACTCGCCAATCCAAGCCCCCCCCCCCCTCCTTTCCTCCCCCGGTGGCGCTCAGTTCCGTTTGATAGAAATACGTCCAATTGGCAATTCGGCAACACCGGGTTTCCTCCATTTAGACCTGTGTTAAGTGATCGATTCTTATCGGAGCACCTGGCCCCCCAAAAATCGATACATTTCCATAGGATTAAATGGAGAAAAACAATGTTGCCAATTTGCTGGATCCGCTGATGTCTATTGGGACTTGCTCCCTAGACTGACCTTTGTATTTAATTTTTGCTAATTCGTGACCATAAACCGTCAAAATAAGATCTTGTGACGGACCACCCAGTCGACCAACATGCGTAGAAAAGAACTCATTTGTGATCACCCTCTTTCGAAAACTGTAGATAGTTTGAAGTGAGTTATGAACTGATATTCGCTGACAGTATCAGTCATAATTACATGGATATTTTTTAATGGCTGCAGCCGAGCAAACAACAAAGATTTTAGAAGTAATTAAAAAAGTATAAATATCTTACGGAAAGAAAACACAAAAAAAGAGAATAATATATATTTCCTTTTACGGTTTTGTTTTGCACCAGCAAATGATAGAAGAAGGTTTTCACCAGCTCCAGTTTCTTTTGAAAAAGTTGAAGATGTTCTAGACCCAAGAGATGAACGATGTTCCGACAAGGATGAAAGCGGTAAGTTCATTCATAAAATATTATTTTTCCTAGTTACCAATATGGAATCAAGATTTACTACAATTAATGTAAAAAACATTTACAACTTTGTCAGAGTGTACACCTATGAAAAAAGGTCAATCATAAACTCCAAAGTTTGGTGCTTCATGCCGATCAGACTGTTAGGATTGTGAACCCGGAAGTTCCAGGGTTTTGTTCGGTATATCAATGGCTGTGGTGCGAAACGAAGTAACTCTGTTAGTGACGCTGCATATACTTCCTGTCACACTTTAATTTTTCTTTGGAAAATTAGTCAACGTTATCTCTTGAAAACTTCCTTGGGTCTCTTCCGTTGTTAGCAGAATTTTCTATAAAAATTTTGATCTATAAAATTGGTTTTCTTCTCTTCGAAAAAATAAAATACGAGCGAAAGTAATGAAACGCCGCAATGGATTTACAAGGTTTCGCACTTTAGCCATCGATGTGGTAGCATATCCATGCAGCTTAGAAAGAAGAGCTACGTCTTATATAAAACTCATGGTTATCCCCCCCCCCCCCATTTTACAGTGAATTCTATTTGTAATGAAATCTACAGTACCTGAAAATTTGTAATGGAAAAATGTTCGTAAATTTCGTAAAAAGGGGTATTTTGCAACATCCGGATATTTATACGGCGGCGTTTCTCCTAGCACGGTACCCTACACTGGGGGGAATAAAACCACATTGGATCTAGAGTCCAGACTCTTGAAAACATTGACAAGAAAAAATACACTTGATTCAATCGGATTTTTGCTTGAATCAAAACGAAATCCGCTTAAATTAAGAGGCTTGATTCTTGATTTAAGCTAGATTCTGATTAAATCAAGAGTACTTTTTCTTGACGATGTTTTTAGGAGCCTGGACTCAAGATCCAATGTGTTTTTTTCCAGTGTACTGCCACACTAAGGAAGAACAGCGCATAGATATCAGAGAATTGCTATAAAACTCGGATAAACACGTATTTTAAGAAAAATCATGTATGTTTTTTCTTTAAATTTTCATATGATTTAAATTAAATTGCGAACAAATTGTTTGAAGGAAAATATTCTCAATTTTCCTAGAAAATTTGTTCTTATTAGAAGAGATATGGATCGCATTTAACAAAAAGGGACCAGCGCGTTTACAGTGCGTGATAAATATGTCACTTCTCCATAATTATCTAAAATGAATCCCCCAGAATTGCAAACAGTTTTTGCTTCCTACCAAATACTTGTTAATTTTAAAGCAAAATAAGTGTGTAAATTTTAATGCTGTACACATATTAAGTATTTTTAAAAGAAAAAGAAGAAGTTGCACAATTTTGAAAAACACTGCAATTGCGCTGGTTGCGATCTAGGTAAAGCTAAATGCGATCCATATAGCATTGTTTAAAGGCTCACATGGCTCATTAAAGACAGGCAATTTTCTTAAAGATGTGTTTATTTTCAACCCGCAGCTTGTTGCATATGCTCTAAACGGAAGACGCAGTCAGTATTGGAGGAATGCGGTCACGAGGTATGTTTCACATGCGCTGGAGCCATAACCGACGAAGCATTCATGCTCATGAAGCATCCTGCGTGCCCGGTCTGTCACTGCTCTTTGAAAGGCATTCGTCCAAAAAATAAATCGATAGCTACGAGAGTTCTGGATTGGCTAAGCAGTCAATATGGACTTCACCAGCAGCGGTTGGCTGATGCATTAAGACCGGATCCTGATTGCTGTTGAGTACTTCAAGAAGAGTCCTGTACAGTAGGTACATGGAGAAAAAAAACTTCGTGCGTGGGACCCGAAGTTTAGGTCATATGGATCTCTGAAGTTTTCGGATTGAGCATCTGAACACTTTAGGTCCAGCTGCTGAGGTTTGGATCACACATCTGAATCTTCAGTTCTTACATCTGAATAAGTACTTCGGTTTTCACATCCGAAAAACTTCGGTTCTCACATCTGAAGTACTCTAGATGTAAGAATTGAAGTTTCAGATGTGTGATCCGGACCTCGACAGCTAGACCTAAAGTGTTCAGATGCTCAATCCGAAAACTTCAGAGATACATATGACCTAAACTTCGGGTCCCACGCACGAGGTTTTTCTATCCGCGTACCGATGAGTTGGTGCACAACAGCCATTTGGGTTAGCCGTACTGTTGGTACTAGCAAATACACTTTTTGAACGATTATACATAAGCGTTTTCACAATACAGGCATTGTTAGCCAGGGTAGATTCTTTTAACTCCAGAGTGTAACGATCATTTCAGAAAAACTTTGAAAGAACATTTCCCCTCCGGTTTGATCACAGCAAGGCGTGAATGATCGATAATCAATATTTCCCCATTTGAATCTATGGTAAAGAATCGATTATTAAGGTGCTTCTTGCGAAAATCCTGATTTATCATCTGTTATTCTAAACGGTTTGTGTTATACCCGAGAGTCAGTGGCGTGGCGTGAATTGCGATATATCGATTTATATGCCATTTAAACCTATGGAAAAGGATCGATAAACAGGGTGTTCGCAGCGAACACCTTAATAATCGATTCTTTACCACGGATTTAAATGGGGATGTATCGAAAGTCCATAATTCACGCCACGCCACTGCCAAGAGGAGCAAATTGTTCAAGATACATGAAGTTTTTAAAATTGTACTATCTAACGTTAGTTTAAGATTAAACCTAGTTTAGAGTATTAATTCATGTTAATAGATACAGAGGTAACAATATAATTTGTAGTAGTTTCGTAATGTTTAAAGGAAAATAGTTTTTAAACCAATTGATAAGCAATAAAGAATTATAGTTTTTTGCAGTTTTTCATCAGTTGCAAAAAGTGAAAATTGCTCGGTTTGATGTTACACAACACAAATGACGAATCCTGTGGGTTCAAAAAATGTGCGATGAAAAACATCGGTAAACGTACACGGCCCTTCTCTGAAATGAGAGTAGAGAAAAATTAGTAAATATATTTTACTATCTCGTTTTAATTTAATTATTTAAAGTTGTTCCTATGATGTAGGCACCAAAAATAAACCTTCAGCTCACGATTTTTGTCGTAATATCCGTACTTTTCACATTCAGAACAGTGTCTTCTCATTTTCTGAAATATCAGAGGGATAGATTTTTTGGTGCGTGTGAGATCACAGTTGACTGACATCTCACGAAAGCTTTAGAAAATAAGGGGGAAAGTCTTATTTTTTGTACTACTCAGCCCCACTTCGTATCTTTAAGCGTCAATGTATGTAAACCTGGGAATAATATCAACATGCAATTTCACGTTAAGGCGCGAATTTTCAACGCTGAAAATTCGCTCATAGGAGCGGGTAAGATGGAAATTTTCTTCCCAGGTCGGAGGCGAAAAAATTTATTATCTAGCGATGCATGGTGTTTGTTAAAATGGGTTGTATCCCCCTTAAAATCAAATTAACTACATCCACGATATTTTAGCAGGCGTTTAGCATGCTCTACATGAAAACATAAACAAAAATATGCGTTATTTTGGTTTCAGCAACAGTATAACAAGTCAGTAAAGGTCTTCCTTTTTTTTGCGATGGTATTCATTTTTATGATTTGTTATCATTGTTTTACTGCATCGGCCTAACACGATGGTATTTTTGTAAATTTGTAATTTGTAAGTATCATAGCGTGGATAAAAAAAAAATACAATTTTTTTTAAAAAAATCTCGGACAGACATTACTTTGCATTTCAGAGGAGCTTGATAACCCATTATGCATACTTACTAAAAATTATCAATTTTCCCTTTTCTATATTCCTTAATTTCGACTTAAACACACAGGTGTAATTACACGATTAAATTGAATGGCTTAAATTGTCACCGTCCACGGGCAAAGGGATTTTTACTTCAGTCTACAGCGGCAAAATTTCCAGTTAAATGAAATATATTCGGTTAGGTAGAAAAAAATCGGATTTTAAGATTTCGACAAAAAAATCTCTCAAAGTTGTAAACTGTTTGCTTCAATCTTAAGCCAGTAGAACGCGGCGCAAAAATGCATTGAAATATGAAGATTTCATGACCTGAACATGACAAATTAGAATAAAACAGGTTTATGCTTAAAACGTTCTATAGCCACCAATATTTTCAGAAATCTATAAAAATTGCGGAGAACTGTCATAATTCTGGAATCCATGCTCTAAATACATATAATGTTGCAAATGTTAACTGGCACAAGCTCCAATGTAACTTGTTCAATTTAATCGTTGAATTCGACAAAAGTTTCCTCTTGTCTAAATGTCGGGAAAAGATAAAGAAATCATCTGTCAACATTCAAACATTTTAGAAACTGAAATGCAACAAATGTATGCGAGGGTTTGATAAATCTATCGCCCGAATTCTCAAGCTTCAATTATTCCTTTCGGCGAACTCGGGTATGACTCTCGACCAAAGCTATGCTGCTAACGTACAACAACGTATGAACATTTGAAAGTTGCGAAATTTCTTCTTATAAAATATTTATATTTGAAGAAAGGTAGTAATTTTTCATTAAAACTTTTCAGATAATTTTGGTCTAATTGCGAATAAAATTTCCTAAAAAACTGGATGAAAATATTCATTAGTTTTCCAGAAGACTCGTATTTATAGAACCCAATTCGGCGTCCAAAAGTTCATAAGGCGTTTTTCCTTAAGACGACGGAATGATTGTGGACTTCCGTTCAGATTAATCTCCTGCAAATATTCAGAATGTCAAACAATCGATCCAAAAATGGAAAACCGTCTCGGCCGAGCGGCGCGCGACGTGCAATTGTGACAAATCCTGATTTATTACAGGAAAAATATCGCGATGCATTTCTCGTCCAAACATTAAAGCCCATAATTAGAGCCGAATGAGCCGTTGTCTGAGTGATTAAATGTTAGCATTTTTAACGACTCCCTTTGGCGGTGATCTTGTAATACGGTGTGTTTTATTTTAACACGATTAAACTTATCCAAATATCGACGATTTCTAATTATCACCGAATTACCAGGAGAATTTTCGGTTAAATTTTGGATCAATTGAAGTGTTAAGTGGAATTCGTCCTGTTCCCTTCTAATTGATGTTGTGCATTAATCACTTGGCTTTGATTTTTTTCTTGACTGTATTGATAGTTTGTAAAATATTGATGATTATTTAGTCAATTCGGCTAATGTTGAGTGAAGCAAACTAGAATATACACTGAAATAAATAATATGCAATTTTAGCACCTTGGATGTCAAAAATGTGCCTGGTGATCCGAGGATGCTGCTATGATTGCTCACGAAATTTAATTTGCATTTACAGGATGTAAAAATAACTGCGGGACAGTAAAAGCAGCATCTTGGGATCATACTAGACACATTTTTGGCATCATCAAAATTTCTTGCATCAAAATTGAGGATCACTACACTGAAAATCAGAATTTCAATATCAGTAAGAATAGTTGACTATTTGCCCGGGCATTTGACCAAATGCCTGATATTACACTTTGCCTGTATCATATCAACGACAAAAGTCCCAAACCACGCGACTCGGTTTCCGACATTAATTTATTTTTTAAGTGGAAATACATCTCAGCGTCAATTCATAAAAACTTCAATGACCTTTCTGCTCTGTGCGAAAAAACACTGTGAAAACCTCGAGGAAAGCTGCGGATCCGAATTTAAAAGAGAGCGGAGAATTTAAAACAACGCACGAGACACGTGATTTAGGAATTTCACCGTCAATATGCTGTTTTACCGAAAACGTCTTCTTCAGTGGCCAAGTCGCCAACCAAACTGACCCGCAACACCCGAGTCTACCGGCCTGGGTCCAAAGAGAGCTGTCTATTTGCGTTGATAACGCGCGACTTAAATAGGATCGCCGTAAATGTAAACGGTGTACAATGGCGCATCTTACATGAGTCGAGTCGACTTCTTGACAAGACCCATGAGCGATGGTCGCGAAGACACTGGATGGCAGGAAATTGATTTGCGGTGAGCAGCGCGAAGCCGCGGACCCTTACGTACCGCTGATTCTGAGCCGTTGCACAGTGGGCCGCTATGTACGTTGCGCGACTAAGAGCAGTTATGTTAAGCCCTTTTCGAAATCGAGTCTCGAAATTCGATTAAACCGGTTTGAATGAACCTGATATAGTGGAAACAGCAACGCTCGTCTATTGAAAGAGAAAAATGCGCAAAAATTGACGTCATCACCAGCAGCGAGGCTAGAATCAGGCCCGCCACAAGGGGGGGGATACTGGGTCCTCGGTACCGGGGCCCGAGCCCTGGAGGGGCCCGTGACGCAGGTGACAATCCCCTACGAATTCATGTGTAATCCTTGTCTCGTAAGGAAAAGTGAAAAAATGGCCCTAAAAATTCCGCAAAAGATGAATGAAGTTTCAAATACACGCTAGGGCAATATAAAATTTGTCTTACTTTTTTAGAGATTCTATCTATTTTCAAGATTTTGAGTATATGTAGAATGATATTTTGAGTAACTGCGTTTCATTTTCTTCTGTTGTCGGATGCTAAGAGGCCCCTGTCCGGGCATTCTCGACTTCAATGGCTCAACTCCCTTGCCATAGACGTACAAAAGGGGAGTCCAGGGGCCCGGCTCCCCCTAGAATTGAAAAGTATCATCTGCCCCCCTCAAAAAAATTTTTATAGATGTTTTGAATGCAACAGTTCGAAAGTATTTGGTGCTGAAAGTAAAAAAAAGCGTAATTATTCTGCAGAAATTGATGGAAAATCTCCATCATAAGAGCTTCAAAATGCGTCCAAATAGATTTAAAATTTCAAAAATTTCCCGGGGGAGGCCCCCCGGACCCCCCTCTGTGCTAGGGGCCGGCCAGAAATCTGGTACCAGGGCCCGAGATGGGATGTGGCGGGCGGCGGCGGGCCTGGCTAGAATGGTCGATTAACATTTTTCCCCGTTCAGACTTGGAGACTTCGTCAATCAGACATCATGTCGACGGTGAAATTCCCAAACCACGTATCTCGTGTGTTGTTTTAAAATCTCCACTTTCTTTAAAATCCGAATCAGCATCATTCCTCGAGGTTTTCACAGAGCTTTCTTCCTACAGAGCGGAAAAAGCAAGGAAGTTTTTAAGAGTTGACGTTGAGAGTTTTCGATTTAAATAATAAAGTAACGTCAGAAACCAAGATAAGCGACGCGGGAGTTTTGCGATCGATATGTTGCAGGCAAATGGTAAAGTCAGGCATTTTGTCGAATGCCTCGGCAAATAGTCATAGTTATTAAGTAAGTTACACTGGAAAAAAAACACATTGGATCTAGAGTCGAGACTCTTGAAAACATTGAAAAGAAAAAATAATCTTGATTCAATCGGATTTTTGCTTGAATCAAGACGAAATCCGCTTAAATTAAGAGACTTGGTTCTTGATTTAGGCTAGATTCTGATTGAATCAAGAGTACTTTTTCTTGTCGATGTTTTTAGGAGTCTGGACTCTAGATCCAATGTGTTTTTTTTTCCAGTGTAAGGAAATAATTTTAAATGGAGGAAAAAAATTGTCAACTTTCGAGACCGGTTCGGTAGTACGGCAGAATGGGTCCCTACAATCTCTCCAAGAGAGATACAACCACTTGCTGAAAAGAATTTGCACATTGGAAAAAAAAAAACACATTGGATCTAGAGTCCAGACTCTTAAAAACATCGACAAGGAAAAGTACTCTTGATTCGATCAGAATCTAGCTCAAATCAAGAACCAAGCCTCTTAATTCAAGCGGATTTCGTTTTGATTCAAGCAAAAATCCGATTGAATCAAGAGTATTTTTTCTTGTCAATGTTTTCAAGAGTCTGGACTCTAGATCCAATGTGTTTTTTTTTTCTCAGTGTAGAATACTACTTCCAGCAAGTCAAAACGCTCGCAATCCGCTTTTCACCATGCAATTCGCATGGTCAGTATCGCGGATTTCCGAATGAGTCCGAGCAAATCTGCGAGCCTCTCCCGTTGTGCGGAGAAGTAGGATCATTCATAGCCGGATCTTGACTGATGAAGGCTTGTAAGACATGGAGTAACCGCGAAGGTATTATCATGCGTTGCTTCGGCCGCAGACAGCTTGAGCTTGCCAATGGACATCTCTTTAAAGCCGCGCGCAAAGGCTGTCCTACGTTTCGGAATATTTCAACGGTGGAGAATCGGAGATGACAAGAACTCGCGGCCTTTTCACCTGGAGAGAAGTTTAGTGAAGAGCGAACAAAAAAAGAATGACACGCACATAGAAGATAACTTCGGTTATACGAACCGAATAGTTTAGTTGGAGCTCTGAGTTTGGTTGCATTTTAATTGAGGGGCTTGTAGGACACGGCGCGGCGCATAAGTATAGTTTTTGCTATTTCAAGGAATATGTGTTTGAAGTTTCGAAATTACATTGATCTTAATGGCGTAGAGAACGCTTTAACTGGCTTTTTGATGCTTAAAAATCTGCATTAGGGAGCGAATTTTTCACAGTACATCCGTTAAAACTAGTTTTACTTGAAGTCATTAGTATCTCAATTTTTTTTCAAAAACTGCTCTTATGCGCCTTGTCCTCCAAGCCCTTCAATTTACATTATAAAAATGCATCGGCATAGATTTTACAATATCCCCTTGGCGGTTTTCTTGAGAGCCAAAAATTAAAGGAGTGAATAGCAATGGGCCACTTGACAAGGTACGAATTTAAGCTTCCTGAGTCATGTTTCTCAACCAGAATTTCGCGTAAAACACAATTCTCGTATGGAAAATCACCAAAATCAACTCCTAGCTAAGATATTAACTTCTTCATATTACATTAATTAAGGAAAATGTTAATTGCCCCGTCACAAGGAACGCAATACTCAACGCGAATCAAATCGCACCTTATACAACGGTTTTGGCAGGCCTTTCAACCAAGCAGGGTTCTTTTCCCACCCTTTATCGTTTAAAGTGTAGACAATTTGCTAAAGATGAGCCAAAGTGTCAAATTTGAAGTTTCCATATTTTCGTATTAAAGAGACTGCCTCAGTATAATGTTTAGTTTTGCGATCTAACGTACATACGTAAACCATTGTGTTTTCATAAGCAGGAGGATTGAATTCAAGCGTCAAGAAACATTAAAAAACTTGTTTGGGTGTTAATTTTAGTAATTTTCGTTGCGAGAATCGTGTTTTACGTGAAATTTTGGGTAAGAAACATGAACCAGAATACATAACTTCGCACCTTGTCTAGTGGTGCATTATTACAATTTAAATGCAAGTTCGGTTTCCAGAGCCCTACTGGACGCTCGCAGTCCATTTTTAATGCCGTCAAGTTTGCCATTGAATTGAAGCTCTACTCGACTGAAGTTTCCCCGATAATGCTTCCGAAACAACTTAAGAGGCACCGACTCCACAGCCAGATTTCCCGACTTGAAACTATCGTTATTCTATGTTTCATTCTTGATTCCTAGCCTGGATTGGCACGATCTGACATAAGAGGAGCTTTCGGCGCGGCGGCGCCCACACTCTCACCCGCCCGTTTACAGGCGGCTTTGCTCTGTTAGCTTTGCACTCACGAAATGAGCGACCCCCTTGCGCGAACATTACCGACGCTTCAAGCCACGTTTTCACGGACAGTGCGTGACGAGGTGCGGTGATTTAGACTATTCATGCTAAAAGGAACTTTGTGCCCTCACTTTTCTTGCCTATAAAATAACGTAACAACTCTCGGATGCATCTGATCGTAGTATGTGCCGAAGTTGCATGATAGACGAGACTAAAAGCGCTAAATTTTTTTTGCTACTGTCGATTGCTCCGCTCTCATACAACTATTCGTGCTCCTAGGATGTCCTTGCTGCATACACACAAAATTGAAGGAGCTCTAACTTTTCTTGCCCGCATGATTCATTGCAACGCTCAAGGCGTGCTATAGGCGAGGGACTAGCAGGGGCAGGCCGATAATTGACATTTTGCGTTTGTTGGGAGTACATAGATGACATAGGTTAAATGACGTAGTGTGATTAGTCGGCTTTGTTTTGAAGACATGCCATCAGGACAACTTAAGAGGTGCCTTTGGCTTGTCGTCAATTCTACCTCGCATAGGCGCGACAAAGCAGTGATGAGAGATAGCCGACCAATCTGGTTTCATTGGTTTCCTCATGAAATTTTCTTCTCGAAGCACCCATTAAAATTTAAAATATGATTAAAATAAACATCAAAATCTGCAGTTTCAGTCAAAAATTTCATGTCCGACTTCTTAATTTGACTCCATCCATCGTACGCCGTCCGACACAATTGCGTGCATTTTGTGCCACTTTCCTCTGCTGCAGCAATTAGTGTCGCCCATGTCGGAAGCAACGAACAAGTTCAAAACCACCGAACCCTCCATTTCGCGGCAAATCGCAGTCAACATCTCGCGGCCGGCTTCACACCGCGAGCTGCCTATGAAACCGTGTCTTCAGCGTCCCGCACTCGATACATATCTGATATTACACCCCGACTCGTAGCTGGAGGGGGTGGGGGCGCTAATGTTTTAAGCGCGAAAAACTCTTGAACTGTGGATTCTCCGCCGGTTGGAGGGTTTTAGAATTCACGAGTTTTTAGCGCGGATGTTGATATTCGGCTCTCGAGTATAAAATTCTCGGCGAGCTTTGAGGGATGCCTCTAAGTGGCCGTATGCAGAGGCTGTTTGTTCAGTGCCTCCGCGGGTTTACAGGCCTGAGTGCACCCTTAATAACCGCGAGTGCTTTCCTTTCGCCTCAGCCCTCTCCGGAGACCCCCTTTCTCCAATTCGGACGAAATCGTGGACTGCCAAGCTTAAGAAAACCCCGTATAAACCTTTAGACGTTGCCAAATTTCCTTCAATAAAACGCAAAATTCCAGGTGGATTTAATAATATTTTTCTTTTAATTTTTCAGATCATTTCGTTCGCAATTTAACCGGAAGTTTTTGAGGATTTCAAGGAAAAATATTAATAACTTTCCTTGATAATAAAACTTTTATCGAGAGAAATTTGGCAACTCTCAAAAGTTCATACGATGCTCTTTCTTATAGGCAGTACACGGGAAGGGATGAGAATGCGAGAAGACACGATGTATTTTACCGACACCGATTCCTATCCTTCAGACGTTGCCAAAATGCCTTTGATAAAACACGACTTTCCGGGTGAATTTCGGAACGTTTTCCTTCTAATTTTTCGGATGATTTCGTCCGCAAATTCACAGGAAGTTCCCGAAGATTTCAAGGAAAAATATGCATGACTTTCCTTAAAAGTAAACATTTTATCTAAGGAAATTTGGCAACCCTCGAATACTCATACAACGTTTTCCATTATAGACAGTATACAGAAAAGGATGGGAATGCGAGGAGACACGATGTATTTTACCGACATCACTTTAACGGCCTCTTTCGGAGTAAAAGTTACTTTAGAGATGCACTATGGCATCAATATTTGGTTTCTTTTAGGCAGCCGGAAAAATTTAGTGGCGGCGTGTGTATGGGGCGAGAGCCTCCCCTCCGTTTCATATTCGTGGCTTTTCTCGGAAAATCATCGACGATATGGCATTTGTTGCTGAAATTTTAGACTACGTTATGTAAATTTTGTTACAGGAAAGAATTGAACTCCTTCCTTCGTAGAGGGTTAGAAACCACACCGAGTAAGTTTACCCACGTCGAGACTGCGACATAGGATCCACCATCTTGCTTCGTGCATTTACTTTACATGTAAAAGTAACGTTAGGCGATCTTTTGTCGCAGTGTAAAAGTGCGTAAACTTGTGTAAAGTGATCTAATCTGAGGATGATGACAATATTTCTTCTCCTTGGACCCAACCTCCTCGCAGAAAAAATGAAAATCAGCATAAGAAACTTACGGATGGTTTCAACATGTTTAAGTTTTAAGCTGCGTGAAGTAAGAAATTTCTCCGCGCAGGGGGCGCCACCGCTGTGTTTTAGAGTCCGTACAGCTCCACGTGAGTCCTTGAGCTTTTATAAAAGTTGAAGGAATTTCTGTTTAAATCGAAGAGTTATAAGTTCTAGCCATAGCAATCTTCTTCCTATTGACCCTAAAAACAACGTGAAAAGTCATTTCTGAAGCTCTGCAATTTGATCCCAGAAAAAAGTAGGGTTAAGCATGATGACCTTGATGCAACCAATCGCGCTTGATCGCTCTCAGCAGTTGGCAGATATCTCTCTCCCACCGTAAGCTGTCTCTCTCGCACTTACAGATATCCCGTAAGAGAAACTGGGATCAATTTACAGCTTTTATTATTAGACTTTCAAAGCTCGCGTTTGTTTCTAAGGATTCCAGACGTATGCTGCTAGAACTTATGAGTCTTAGAATTTAAGATACCTATTGTGATATTTAAATAATCACTGATTTCGGAGTCGGATTTTAGCAGCGCGACGTGGTGGATTTTTTCGGAACTACAGCTGAAGATTAACTTAAATAGTGTCTTAGGTCCTTTTGCATACCTGAAACAAGATAATTCGATAAGAATTAGTCACCAGATCAAAAAAACAAAATGCTTAGAGAAAACAAACAAAATCAGTGACTTAGAGCAAAAGGGTTGTATCAGGTACTTTAGAGATAATCGAGCCATCCTTTGCCTTGATACGCTTATGGGGAGGCGGCTTTTTGTTAATTGAAAACTTGCGTCAAAATACCTGACACTAGACACGCAGATGCCAAACTAAAAAAATTTTGAATTACATGGTGAGTAACATGACTACCAGGTAGTTTTCTACCCAAAAGAGTATCTCAAAACGGCGTGAACAAGGTTACGACCCTCGTGCTCTAAAGCACTAATATGATTGATGAAACCGCACAATGAAGGGCGTAATTACATCATATAGAAAACACAATATATCCGACACGTATTTTTAAAACAATCAAATTAAAAATTAGGGGTACAAACTTAAAATGTCGAACGATTTGCCCAATTTCGTGGCTCTTTTACTTATTTAATCGTGATTAATCTTGAAAATTAAGACTCTGCTCTTTTCATGCAAAGAAATACGACAGAATATCTTCATAAGAGCTAAAAGAAGCTGAAAGATAATGAATGAATTGAATTGCACTTTACTCTTTTCCTAGATGTAATGATCAAGTGAAAACTGCACGGCAGAGACTAGGACGAGAGGAGGAGAAAAATTATATAGTCAAGGAAAAAATGAGAGGAAAAAAACAGAATATAGGCGGAGGTGGGTATCCTCTATTTTCCTATTCGATTCACAGTAAAACTAATTATTAGGCGAAATGGCTGCACGGTATGGGAGAGACGAAATTAAAGGACTTCAAGCACCTTCCGAGAAATATCTTGGGCACAGATGGAACAGTCAACATGTATTAGACGTTATTGTTCAGATCTACATTCAAAAAATCGATATATCTCAAAGGCAGGCTAAATATAGGTATATTTAATAACGAATCCATCCTTCCAGCAAATGTCAATGATGGATTAGAGTCTCAATTTACGACATTTATTTCGTCTGCGTGCATTATTCTCCGAATACTTTCATCGACAGCTTCGAATTTCACATGAATTCAACTCCAGGCGATGGCTGACCTACTAGTCATTCGTAAACCCATTTTTTCCCATCTATTTGATTTTCATCGTCATTTTTTAACTTTTTCCGCCTTTTTTTCACATTGTAAAATTAAACCTTGTTCCATCAGCTCGGATTGCACAACACGAGTTGGAAAATCCACGAAATTCAATCCCTCCTTGCCTAGATTTAGAATCTGCCAGTCCCACGTGGTTCTTGTTTTTTATTTTCTTTTTCTGTTTTACCCCTTTTTTTGTAAAAGTCAATATTCACGACTTACGGTCTCCGTTTTTCTACGAAAAATAAAAAAATAAACTTAAAACTGGAACTCAAATTGCGCAAAAAATGGGAAACAGAGAACTAAACGCTTTGAGGGGATTAATTCTTCACTCTCAAATCGAGGAAATAATGTTCGTTGAAGCGAAAACTTACAGAGTAAACCTCTATTGGTACTGTGGGAGACCCAAGATGTTTATCTTATTATCTTCCCTACCAGATGAAGTTTTTTGCTGTGTTCCTTCCACGAAGTTTCGTAAGAAAGTTGTTGGCATCTTTGTGATGCTTTTAAGCTGTTTGACATTTGAGGATCCATACTTGAATTGAATGCGTATCAATGCTGAATATACAGAATATTTGGACGACTTGATGTAAAAACAAAACTTGCTGCAGTGTACTTCGAAAATTTTTATTTTTTTGATTTTTTAGAACCTCCTCCTCCGCCACATTGAAAACAAAGATGTATCATATGAACCGAAATTTGGGATTTCATTTCAATAGAACACCTTGGACTGTCAAAGATCAATTTGTCGAACCGAATGTTCGACTCATAAAATTCTTGGATTCAACCAAAATTAATGAAAGATAATTCTTTACACAGATCGTAAATTCGATTCGTGTACATACAAGGATGATTATATCCCTTCGGAACATTGAAACTCGGTCAATATAAGTGAAGTTTTCTTTTCGGTGTAAATTTTCAAATGACGAGAGTTAGCAGTTTCTACCAACGAAATGAGCACTTTCAGTTTTGAAACGTAATTCTTTTGTTATTTTTTTTAAAACAATTTAATTCATTCTTGCCTTGTCTTTTTTTTATTTTTTGCAATTATTCCCCTTCTTAATTCTTTGCCTTTTTATCCCCCCTTTTTTACTTAGTATTACTCTTCTCTACATTGACACCTTTTACTTCGGTGTAAATGACTTTGTTTTGTTGAGGCATCTTCAAATAATTGTATTTACCAACCAATCATTCATTTTCTGGTCAGTAGCAATGTTTGAAGTATCTACTTAGGTTTGTGGGCGCCAATGCGCGTTACGCGCTGCCCGCCCGCTCACCATGCCGCGGCATGGCACCTCAAGCAACTATTTCACAACAGAGGATTTGCATAGTATCATTCGAAATTAAAGGCGCCCCAACATATTAAGAATGACGGGCATCCTTTAAGAATACGCAGCGTTCTCTGCAAAATAAATCAAGATGCTACGGCACAAAAAGAGAGCGGTAGTCCTAAAACTCATCAGGTTCTAGCATCATTAGAGAAAAAAATGACTAGATTTAGGCAGAAAAATTCCTGAGTATGCCGTCAAGAATACTTTATTTTGAGTCTCAATAATAATTGGTACGTGGACCAAAACGCCCCTGCCGAAAAAAAACGCGTGGATGATAACTACTGGAAAAAATAGGTGCGCTGACAAAAATTTTTTGAAAAAATGTCCTATAACCATGGTAAAGGATCGACCATTAATCGACCTTTAGTTGCGAGCACCCTGGTAATCGATTCTCTTTCATACGTTAGAATGACAGATCAATCGATTCATCGCAAAGCACGCCACGTTATTAATCGATGGATGCAGTCAATCAAGCTGAAAACGCTGCCTCCCATTTGTGCGGAACATAGGAATGCGCAGTAAATTAAATTGAAGTTACACGGAAAAAACAAGACTAGTGTTGAGCACTACTGGCCGTTTAGTGGGGAGTAGTTGAGGGCTGGCGTCTAAGCGCTGTACCGCTCAACACCGGAAGGCAGTACAGGTGGGCACTGAACATGAGTAGTGCTAATCAGATGCCGCGAGACGTAGTTGTGCTTAACAGGTGTAAATTCACCCAAGATACGTCGGAGTCACCATAGCCTGGTGGTAACGCGCTGGTCTTCCACCGGCGCAACCCGAGTTCGATCCCAGGCGGAGGCGTTTCATATTTTACGCTCGCTCCAAAGTCACTTTAGGGCTTGACACTACTTTTTCCTTAGTGACCCAGCCTCGAGCTGTTTAGTGCCCAGCACTCCTCTGACTTGCTGGCTCCATTTGATCTAACCCTCGTTAGTGTCCAGCACTAACATGTAGGTCCCAACCCTAAGCTCGTTTTTTCCGTGTACAATAAACAACAGCGACGTGGCAGAACATGCATTATTGCCGATTGAGAAAATTCTCATCTTACCTGAAAATCACTTGACAAAAGTATGAATATTTCAAGTCCATCGGGAACCAGGGTAGCTTACTAAATCGACCCATCGATTTTATCAGTCGGAACAAATTAATACGCATCGATATATTGTAGAGACATACTCCCTTTCCCCATTCAAGTTCCTTTCCACGCCGCACAGTGGAGCGAACCAGTGAGAAAATTCGGACAAAATTTAGAATTTTTATAGGCTTATACCTTTGTTGATACACGGCGGAGGAGCTTGGAAGTATTTGCATTTCTTTCTCCGTAAGATTTTCTCCTATAAGCTACACTTTAATTTAAATTGAGATGTAAAAACTGCGACAAAATTTGCAATTTTAGTCAAAAACTTCATGTCCGACCTCAAGCAAACGCTCTCCATTGTGCGCTGCCGCGGCTCACTGGGTGCTAAGCGGTTGGTACAAAATTAACACCGTAGCTCGTTGGTGGCGGCATTTATGTATGTTATCCTCCCTGGGGACTTGTTGCTATCGTGAACTTCGCATTTTCACCGATAGGTAGCGCTATTGAGCATTCTCAATGCACTGTACATTTGACTGTCATTCAGGGAATTAGAGTACTTAAACGGGGAGAGTATGGATTTATTTAGTGGCTACATCGCTGTATATAACGCCACTGAATTGTGCCGCTCGTTCAAAAGCGGCGTAACGATCGGAATCAAAACGGTTCATCTGTTCTGGGTGATATCATCGAATACACATATCGAATATAAAAATCACTGAATCAGTCTATTGCTCTCCATGTAAAAAAATAATTGTGCCGCTCGGTGATTTGTAGCGCTATCTGTTTCACCAGTGGACAGAAAAAACACTCGTTTCATCAAAGGCGGAAAAATTGGTGTGTTGTCCACAGGTAAACAACAGTATATCCATATCGGACAGATACGTAACATAAGCCCACACGTAAAATAAGCCCACACGTAAAATAAGCAACAGTGACTTGGTCCAAGCCTTATATTTTAGTCGGTATGTAAAATTTTACTGACGATATCGAAATGAAGAAATTGAGAAAGAAAGAAATGTTGTTATGGTTGCTCATTTTCGAAATGAAATGTTACATTCCTCCTTTTGATTCATCTCTTTAAATTGTCATTGGTGAATCTATGGTTTGATTTCTATCCTTAAAATATGTACAATATACTTTACATATGTATAGGTACTTTTTTTATTTCTTTAATTTTTTTTTTTTTTACGAAATTATTACTTCATTTTGTAAACATTTACATTTTTAAAACGTGACAAATTTGTAAAACCTTTTCCAACGATATTAATCTCAATGAGCCGCAGTTGTGCCGAAAGAAACTGCAAAAATGAATGAAAGAGGGGAAAAAACCAAGAAGCAAGCAATCTTTACTTTTAACCCATTTGTACATCGATCTTTTAGAGTCAAATACGTCAAATTTTGAGCGTTAGGTTGCGCGTACACCTTGCTGCAGCCCAGTAAAAGCACAAAATGTAAAATAAAAAATTAAAAGGCCTTGGAAATCATTAAAGTTGACACGGAACCACCGATATTTAAAAAACACTTTATATTATTACTCTCCTATGATAAATTGATACATATTTTTTTTCATGGATTTAAATGAGAATAATCAATGCAGAGTGTGCAAACATTTAAAAATCATGAGTTAAAGAACGCTGACCATACGAGTATAAATATTAGAGCCTAACAGAGCGGAGCGGCGTGCTGCCAGTGTGAGAGGCTCACTGGCGCCTACAAACCTAAGTGGATACTTCGCGCATTACACAATGCTTGAAGTATCCACTTAGGTTTGTAGGCGCCAACGCGCGTTTGGCGCTGACCGCCCGCCCGCCGTGCGGCGGCGCCTGAAGCAACTATTTCACAACAGAGGTGTTGCATAGTATTATACGAAATTGAACGTATTAAGAATGACAGGTATCCTTTAAAAGTTCAGATCTTTCCTCGCAAAATTAATCAAGATACTTATCGTACACAAGAAAAATCTAAGAACCTTTAGCTGAGGCAAATCAAGAGGTCCATCCGGTTCAGGTATAACAAGGTTGGAATTTCTTAAAAGGTAATTAGGTCCTGTTGCACCGAAGAGGTGTGGAGAGATTTAGTGAATTTTGTCTGATGGAATTGAAGCGCCCTCAATTTTACCAAAAATCTCAATTATATATTATTCTCCGTTGGTTAAAAAAAAAAAAAAAAAAAAAAAAAAAAAAAAAAAAAAAAAAAAAATTAGCAAACCCTCATTCTTCCGAGACATTTTACATTTTCATCCAAAACGTCTGAGCAATTGTCGTATGTATTTATTAACATGTGGATCAATTAACTTTGGGTCTCAACTGGCACGTAGACCAAAACCTCCGTGCCGAAAAAACACGTGGACGTAAATTACTGGAAAAAACAGGTGCGCGGACAAAAATCGTTGACGAAATGTCCTATCACCGAAAAATCTTGCTCTTGTACCTCGTTCTTTCAGAACGATAAATGCTTTAGAGGCCCATTCATGACTATATGACTTGCTTACGTACCTGAAATAACATTGATTTTTGTAGAAAAAATCGCAAAACTGAAAATTTTGAAAATACCGTGCTCTCCTGTAGCATGCAAGTAAGGCTTACCGATGCACTTCGTAATTTATAAATTATTTATTTAATTTAAATTTCGTAATGGAATCATGACATTTCGTGAAATTTTTAGACTTCTGCACTGAAGTCAATATGCGTATGCTATGAAACGCATATAAAAACGGTAAAATCTTTCTCTTCTACCTGATACTTTTGGAATATCAAATATATAAGTACGGTTTAGTGGCCCATGCATAACTATGATTAGCTTCCCTCCTAAAATATCATTGATTTTTGTAAAAAAAAAAAAAAAAAAAAAAAAAAAAAAAAAAAAAAAAAAAAAAATCAAACCAGAAAATTACCGTGCTCTCCTTTAGCACACCAGTCCGGAGGCTCATGGATGCACCCAGGTGTTGCAATTGTCTTACAGGACCAAACCAACTGAATGACAGGTTTATCAGATCGAAGCGAAACATTTATTTCCTCTTGAAAGAGAAATTGCTCAATCTCCCGACCGACGACAGCCGAAGCGAGTAAATTTCGGGAATCCTCCATTGTTCATTAAGCCAGGATTCGGTTGCACAGCGGGGCGTTAGACGGCCGAGCTGCGAAATGGAACTCGACCGGCTGGATTTCAGCGTTTACGAAATTAACGCGGCGCTCATTGTCAGCTGCAGCGATAAATTCGCGGCACTAAGTTATTTATCGCGCGAGGAGGAGGAATTTTTCAGCGTTAAATCTAAGAATACCGGCAGACGGCAGGCAACGGACCCGCAAATGCAAATAACGTCGCCGCGCTGACCTGAGAGCGAATATCGATTTCCACGTGAGCCTTCTTCTCCGTGCAACTCAATCCTTGTGGGGGCTCATGTGAAAATAGAGATACGCCCTTACGCCAGAGGGACGACCACGGGCCTTCCGCCGTGTTTCATTCTCGTACTACGCCGGGAAATGCAGTGCGTTATGCCGACATGCATCGCTGCCGCGTCGCCTTGCGGGTCACACAAAAATGACCTCTAACGATAACTGAATTGATTTCGAGCGGGAAGGTAGGTTCTAGAAGTCAAATCTTACATGATAGCCAAACAACCGGTTGTCTTGTCAATCAGATTGGCTGAAATTTGTTTCAAGTGCTCAAAGTTTGGTGTCTAAATTGTTGGCCACGCTCATTCTCTGATTGTTTCCTGATTTTTATGAACTCATTCTCTGGTAAGAAATAAAGTTTTCTCCTATTTCTGTGGGATTTCCTGAGAATAACTACGTAACCCTCCAGGGTTTCAGATATGAATATCGATTCTCTTCATGTTTCAGCCAATTCTTGGCTCACATCAGAACTTTTTATTCCAAAAGCGTTTCTGATGTTTATATTATCCGGTAAATGAGAGCTTCTCTATTATTCTGACGATTTGAAAATTCAAGAGGTCAATAATGGGGGCTCAGGTGCAATCGCATATTGGACTGGGGAAAAAAAACACATTGGATCTAGAGTCCAGACTCTTGAAAACATTGACAAGAAAAAATACTCTTGATTCAATCAAATGTAAGCTTAAATCAAGAACCAAGCCTCTTAATTTGAGCGGATTTCCTTTTGATTTAAGCTTACATCTGATTGAATCAAGAGTATTTTTTCTTGTCAATGTTTTCAAGAGTCTGAACCCTAGATCCAATGTGTTTTTTTTCCCAGTGTGCTTCAACTGGTCTCTAAGCGGTAAAAGAAGAGATTACCGATTTTTTAAATAGATTCCCTTATCACCCCTGAAACTTCCATTTCCAGACGAATCCCGGTTCCCATAGGTTCTCCCGGTCCTAGACACCAAAGGCGTTTAAGGGGGTTGGAGGGGTCCGATTTGGTGAACTCGGACGACCGGAAGCCAACTCGGCTACAACCGCAAGCCCCCTTCAATGCCTGGTTATTCAGTATAGCTATGCAGTTTTGGATCGCCAAAATTTCTTCATTTTCAAATGTCCTGACTCCTACATGAATATTTGTGCTTTTCCCTGCGTGTCTCCAAAATCTTCTAATTCCGTTATTAACGCTGACTTACCAGCAAAATATCTCCTTTTTTTCTTTTTTTAAATCTTATATAAATACACCGACTTTGTGCCAAACTTTGGATAAACTTTCTTGTTTAACGACCAAATGACGGGAAAAGACATCAAATAGCTGGTTAAAAGGTGACGAGCCTCATAAATGACCAGAAAGGGCACGCAGCTCTAATATCAGTTATACATGGATTGCATTTTGCAAAGAGGAACCAAAAATATTCAAACGTCGCTAAGATTGTGCAACTTTTATTACCTTGCAAATATGTATAACTGATCATCTAAACAAGTTTTATCCTTACACTGGGAAAAAATACATTGGATCTAGAGTCCAGACTCTTGAAAACATTGAAAAGAAAAAGGACTCTTGATTCAATCAGATTTAAGCTTAAATGAAAAGGAAATCCGCTCAGGTTAAAAGGCTCGGTTCTTGATTAAAGCTTAAATCTGATTGAATCAAGAGTATTTTTTCTTGTGGATGTTTTTCAGAGTCTGGACTCTAGATCCAATGTGTTTTTTTCCAGTGTACTTACAAAAAACTATGATTTCAATGCGAAAATTATCTTTGTTAATTTACACTTTTTGCGTGATTTCAGTAATTTTATTGCAAAGAATGTAAGTTGCACAATCTTAGCAACATTGAATTGATCTTGGTTTCTTTACGCAAAATGCAATCCATATTTGTTAGGGATTGGTAAACTTGTTAAAAATTCCCTGACTTTTCCTACGAGTGCCCTGACTCTCCCCGGTCGTCGCGAATTCCCTGACTTCCCCGGTTTTCCGGGACGCCGGCAACCCCGCACATTAAGCCATCTAACTTCAAAGGGTCACACATATTGGATCGGGACTACGGGCAACGACGATAGGTAGGCGGAAGTCGGAGGCGAAAGGGGGAAAAAAAGGCGAGCAAATCAAATTGGGCGCCCACGGAGGCCGCGGCCGAGTTATGAATTATAGTAATTTTCGGCGGTCCTTTCTCGGAAGGAACACGCGGAAAGCGCCTAATGAAGCCGTTTCGGGCGTCGATTTTAATCGATGGCTATTTGATCGGACACCTCCCGACTACCAATCATAACCGCCCAGACCGCGACCGCTCCGCACGCCCACAGCCGCCGCCGACATGAGCAAGAACGCCCTAAGAGCATCCCAACGTTGCCAAATTTCCCGAATCGGAATATTCATGAGTTATCAATATTTAGACGCAATTTTAAGATCCACCAAGAATGATTTGGACGTAATTCTACCAAAGAAACCTATGTGGAGGTGAGAAATGTGGGGTGTGCTCGTTAGTTCTCTTTGCGTAAGAGTGAATGGGAATAATTGTGCGCCAGTGACGTCAGCGGCAATGATAGTGCGCACTCTAACGACGGGGAGATGGTCGTCGGGGCGCTTTAACTCGTGAGCCCTGTGCACAAGGCTCTCTTGCCATGCCCGCGGCTCATGAGTTCCGCATTCAGTTGCACATAGGTCTCTTTGATAGAATGCAACATCCCGCTTTTCCAATTCTTCAAAAGGAACCACGCCCACTTTTACATTGCTTCTTATGCAGCTTCCTAGAGCACACCCCATATTTCTCACCCGCACATAGGTCTGTTTGGTAGAAATACGTCCATTTAAGAGAGAAGCTATACACTGAAAAAAAAAACTCCGACCGTGGAAGCCGTACTTGCGGGCTATGTAGGCATACCGTCCACTGGAAAAAAAACGCATTGGATCTAGAGTCCAGACTCTTGAAAACATTGCCAAGAAAAAATACTCTTGAATCAATCGGATTTTTGCTTGAATCAAAAGGAAATCCGCTCAAATTAAGAGGCTTGGTTCTTGATTTAAGCAAAAATCCGATTGAATCAAGAGTATTTTTTCTTGTCGATTTTTTTAAGAGTCCGGCCTCTAGGTCCAATGTGTTTTTTTTTCCAGTGTACTTGCGGGCTATATAGACATACCGTCCGCGTTCTGGGCTCAGAGGCCGGAAGTTCCGGGCGTAGCACTCAGAACAATCGAAAGTACGGCTCCAGTACCCGTAACTTTCGGCCTCTGACCCTGAGCGTCTGTCTATGTATCCCGTAACTTTGATTTTCCGGTGTACCTGTTAATGACGGAAAAAATACCCGAAATAAGTAGGATCGCCAAAATTCTTTCGTCTTCAAATTCCCAGACTGACTTTTTCCTGACTATTCTTAATTGTTTCTAACTATTTTCAACTTCGGGCGCTAAAATTTGATTTACAGGCTTTCTTCCCCTTTCATTTTCTATAGATACATTGCATCTCCGTTTGCAACGTTGCAGTCGTCCTGTCATACGTTGCTTCTTCTTTACACACCTAGTCGTTTCTTCGTAATTTCTTGAAAACTCAATTGAGTTTTCTCCTCTATTAGCAGAATATTACCTGTAAATTGCAAGAAATACAGTTGGTGGTTTCTCTAAGAAATAGAAGAAAAGCGGAAATTTTGAAATACCAAAATGGAGATACGTGGTTTTGCAATTTGGTTATCGATAGATAATAGCATGTTTTGTAGATCCTGCACTGTTAATCTGAGCAACGAAATCGGGTGATCGAAAGTTAATTCCGGAAGTCAATGTAGCTTTCCGCCTGGTGATGATTGATGAGAAACTTGTTTGGCACAAAATCAAATGGACGTATTCCTGCCAAAAGAGACTATGTGCATTAAGACATGAAGCCTGAAACCCGTAAGAATATATATAGGACAGGGCTCACGTCATATTGCACATAGTTTCGTTCGGCAGAAAAACGTCCAAATGGAATTCGCCAAGAGATGACTGAATAAGAATAGGGATGCGGAGACTTTCCAATCACGCGATCATGATCGCGTGGCCGCTAGCGTAAAAAAATAGGCAGGTTCTGAAAATTGGGAAGCCCACCGCGTCGTAGACTCAAAATCGCGTGTTGTTTCTCGAAAATCGTGGTAAAATCGTGGCCGGACTCGTGGTGAGTCCGATTTTTTAAAAATTGCGCGGGAAATTCTCCTGTTGGTCATAGAATTGCGGTAATATAGGAATAAAAAACAAAGGTGGTCAAAGCCGGACAGGTTGCCCTAGTGGTCAGCGCGTCTGAATCTAGGTCAATAGGTGCCGGGTGCGAATCCCGGTAGTGGCGTCAAATTTTCACGGAACTGAAAAGTAGATCTGCAGGAACAGGTTCCACTCGGCCTCAATCCTGAAAATATGAAAAGCCTGGAGCACGGATGTCCCTACCGCCCTGTTGTCTAAGGACATTAAAACTGTCTATAGTTGGCTGTAGACCTCTGAAAAGAGGTAAAAGTTATTAAAGCTGCAAAAAAAAGAAGGTCAAAGATTTTAAACTTTTGAGGGGAAATGGGTTTTCTAAATGGGAAAGCTAAGTGCGTTCTGCATCCTTGCGATAACTATGAGGGTGAGTACCTACTCTGCTAGCAGATTTTTTGCGAAATAGATTAGAGTTTCCTGGATCGAGATGCAATTTCAAGCGATAATTATTCTACCCAACAAGATTGTGCATGTGTCTCGGCACGGGAGTTAAAACGAGGAGAGTGGGACATGCAGATCGAAATATAGATCTGTTAAGGTCCAAAACCGCAGCTGAACTTTTAACACAAAAAAACTAGGAAAATGCAGCTGCCAATCTTTAGATTCCAATATCAAGCCAAGATAGCCAAGAATGTTCTTAAAAGTGCCTTCTTCCGCAAAAATGAGTAAATAAATGAAAAAAACTAAGTCATATGCGTGCTTTACAAACGACTGCGTACGTAAACGTATATTACTTGGCATTCGACCGCAAATCCGCATGTTTTGCCAAAGTCTGCCGTCAGACCCACGTTCAATCCGGTTCAGTTCCGAAAAGAGACCGCAAATGACTCAATCATGGCGATATCCCGTAAAATGTGGATTCTCAAGGATTAAAAATATAGTAAAGTTGAGGGAATTCGAGATGGGCCCAAAAAATGTTCGACACCCCTCCTATCCCAAATAATTTAAAATGCAACACTAAGAAGATAGTGGCAAACTTGGTCTACCAGAGTAAATTTGGCGGTACCGTGATTCCCTCATGACGTTTTTCTTTAGACGCACACTCACGCTTCTGCCCGATTTCACGCGCGAATCGAACGCTCGGCTGATTCGACTCGGCACCTGCTCTGTTTCGGGCGGCTTGAACACGGATCCCGCTTTGCATGAGCCGAATTTTAATGAGCGCTCATGATTTATGCGGCCGCCTCAAATCTGGACGTCTTTCGCCGGGATCTCCTGTCCGCCGTGCAACGCTCGTGGTCGGATGCGAGGATTTCGATGACATTTCAAAATTTGCCTCAATTTCCTCAGATTCAATTTTCATTTCAATCCCTTGAACTGAATCGTGTATTGTATCGGACCTTGACGGTAGCAACGAAAGCTTGGGAGCTTGAAGAAGGTCGAATCCTACGATATTAAGCTTCAAATAGATGTTGCTGTACCTGCACCTGGAAGTTTCTTTTTTTATGAGAGATTTAATACGGTGAAACTTTCAAACCACACATCTCATTTGGACGTCATTTTGCAATTGGGAGCTGCAATTTCTGGCTTATCCGTAAAATTACTTATGTGCATACGTTGTTTCTAATCTGAGCCAGAAATTGTAGTTCCTAATTTCAAAATTCCGTCCATTTGTGATTTTCGAACGCCTGGATGCAACTATTCGTGCTCCTAGGGTGTCCTTGCTGCATATTCAAAAACCTGAAGGCGCTTTCACCTTCCTTACCTGCATTGTGAATTTTCAGCTATCGAACACAGCGAGAAGTTCAAAATAACACCTGGATACAACTATTCGTACTCCTAAGGTGCCCGTGCTGCATACACGCAGAATTGAAGGGGTTTTCATGTTTCTTACCGGTATTTGTGATCACTCAACCGTCGAGCCCACCGAAACGTGTAGGGCGAGGAGCGAAAATGAGGAGGACGAAGAGGAAGCATAGGAGAAAGGAGGAGAAGCGTAGGGGAGTAGTGAAAGAGAAGGAGGGATAAGAAGACGATAAATACAGGAAGGAGAAGCAAAGGAAGAGGGGAACAAGCACAAGATAATAAAAGGAAAGAGGAGGAAGCAGAAGGGAAAAAGAAGATGATGATGAAGAGGATCAAAAACAAGAGGGAGAAAAGGAAAAGGGAGTGACTATTTCTGTCGTGCCAAGGAAGAACGCCGTATGAGCCTTCGCGAGTTGCCAAATTTCCCTGAATAAAACATGCGGTCTGACGAAAGTTAAGCATGCATTTCATTAATATTTATGGACGTATTTCTATCAAACGGAACTAAGCGCCATAGGGGGAGGAAGGTAGAGGGGGGGCTTGGATTGGCGGCGGAAACGAGCGTCCTGCTCGCTCCGTCCTATACTCGCCTAATACTTTTACATGGCGCTTAGTTCCGTTTGACAGAACGCGCTATCCGGCATTCTAAATTCCTCAAAAGGAACTCAAATTGGCGCTTAGTTCCGTTTGACAGAAATACGTCCATTTGTCAAATATTTTAGATTAAATTGCGAGCAAAGCTATTCAAAAAATTCGAAGAAAAATATTCTTAATTTCCCCGGTAAATTCATTATTTATCGAAGGAAATATGACAGCGTCTACAGGCTCATACGACGTTTTCCCTGAGCACGGCAGATTCGGACATGCTGGGTTTGACTAGGAACTAATTCACACACGGCCGTGCAGCGAATCTCTGGGTTGGGAGTCGGGGTCTCAGCAATCCTGGCCGTTGTTTATCCGGTGCCGGAGGCGCTGCGGCGAGAAAGCTCCCGCCCTCGGGCAAAACCACCTATCTCCCGCACGTTTGGCCATGTTCTTGCGCTGTTCTCGCGGCGCGGCGGGAAGGAGGTGTAATCCGAGCGCGGGACAATAACAAGGTGGATGCGGGGATCCGCGCGGTTTAATGCTTCATGCGGCATACAGTCCCCCCATAAATCTCCTTAATACCCCCTTAATGCGCTTACATTGTTTTACGAGTCATTTATCTCCAAATTATTCTTCCATTTGTGTCCTGTTTTTTTCACCCGGAGCCCGGATTTACGAGCTCGCTCCGCCCGACGTCCTCTAGTTGGCAAGACTGGTGTCGCTCATTTGAGATCCTGTGAAAAATCGATATCTATCGAAGCAGGCTACTTTACCTGAGATCGATTGTTTATAATAGGTTTCAATGGAGGAAAAACAGTGATATCACCTGATAGATCACGCGCGACGTGTGGGTAGATCGACATCGATCTCCCATTGAGCTGTGGTAAAAAATCGATATCTATCGAAGCAGACTACTTTACCTGAGATCGATTGTTTGTAATAGGTTTCAATGGAGGAAAAACAGTGATATCACCTGTGTACGTCACTTGAGCGCGTGTGAGAAATCGATATCTATCGAAGCAGGCTACTTTACCAGAGATCGATTGTTTGTAATAGGTTTCAATGGAGGAAAAACAGTGATATCACCTTGATAGTATCACCGACGCGACGGTGGTGAGGCGTATGAATCGACAATCGATATCTCCCCATTTGAAGCTGTGGTAAAAAATCGTTGTTCAGGTGTTCGTTGCGAACACCCTGTTTATCTTTCATTGGTTTAAATAGCAGATCAATCGATACATCGTTAGGCACGCTACGCAACTGATAGGTCGATCTAGCATGACGCCTCCCACAAGATTTTGCTCGTTTAACTCCTGCAAAATGCAAGGTCAGGCCACTTTTCCGGAAAATTGAAATTGTGTAAAGTAAGAAAGAAATCTAGACAGTACATTTAAGAGACCAAGCACTACTATAAAAAGCGCACTATATTTTGCTTACTACGAGAATTTTGCTCGCTTAACTCCTAAAAATTCAAAGCCGCTTTACCGAATATTGAAATTTTCTCAGATATAATAAAGTATGATGAAATTAAAAACAATATATTTTAGAGTCCCAGCACTACTTTGAATTGCGCGCTTTATTTTGCTAACTATTTAGCTTGCTGAACTCCTACGAAATTGAAGGCAACTTTTCCGCAAAATTGAACAAGACGAAATAATAATACATGTATAATAAAATTAGAAACACTATATATTAGAGACCCAGCACTACTATATAATGCGCACTATATTTTGCTCAATACTTGGTTTCCCTCACGAAAGAATGAACTGTATTTCAATAATGCCGAATTTCTCCTCGCCAATAGCATTTATACCAGGAAAATCTTAGTCTTTGCGAACTGCAAATTTCGCTGATTTTTCTTATGATCTCATCCGAAAATTATAAAAATTATCGACAGATAGCACACAGGAGCATTTTTGTGAAACATTATATTGTGAGAGTCAACTTTGCAACCTTGGAACGGAGGTGCAATTCGTTCTGCGGGAAACGACGAGTAGTGTAAAAGATACATTTCGGCGCAGTCAACGCTCAGGTTTGCCTAATGATGACTGACGACTCAAGAGTCAACTCGCCAGGTAAAGTCCTCACCCGCAACATTCATCAGTCATCATTTGCCGAACTTTATGTTCAAAAAGATGTTCATCCATCATCATGAGGCTAAAAGTGGCCTTGACCTCCGAACTTACCTTTTGACTCTTATCAATTATATGTTTCAAATAGTTACTTTGAAATCTCTGGATTTAATGAAGCTTTGAAAGGATGAATTTATGGATTATGAAATTTTTGTCCAGTGCAACCACTCAATTCCACCTGTAGGATCGCTCCATTTCTCCAATGTCTTCTCTGTCTATAACTTTGTTCATCAATTTCAATAATCAGTCCGCAGGACACTCTCCTCACGGGAAGAATTAAATTGCTGATTTAACAATTCAATTGCTGAAAAAAGTGACTGCAATGTTTCAATGTAGATTTTACGACCGCTCCCGTGGTTAAATTAGCTTACAATAGTGGTTAAAGTAGCATTTTTTTCGCTGTAAAATATCAGCGGCGTGGCGTGAATTGCGATGTATCGATTGTTATGCTATTTAATCCTATGGTAAAGAATCGATTATTAAGGTGTTCGCTGCGAACACCCTGTTTATCGATCCTTTTCCATAGGTTTATATGGCATAACAATCGATATATCGCAAAGCACGCCACGCCACTGTAAAATATACTTTGAAACGTTGCAGTCACTTTGTTTAGCAGTTGAATTGTTAAATCAGCAATTTAATTTTTTCCGTGTTCATGATCCGATGTCTCAGAGTAGCCTATGGTTTGGGTCGATTTAGCAAAAAGCTGTGTTCAGCAATCGACCTCCTTCGATCCTTTAAGTTGACCTGGCACAAAAAAAAGTGACACCAAGTGACGCCGAGTGACAACAAGCATGGAAATATTTAACTCTGTACAAAGCTTGCCATCCAAACCACTGTATTGGTATTACCCTTACCACATTTTGCCGGTTATAGGACATTTCGACAACGATATTTGGTCCACGCACCTGTTTTTTTAGCGGTTTACGTCCACGCGTTTTTTCGGCAGGGGAGTTTTGGTCCACTTCCCAACTGAGACCCAAAGTTAATAAGTCCACATATGAATACATGTCAGTCCTAGTATCTGTATTCAAGAACGTTTAGCATGATTTTTGAACTTCATAAGAGGAAAGAGTGACTTGATTCAAGCAGATCTAAACTTGAATTTATCGCCGAGAGAGTTTCCTCATTAATCAATAAAGAAAATAATGTTTGTTTAAGAAAAGATGTTGACATAAAAAGAAAAGTCACTCACATCAAACAGAAACCCGCTTTCATTCAGCTACTTTCGTCTTGATTTAAAATAAATTCTTCTTGACTGCATACTCAAGAATGTTTCTGCTTAGATTGAGTTACTTTTTTCTCTAATGACATTCAGAAATTATGCTAAACGTCATGAAATACTTACTAAGTTTTTGGACTACTGCTCTCTTTTTGTGCCGGAGTATCTTGATTTATTGTGCGAGGGAAACTCCGTACTCTTAAGAGATGCCTGTCATCCTTAATTTTTTGGAGCGTCTTCAATTTCGTATGATACTGTGCAACACCTCTGTTGTGAAATAGTTGCTTAAGACGCCGTGGCACACTGCGGCTCGGCGCGGCGAGGGGGCGGTCAACGCGCACCGTGCATTGGCGCCTGCAAACCTAAGTGGATACTTCAAGCATTGCGCAATGCGTGAAGTATCCACTTAGGTTTGTAGGCAGCTTCGATCTGTGTTCGGCTCTAATATTTAAACTCGCGGGGTCAGCATTTTTTAACTCGTGATTTTGAAATGTTTGCAAACTCTGCGTGGACTATTCTCATTTAAATTGATGGGAAAAAAGTATGTAAAGGAAATTATAATGTGAGTTTTGTAAATATTCAGGGGGTGCCGTGGTTCAGGTAGTTATATTTTGTGCTTTTACTGTGCTCCAGCGTGGTGCATCCGTAACCAAACGCTTAAAATTGGACGCATTTGACTCTAAAAGGACGATGTAAAAATACCAATGATTGCAAGCTTCTTGGTTTTTTTCCCTCTTTTATTCATTTTTGTACAGTTTCTTTTAACACCTTTGCGGCTAAATGATATCGATATCGATCCCACCTCTTAGAAAGTACTTGCCACGTTTTAAAAATGTAAATGTTTTTAAAATGAAGTAATATTTTCATTGACAAAAGGTGTATATAAGGTAAACTTCATATCAAAAATATTAAGAATAGAAATAAAACCAAATATTCACCAGTGACAATTTGAAAAGATGAATCAAAAGGAGGAAGTAACATTTCATTTAAAAAATTAGTCACCATAACAACACCTCCTTCTCTCTCAATTTTCTCATTTAGATAGTCTCAATAATATGATTTTACATACAAACTAAATTATAATGCTTGAACCAAGTCACTGTTGCTTATTTTACGCGAGGACGTAAACTACTGGACAATACAAGTGCGCGGACAAAAAATCGTTGACGAAATGTCCTGGAGCCCATTTTGCCATATACTTTTGAATGAATGATGTGATACTGATGAAAAAATAGTGTTGGAGGCTTTTCTGCGAGCTCCTCTTGTCTGAATAAATGAAGATTCCAAGCCATTACCGCAGATAATAACATTTCAGTGAGGTGTGAATATCTACAAGCATCGCGTAAGCCGTGCTGTCGGCATGACGTAGGCGTAAACGAATCTTGAATTCCCTACAGTGTCGAGACGTGAATGATCGATTATTGATATTTCCCCATTTGAAGCCATGGTAAATAATCGATTATTGAGGTGTTCGTTACGAACACCCTGTTTATCGATCCTTTTCCATAGGATTAAATGGCAGATCAATCGATACATCGCAAAGCACGTCATGCAACTGGTTCCCGACCACCACCCGCCCTCGATAACCAATCCATGAGCGGTTACGGAGGATGCACTAGATGATAATATACGGTTCATCAATCCTCATTTTTCAACTTCCGCATTTTTTCACTGCTTTCCGCCTTTGAAGAACCCTCTCGTGAATCTTCGCGGACCTTTGCTGCTGCCTTGCCTGACATAAAATGAATAAGTCTGTGTTTTTCTAATACACCATAAATTTCGTCAATTTTTTACCTCTAGAACGATTTTAAGAAGTGTTTTGACAAAATGGAGGGCTTTATCCGATCAAATTTTCCACTTGAACGGTATTAAATCCATTTCCTCAACATTTATCCGCGATCTATATGGTAACAATAATCGTACGTGCAAGAACCTGCATGCTTGCTTGGTTTTATGTACAATGAATACGTAACTCATTTTAAGATTAGATACCGACTAAAAAGAGCACCGTTTGGCACGAGACAGCAGTAAGTATAGCTTTTTCTCGGGATGAAGATGATATTCTGCGGTTTTGTCAAGAATGCCATCGAGTTTTACGCATTTAGCAGTGCCGATTTTGCATGTTGGTAACACTGTTTTTCTTCCATTTAAATCCATTAAAAATATCGATTTTAGGTGAGGAATGCTACCTTATCTAGGGTCGATAGTTTTACATTTATTTAAAAGGACCAAAAAACTATGTTTTCAACTTTTAAGAATCCCCACGAAAAATGTGGTAATACCCCAATTAATTCAGTTACTAACCCAAATATTGCGGTAATACCACAATTAATTGAGAATGTCCATATTATCCGACCAATTGGAGTAGTACCACAATTTTAGGAGATGACGACCCAACACTTTTCATCTGTGTCACCGGCACTTAGTGCTCTCTTCATCCACCTTCGTATTCTACAAGGTTTCAAAAATGTTCTGGAATGGCTCTCTTCGGTAAAACGGCAGTCTGCACGAAGGAAAAATACTTCGGTTCGTATGAAAACCTACGGTTTTCAATCAAGGTAACCGAAGTTTTCGGACATAAAGACTGCATTTCAGTTCAAGTAGCTGAAGCTTTTTTCACCCGCACTTATGATAATATGGCCCGCATTTTTTATCGAAGACTAGCGTTGTCTTAGCTGAAGTTCGGTTTGTGCGAGAAGATGAACTTTACTTATCTGGATTAATAACTTTAGAGTTCCATGAAATCTGAAGAAGTGTTTTTCTCAGTTTTGGGGTCCGCGAACTGCTGTTCAGGAACCGCTAGGCTAGTCGAATGTCCGCAGTGTCGTCCGACTATTCGATCTTGCGTTTATTGATAACCGCTTAACGTCCGTGGTAATTGTACGAAGATGTGTCGTTTTTACCCTCTCTATATTGCCGAGCCCGAAAGGTGCGTGGCGCCCGGTTTTATGTTCGCGGAATCGGTCGACAAATAAGGAGACCGCCCGTGGCCGAAATTTGGTCGTATCGGATTCTGTGGCTCCGGTGGATTGGAAAGAATTTTAAAAGTATTTGTGACGACCACATGAAGAAGGACTACAGTGCCAGAAAATTAGACATTGAGATATTGGCGCCATCACCTTCACGGAGAAAAAACCTCAGTTGCACGGACTGATCAGGCCGGTGGGCGCTCTTTGGTCCAGAGGGCTGAGTTCTCTTTCCAGCGAACTTTTGGCGCTTTTTGGTTGCAGAACCGAACTTAACCCTGGTCCTAGAAGACAGGGTGATCCAAAAGTCCTGCATGACTCCTAGGTTCCTTGCCCATTTTCTAGGGTGGTCCCTTTGTGATTTTGGGGGCTTCCAAAAGTTGTTCCCGAAGACCTAGAAGCTCACAAATTTCAAGTTTCTATCTCAATTTGTTCGAAAGTTAGAGGTGATACCTGATGCTAGTGGTGCGGGAATTTCGGATTACTCTGTAGAGAGGAAATTTGAATTTTGATTAATTAGGTTTAAATATGCTGGAAGGTTATAAATGGACTACACTTGGCAATTTGGAACTACAATTTCAGGATCATTCTTAAAAACACTCATGTGCTCAGCGAAACTAATGGTAAGTATATACGTTGCTTCTGAACAGAAATTAATTGTAGTTTCTCATTGAAAAATGCAGCCCAAATGTTCATCAATGAGATACAAAACTAGGTCTTCAAAATTGGACCATTACTCTAGGTATTTAACAAAATGCATGATTTGACTTTTAGCCTGTGACAGTTTCATTGCAAAATTTTGAAATTCAAATATATGCGGGCAAAAGGAAGGGCTGCTATCTAATTGCACTGGAAAAAAAACACATTGGATCCAGAGTCCAGACTCTTAAAAACATCGACAAGAAAAAATACTCTTGATTCAATCAGATTTAAGCTTAAATCAAGAAACAAGCCTCTTAATTTGAGCGGATTTCCTTTTGATTTAAGCTTAAATCTGATTGAATCAGGAGTCTTTTTTCTTATCGATGTTTTCCAGAGTCTGGACTCTAGATCCAAGCGTTTTTTTTCTCCCAATGTGCCTCACTTTTAATGAACATTCATCAATGGAAATGCTGTGTGTAAAAGAATTAGAGTGTGCCAATTTCTGCTTCGTAAAAATATGGCTACCCATGTTTTAAAATTAATGATTAAAATTAAAGTAAATGAAAATAACAACTGATTGATTTCGAAAATTTTTTGGCAAAATCACGATTATTCGCACCGATGTCGCTTGTTGTTATCCGGGTTAGTGACATCGCATGAGACATCAAAAGAAATCAGACTCGATGCGACGACATCCGAGAGAACAATCTCGTTAGTTTGTCGTGCATTATCCACCGCGGATTCGTTCGAGCCAATTTTTTAATAGACGACGATTTATTAAGGTCTCGACCCTGTTTTTATTCCAGTTACCCAATTATTTTCTCCGCATTTTCCTGCTTCTATATTTTATTGTTTTACTTTTTATATTCCGTGGAAATGTAGGATGAAAATATGCCTGCTCGCAATCAAACCATTTCGAAAGTTCAAAAGAATGAAGTGAAATAAAAGTTCAACGTTTTCTCGAAATTGCTGTGGGCGGACCAGCACTGCTGTGTCATGAAAAAACCGACTCATGTTCGAATGAAAATTGCGCAAAAAAATTGCTGACATCAACTTTTAATTATTAAGATATTGATGTTTTTAGTTCACATTGGTAACGCAAATGTTGAATTTCCCGTTCAAAAGAAAAACAAAGGCTAGTTGAATCAAGACGCGCACTTAATTGTTTTGGGAGAATTCTGAATCGAGCAATGTTCTCTCCCCGCCTTGTGTTCTTCAAAATATAAACAACATGCAACAGCAGAACTGAAGCACCGAAATTGAGGTTGCTATATTTTCATACCGCGAAGACTGTCATAGTAACATTTAGAGCGCGACTCATTTAATATTCTGTTTTTTTCCTGAGTGGGAGGTTTAAATATACGCATCGAAAAGTGTAAAATATCTTGGTCAATTTCTCTATCATTCGTGAAAGCACTCATGTGCATACGGATATTAATGCTGCATGCATTGTTTCTGATCCAGGCCAGAAATTGGGGCTCCTAATTGCAAATTACAGTCCATTTCATAAGTAGAGATTGTAACGAGCAATTTGGCAGCATTGCACTGACAGCAAGTGGTGGGCTGCTATTGCTAGAGAGAGGAAAAATTAAACGGAAATTGAATAGCTTCATTTACACGGTCAATACTATCTTCCGTCCCAGACCTGCACTACTGCCGGTAGTATCGAATTTCAATCAATCGATTTCCATTACCAGCCGGAAAGAATCCATCGGATAAAAAAATGCCCTTTTCGATGATAGACGGTCATGCTTCCCGTCTCGATTCTTGAATTCCGACCTATCGATTTCCATCACTGTCCAAAACTCAACCGAGGAAATCAGAATTAAAATCAAAATGTCTCCGCTGTAAACCCTTTATAGTGTTAAGATGTGGTTGGATCCAAATGAACCTTATACCTCATTTAAAATACATTAGGCGATGAACATTTTCGATTCTTCGCAGAAACAACATATCTCCAATAGGGTAAGCAGTGCCTATTGAGCATGAACGCAATCAACAACACGAAGGAAACTTTGGAAGAAATAGGATTTGATTGGCGCTTTAATTTTCTGCAATGTTTCGCCAAGAGCACATTTGTGACAGGATCTGCGCAAAGGGACCTTATCTTCCAGGAGAAAATTTTCTTTAACTATTTCCGAACACGCTTTTCTACCGCCTGAGAACTTTTGTTTTGAAATTCCAGGACTAATATCTACTTCCATTTTTGAGTTTTTAAGGTCAAACATGCGCCAAACTTTCTCGACTCTCTTCTCTGTGCATTCGCTAAAGGTTATGAAAAAAAGATTTCCTCTTCAAATAAGGTTCTTTTTTCATCAATTGGATCACATTTCTCTAAAATCGAGAAAACTTTCGGGATTGTTGTAAGGGTGGGGGATTTAAATAAAAAAATACGTTGCCACAGATTTTCTCGCGAAAAAAACGATGGTGACGTTTCAGAAGTCCAAAATCGAGTAAAGCCTGAGATAGAGTATACCTAATTGGGGAGAGTTCAGACATGTCAAAATATAGAGCACTTAGGGCCCAAAAGAACAGCCAAAGTTTGAAAACGAAAAATGTCCCTGCCAATCTTCAGACTCCAATATCAAACCAAAATGGCCAAGGATGTTCATAAATGAGCGTACACCCGCAAAAAATGAATGAATTCATGCAAAAACTACCTCAAACACGTGCTTTCTCAACGACCAATCGTAACAATTGGGATATGGATCACTGTGGATAATTTGACCTCACAGATTGGCTGCCCTTTTAGACTCTAAGAGCTCCATCACCTAATGGCCTGGATACGCGCTCAAATTTCCGTCAATTTCCGATCAAAATGATGACATAAATAGCAGTCAAATATTTGCAGGCCGCAAAAATTTGATGGTAGATGGTGCGCACCAGTCACCATTTGATCGGATATTGATGAAAATTTGAGCATGTATCCAGGCCTTTACCGCAAAATTACCAACATGTTCAAATGTTCGTATTCTCCCAATATATTATAGGTGCTCTAGGTAAGAGGACTGAGGAAACAAGGGAGCAAAATGGGAATCAACCCTAAATGACAACACTAAAAACCCCAGATGTTTCGACTCCAAACTGCGTCATTTTCAGTGGTTCTGGGGGGATTCTTGGATTTGCTCGGATCTCGCCCGCCAAGAAGTAGATCTCGCGTTTTTTTTCGATATTTGTAATCTTTAATTTATTTCCAGACTGAAAATGACTCAATTTTGAGTCGGAACGTCTCGGGTTTTTCGTGTTGTATTTCCGCCTTCTTTCCCGTTTTCCCCCCTCGTTCTTTTCCTGTTATCATCGTCCCGGGCTGCTCCGTAAAAGATTGTATCCACACTGGAAGAAAAACACATTGGATCTAGAGTCCAGACTCTTGAAAACATTGACAAGAAAAAATACTCTTGATTCAATCAGATTTTTGCTTAAATCCAAAGGAAATCCGCTCAAATTAAGAGGCTTGGTTCTTGATTTAAGCTTGAATCTGATTGAATCAAGAGTATTTTTTCTTGTCAATGTTTTTAAGAGTCTGGACTCTACATCCAATGTGTTTTCTGTTTTTTTCAAGTGTATGTAAGAAGGACCCGTGACTGCTGCTGAAGTATCGAACTTCGACCAATCGATTCCCATCGGCACGCGACGACTCATCGGACGAGAATCAAAATCCCGGTATCGTTAAGAGCGTCGGCTCTTGGGAAAGGGCCCTCGGGAGGGCACTATCGTAAGCTCGCTCCTTTCCCGCGGGCGTTTCGCTTTCACCCCGTCCTTAACAGTTTCCCCCGAGGGGTGGGCGAGGGGGCGGGGGTGGGGCCGAAAGTTGGGCGCGTCGGTCTGGAAAGCGGAGAAAGTTTCCTCGGATCCGGCGGCGGCGCACAGTGGATCGAGTCAATAGGAGAGGTCGGACAAAATTTGGAAACTTTAACCGCTCAAAACTCCGTGTATACAAAAATTTGAGGTTCTAAAAGTGGTTTCGATAGATTTCTAGTGTAATTTTCTTCTTAAAGCACCCCTTAAAATTTAAAATATGACGAAATAAACGTGAAAATTCGCAGTTTTCGCAAAAAATTTCATGTCCGACCTTTCTGATCGACTCGATCCACTGTGCGGCGTCGGGAGGAGCTCCTTTCGTCCGGCGACGTTTATGGACTTCATCCTCGCAACTCCGCCGAATATTTCGATAAATTACGATGAGCCTCGTTTTCATCGGAGCTTTTTTCCCGAACTCGGCGAGACTTTAAAGTTTGCACGCTAAGCTTTCGAGGCTTACGCGAGGCCTTGAGCGGAGCCCCGGCGGGTGGAGAGAGGATTTGAGCTAAATTCAAGCGAGAGGAACCGCGTTGGGTTCATGTTAAGTCGTGACACAGGAAAATAGTTTTGCGGGGTTCAATGACGTGCGTGCTTTGCGATATATCGATTGATCTGCCATTTGAGCCTATGGAAAAGGATCGATATACAAGATGTTCTCACCGAACTTCTTATTAATCGATTTTAGACCATAGTTTCAAGTGAGGAAATATTGATAATCGATCGAACCTATAAAGTCTGGCTCATCTGAAAAAACACATGTATGCATAGGGAAACTAATGGCACATACGTTGTTTTTTAAACCGGGCTGGAATTTATAGTTCCAAATTGCAAAATTTAGTCCAAATAAACTGTGGGTCCGTATCGATGGCCGAAGAGCAAAACCACGTATCTCCTTTTGTGATGTTGCATACTTCCTGTCATACTTTATTTTACTTTAGGAAGCTGGTGAACTTATTTTTTTGAAAATTTCCTTGACTTTTCTTCTCCATTGACAAAGTACTCTGCATGAATTTTAAGCTGTAAAGTTGACCTGTTTCTTTTCAAAACAATAAAATAGGTATACAATTTTGCATTACTTTCTAAAAAAAAACTCACCACATTAACTAGTAGCTTTTATCCAGTCTTCACTGGCCCTAATGAAAGTGGTGATTTTTTTTAAAAAATAACGTGAAATTTTATAATTTACTTTCACTGTTCGTTGAAATTTACGCTCATAAAATAGGATCTGAATTTTTGCAACACAGCAATGGAGATATGTAGTACAGTTTTTTTTTGGGATTAATATTTTTGGATTAAGGACCGTATTAAGAGGCATTCCTTGAGCAGCTCGACATTTCCTCTTCCTCTCGGTTCGCATAAAAGTTTTCTTTCCTCCGTGTGGTTCCAGGGATCACAATAAACCACAAAGAAATAGAAGGAATGGATTTACTTACATTCAGCACTGAACTTCATGATTTGCAAGGTAGAGAAATTACCCGAGAAGGGATCTTACCTGAAACATAAGAAATATAAGAACTGGTTAATTTAAATCATGGTAAACAAGATATACCTCAAATTCTGGCTATTTTTGTGTATCATTCTTAAGATAGTGAATAAATAAGTGATCTTCCTGTGGCTTCCACGAGGATGCCAGACAAAGATAACGAATGACAGCATTCAAGACCAGGAAAACCCAGCAGCGTCACGGGCTTTTGATACTGCTTTGCTACGGAAGACAGCAGTAAGCGCCATTTAATGTGAGACTCGGATCGCGTTCGCGTACGTGCCGTCGGCAACTCACGCTGGCGTGCACTTACTGCTGTCTCCGCAGAATGGCAGCGCAGTTCCGTGAAGTTAGCGTCATCGAAGGGATATAGTTTATCTCCGTGATTTTCCGCTGCACTTAATTCGATTTTATTCGCCTCCTTTGACTTTTAGCGCTCCTCCTGAAACAAAATGGACTTTTCTTGTCCCCTTTCACGGGAATCTCCGCCAGTAAAAGGCTTTCGAAGTTCCGCAGCGAGGGAACTTCTCGGAAGGAGAGTGACCGATCTAAGCGAAATTCGAAAATGATCGATACTCTTTGAAAGTTTCGCATGGTAACTACCTCCGAGGAACGCTCAAGGATCGTTAAACACGGTTGAGCTACCTCTCTTGGATCTTATTTGTACTTTAATAACCACTCTATCACTCGGAGCATAATGTATAGTATTGCTTTCTTCGCCATTTGCATTCAGTTTCGAAGTTGTTGAAGTCTAACATTTAGGCAGTGACACTTTTTACACTTTTTTGGCAAATGAAGTACACCAAAAATTGTCTGTGCTCTGATGAGTAATTTATTGTTATCTCGATTCATGTTAAAGTAATGATAAAATATTATTAGCGCGAGATAAGAGAACACCCTACCTCTTACTTATAATATTAATTTCTGCTGAAACCCTTCGCACTGACGATGTTAAAAGCCAGAAAGCTCGAAGGACTTCAGAAGATAAATTAGACTACATTTTTCAATTAGGAACTATAATCTCCGGCTCAGTCTAGGCACAACGTATGTCCCACTTGCTTCCCGTTCACGTACGTGGTTTCACGGATGAGCCAGAAATTGTAGTCTAAATGTGCGGCATTGACTACGGCGCTTAGATGCGACTATTCGTGCTCGAGGGATGTCCGTGTTGCATACTTAATAAATGAAGGCCCTCCAGTTTTTTACCCTCCCTGGCAGTCGTGTTGCACACACCATGATGACTTGATGATGCTTTGACTTATTTATGGTAAATAGCATGGGCTATCACTAAACTCTTATTTGTGTTCAGTTGAAATTGTTGCACGAAGTACCTCATTTATACTGCACCTGTAAAATTACTGTTCCCCTTTAGCTTGTGTGTGAAAATTACCAGTTTTTAAAATGTAACGCGAAGTTAAGTGAGTCAATTCATCGAATCTTACTCTGAGTATTCATTAATTAATGGAATTTTTCATCTTCCAGCCGATTCTTCGGCACACATTCAAATTCTTCATTCCAAAAGCGTTCCTGATGATTGTATTATCTGGTCAATAAAAGTTTCTCTAGTATGATGATGATTTGAAGATTCGAATATGCCATTGAAAAGTTCAACTATGACGGCTCAAATGTCACTGCATAAACCTTAATAACCATAGATACTTAAAAATGTCCACAAAATTTGAAGATAAAATGGCTCGAAGCAGTAGAAGGAAAAATTTCCAGCTTCTGGAACGGAGGTTCATAATTTTTCCCTGAAATTTTTCATTTCTCCGGTTTTCCCCGATAATTCCCGGGCCAAGACACCATAATTAACGGTATAAAATTTTGAAGCCGTCATTTCGAAAGGTGGAAACGTCCTCCGATCCGGGTCCCGACGATTTTCTTGGGAAAAACCATGTAAATCTGAGGAATATTAGATTGAATCTCGAAGTTTTTTCATCTCACGCTGATTCTTTGGCGCACACTCAAATTACTAATTCTAAAAGCGGCTCAATCAAAGTATCTCTATTAATGATTTGAAGATTAGAATAAGCTAGATTAGAATTTAGCTTCCGGAGGATCTCTACCATGACAGATTCCTGTGGAGAATAGGCGTCGCAGAGCGCCCTAGCGCGCCGTAAAAGCGGCTCATACATACATAAGATTAGAATAAGATACACTGGAAAAAAACCAAATTGGATCTAGAGTCCAGACTCTTAAAAACATCGACAAGGAAAAGTACTCTTGATTCAATCAGATTTAAGCTTAAATCAAGAACCAAGCCTCTTGATTAGAGCGGATTTCCTTTTGATTTAAGCTTAAATCTGACTGAATCAACAGTCCTTTTTCTTCTCGATGTTTTCAAGAGTCTGGACTCTAGATCCAATGTGTTTTTTTTTTTCCAATGTAAGATATATTTTATTTCCAAATCGTAAGGCATGAAAGGAAAAACAACATTATTCTGCCCGGCAAATTGGGATACCCGATTATTCTGCCGGATCCAACGAATATGGGTCATCTATGGCGGTTTAGGTTTTGGTGCTACAACATGAAGCTTAATAACCATGGGTACTAAAAAATGTCCGCTAAAATTGAAAATGAAACGGTGGTACGCGGTTGAAGAAAATATTCCCGGTTTCTAGAACAGGGTCCCTAATTTTCCTTGAAATTTTTCACTGATTACTCCCGGTCCATGACACCGTAGACTGAGGTTAACGCCTCACAATTTTGAACCGGTCATTTCGAGTGGTGTGAATGCGCACTGGAAAAAAACACATTGGATCTAGAGTCCAGACTCTTAAAAACATCGACAAGATAAAGTACTCTCGATTCAATCAGATTTAAGCTTAAATCAAGAACCAAGCCTCTTAATTTGAGCGGATTTCCTTTTGATTTAAGCTTAAATCCGATTGAATCAAGAGTCATTTTTCTTGTTAATGTTTTCAAGAGTCCGGACTCTAGATCCAATGTATTTTTTTCCAGTGCAGGGTCCCTAATTTTCCTTGAAATTTTTCACCGATTACTCCTGGTCCATGACACCGTGGACTGAGGTTAACGCCTCACAATTTTGAACCGGTCATTTCGAGTGGTGTGAAAGCTTGCTCGGATCCGCGTCGCGATGCGACGGTCTCAATCGCGGATACCGCGCGGTTTCCAATAAGCAGGTCCGAGGATTGCAACCCTGCGCGATTGGATAAAGACGTCAAGATTGTTTTTTGGGGGCTCGGAGCTAAGTCGTAAAAGCAAGCGCCGCGGGACCCTCCTCTCGGCGTGGGGCCTCGTGCCCCGCTTCCCGCCTCGAGATCGACTACCGCGCACCATACCATTTTATTCGACCCTCACCAATTCCCGTATACGCCGCAGTTCACCATCGCTCGTGCTAAGATGCTCCCGGGGGGAAGGGGGTTGTAGGGGGGGGGGGGTGTCATAAAGAGCGCACCCTTCGACCCATCCGTCTTCTGATCACTCGCGGTTCGCCAAGTGTCCCAAGTTGAATATGGTTATCACTTATCTGTCGGCATTGTCAGATTACATGCCCCGAAAATTTCTCCTCGTACCATATCGATACCTTCCAGCTGAAGTATCACAAGCGCCATGTGGCGTCTCAAAATTTCCGCCGCCTATTTTATTTTTATACAGAGAAATTGTTCAACGAAGCTCTCCAAAAATTTCACTGAATTTTATCGGCAGCACAAAGAAAATTCAGTGAACTTTTCGGACATCTTCTTTGAACAATTTCTCTGTGAAAAACGTAAAATGGCGGCGGAAAATAACCATCGCATGGCGCTTGTGATACTTCGGCCGGAAGATGACTCTTTGTAGGGAAGAAGATTTGATAATTTCAATAATATTTGTGGCTATATGTTAAATAATCGAGAAAAAGTGGGTAAATAATACTAGGTCCACGGAAAACATTTAAAAAAAAATTATTTAATACTTTTGAAAAATGTAAAAAAAAAATTTAGTGAATGGTTCATTTTAAACTTTTGAAAATTTTTTAAAAATAAGTTTTCAAAAAAGAGGATTATAATACATTCATTATTCCTAATTCTAAAAACTCAAACATATAAATCAACTTTTTATCATTTAAAGAGGTTTTCCAGGGCTAGAAACGGTTCAACTGTTCTCTTAAATTACCGAGATAAAAATAAAAAGTTTTCTTGAAATTTTTTTTTTCAGTATGCTATTTGGATTAATGTTTATTCTACCAGCAGTTTGAATATTGAAACTTTGATGGCTCCCGGCACAATAAGACTAGAAATAGCCCTATCTGCGCCGTGTAATATACATACAGATTTTCGATTCTTGGCGTGCCAAGGAATTGTCGTGACAATCAGGCTGCTGGTGATCGACTTCCTTCATCATGAAAGAAAAAGTATTTCCTCGCGTGTTCCTCTCCCGATGAAAAATTCCGATTTTTCCTGCTAAATTTGGCTGGGCGAATGGCAAATGTGTCGCAGAAATGATGACCGAGTTGGGGAGCTTTGGTGAGAGGGAGCAATAAATCTCGCCTGCTGCCACCCTTCTCTCATCTGCATCAGAATGATCCCAGATTCGCCCTTAAAACTTCGCATAGTCGTCGCTATCGATATGCCCAAACCAGGAATAAAAATATTCACGCAGGACTCGTGTCCGATTGACCACTCACGCCGGTCACTTCTCGTGCCACACGAATATTATACCGTCCTCCTCTGGCGTAAGGGCGTATCTCGATTTTCGGATGAGCCCCAGAAAGCGTGGATTAATACGTAAAACAGGACTCACGTTGAATTTAAGATACGCCCTTACGTCGGAGGGCCGACGATATGCGGAGAGCCACCCGTTTTTCTATCTATCGCTGATTGAAAGTGAGAAGAATTAATCAATCCTTGCTCTGATTATAATTATGATCATTGATATCAAAAGCAAAATCTGAGCATCCACTGATTATTATTCCAAAGGGTTTTTTGATTTGATTCTTTGCGTTCTTCCCTGAGCCTTCAAACGAGAATTATTTTGATAAATTTACAAATCAAATTTTGGGAACGCTTTTCGCCCTGAGCGAAAATTTGTGGAACTTTATTTTATAAACCAAATTTCGAAAAAATCATTCTCAAAAAGTGGACAAAAACCACAAAAATTTTAATACGAGGACACAGTGTTTCAAGAATAGTAATCTGATTGGAAAAATACCTGGTAGATTATCAGAAAGGCGTTATTGAGGTTGGTAAACGAACATAAAGTAAACAATGTCCGGCTATCCTTAATTTGCGGAACTTTACAGGATGTCAGTACTCGGGTATCGCCAAATTCTTTCTGATAAAATACGGATTTTCTAGACATTTTTGTTCGACATCCCCTGGGAATTTTTCGAATATTTTATTTTCATTTTTAACAAGTAGTCCCGAGAATTTCCAAAGGAGAAAAAAAAAACATATTTACTAGATTTTTCCGAAATCAACTTTGAAACCGCGGAAATTTGGCAAAAATCGAATGTTTAAACCGTGTATTCTTAGCACGGCAGAGTAATTCTGTCATGCTAACAATAAGTAAAAATGTCGTATTAACCTCCGGAGGTTGCCAAATTTCCTCTCGTGGAATGCCGATTTTCTTGGAAACTTGTAATGGGCCTGTTGCATGCAACAGATACAGCCGCGCGAATAGACTTTTTAGCGGTTAAATGACACGAAAATTACGATGGTCACATTAAAAAAGTCTGAAATACACTCCTTACTGCGCAATTTGCGTTGTTAGGAACGCGCTTTTTTCAAATTTCCCGCGTCTGGGGGCAGTTTTCTAATCACCGGAAACGAGCAAACGGCGGGCTCGGAAATTTCCGGAAGATGTCGAGTCGTTGTTGTTGTTATTTTTTCCTTCAGTTTGTTTACAAACCCAACGTGATCTCTTATAGTGGTCCATATACGCTTTATGCAGTAACCAAATCGATTAGCTTTTAAATATCCAGCGCAATCCTTCTACATTTCATTTCACGATATCACGAGCTCCGATTTTTAGGTTATGTTGTCAGTTTTAGTTGACCGGAAATAGCCGCGAGTTGCCGTTAATTGTTTCCGTTAGAAAACTGCCCCCAGACGCGGGAAATTTGAAAAAGCGCGTTCCTGACAACGCAAATTGCGCAATAAGGAGTTTATTTCAGACTTTTTTAATGTGAGCATCGTAATTTTCGTGTCATTTAACCACTATCAAGTCTATTCGCACGGCTGTATCTCTTGCATGCAACAGGCCCATTATACGTATTCCATTCATTCACATGATTTTATTTGCAAGTTAACCTAAAACAACTTCATGAAAAAGCATTCATAATTTTCTTCAAAAATGAATATTTCATCTTCGGGTGTTTGGCAACCCTCATTTAAGAACATTTGTTTATACGGCGTTTCTCCTGGGCACGACAGAAGTGTCACACAACTATAAGACTTCATGAAAAAGCGTTTATAATTTTCTCCAAAAATGAAAATTTCATCTTCGGAAGTTTGGCAACCCTTATTTAAGAACACTTGTTCATAAGGCGTTTCTCCTGGGCACGACAGAAGTGCCAGCGAGGTAATGTTAATTTGTCCCCGGGATTTCGGGTCGGGAACCGTAAACAGGGGTCGGAAAACCGGCACCGAAAACGAATTTCGAGCGGAAATGGATACTCTGTCGGAGCACAAGTTGCCGGGGTTGAAAAATTTAAAAGCGAGTTGCGGAGACGCCGAGGGCATTTGCAACTTGTTGATTTATCGGGCGAAAGAAGCGAACAAACCCAACAAATAATTAGCACTGAGTAAACGTACTTTTGCGTACGAACGGAAATTAATCTTAGCGGCAATGAGTAATTGCAACAAGTGAGGATTGTCACTTCGTGCTAGGATTTCCTGGATTTAACGAGGGAAGCCTCACAATGAAACCGCGTTAAGTGGAAAGGAACCAAGAAACATTAGCCATTGCCAAATTTTACCGAGCAATTTAATTTTTTACAAGACAACAATAATTGTGCGGATTCCTTTGAAAACTTCGAGGAAGTTGCTTCGTATTTTGCGGAAAATTCACTGAAATTGGAACAAAAATCCGCGCAACTGTATTCAAATGAAAAATCAAATTGCCCAATTCAATTCGGTAATAGCTTATGTGGTTTGGTTCCTTTCTGCTGAACGCAGTCCAATGGATCCTTGAGGTGTAAATGTGTCCGTCGCAAATTTTTGCTAGAGCGAGAAGGATAATTGTTTTGTGTGGAACAGTAAACACACAACTTATACAGTACTATTTCAGTCCATTCCCAGTTATTTCAGTCCCTACTTAACAGAAAAATTCAATACTTTTTCAGTACCTCGATAAGACGGAATTCGGAAATTTTCAAAAATTCGAATTTCCTGCTCAAATTGCGACAAGAATGACAAAAAAAGGGGAAAAATTCCGGACCGTCTTGTGGAATTTCAGCATTTTTTCAGTACTTCTGGACCGGCCTTGAAAAATTAGCACTATTTCCGGACTTTCAGAAAATTCCGGACTCGTTACCAACAACTAAAGAACTACGTTGCACAATCTTAGCAGCGTTGGAAGCATCTCAGACGCCCTTTTACCGAAAAATGTTTCATTTACATTATTCTCTACGTAGGACAATCCTCATACACTGAAAAAAAAACACATTGGATCTAGAGTCCAGACTCTTAAAAACATCGACAAAAAAAAATACTCTTGATTCAATCAGATTTAAGCTTAAATCAAGAACCAAACCTCTTAATTTGAGCGGATTTACTTTTGATTTAAGCTTAAACCTGATTGTATCAAGAGTCCTTTTTCTTGTCAATATTTCCAAGAGTCTTGACTCTAGATCCAATGTGTTTTTTTCCAGTGTATCATAAAAGTAGGGATAAATCTGACATCGTTGGAGAAATATGCGTCTCATCCAGCTCATTTGACTGCGAGACGAGCATTACGTACACACGCAGCAAGCAAACTCCCCTAACGACCATTAAGATTGCTCCCGTCGATAATCGCTAATTGACCTATCGATAATCGATGTATTAGCCTTGTTACAGTGGAGAATCGAACATCGATCCAGCCGCGTGGTGATGAGTAATTACTCCCTGACACCCGCAAGAGAACTGCATCGAGCGTGCGAAAAATAATCACTGGCAACAGCAATACGAGTGTGACTCCCAAGTGCCAAGTTTGAGTCAAAAATATTCAAGAGCAGAATTTCCATATTTTATTTATTTTCGGATTCCCTGACTCTATACTTTCGAATACCCTGACTGACTTCCTCCAACCGAAGGTAGGTTCAAGGGGTGACCTCCGAACGAAACTTCCACTTATATATATATACTTTTCCTTTTAATTATGCTAATTTCTGCTGAATACTGCTCCTGAAACTCCGTGACTTCTTCTATGACTTTTCCTTTGAATGCCCGACTTCTTTTGATTTTATAGTAGCCAAAAATGCAGAGAAAAGTTATTACAGACGGCACAAAATTCGCACATCAATTCTCGGGATCAACTTGACGCTATACCCACATTTGGCGGTTGAGGCAAAAGTGCCTGAAGTTTATTTTATAGATCGGCGCTATTTATCGCCAAACGACGACTGATGACCAACTTTTAAGCATTTAACTTCCCCCATAGTGGTTCATAAATGAGGTTAGGTTCGCTAAACCAATGACTGAAATCTTTCGTCGTGAGTCATTATCAGGTGAATCTGAGCGTTGACCTCCAAATATAGCTTTTATACAACAAATGGAAAATATCAATGTAAGGTTCCTGAAATATGTCGTCATTAGGCGAATCTTCGCGAGTGGATTTGGCCGACTTTTTAACCAGATCGGCAGGTTTGCAAGCCAATGGAGAAAAACGATCTGCTAGCGTCAAGAACTATATTCAGTTGCTCGATTAATTTTGGCCAACGTTTGCATCCATCCATCCATTTCAACTCACCTTGGGAGATGAGTCGAGAATTTTGGATATGGTCGTCAATGCTGCCAGCATGAAAGCCAAATGGTATTGGAAGCGCACCGTCGCACAGTGGATCGAGCCAATTAGAGAGGTCGGACATGAAATTTTTTACTAAAACTGCAACTTTTGATGTTTATTTTGTCACACTTTAAATTTCAAGGTTTGCATTCGGAAGAAAATTTCACGCAAAAACCGATGAAACCAATTTTAAAACCTCAAAGTTTTGCATAAACGGAGTTATAGGCGTTTAAAGTTTCCAAATTTCGTTCAACCTCTCCTATCGACTCGATCCACTGTGCGTCGCGGCGCCTGGAGGGAATTTCTTTTTGCACACTGAAAAAAAAAGTTCCGGGCTGTGTTTGTTCCGGGCTCAGAGGCCAAAAGTTCCGGGTGCTGGAGCCGTAGCTTCGATTGCTCCGGGTGCTGCACCCGGAACTTCCGGTCTCTGAACCCAGAACGCGGACGGTATGTCTATGTAGCCCGCAAGTACTACATACACGGCCAGAGCAGAGCTTTTTTTCAGTGCAGTAACAGAGGTAGGGAGTAAGTTAAAAGCTTTAACCAAAGCCACTCGCGAAAATTCACCTGTTGAGAACACTGGAAAAAACATATGGGATCTAGAGTCCAGACTCTTAAAAACATCGACAAGAAAAAATACTCTTGATTCAATCAGAATCTAGCCTAAATTAAGAACCTAAGCGGATTTTGTTTTGATTCAAGCAAAAATCCGATTGAATCAAGAGTATTTTTTCTTGTCAATGTTTTCAAGAGTCTGGGCTCTAGAACCAATGTGGTTTTTTTTCAGTGCGACGTATTGAAATAAAAATGGGAAAATGTGGCATTTAAGTAGCGTGTGGTGAGTGATGGAACGGTTGACGGTTATTGATGGAAACGTTGATGCCGGAATGCGGGACGGTGTGTCGGAGGGCAAGGCAAGGCGTCACGAGTTTCCCGGATCGGAAAGCGCGAACGGCGCCGCCCTGCCGACCGGGGTTAATTCTGTTGGATGATGGAAAACGCGCAAGCTCGCGACTTAAGCGGCGCCGCGGCGGCACATGTGAGCTAACTGCGACTGCATAGTCCAGATACGGATCCACGCTCGTCATCACGTAGCCAAAGCTCATTCATAATACTTAGCCACCTTGCCACACTCACACTGGAAAAAAAGCACATTGGATCTAGAGTCCAGACTCTTGAAAACATTGACGAGAAAAAAATACTCTTGATCAAATCGGATTTTTGCTTGAATCAAAACGAAATCCGCTTAAATTAAGAGGCTTGGTTCTTGATTTAAGCTAGATTCTGATTGAATCAAGAGTACATTTTCTTGTCGATGTTTTTAGAGTCTGGACTCTAGATCCAATGCGTTTTTTTCCAGTGCACTGGTGGAAGTGAGAGACTTGATTCGGGCGGAAATATTCTTGATATGGGGTGTCTGCTAAAAATAATTTCGGATTTCCCTGATATTTTACTAATTGAAGCGTTAGAAGCAGAAAGGGCATTTCTTAATTGCGCTGTTTTAGAATTGCCGGTGCTAATTTTTATTTTAGAGCGGAAACTATTGGGTAAATTTTTCGAAAATTTACGTTTTCAGTATTTTAAAACTATACAGAATATTCAGTAAAAGTTACGACAAGTTACATTTATTTACTTTGACTATATTGGATAAAACGTTAGCTGTGATTTTGAGACACTGCAATCAAGAAATGCCCTTTCTCCACCCAGCACTTCAATTTTTACCTGATGTTTTAGACGAGATTTCCTGATTTTCGCGCAAGTAAATTTAGACTCGTTTGATTTACGAAAGTAACATATTTAGTGATATAAATCAAATGTTTAAAAAAATGTTTACCACATGAAACACAATAGTCTACTTGAACCAGATCGTACATTTAACGGTTTTGATAGACTCCCTAATCGAGCAGTGATCCTTCCCTACCTTGAGTTTTTCAAAGAGTAAACAACGTGCATTAGCTGAGCCGAAGCACCTGGATTGAGGTTGTCATATTCTCATACCGCAGAGAATGTCACGGTAACGTTTAGAGTGCGAAGAATGAAGATTTAAGTTCTTTCTATGGTGGGTAGTTAAAAGTTTTGCATCGAAATACATTAATCTCTTCCCAAGAAGTAAATGTCAGTGATTTTCGTTGCACGGGTCGTATTTTACGTGAAATTTTGAAAAAGAATTATTTATCCGAATGCTAAAATTCGTACTTTGCCTGCTGGTCCAATTAAACATCGGAACGTATGTGTAAAAGGTGTAGCGTTTGAAGTAGTTCTCGGATGTTGAAGGCGCTATTCATGAGTCGCGCTGACAGACCATTCCAGTTTGTGTGTAAAAGGTGTAGCGTTTGAAGTATTTCTCGGATGTTGAAGGCGCTATTCACGAGTCGCGCTTACAGACCATTCCAGTTTGTGTGTAAAAGGTGTAGCGTTTGAAGTATTTCTCGGATGTTGAAGGCGCTATTCACGAGTCGCGCTTACAGACCATTCCAGTTTATGTGTAAAAGGTGTAGCGTTTGAAGTATTTCTCCAATGTTGAAGACGCTATTCATGAGCCGCGCAAACAGACCATTCCATTTAACAGAAGTGAACTTAGGCTCGATGGACTAGGATTCAATTCAGCGGACCGAATGCTCGATTTACCGTGCCTTACCTACACAGGTGAGCCTTTGGTCTGCGTGGAAGGCATTGAACGCTTTGAATCGCCGATTTGGTGACCAATTCAACGCTACTGCAATTGAATCAGTGAGAACGAAAACACACCAACTCGAAAAAATGAAAATAATTAAGACCTACGCAAAACTACTTAGTTGACGAAGTTAGCACAAGAAAACGATTTTTGGTGCCGAAATACAAGCACTTAAGCACACTTTAAAGGTCCAAGTTGAAACAAATGCGTTGAATTCAATGACCTTTATGAAAACTAACTCTCTTTAATGAAAATTGAGCATTTATGAGTTACCGAGTTGGTGTGTTTTTGTTCTCACTGATTCAATTGTGATGGTATGCATATTCTATTCTTTTGAAGGGGATTCACTTGGCACTAAAGAATGATGACAGATAATTAAGAGAGACAGGAATGGAAGGAGGTGTCATGAATCTGACGATATAAAGACTTTCTACCTGTTAAAATATTCAACTGACTCATTATTGGGCCCGAATCTCCGCCAATTTTAGTCCGTTTCTGCTGCGCTGAGAAGGATCCTTTTAACTACTTTGCGAACTGATTATTGAAGTTGATAGACAAAGCCATACACAAATCCCGACAAGCAATCTTCATTTATTGAGCAAATCGCTTACGAGATAGATGACTCCCCACACGATCAACTTTGATTTTCAGGAAGTTTTAATCAGGTGAATTTCATCCAAGCTATTTTAAAAATCCTAAGAACTTCCTATTGAACATATAATGTGGGATCCTGAAATTTTTGAACCCCTTCATAAAAGACTCCATCGTCTCCCGAACGCTAGAATGAACGTGTCTTGCCTGCGTGCTGATTATTGGATTCGGTAGACAAAGCTATAGACAAAAAAGAGAAATTGAAAAAGGAGCGATCCTAGTAGTAGAAGCTGGTGGTTGTAATGGATAGGGAAGGTAAGTCATAGACTGACTGGACTGCATTTTGCAATTTGGAACTATAAATTCTGGCTCTTCTGGAAAAACACTTATGTGCATTGATAAACTAATGGCACATACGTCGGTTTGAAACCGGGCTAGAATTTACAGTTCAAATTGCAAAATATAATCCAACTAACGGTAACCCACGAGAGACCCTATAATTCGCCGATCATTTTCCCTCTAAGACTGTTATAACCAAGCATTTCCACTGATAAGATTGCTACATTTTCCTGCGGGCCGATTATTGAAATTGATAAGACAAAGCTATAGACAAAGACGACAAAAGGGATTTGGAGGGATCCTATTGGTGGAAGCAGGTGGTGGCAATGGACATAGGAGGTAGGAATTGGACTAACTAACGGCAACCCACTAAAGACCCGACAGTTAGTCCATCATTTTCTTCCTTAGTCTATAAGAACCAACCATGTCAACCAATAAGATCGCTCCATACTCCCTATGTCTTCTTTGTCTATAGCTTTGTCCATCAATTTCAATAATCGCCCCGCTGTCGTCTTCTTTGTCTATTGCTTTGTCAATCAAAGTCAATAATCAGCCTGCTGGCCTGCGGTTCTTCATCATACCTGGCGAAGTATGGTGTTGACCTGGCAACGCCGCGCTCTTTTCGCACGCGAATCGGCCGGTTGCGATTATTTCGCTGGGAATGGTTGGTCGGAGATTGGCTCAAGAGCAGGCGGAGGGGGAAGGGAGGCTTAAGAGGTTAATTCGAGCCACTGACGGCTCTGACAGTAATTGAGCGATGGAGGGGGAAACGCTCTGAAATGCACTGGGAAAAAAAGAGCCAATGAATTCGCCGAGTGCACCGTGCATAATAACCTCCAGGATATCACTTCCCGTCTTTCTTTATTTTTACGGCTTAACCTTTTCATCCCCTCTCCTTTACTATACGGGCTCAGGATAAAGTCACAAAGAATTAAAATTCACTAAAATGATAAAAGAAACTATCACATACTAACTAAGAGAAGGTACGATACAGAGACAGGCGGCCAACTTAATTACTTCTTACAGAGAGTAAGTACAGAGGAACCCCGATTTATCGGAAGGTATGGATTCGATCGACATGAATCGATCGAAAAATGAAAACGTGAATCCATCGATAGTTAATTGGACGTATTTCTGTGAAACGGAACTAAGCGCCATCGGGGGAGGAAGGAAGAGGGGGGCTTGGATTCGCGGCGGAATCGGGCTCACTCTGTCCTATACTCGCAATGCTTTTCCATGGCACTAACAAGGGGAACTTACGGACCTGCCGCCTCCGATTGGGCTGAATTTTTTTTTACAGACTCTATGGACCAATTCTAGAGGTCAATTTGAGCCGTTTTCCCGAATGCGCAATAGGAAGGGCGTAAAAAATTCCCAAAAGTTGCGTTTTCGGCGTGTGATTTGGTCGTGCGGCGCGTGGCAACACTGAAGCAGCCTCTAGTACCGCTTTATCGGCCTGAAGGTTTCAGCGGAGTCCGGAGCCCTACTGCACACGTACTGGTTCCATGATAGTGATGTCCCGGGTTCGATCCTCGACTTTTTATTTTCCGCATGATCACGTAACATTTTATTTTTAATTCTTCATCCGCATTTATAAATCAAGCAGTTCCGATCACTATCCCCCCCCCTCCCTCATTTTACGTACATTTTCCCCCGATATTTATTCACATTGGCCACATATAATCGTATGAAACTTCATTGATATAAATTAATGAATTAAAAAGCAAAGGGCTAAAATAATGTGTTTCTTGGTGACCCTTGCATGCACATGGGTTTGGGGTTGCTCTTCGATTTATTTACACATTACATATTTTTCCAGGAAAACATTTGAAGATAATGTAGTAACAAATAAGGTTTTCTTTTGCTTTTTAATTCATTAATTTATATCAATGAAGTTTCATACGATTATATGTGGCCAATGTGAATAAATATCGGGGGAAAATGTACGTAAAATGAGGGAGGGGGGGATAGTGATCGGAACTGCTTGATTTATAAATGCGGATGAAGAATTAAAAATAAAATGTTACGTGATCATGCGGAAAATAAAAAGTCGAGGATCGAACCCGGGACATCACTATCATGGAACCAGTACGTGTGCAGTAGGGCTCCGGACTCCGCTGAAACCTTCAGGCCGATAAAGCGGTACTAGAGGCTGCTTCAGTGTTGCCACGCGCCGCACGACCAAATCACACGCCGAAAACGCAACTTTTGGGAATTTTTTACGCCCTTCCTATTGCGCATTCGGGAAAACGGCTCAAATTGACCTCTAGAATTGGTCCATAGAGTCTGTAAAAAAAAATTCAGCCCAATCGGAGGCGGCAGGTCCGTAAGTTCCCCTTGTAAGTTCCGTTTGACTGCAGAACGCGCTCCCGCATTCTAATTTCCTTAAAAAGAACTCAAATCGGCGCTTAGTTCCGTTTGACAGAAATACGTCCAATTTAAAAAAAAAAATCGATGTCGGTTCGATCGACTATCGACATGAATCGATCGAAAAACAAAACGCGAACCCATCGACGTGATTCGATCGTCAAAACTCGACTGACTCACGGGTTGGTCGAACGATTCATGGGTCTGTCGATCGACTCATGTCGAGCCTCTCTCAGTCTTGAAACTGAGGGAGGCTCAATGTAGCATCATTAATATGACATTTTTTGCAAACCTAAATTGAAACGCAGCGGTGCTACTTTGAAAATAGATTTTTGTAAGGGATCATGATGATTTTCACTGTAAGAAGTGCAAAATACAAAGAAAGAAATTCGATGACTTTGACGAACTTACAGGTGAGTGCGGATCAATGCCACAAGTGTATGAAGTTCACATTCCTTACTACTGGCGAGACTCTGTGTGGCTTAATTTCCCGGTGGTCCGATCATTGGGATTTCACTGGATGAAAATTGAAGGGATCTTCTTGGAAGCACGAAAGGAAGACAACCCATGTTATTTTAATTGAAATCTCCGTTCAATAGGCGGATTACATCTAATATTGTCAGACTTGGCACACGCGTATGAAATTAATTGAAGGCGGTTGTGAAACAAATTAGGTTTTATTCAATCACGCCTGCAGCAGGAGATCACACCGGTGTTTTCCGTGCTTCCCGCCGATGTAGCTCCTTAGTACATGCTTATGTTCATTTTCTCATAATACACGATGTGCGATGGAAGAAATTAACTCGAGATTTGGCATCACTGTTTCTGCTGCATCGCACCAGGTGCCTAGGTGACTCTTATCCCATAGGGAGGTCTTCAAGAAGTTGGAGCTTTTCAAAATGACGACGAATGTTGCCATATCGATCAACATTGGTAAGAAATCTATTCACGTATTCGTAAGACTATCAATCTAAGATCGTTTGAATACGCCAAAAAATGTCATTCATAAGGTCAATACTTGAAACTCAAATGCAACTTTAATAACAGTAATAGAATCCACGTAAAGTAAGTTTACGCACTTTTAGGCTGCGACAGAAGATCCGTCATCTTGCTTTATCTATTTCATTTTCATGCGAAAATGATGTCAGACGATCTTTGGTCGTGGTTTAAAAGTGCGTAAGCTTACTTTGCGTGGACTCTAACCATAGGCACTTAAAATCTCTGGAAAATTTGAAAACGCATTGCTTTTAGGGACCCCATTCTCTGACTCAGTTTAGAAACAACCTAGGTACCATTTGTTTTCCTATGTTTTTAAGTGTTTGTACGGACGAGGCAGGAATTGTAGTTCCTGAATATTGCAAAATGAAGTTCAATTGGTCTTTAAACGAAAGGAAACAAGACTCCCGGCTTCCAGGACAGAGTTCCTGCTTTTCCCCTATAATTGTCTCTTCCCTGAAGAATCCCCAATTTATCGGTCCTAAACACCATGTAAACGGACTGTCTACTTTGAGTTCCTCTGGCTCACTATGAGACCGCGCTACTTCCTTTCAGCAAGGTGTCTACTAAAATAGGCTGGCCAAAAATCAGTACTTTTTCAGTACATTCCCAAGAAATTCAGTACCTACTCGACAGAAAAATTCAGTACTTTTTCAGTACCTCCAATTTACGAAATTCGAAGAGTTTCAAAGTTAAGAATTTTTCGCTTGAAATGCGATAAAAATGACAAAATTCCGGACCTTTTTGCGGAATTTCCGCACTTTTTCAGTATTTCCGGACCTTCTTACGGAATTTCCGCACTTTTTCAGTATTTCCGGACCTTCTTGCGGAATTTCCGCACTTTTTCAGTATTTCCGGACCGCCCTTGGAAAATCAGTGCTATTTCCGGACTTTCCGGACTTGTAGACACCCTGTTTCAGTCATTGGTGCTCCTTCTCTCTCCTGGGCGCGCGACTTGGCAGCGACAGCGGTGCCGGCGAGTAGCCGTAATGAGACGCGCGGGGTCAAGCGGGTCAGCGGGCGCGAAACGCGAGATTTATCGCGGCGCGTCAAGAGCGCGCTGTTGATTACTTCGACGTGGCAAGCAGCGTCGCGGCGACCCTGGTGGCGGTCGGTGGCGCTCCTCCGGCCGGCGCGGCGTCGCGGCGCTGGCTCGCTGTCAGAAGTGTCAGCGGCGGCTCCGGCCAACTCCGAGACCGGGACGCGGGACGTCCTTATGATCTCCGTAAATGCGTAAACAGAGCTGCTGCTTCACCTCTTGGACACTGATTCTACAAGCTCATCGCTACTGGATACTCTTTCTTCTTCATAAGGGTAATCTCTCGTCTATACCACACTGAAAAAAAAATTACAGTGCATACAGACAAACCGTCCGTTCTGGGCTCAAATGCCGAAAATTCAGGATGCTGCACGGAGAAAAAAACCTCGTGCGTGGGACCTAAAGTTTCGGTCATATGGATCTCTGAAGTTTTCGGATTGAGCACCTGAACACTTTAGGTCTAGCTGTCGAGGTTCGGATCACACATCTGAAACTTCAGTTCTTACATCTGAAGTACTTCAGATGTGAGAACCGACGTTTTCCGGATGTGAAAACCGAAGTACTTCAGATGTGTGATCCAAACCTCAGCAGCTGGACCTAAAGTGTTCAGATGCTCAATCCGAAAACTTCAGAGATCCATATGACCTAAACTTCGGGTCCCACGCACAAAGTTTTTTTCTTCGTGTGGAGCCGGAGTGCCGATTGCTCCGGGTACTGCACCCGGAACTTTCTGCATCTGAGCCCGAAACGCGCACAGTATGTCTATACAGCTCGTAAATACGGCTTCCGCGGCTGGAGTTTTTTTCAGTGAAGAGGAAAATACACTTTTAAAAATCGAGAAGTTAAATTCGCCCAAAAACCCCGAGTGATACGGACGCGAAGTGAAATTAGCACCATATAAGCGCATGATACCCCGCAAAAAGAGTTGATTTCGCTTTGTAGTAGTGTAAGTTACCCCGTTAGGGCAACAGATTCCGCTCCGCATTCATATCATTTGAGGTTTTAGGGCGCTATATAAACTTCGGTACAGAAATTCACTCCAAAATTTTTAACAAGGTATCGTGTAAAATAGTCAAAAAGGACGGTCACAAAGGAGGAAGAAAAGAAAGTAGACAAATTAGTCAAGTCAGGGTAGTCAATAGTCAAAGGGACTCCATGATGGGTTTCTCTCACATTGTAAAACATCTCCTGATCACTTTTTAAGGTAGATCCTAAGCTTTGGCGCAGTGCATTCTCGGTAGGATGGATGAAAGGTGGGCATTATGTGGTTTAATAAGTGAAGACCGAGTACATCTTAGCGGTTACTCTATTATTCTCAGCAAATATAGGATTGAATATATACGGTGGAACTATTCATTTTCAGCACTGACCTTCATGATCTGTACACCTCGATGGAGCAAATATCAGAGAGGACATATTCTAACCTGAAACAAAAGAAACAAAAGCACTGATTAATTTTCAGCAAGGGAGACACGATGACAGATGGGTGGAAGATAAATTAATATACGCACAGTCGCGCACACAGGGAAAAGAGTCTTTTGGACCCAAAAATTTGGCAACACCGAATTCCTCCATTTAAACCTATGCTAAATAATCGATTCTTGTCGGAGCACTTGGCCCCTCCGAGAATCGATACAAATCCGTAGGTTTAAATGGAGGAATCCGGTATTGCCACATTCTTGGATCCGCCAATGCTTGGATCCAGAGTCCGGACTCGATAAAATATACTCGATCCAATCAGATTTTTGCTTGAATAAAAAGGAAATCCGCTTGCATTTAGAGGCTTGTCTATCGATTCAAGCAAAAATCTGATGGAATCAAGATTTTTTCTTTTTGTCAAACTTTTTAGGAGTCTGGACTGAGGATCCTAGAGAAATTTTTATTCAGTGCAACATCCGATTTGTATTACTGCGTTGAGATTGTGCGGCGAATGTACCAGTACCATGCTCTGATTGAATCCGTGAGAACGAAAACAAACCAACTCAAAAAAATGAAAATAATCAAGACACACACAAAACTGCATATAAGGTGAAAAAGTTAGTCTTCGAAAAAGCTTTTTGATGCCTAAAAGCAAGTACTTAAGGACACTTTAAGTGTCCAAGTTGGAACAGATACGGTAACTTTAATGACCTTTATGAAAATTGTCTGTCCTTGGTGCATGAAAAGTGAGTATTTTCGAGTTACCGAGTTGGTGTATTTTCGTTCTCACTGATTCAATTTTGAGTCTTACTTTGTATAATATTTGACGTCACTGCATTCCCTCTCCCTATCCGCCATTCTCGAAGTGTTGATTGGTCTTATCAGAAATCGATAAAATCTATCAATTGACAGTAAATTATGAATCCATCTTCGGCAGTAAGTGCATAGTTTGAATCGTTGCAAGCGGTAGCAACAAACTTCATCGATATGCCAAAAATAAATCGCGTCTCTATTTATTAAATGTGCTTTATTCTTGATCGAAGCTCCCTCCGTTTGAAATTACGTATGGAGTGCATATTTATGAGGAAAAACTGACTCGGTTGGGAGTAATAACTCAATCCTCAGTGACATGGACATTATTCCCTTCCCCACCTGCTATCTCCAAATTGAATCACCCGCTTCTCTATTTTATTCAGAATTTCGCTCATTTATCCATTCTCGATTTTCAGCGAATTTTACTTTGAGGTATTCGGAACTAAATTTCATACCCGAACCTCGAGTTTGCACTTTCTATTTTGAGTTCCGAAGTTTCCACGAATTTGCCGTCAGTAAGCGAATTTTCACGTTGGATCATATAGATCCTCCGGATCCGATTAAATTGCTAACATCGATGCCATCAGGGGGGGGGGGGGGGGCGATAAAACGGTCCATCAGTGCGAACCAATCATAGAGCTTTCCGCCTTCCGGATTCACCAAGCCCCTGATAGAAAAGAAATTAGGTTGCAGGTTCTCGTGGCCATTTCAATTTTTTCTTCCTAACAGTGAAACTAAAAGACGAATGACCCTCACAGGATAACTTAAAACGAGTCACTAGGTCACAGAGTTAAGACACGGAAGTTGAAGGAACATCGACCTTTTTAATTTATTATTGAGGTTTTGAAGAGTGAACAGAAATGACCCCCCTGATAAAAGTTGGCAGTAGAATGTGTGTTCCAAAATACTATAGACCTAAAGCCGGCTGTAAGATTTCCAATAGCTTCTGTAGCCGGCTGTACAGTTTCTTGTAGCCTTTTATAGCCGATGGCGATTAAGCAACAGCTAGACGATAAAGTATGTGCTAAACGTTACTAAATACGGATACTAGGACTTAGTTAGTTTTTGGACTACCGCTCTCTTTTTGTGCCGTAGTGTCTTGATTTATTTTGCGAGGAAAGCTCCGTACTTTTGAAGGATGCCTGTCATTCTTAATATGTTGGAGCGCCTTCAATTTCTTATGATACTGTGCAATACATCTGGTGAGAAATAGTTGCTTCAGACGCCGTGGCATGCCGAGGCACGGCGGGCGGGCAGAGAGCGCGAAACGCGCATTGGCGCCTACAAACCTAACAGGGATACCTCACGCATTGCGCAATGCGTGAAGTATCCCTGTTAGGTTTGTAGGCGCCAGTGCGTCGCCGCTCCGCTTTGTGTTAGGCTCTAATATTTAATCTCGCGGAGTCAGCGTTTTTCAACTCATGACTTTGAAATGTTTGCACACTCTGTATGGATTATTCTCATTTTAATTGATGAAAAAAATATGTTTTAAAGGAAAATATAATGTGTGTTTTGTAAATATTAAGGTAGTTCCGTATCAAACTTAATGATTTCCAAAGCACACGAATTTCTACACAATTTCTTATAGCCTTTTATAGCCAATGGCGATAAAGTGTAAAGCCCAGCGATAGGAACTATAGCCCGACTGTATACTTTTTTATGGCTTCGTATAGCCCGGCTATATGATTTGCTCCGCTTTCTACAGCCAGCTATATGATTTTCAATAGCCTTCTTTAGTCGGCTATAAGAACTCCTATGGTATTTTGAAACGCAGCTCCTATCGCCAATTTTTACCAGGGCCATTAATCTGGGACTGCTGGGGAGGCTGATTGTGAGGTAACACCGGAAACATCTTGCGCACCGATGATGGTAGCATCGGTAAAGTTTGGTATGTTAGCGTTAGATCGGCAGGGACTAGGTGCTGAGAATGCCATTGAGATTTTACGTGATTTTTCATTTGAATTTTCACGTGAAATTTCAAAAATGGAAAATAGCTTGCAATTTCAAATTATAGAAATGTCAGAGAAAAGTTTCATACAATTTCACGTGAAATTACATCCTTGAAATTTCAAATTCTTATTCTCTATGAAATTGCCCATCTCAGTAGTACATTTTTGTTAATTGGGTCGAATCACCGACTGCACAAATCGTCGTCCCCTGGACGAAGGAACGTAACGTCATTCCAATGTTGCAAAATTAACGCAAACCATTACGTTGTTTACACACAAGCCTGTGCAATTTTGATCCGAAACGTATCTGATTTGTGCATGAGATGTGAAGAATAATCGATGAAATTTTCAGTCAGAAAAGCCCAGGATTCTCCTGATAAAAATGCAATTAGCGAGAGTAAATTTGGCAACATTGAAAAGTGGTTACGCTCTTTTGCGGGGAGAGCAAGGAAATGAGCTAATATGAAACCGCAATGGAGATGTTGCATGTGCGAGGAATTTGCGATTTGACTGTTGATTCTTGTGTAAAAGTTCGCGAGAAACACGATGTTCCCACTGGTTTTCTCTGAAAACAACTCCCAAGCTCAAAAGAAGCTTTCAATTTGAGGCCGAAATGGAGGGGATATCCCACGCTATCCTGAGAGTCCACGTCTACACCAAGACAAACTCTCCATGCAAAGATAGGGAGCAAATACATTAGCAAGGTTGCCGTGTTTTCAGTTGTGGGGTCCCCAAATAAAGTTGCAGCCCTGTCAATGTATTTGCTCCCTATCCTTGCATGGAGAGTTTGTCTTGATGCAGAGGTGGACTCTCAGGATAGCGTGGGATATCCCCTCCATTTTGGCCTCAACTTGAGAGCTTTTTTTGAGCTTGGGAGTTAATTTCAGAGAAAACCAGTGGCACCATCGTATTTCTAGCAAACTTTTACATCAGAATCAACAGTCAAATCGCAAATTCCTCACACATGCAACATCTCCATTCAAGGGGGAAAGGGGATCTAGCTCAGACGATCTATCCGATCCCGCAAAAGTCGGCTTTATAATCGATGGCGAAAATTCTGCCTTTGATTAATTGATTGCAATTTGATCAACCTGCCGCGAGCAACATGACAACATTCCCGCGCAGGTCAGCGTCGCCGTTGTCGCGGTCGCGGGGAGGGGAAAAAATCTTGAACGCTGACCAAGAGGCGAGAGCGCGTTGGCAAGAACCGAAAATCCGGGGCTTGGACGGTGCAACCATAAATGGCCGTGGAAGCCCAATCAATTTGCCTGTTTTCGTCTCGAGGACGCTGCCGCTGATGGGTTGTCGATGAGCGCTCCACCTGCGGCTAGAGTTATGGCTACCAGCTCCGTACCTGGAGATGAGTCGCTGAAAAATAGCCAGAACCCACTTTCTCACCGCTTCGTCCGCGATTCGCTACTCCACAGCTCTAGGAGATGCTCACACCTAGACTGCCATGCTAAGGAAAAACCCCGTATGGACATTAGAGAGTTGCCAAAAGTCCCTCGATCAAATGTTCGTTTTTCAGGAAAGCTGAAGATATTTTTCCTTAAAATTTTCGGAACATTTAGGTAATATTGGGAACAAAACTATCTGCAAAATAGGAAGAAAAATATTTACAAGTTTTTCAGAAAATTTGTGATTTACGAACTGAAATTAGGCAACGCCTGAAGGCTCATACGGCGGTTTTCCTTAGCACGGCAGTAGAGGTGTGCATATTCCGTGATCTATAGAATCCCAAGATCGGGCATTTTCTGCATCCCTGGTGTAATGATGTAATGTAGGTGTAATGGTCTTTGTTAAAAAGTAAAATATGAGAGAGGATTATGAGACGTGAAATGCGGATAGGGGCGATTTTGATTTAACTCATCCTTTTGTAATGGACCAATGGACCACTAGACAGGGTGCAAAATTAAGCATTAGGTTACATTTTCTTATCAAAAGTTCACGTACAACACGATTGGTACAGCGAAAATTACTGAAAATGACTCCTAAAACTACTGATATTTTTCGATGCATCAATTCAAATATCATACATCAGAATGCTTAAACTCGTACCTGGGCTAGTGGTTCATCAAGAGATGCGAAAAACAGATCTGCTGATTTATATGAACTGCACTAGCCTAACCATATGATCTCCTCGATCAATCACACAGCCCTCAAAACAGAGGAATAGGACAACAGTGACTATCGTGCCGTGTGAATATTCCAGAGTTGCCAAATTTCCTTCGATGAAACTTTCATTTTTAAGAAAATTAATGAATATTTTTCCTTTAAAATTTCAGAAACTTTAGGTGAAATTGCGAACAAAACAATCTGAAAAATTAGAAGAAAAATATCCATAAGTTTACCAGAAAATTCGTGTTTTATCAAAAGAAAGTTGGCGACGCCTGAAGGTTCATACGGCGTTTTTCCTTAGCACGGCAGAGTAGGAATAGACCCTACGCTGATGAATGAAAGTTGGTAGAGAGCTTAATACGAATCAATCGAAGCCTCTCGGACGAGTGATTGATTGAAAAAACGGCTCTGAATCGGCAGTTGGCACGAGCCGGGTTACCTGGGCGAAGCCGAACAAGTAGTCAAGTTAAGTGCCTCGCGCGAGCAATAACGGTTACGATGGAATCGTCGACATAAAAAACGCCTAACAACATTATTACTATCATTAAGCAGCTCGCGTTGCCTCCGAGTACTGCCTGTTGCATACTGCACAGGGGGTGGCTCGCCGACACGGAACCCCGACCTCGAGCCCGCGCGACCACCCAACACTGTTGACACATCGCTTCTGTAAGTGGATTTGTTCGCCATTGGAAGCGATGGACGACAAATTGCTTCCAACATGCGTCTTACAGCATTTCACCTTACCTAGCTATCTATTTTGTTTGATTTTTAAACAGACATCTAAATATATAGCGCCTTGAAACGTATTCTGAATTGCTCTTGCATTATGAAAAATATACTTACAAAAATTTTAGAATGTTTCTCGAGGATCCTGTTAAAAAGTAAAACATTAGAATAAATTCGGCAAGAGTGGATGTTCTTAGGCTGATCTGGAATCAACTTAACCACATTCACATATTTTGATCGGATTTAGCAAATTAAATTCGTTCAAGATATGCTGATGTTAGGTGGATTTTTCCACCATATTTTAATCCTACATTTTTGAGCCTAGAACATAGCTTTAAATGGCATATGCTCAAAAATGAGTTTTATGGTTCCAAACCTCACACATTCGACTTCTCGTTGATTAAAGAGAAGAGTTTTATCATATAGAAAATTGGCTCAACATTCACGATGAGCGCATCGGAAAAGTCTGAAATACACTCCTAACTTTACAGTTTGCGTTGGAAGCATGCGCTTTTTTAAGCTTCCCGCTTCAAGAACGCTATTACGACTTAGGTGAACATTTTGTAGGAGGAGTCGTTCCATTCCACTCTTGCACACTAGGATGCTAAGCTATCTTAACATGTTCGACGCCAGCCCGCCAAAACACTATAGGCGAGACAAGATTATATCAAACACCGTGTTTAATACTAACATTTTCCTTGCGTTGATATAAAGACCACGGTGCTTACTCACGATTTGCGTGCGGAAGCGTCAGCCATGTTTTATAGTGCGTAGCATCCTAATGCGCAAGGGTTGGATGGAACGACCCCATACTGGAAAAAAAAACGCATTGGATCTAGAGTCCAGACTCTTAAAAACATCGACAAGAAAAAGTAGTCTTGATTCAATCAGAATCCAGCTAAAATCAAGAACCAAGCAAGTTAATTTAAGCGGATTTCGTTTTGATTTAAGCAAAAATCCGATTGAATCAAGAGTATTTTTTCTTGTCAATGTTTTCAAGAGTCTGGACTCTAGATCCAATCTGGTTTTTTTTTTCCAGTGCTCTTACGAAATGTTCACCTGCATCGCTCGCGTCTGAAGCAGGAAGCTTAAAAAAAACGCATACTTCTTACGCAGATTGTGAAGTTAGGAGAGAATTCCAGACATTCTCGGTGCGCGCGTCGTGACTTTCGGTCATTTTCTGTGAAAGGCAACTCTGCTTTTTGCTCTGGCTGAAGTTTGCAACAGGCCCACTGCAAGGATCTTTAGGTGCGCGAGTACACACCACGTGCCGCGGTCTAACACTGCAGCCTTTTCAAATGGAAATTAGTTTTAAAACAAACGACACGAACATATTCCCTGAAAACGACCCGAACTCGTTCATATAAACTTGAAACTTCATCGAAACCTCCCTTGTATGCAAAGTTCGAGTCATTCGGGCTGTATTTTGCGAGGACCTATTCGTAGGAACTATTTCATTTTGTAGCCGCCTTGCTGTTTCTGATCTCGGTCCTTCAAGTTCAACCAAACGAGTCCCCTTAGTTACGGTTCGACACGATGACGATGAAGCTTCACACAAGCTTCTTGACAACATGCTTTTGATTTTGGTGCGTGTGTCTTTGCAGCTTTTACAGCGCTTCTGTGCGCTTTGCGACACCAGATCACCAAAAATCCTGATATGGAAATGAAGATATGGACATTTCGAATTAATTGTGACAGTGCTTTGCCAGAAGAGCTCTGGCATGATCGCTTCGGTTTGAAAATGTCCATATCATCCAACAGCCCCGTGCCCTTTTTTCCGTGACAATAATAATGACGGAACTTAGATAGTGTGTGGCTCATGAACAGCAATCCGAAAAATGTCCTATGATGTTCCATGAATTTTGAAAATTTCTTAAAATAATTGACGTGAAATTCGACGTTTTTAAATTTCATGTAATTTTACTATCAACCACTTCTTTCGATCGGACAAAAACTTGATAATCTTGAAATTGACACCGAGAAATGGAAACATATTTCAGCGTACCTAAGTTCATCTCGTTGGAATGAGTCTGGTGGCTACTCGGGGGGATCTGGCACATAGCAATAGCGCCTCGGCGTGAATTTTTCTTTGAAATTTCAACAGCAACAGACGGACACTCATGGAAGCTTGATTTATTGCGCGGTGGCGGTTGGTTTCCAATACGAGCGACACGCGATTGAATTCCACTCAACACTCGACGAGGTATTTGTGGATACGGAAGCATGTCGCCAGCTTTCTCATAAAATTTCCGCCTTCAGTTCACCAGTTGGGTGGAATACAGGACAATTTTGGAAGTTGTCAACAGCCACTTTTTGGGAAATTAGTATCGACATTGAATACAAACAATCAAAAAGCTTTTAAACTTATAGATGTCGGAGAAAAGTTCGCTAAATTTTGGATTAAAAATTGTAAATATTTTTGTGATCAGTGAGATTTAAAGAGTAGGAATGGTAAAGTAGTTACTACTCTCTTAGTACGTAGTTATTCTACGTACTCTTGATTCAATCGGATTTTTACTTAAATCAAGAACCAAGCCTCTTAATTTGAGCGGATTTCCTTTTGATTTAAGCAAAAATCCGATTGAATCAAGATTACTTTTTCTTGTCGATGTTTTTGAGAGTCTGGACTCTAGATCCAATGTGTTTTTTTGTTTTCCAATGTAATTACAAACCTGCACTGAAAAACAAGTTTCTCAGTCTAGAAAGTCCGACTCTTACACATTTGCCAAGAAAATATACTCTTGATTCGATCGGATTTTTGCTTGAATCAAAATGAAATCCGATTGAATTAAGAAGATTGGTTCTTGATTCAAGCAAAAATCCGATAGAATCAAGAGTATTTTTTCTTGTTAAATTTTTAAGAGTCTGGAATCTGGATTCAAGAGACTTTTTACTCCAGAGTATTCTCAAGTGGAGCCCAAACTTAAAGTTAAAAAAATTGAAGCAAGAAAATAAGCAAAGAACAGACCTAGGTAAGAAGTCTTGCCCTCACTGGGAAAAAAAGCACCTGGATCTAGAGTCCAGACTCTTGAAAACATTGACAATAAAAAGGACTCTTGATTCAATCAGATTTTTGCTTAAATCAAAAGGAAATTCGCTCAAATTAAGAGGCTTGGTTCTTGATTTAAGCAAAAATTCGATTGGATCAAGAGTATTTTTTCTTGTCGATGTTTTTAAGAGTCTGGACTCTAGATCCGATGTGTTTTTATTCCAGTGCTCTAAATCCCTATCAACTTTTTCCACGGTTGGTTGTATGTCCTTTTGGAATAAAATCCGTAAAATCAGCAGAAAAAACGTGCTTTTTGCGGCGGTCCGGCTGCAATGTAGGATTTGTTGTCGGTGGCATCGCGGCAACTCGTGAACTTGCTTTTTTTCCCGCCCGACTCTTCGGTTTTCCTGGACTCTTCTTTCCTGGATCTTTTTTTAGCTCGACGCTTTGCACCTGTCTGAGGTCTGACCGCGACCCGAGCCGCTGAAGAGACAGCGACAACATACTCTGTGACGTGAACGCAGAATGAGAATCAATCGGTTATCGGGTCTTCCAACTCCTAACTTTAAGCTCCCGATCCGAATTCACCATCAGAGCGATTTTTTTGAGACCCCGCGCACTTACAATCGAAACAATATGATTGGGTGAGGTAAAAGTTGAGTTCGGAGGCCAACGCTTCTCTTTTCCCAATGATGGTTGATGGATAACTTGTTCAGGGAAACATGGAATAAAATTCGCTGGCAATGATATCTGAATCAGTGAGGACGAAAACACACCAACTCGAAAAAATGAAAAGAATCAAGACGCACACAAAACTGCACAGTAGGTGAAGAAGTTACTCTATAAGAAGAAGATTTTTGGCGCCGGAGGACAAGTACTTAAGGACACTCAAAAGATTCAAGTTGGAACAAATGCACTAACTTCAATGACTTTTTTGAAAATTGACTGTCTTTAGTGTAAATAGAGCATTTTCGAGTTACCGAGTTGGTGTGTTTTCGTTCTCACCGATTCAACTGGACTATGTTTAGCAGAAAAGAACCAAGCCACATGAGCTATTGCCAAATTTACTGGGAATGTAATATTTTACAAGAGAACACTTGTGCGGATTTCTTTGAAAATTTTAAGGAATTTGCTAGGCACTGTGCAGAAAATTCACTGTTCGCACAGAAATCCACACAACCGTTTTCATATAAAAAATTAAATTGCCCATTTAAATCTGGGAATAGCTGATGTGGCTTGGTTCCTTTCTACTTAACGCGGTCTAAGTGATGAGGATCGAGGTTGACACTTTGCTATGGCTATGGAGAGTTGGGGGTAAGGTAGGTAAGTATTTTAACTCTAGAATGTTGAGTTCCGCAGCTGAGGAAACGACGAAGGATTTCTAGAGGAGGTCAGCAAGAATGTCTAAAAGAGATCGGGTTCGTAAAGATAAAGTGCGTCAAATTATGGACATCGAAAATGACGTTGTATTTGACGTCATGGCCAAACAGCTTGTCTGTTGACAGGATGACGGAATAGGGACTGCCAAATGATTCGGTACCTTCTGGGAGGAGACGAAGAGGACGCCGAGTAAAAGGATGGTGTCAGGGGGTTTTAAATGAAATGAGGGAGTGTCAATTCCCTGAAGAATAAGGTGCCGTGGCGGTTCAGCGCCGAGGAACGCCAGATGGCACAGTAAAAGTGGCTCTTACGCATGCAAGTTAGGATCTCTAAACCAATTGCTTGGTTCAGAGATCATCATTCATCATTCGGCAAAACTGAGCGTTACCTTGTAAAGACTTTACTTTATGAAAAAAAGCACTAAGAAGTGTCCCGAACTGTAGATAACAAGGTGGAGAAATAGTGCTGGGTCCACACCATTTCGCGGGAAAACGAAGCCAAGAAATTCCAAAAATTAAATTAGAGTCAAAATGAAATTTTTTGAACTCTAATGCGCACCAGTACGAAACTGAGGGGGAGTTTCCAATGCAAACTGCCTGAGCTGAACACTTTCCGCCTCACAAGTCAGTTCTTCAGTCAGTTTTTTGTCAGTTTCGTACTGGTGAGCATTAGAGTTCAAAAAATTTAATTTTGACTCTAATTTAATTTTTGGAATTTCCTGGCTTTGTTTCACCGCGAAATGGTGTGGATCCAGCACCAATTCTCCACCTTGACTTCACTTTAGATACACTTAAAATAAATTGATAGCTCAATGTGAAACTCTACATGAACCGATCTCAAGGCGACAGTTCTATCCTCTCTTGTCAGAAAAACGATCAAAACATTCCTGTAAAATTAGGTGACAAGAACATGCCGGTCACATCACTCGCTCAACAGAATCCACGTCACCTCAACCAAAATCGAAGCGTAAATCTCACACCGCAGTTGGAGTACAGGTAGTTTAAGTCCTGATGAATATTGCTCATGTTGAAAGGTTTGGCGTTGATTTTTTCCACATTGGGATGGAATGCAAGCCTTTTTACAAGGTTTTGACAAAATAATTCGTTGGAGACCGACTCGAAAAAATAAAAAGGAAGGGAGAAAATAAAAGGCTGTTCTGATTCTGTAGAAGCTCGCCGTCACATTGAGCTTGTTAGGCAGATCACTTTCCGTTGCTCCTCTGACGTGAGAGCGTACCCCTCTTTCTACATGAGCCTGGAAAGAATGGAATTATACGGAAAACAGGGTTCACGGGAAAATGCAATATGCTACACTCTGAGGACGATATAAGGGGAATATTGCTCCGATAAAAAGACTAAACTGAGTCCTAGCTTCTATAGAATTGACACTTGACGATCCGAATGGCGTTTTTTTTTTAAAACATTTTCATTTTGAGTCAATGCAGCCTTTTTGGGGTTTCATGATCCCTGTTGACAGATGAAAATCTGAGTAAACGTTACAGTTTACCGGAACCCTTTTTCAGACACTTGGGGGCCGAATTCATAGTCTGTCATTGAACCTTTCCCTTACAGAGGTCTCGTATCTTCTATACTATAAGCTCTCAAGCCTCCTAATTTTGCGAAACTGGTAACGCTTAGTTCCAGCGTTCTACCAGGCCGATTTTTATGATTTTTGCGGCTATCGACGGGCAATTGTCTCTAGATAAGCCAACTCTTTTCAGATTTTCAAAATATGGCCTAGGTTTTTTTATATTAAGTGGTAAAGTTGCGAATTCTCCCATTTAAACAATGTAAATTTATATGTTTTGTCATAGTTCGTTTGAGCGTTCTACCGGGCCGATTTCTAAGTTTTTTGCGGTAATCGACGGGTAATTGACCCTAGATGAGCCCGCTCTATTCAGATTTTGGAAATAGGACCCAGGTTTTTTTACAATCACGTTATAAAAGTGAGTGAATTTTCAGAATGCTCCGAGACTGCTACCGCTATGCGCGGGAGGATGCGCAGTGGTCGAGGAGGTTGCGCAGTAGCTGTGTAGCCTGCGCATCAGCTCTACACTTATCTACACAAGATTCGCCTTATCTGCCTCAGGTAGAGCGGTGGCCGAGTCGTCAAAGACGTCGGAAGCGTCCACTTGAAATATGGTGTGGGTTCGATCCCCGTCTCCCGAAACACTTAATTATTACCTGATTATCAATGTTCGTTGTTTTACTGCAATATTTCATCAAGTAGTCATTCCAAAACGCGTCCTTTAGACTTCAAAACAATGATTTTGTTTCTTTATTCATCAAAACCAAAAATTATTTCATTCTAAAAGTAAAGTATACCTTATATCGTAATTTTTTAGGGGAAAAAATAAAACTAACACCGATAGGAGGGTAAAAATAGAGCCGCGAAGCGGCCCATTGATGGCGCGGAGCGCCTTCAGGGGGTTGGGCCGCGTAGCGGCCAGGGGGCGTAGCCCCCTAGTAATTTATAATGTGCGTGAGGAGATCTAACATAGCATCATAAAAAGGACCATTTTTACGAGTTTTGAGTGTTCAAAAGCATGCTTTACTGTTTGCAAAATGTGGACCAACTACCGGAAAAAAGATACGCTTTTTGGCAGTTTGAACGTCGATGAAAGGCCGCTTTGTAGAAAGGAGGTGATAAGTACCATGACCATAAATGAATCGGTTTCTGTTAGACGGCCGTACGTTCAAACAAACATGATCCCTGACTTTCATTGATAATGCAAGACGCTGGAGCTTATGAGTTCTTGGACTTACGCCCATCAAACAGAAACTGATTTAAATACAACCGTTGTTCTTCCTGCGCTACACATTGCCCTAACATTTTCGGTGATATTTAAATCAGTTCTGGGAAAGTAAAAGTTCGAGTGGAAATTTTAAAACAATACAAGCAAGACAAATGTTACTGGTATTTAATAATCATAAGGAATGTTAAGCGGAGAGGATACCCTCGAAATATCGAGAGATTGATAATATTTCGTAATTTCTCAGCGAGACTTGCGTCCCTCAGAAATGTAGGGCTGAAATTCGTCGCTCTTCCGACGAAAAGGGCGAGACTCGATTTTTGCATGAGCTTCGGAAGGCATGGATTTATATGTGAAACTGGGCTCTCGTGGAAATTGAGATACGCATGACGAATTGGACGTATTTCTATCAAACGGAACTATGTGAATTGTGACGTGAGCCCTGTAATGCATATATTCTTAAGGGTTTCAGGGCTCATGTCTTAATGCACATAGTTCCGTTTGACAGAAATACGTCCAATCGTCGGTACGCATGGCGGCCTTAAGCTCCCTAGCTCGGCGTGGCGGAGGATAATGCTCTTAGCGTTCCGTTACCACGTCGTAAACATCGAGCAGCTTAAAATTTGTCGATGGATTAATCGATTGGTTGATGAATTAACTAATTATTCAAAGTCTTCAATATACCGCACAGCTCATCTGCAGCAAATCCGAGCGCTTTGAATTTTTCGCATTCGGTACAGGAGTGGGCGCTTTTGACGAACCCCCACCCCATTTATAGATGAAGAGAGAGGATATGGTAGATTTGTTCGAACCTATTTAGACGTGCTTAAATCAACAGGAGCCATCGTAGTTGCATCAATGAGTTCGAAAACACACCAACTCGGGGAAAAAAAATTGTTCAGGAAACACCTAAAACTGAGCAGCGGGCGAAGAAGTTAGTTTAAGAAAAACCTTTTTGGTGCCAAAGGACAAGAACTTAGAGACTTTGTAAAGCACCGAGTTGAAATCGATACACCATGTTTGATGACAGAGAATTAAGCGTTTAAAAGTTTCCGAGTTGGTGTGTTTTCTTTCTCACCGACTTTCAGATACTGATTTTTCATAGTCTGCCCTAAAAAATGTATATTTTTCGACCTGAATAACGCTTAAATATTTGTATGACTTGTTGGTACAAGGTATACTGAACCGAAAAAAGAAAACTGTAAAATCGGTTGGTCACCCGTTTCCCTTGAAATGGCCAAAAATTGGTATTTCCAATGAAATACTTCGATTTTTCCCTTTTCCCGTCGCTGTTTCGAGCACTTCCGATTGCAATTTCGAAATTTCCTTTTGCGAGCAGATGCTTCTATCCATAAGTGCTACTAAACCGTAAAAAATTGAAGATTGAAAAAAACCCGAGTTTGTGTGTTTTCGAACTCACTGATTCAATTGTAACTTGGGCCCTGAGGCTCATCAGAATGCATGCAAGACAGGGCCTATGTCACGATGAAGATAGTTCCTTTTGATGGAAATGCGTCCATTTAGTCTCTCTTGAAGGACGGAACCGTCATGGAGTATGGTAACAAAGGCAAATCAAGGCAAAACCACAAAATCCATCCATCGATATCCGAAATAAAATGGTGCAGCGTGCTTCATTCGCCGAGCATTCAACTTAACAACTCGATGTGAATTCAACTTGATCCTTAATTTTGAACGTTTTTTGATGTGGTAAATCATTGTTCGTTTGTAAACCTTCATGATCAGGGCTTGATCAAAGATTTTGAAATAATTCACATCGTTGAACATGACAAGAAAATCATTCAGGGAAGCTCAGAAGCATGTTTGTGGCCGCTCTCAAGCAGAAAATTGTTTTCCTCTAAATATATATTGTGGCTGGTCCTGAGTGCTTATTGTTGCTGAAGCAAAAAGTGGCCTTGGGATAATTCTTTGACTTGGTATTTTTTTCACACACAAAAAGAGAGGAAAATGTTAGAAAAACATTTTCCCGGTGCGGTTCCCGTTTTTGCAAAAAAAAAAATTGAGTTGCAAAAAAGTCCTTACAAGATGGGGGAGAAACACACGACATTTTTTCATTTAACGCAAAAAATCCTACGGGAATTTCCGACTCTGATCGTTTCCTGGTTTTGGTCATAGACCTGTCTATTCAGTGCAATGGAAAAAAAAACATGTAGGATCTAGAGTCCAGACTCTTGAAAACATTGGCAAAAATACTCTTGATTCAATCGGATTTTTGCTTGAATCAAAACGAAATCCGCTTAAACTAAGATGCTTGGTTCTTGATTTAAGCTAGATTCTGATTGAATCAAGAGTACTTTTTCTTGTCGATGTTGTATTCATGTCCGCTTTGGACTTCAATGTTCGTCCATCGCTCATGCCGCCTGATGCAGAAACCGTGTATGTACGTGAGGGGCTGTCAGTTGCGCTGGTCATAGGATCGTCTTTATTCATTGAAAATTCCACACTGGAAAAAAAAAAACACATTGGATCTAGAGTCCAGACTCTTGAAAACATTGACAAGAAAAAAAACTCTTGATTCAATCGGATTTTTGCTTGAATCAAAACGAAATCCGCTTAAATTAAGAGGCATGCTTCTTGATTGAGCTAGATTCTGATTGAATCAAGAGTACTTTTTCTTGTCGATGTTTTTAAGAGTCTGGACTCTAGATCCAATGTGTTTTTTTTCCAGCGTGGACTTTTCAATGAATAAAGACGATCCTATGATCAGCGCAAAAGACAGCCCTTCACGTACATACGCGGTTTCCGCATCAAGCGACATGAGCGAGGGACGAACATTGAAGTCCAAAGCGGACATGAATAATTCTGCTGGAACAGAATCGAGAACACGGAGGATGAGACACTCTCCAATAAACTACCTTAATCGCTTGTTAAGACGCGCGGGCATCCGACATGGGAGCGTTTGACAAGATGCCAACTGGGAGTCGGGTGCGCGGACCGAGCAGAAGCGACTAAGTAGCTGCGCTTCAAGCATCATTGACCGGTGACGGAGCCCGTGCCCGTGGTCGGGAGTCGCCAACACGCTATTTTATCCCCAACAGTTTCCCGATTAGCAGTTAAGATGTTAAGCTCCAATATTATGTCAAAACCGTTCGACACGCTTCTTCGCGACGTTGGATCTTCAATGAAAGCCGCGCCGCTTTTCCGCTTCGAGTTGCCGTCGATGCTCCTGCCCATGGACCATTAACCCCCCGACGTCCGGGTCTTTTCGACCCGTAATTGGATGGAGATATGCACGTTGCAATGGTCGTTCCTACATGGGGAGTTTTGGAAAAGTATAGAATGAACCGCATTTTGCGGAAAAGAACGACTTTTAGTTTTGGCCCTTTGACGTAGGGGCGTACCTCAATTGCGGCATTGGACTGAAAAAAATGTATGACAATCTTAATTATACTTCCAGCTGATTCCGGCACCAGCCGCAAGAAGTCTAGTTTTTTTATTTCATTTTGGGAAACCTGATCAAATTATGATCGAATCCTGATTTTTCCTGATTTTAGACTGCTATATCTTCATTTCCTGATTTTAGACTGCTATATCTTCATTTCATGATTTTTCCAAATCCTGATCAAATCTTGATTTTTTGCGGCGAAAAATTAAGTATGAAAAAATCGGACGGCCGACTTTTTTCGAATCCTGATTTTACCACCAATTTTTCCTCAAATCCTGATAAAATCGAGATTAAAACCTGATTGACCTCAATTCCTGATAGAATCGGAAAAATCGGGAAAATACTGATGCTAAACACCCTGCATAAGAGTAGGTGCACTAACTAGAAGTGTAAAGGCACCAGCCAGCGGTATAGTTAATCCAACCACACTTCTGCTGACTGTAAGGGCACCAGCTAGAGGTATGGTTGATCCAATCACACTTCTAGCTGATTTAACCATACCTCTGGCTTGTGCCTGACGCCAAAAGTAGCTAGGAGCATAGTTAGGATTGTGATACTTTCTCCGTGTGGACGCAGAAAGGGCCCTCCTCGGTCGCGGTGTTTCAGAATTTCCAGTACTGATTAGTATTTTAAAGAGGAAACTATTGGGCTAATTTTCCGAAATTTTACGGATTTTTTTCACCATTATGAAATCATGAAGAATATTCAGTAAAAGTAATACAGAATTACACACATTTGCTTTAATCATAACGGATGAAACGTTATCGTAGATTTTGAGACACTGCGACGAAGTGTCCATTCGTGTAATGTCAACAAACGGTGACAAAAAAACACGGCTCATTTTAACAAAAATAAAATGATGATTTTCAAAATTAACAAGACACCTCGACGAAACAATAAAATAAAGTAAAAATAGTTGGCTATATTCACCATTACTGGTCATTTGCTTAGCTGTAAGATTGTTCGGTAGGATACCGACGAATAACCACAGCGAAAAAAATAAAAAGCCTTACAAGTTTACTGTTCTTAGATAACGATCCTCAAGCTAAGTCGATTTTATGTACATCTATTCCTCGTTTATTAAATCGACGCGCGGCTTGGCTAGCGTGAAGGAGATCGGTGCAATATGATTGATGCGACTATTCGAGCGTGGGTGTCGTGATAAAGTATCACTCAAAACTGAAGGCGAATCTGACTTCGCGATACAGTTATCAAAAATCGCATCGCTCCTTCATCGACTCGAAGATGCTGACACAACTAAGCACTCCCTTGATGTATTTTAAGTGTGACTATCGTGATAGTACGACCACGATAATTCATTATAGAACGATACAATTCAATTAAATTTATTTTAAATCATTTTGAACGCAAAATGAGATCGAAAATTCGAGTTTGGCGATTCTACGGAATTTGTGAGTGGTTTTTTCAGTGGCTTTTGTAAATTTTTCAAAAATTGATGGTATATTTTTAAATTTATGAGCGAAATTTCAAATACCGTATCTTTACTTTCATCAAATATCACAGCCTTTGAAGCTCTTATTTCTGTACTGCCTTCAAAAATACATGATAATGTTATCATAAATCTTGTTTTGAAACGTCTCTTTCTTTTAAAATTGCTCCTTTTTGATTGTTCACTTTAGGAATTTTTGTTAGGTTTCCCGCAAAATTGTCTCCGATCCAAGCAGCGGCTTTTCTTTCGCAATTAAAGTCTGAAGTTCGTCTTGATTATACTTTTTTTTACATTGCACCTTATGGCCTTGTCTAGGGACTTTTGTCTTGATTGTAGTTCAACTTCGCGAAAATTACAATGACAGCATCGGGAAAGTCTGATATAAACTGCCAACTTCAGAATCTGCCTAAGAAATATGCACATTTGTTACTACATATGTTGATTCATATGTTACTTCTTGCTTAAAAAACGATACTACGGCACAAGTGAAATAAACTGATTGACGCCTCGGCACTGACACATACGCCTTTCAAGTCCCGCAAAAGCTAAACAAACACGTAATTCTTCCGCAGATCGTGAAGTTAGGAGTGTTTTTCAGACTTTCCTGTTGCTCTCATTGGGATTTTTGAACCATTCCCATGGAAAGCAACTCATCTTTTGGCTCCAGCTGCAGTTTTCAACTACAATCCCGTTGGGTACCCTTCATTAAAATCAGGATAGAAACAACTTGAAACGGGACTAAGGCCGCAAATAATAAAAGGAAACACATAAAATAAAATAAGAAACCCGGGACGTTTCGCAGGGATCACACCCGCATTTTTAACCGGCAAACAAAAAAATTAAAGGAAAAGACACCATGAGCCTCACAGTTGTTATTGTGAGACTCGTGACTTTTATTATGTTATGTGTTTCCTTTTATTATTTGCGGCCTTAGTCCCTTTCTAAGTTGTTTCTATGTTAATGTTTCGGGCCGATTAAGTTGTTTTTTCTATTAAAATCAGGCATCACCGCTAAGTTCCATGAGCAAACTCAGAGCCATAACTCCCGGCGTCGATCCTTATTGGTGCGTGCGCCGGTGACGCTCCGACGTCCAAAGGCCGATCCGAGGACCGAGATGCTCGGCTCGAATAAACAACCGCTCATTAAGGAAAGCGGAGCACCCGGCAGATCTCGGCTTGACAATACCTTCGCCGAGGAAGAACCACGTATCTCCAACGAGGGATCCTCGTCGGATATGCGGTTTTAGCGCGGGTCGGGACCGGCGCTAGGCCACCTCCTGACAGGGCATGAGCCGAGAGGGGCCTGGACGCATCTCAATCGCGATTGGTCGGTCACGTTCGCGTGACGTGGACGGGACCGGACAGACGTCCTGGGTCGCCGTGGGATCGCCGATCATCTCGCCGATGAGATGCCAGGTTCCCACCGTACAGTGGATCCAGTCAACATGAAGAGTCGGACAAACGGTGCTAGGTCAAAATGTCCAAAAGAAAATGTCCAAAAGTCAAAATGTCCAAACCCTGAATGCCCAAAAATCTAAAAAGGCCAAATATCAGAAATGTCCAGCAGACAAATAAGTCGAAAAGTAGGCAAATGTCCAAATGTGAGATTAGGCATTGGTTGAGTTGTTATTGGATTTTTGGGTGCAGGTTTGCAAGCTATTTGTGAATGCAGCCACAGAAACAGATGCGTCGGATAATGGAGAGATGCAGGTTAAGAAAAAATGATGATAACATTTTTCATGAGAGCAGGCAAATTCTTACTATTAAAAATGCATTAGTGATTTATTTTCCAAATTTTAAGTGATATTGACAAACATAACAAACATGGCTAATATTACCCCATTTGTCATGAAAAGCCAAAAAAAAAAAGAAAAAAAAAAAAAAAAAAACCGCCTGAAAACAGTTAGTATATAATTACTCTTTCCATTAATTTGGACATTCGCCTACTCTTGGACTTATTTGTCTGCTGGACATTACTGATATTTGGCCTTTTTAAATTTTTGGGCATTCAGGGTTTGGACATTTTGACTTTTGGACATTTGTTTTTGGACATTTTGACCTATTACCGGACAAACTTTGGAAACTGTAAAGCTTATAACTCCGTTTATACAAAACTTTGAGGTTCTTCTCCTAACAGAGAAAACAACTTAAAACGGGACTAAGGCCGCAAATGATAAAAAGAAACACATAAAATAAAATAAGAAACCCGGGACGTTTCACAGGGATCACACCCGCATTTTCAACCGGCAAAACAAGAAAAATTAAAAGAAAAGACACTATGAGCCTCACCGTTGTTATTGTGGGACTCAAAAGACTCAAGTCTCACAATAACAACGGTGAGGCTCTGGTGTCTTTTATTTAATTTTTCTTGTTTTGCCGGTTGGAAATGCGGGTGTGATCCCTGCGAAACGTCCCGGGTTTCTTATTTTGATTTATGTGTTTCTTTTTATTATTTGCGGCCTCAGTCCCATTTTAAGTTGTTTTCTCTGTTAATGTTTCGGGCCGATTAAGTTGTTTTTTCTATCATTATTGCCGAGTGGTTCCATTGGTTTCCTCGTACAATTTTCTGCTAAAAGCAACCCTTGGAATTTATAATGTGACGAATTAAACATCAAAATTTGCGGATTTAGTTAATAATTTCATGTCCGACCCCGCCTCTTTAATTGACTCGATCCACTGTGCGCCAGGGTTTGGGTCGCGGGTGACCGTTTCAATACCATAAAGCTCAGTTTACACGGTTGGAGATTGGTCGAACATTTGCGAACATTATTGTACGAATTAAAGAACGGGTTGTTAATACTGCCGTGCTAAGGAAGAACGCCGTATGAACATTTGAGAGTTGCCACATTTTCTTCGATACAATGCTTATTTTTGAGGAAAGTATTTCAACAATTCTTTATATTTCTGCTCAGAAAATGATCACTGGAAAAAAAACACATTGGATCTAGAGTCCAGACTCTTGAAAACATTGACAAGAAAAAATACTCTTTATTCAATCAGATTTAAGCTTAAATCAAAAGGAAATCCGCTCAAATTAAGAGGCTTGGTTCTTGAATTTAAGCAAAAATCCGATTGAATCAAGAGTATTTTTTCTCGTCGATGTTTTTAAGAGTCTGGGCTCTAGATCTTATGTGGTTTTTTCCAGTGATCCAAAGAATTGAGCGGCTTATCTGAAGATACATATAGTAGTACGTCTATATAGTTTGTTCAATGATTCTTGGCAATGAGTTTCTTAACCACTCACCAACAGTCACGTCTTTCTGCTGTTTGACTACGAAGTTGAGCTGTGTTCTTACCTGAAACAAAAACAGAATCCACAATTAAAATAAATCACAATACTATTTAATAAAAAAGGGTCAATATTCTGAGGCACGAAAAATGAACGCTTATTTGAAGAGGGGCGTGACCGCCCCCAAGTCAAGTTTTGAGAAAGCTCGCTTCCTCGGAGGAGCAATTCTGGTAAAATCGCTCGGTATCAAAATACGTCCATCCTCAAAAAATAATATTCGATTAAAAATTTAATTTCTGAAAAGGCAGTTACCTCCCTCTTTAAATCGTCGCCTACCTGACATAAGGGCGCAACTACACTCTGCAATGAACCCTGTCTTCCATACAATTCAATGCTTTCCCGGGCTCATCTCAAAGTGTAGTTCCGCCCTTATGTCAGCCAAGCGACGAAATAATCCGTACGTTCAGGTGAAAAATAGCTATTTAAAGGGTATGTTGCACAAAATACTTCTTTAAAGGTAGATTTTTTTTTTTAAATAGAGCTAATTTCACCGTCAATACGGAGGGAACGAACCTGGCCTGGCAGGGCTCTGAATGGAGCCCTGAAAAGCAGTAGCGAGGCGTGAGTGGTCGATTATCGATATGGTAAAGAATCAATTGGACCGAGTTTAACAGAAAGGGACCAAGCCACATCAGCTATTGCCAAATTCAACGAGGCAAATTAATTTTTTACAAAAGAAGGTTGGTGCGGACTCCTTTGAAAATTTCAGGGAATTTGCTTGGCACTATGCAGAAAATTCACTGAAATTTGCACAAAAATCCGCACAAACGTTTTCATGGAAAAAATTAAACTGCCCAGTTAAAATTGGCAATAGCTGATGTGGCTTGGTTCCTTTCTGTTTAACGCGGTCCAATTATTAAGGTGTTTGTTGCAAACACCTTGTTATCGATCCATTTCCGTGTAGGTTTAAACAGCAGAAAAATCGACATATTGCAAAAAACGCTACGCTACCGCTGTAACGCGGGAACCAGAGAGAGAAAAATCGTCTTAAAAAACCTCTTGACAGAAATTGCAGCTGCGAGAGTCCGACGGACAACGGTGACACTGGTGACGTCATTACGGTGTGGTATTTCGCTTCTCTGACTTAAGGGCGTATCCCAAATCCCACGTGGGCCCTGCAATTCGTATAAATTCATGCTTTCCGAGGCTCACATAGCGATGAAGATACACCCTTACGACGCGCGTCGAGAGAGTCCGAGAGGATGATCGATGAGGGAATTAAAACGCGAGGCAAATGCATCTCTCGAGTGCGACTCCAAAATCAAACCAAAACCCACCCAGGATTAACAAACTTGGCGGTAAAAAACCTCCGTCTTCCACGTCCGTGGGTAGTGCAAAAAAGTAGTTAAGTTAAACTTTAAAACAATTTAAATTGATGGTAGATAGCGGGGACAAAGTTCCGATAGACGTAGTCGAGTTGAGAATGCGGCACCGGACAGGGCATGAGCTAAAGCACCCTGTTGCATATTTCCTCTCCAAAATGTAAGTATAAGTCGCTTTTACGGCCCGCTAGGGCGCTCTGCGACACCTAGTCGCCAAAGGAATCTGTCATGGTAGAGACAAAAAATATACGAGACGGGTTTTCTCTCCAAAATATACAAGAAAAAGAGTTTTCGTGAAAGAAATCAACTCCAGAGGAAAGTTTATGTATTTATAACTTTGGGGCCGTCCCTAAATTACGTAACGCTTCAAAAATGGGGAGGTTTTTCCCAGCGGTACGAGGCGTTACAGGGGGAGGATGTAGAGCGAAGCGTTACGTTACAAGTTCAAGTGATATTTTTTCGAGTTTCGCCAGTTGATAAAATCCCATCTCTTAAAGTGCGTTTTGCTTGTTGAATGTTGCGTAACAACCTAGTGCGCAAGGGTTGGGTGGAACGACTTCTCTTACGGAATGTTCACCTGTGCCATAGTGTCATTTTTAAAGCGTGTAGCTTAAAAACACGCATATTTCGTACGGAGATAATTGTGAAGTTAAAAGCGCACTTCAGACTTCCCCGATGCGCTCATCGTAATTTTTGAGCCATTTTCTGTAAGAGGCAACTCTCACGAGTATTGTTGCTCTACGGCTGAAGTATTCAACAGGCGTATTGGATATCCTGCCGTGCTAAGGAAGAACGCCGTATGAACATTGTGCACACATATGCATAATTCATCTTGATAAAACATGTATTTTTGACGAAATTTATTATGCATTTATTCCTTGAAACTTCTAGAATTGTGTACAAAATTGTCTGAAATGTTTTTCAAAGAATATTCTCAATTTCCCCATAAATTCGGTTTCACTGGAAAAAAACCCACATTGGATCTAGAGTCCAGACTCTTGAAAACATTGACAAGAAAAAGGACTCTTGATTCAATCGGATTTAAGCTTAAATCAAAAGGAAATCCGCTCAGATTAAGAGCTTGGTTCTTGATTTAAGCTTAAATCTGATTGAATCAAGAGTATTTCTTCTTGTCGTTGTTTTCAAGAGTCTGGACTCTAGATCCAACGTGTTTTTTTCCAGTGTTTCATTAAGGCCGTAAGAAGCATCTCTTCTTCTTGTTCTAGCTGACGTATGCAAGAGGCTTATTGGCAAAGACGTTCCCTCCTAAAATCTTGAGATGTAGATAGACCCCTTTTGCATAAATTCCAGGAATTCTTGTTAGACCCTGAGCTTAATCCACGATGACAGGCCGGAGTCGAGTATTCTATCCGGATTAGCCGGTCGGTGACCATTCCGATGACAGGCGACACGGGCGTCTTTTTGGGCGTGTTCCGATCGTCCGGATGCGTTTTACTAATTACGAAACGCCATCAATTACCACGAGATGCCTTTGATTCGCGCCGGGGACCCGGGACCCGGATTCGGCGACGGGGAAATGCCGTTATGCAGCTCATGCTGGATGCTCCATCGGTCGCTTTCCGCTTTCGATGAAATGTTGCCCGCGCGCTTGCTTCCTAATACGGGCCGTCTTTCACGCCGTCACCGCTGCCCGCTGCCTCCCGATCTTCGATGCACTGCCGCCGGGCTCCTCAACCGCGTCCAGGGCTTCCTATCTTCGAAGCAATGTTCGCCGTGTTTTAGCTTCGGATAGGGTAGAGCGTGTGAATCCAATCCAGTGCATGCATATGTATTTTCTCGCTGACTCGATCTTTGTTTTCGGGGTTCACCAAACGGATGGATGGTGCTCACCGGGGTCATCGTTGGGATTTAACAGAGAAAAGAAACCTTCACTGGCCTAGATTACCTGTATAGCGAGAGTATAGACAGATGTGAAACTCCAAAATCCATCAGGCCTTCACCAATGCCTCCGCGATAAAGTTAGGGCCCAGAATGCAGCGAACCATGAATTTCATTTATCCACAGCGATTTATTAATACAATTGTTACGAACATCGTTTATAAAGCACGTATTTGACTTAGTTTTTGCATAGATTTACTCATTTTGCGGAAGAACGCTCATTTATGTACATCCTTAGCCATCTTGGTTAGACTTGGAATCTGCAGACTGGCAGTGAAATTTTGTGCGTTAGAGTTGGTTGGAGGGGTGGCTGCACTTTTGGGCCTAAGCCCTCCATAAGCGATCTGTCCATACTCTCGCTATACAGGTAATCTACACTGGCCTCTTGGCGATAAGTGGAAGCTTTTACTTTCGGGGATTCAACAATTCCTTGTGGACAATTATAAGAAAGCAACAGTCATCATCCTAATTTCGGCTGTTGACCTACCTACATGGTGGATGATGAGCTTCGGGTAACGTCATGAGCCAAACAAGTTTCCCAAACTTCGGCCATTTTCGGCTTGTTTACAAAACGGAAACTGCCAACATGTTGTTGAACATCAACCATGTAGGTAAGTCGACGGTAGAAAGCTGAAGTCCCGAAAGTAAAAGCTTCCACCATGGCCAAGATACTAGTGGAGGATCTCTTGTCTCTGGGATTCAACCTTTATACTGCCGTGATAACGCAAGGCGCGCAGGAAATGTCAAATTTTCGAAATCGAGTTTTCTTCAAAATTCGTTTGAGCTCTTTCAGATGAAATTCTTGAAATAGCTAAAACAGCAAAATTCATCTTAATTGTATAAAAACGAGACATATGAGAAAGCCGCATCTGCGCAAAAATGACGTAATTTCAGGCAAGACAGCAGTATGTGACATAATTCCTCAAGAGAGCCGATGACAACAGTTCTGTCGGGTAAAGTGCCGCCCTCTTTTACCAATTTCTATCCTGAAACTGTGTTTTGGCCTGGTTACACGATCAAATTCCCGTCAAATTCCGATCAAAATGATGACCAAGATGGCGGTCGATAGTTATCTAGATTGATGAGTAAAATTAATTAAAACAGCGTGTTGATTGAAATAAGCATGAAATAAGCACGGTTGTGTGGAAATCAGATGATGGATGAGCCCCACAGCTCCATCATCTACCATCAAATTTTTGCAGGCCGCAGAAATTTGATGGTAGGTGGTGCGCACCAGTCACCATTTGATCGGAAATTGATGGAAATTTGAGCGTGTAACCAGCGCATTTGTTTTGTGTCCAAAACGCAACCACGAATGTTCCGTTTCAGCGGAATCACTCGGTTAATGTAAGGGACCGCCCCTAAATTACGTAACGCTGTACGGTGGTGGGGGGTTGAGGAGAGCGTTACGCCATTTTATTTTTGCGTGTTAAAGCATAGAGGTGTACGTTACAAACGCGTTACAAGGGAGAAGAGGGGGACCCCGAAAAAGTGCGTTACGAAATTCAGGGACGGCCCTTAAGCCGATTACTGAAATTTTGAAGAAAAAAAACTCGATTCCGAAGTTCCGTAACGACTATCTTCGGTAAGACGGCAAAGCTAAATTCTTTGTCTACGGGTCGAAGTTTGGGAGCCCTGAGTGGATGCATATCCACTCAACATTTCATGTTTTGACAGGTGAATCCAGGAGCCGAATTCACTTGTGAAGCCATTAGCGGGGCGATTAGACGCGCAACGAAATATCTAACAAGACCCGATAGAGCCCCGACTCCTTAATAAAAACCACGTATGTACACAAGATTCCTAATAATATATTCCCGCGGTTCGAACCCGAATGCTAGACTTCCATTCTCGAATGATAATTAAACTGCATATGTGAGCATGCGCGCAGAGGCTGGACGTGAATCATGGACTATCGATATTTTCTTATTTTAAGCGAAGATGAAAAATCGATTATTAAGGTATACCCTGATAATCGATCCTTTCCAGTTGGTTTAATCAATCGATTCATCGCAAAATGAGATCCGCAGTGGTGAATTGTAAATCGTGGAATATCGAAATTTTTCCCATTTAAAGCTACGGCAAAGAATCGATTATCATGATGTTTCTTGCGGACACCTTGATAATCGATCTTTTTCCATTGGTGTAAATGGCAGATCAATCTGCTCATCCCAGAGCAAGACCGCGCTGAGGAAAAACGCCGCATGAACACCCGGATATTGCCGAATTTCCCCTATAAAAAATTCTCTTTTGAGGGCATCGTCATCATTACTATAAGATCTCTGAACCTCATAATTTCACTTTTGTTATGGTTCATTCTACCATTTGACTTCGCCGATTTCCATTATTTTTTATGTTAAAGTCTTTACATAAGCCTGCTTTTTAGATTATGAAAATATTGTCCAGTTACTTTTATATCGTAGGTACTTTATAAAGTGGCCTGCGGCCGCTACGCGGCTGCCAGACACCGAAGAAGACTACACGTGAAAATCGTAGAACAACCATGTTCAAGTTTTTTAAGAGATGAACGGATTCACAACCCGATGGGTGCACCCGAATGAAAGTGCATATTTATCTCTGATTGAAACGTCATGCACCACTTTTATGGTTTACGTTTAATAAATGTTTTTAAAAAAGCTACACACAGTTTTTCTTAAAAGTTTCCACGAATTTACCTAAATAATCTCAAATAAGAGTATTAAAAATTTCGAAGGGATAGTTTTTGTTCGTTCTTTCTTCTTTTAATGTAACCAACAAAAATTAAAAATCATCCGAGTTTCTGAATCGTTACAATGAGGATACATATTTTCCCTTTAATTGAAGTAAAAACTAAAGCAGAAAGTCAAGAATGATGACACGCAGTCCTACAACATTCCTACAGTCTTGTAGGCGTTGATATGCGTTAGACGCCAACTGGCGGACTGCACTGCGTTTAGCGCAATGCGAGAAGTATTCATGCAGTCTTGTAGGCGCTACGCTGGCCGCACTATTTGGCGCAATGCGTGAGGTATTCCTGCAGTCTTGCAGGCGCTAATATACGTTCAGCGCCGGCCGCACTGTGGTCGGCGCGATTATTCGAACCCTTGTTAGAATAATCGCGGCATCGAGGAATAGAGCTTAAAAGGCTCATGTTGTGTTTCGACGCCGTATGAGCATTCCACTGTTGCCACGTTTCTCCCGATCAAATATTTTTTCCGAGAGAAGTTAGGAAAGTTCTTTATACCCACGACCATTATTCAATCTTTTCACTTCATTTATCATCAGAAGGTAAGACATCGATGACTTGTCAACAAACTAACCTATGGCTCGATTGTTGAATCGTTATCTAATGAACTCGATCGATATATCCTTATCTTGGCAATGCTTTTTATCGATCAAGGTCATTCGATAACGATTCAACAATTGACTCGCTGAACTAGCTTTAGCGTAAAAAATGCGTTTATTTTCCAACTGTAGAAGGGATGACATCGATGACTTGTCAACAACACTAACCTAAACTAGCGTTAAAATAAAAATGCGTTTAGTTTCCAACTGCATGTTTCTTGTTCTGCCAAACTTCTACCTTATATTAACTTCATTTTAAATTCGCGCATTCCTGTAGCAGAAGCTAAGGCTTCTATTTGCGCAATCCTCGTGACTTTTTAGCGCAATCCTCATATATTTTCTTAGACCATTCGCGCGATCCTGGATTACCGTTTCTTCCTTTTCGCTGGCTCCAAAATGTTCGGAAATCCTGACTTTCCTTACATTTAAATAAAACTTCCGCTTTGATTTATCCCCTTTAAATTATAGTCACTTCTGCTCAACGCACATCGGTAAATTCCCTCACTCTCCTGCACTAAAAAAAAAACTCCGGCCGTGGAAGCCGTACTTACAGACTATATAGACATACCGTCCGCGGTCCAGACTCAGATGCCGAAAGTTCCGGGCAGAGCATCCAAAGCAATCGAAGCTACAGCTCCAGCACCCGGAAGTTTCAGCCTCTGAGCCCAAAACGGACGGTACGTCTATTTAGCCCGTAACTTCATATTCCAATGCGGTTTTCCAGACCGCGGGCAACCTTTCAAAGGGAATCTGGCAAGGGCAGAGGGTCCACACGGGGTTTTTCCTTAGTACGGGAGGCTGGATGCGTGTCACATGGCATCGGCGGTATCTGTGAAAATATTCCCGGCGACTCAATTTGTCGGACGGTGCGGTGCGGGGGGGGGGCGCGGCGCGGCGGGTGGCGGAGCCCGGACGTTGAAAAACGTGGCCGGTCGGCATAAATAGTGGAGAAATTACGAAATCCATGATTTTTAATCAAAGAGCCGTCCGCGGCGGGAAAATCATAAACATCCGCGCCGACGGCCGCCGCCAAATGAGTGAGCGAGCACTGATTCCGGGGCCTCGCTGCCAGATCGCCTCCCGATCAAAAGTGCATCGCCTGCTTCATGCACTTTTTCCTCCGCACCAAATGCACACAACTTGCATCGTAGTGAGTGCACCGAAAGAAAAAGTGTAAAGAGCAAAGCGGTTAGACACACTGGAAAAAAACACATTGGATCTAGAGTCCAGACTCTCAAAAACATCGGCAAGAAAAAGTACTCTTGATTCAATCAGAATCTAGCTTAAATCAAGAACCAAGCCTCTTAATTTAAGCGGTTTTCGTTTTGATTCAAGCAAAAATCCGATTGAATCAAGAGTTTTTTTTCTTGTCAATGTTTTCAAGAGTCTGGACTCTAGATCCGATGTGTTTTTTTTTTTTTATTTTCCAGTGCGTGGTGCTGCACAGCAAACCGCTGGCGCTACTCTCCGCCTAATTATGAGTGGATCATGTCGTGCGGAGACCGCTATCGTCGATTTTTTCAGTCTTTAGAGTTTTTGGGTTGATACTACTTTTCAGAGTTACAAAGAACCGTGGAGGTGGTGTTATCCCTTAATTTCAGGTACCTCGATCCCAAAACGGGCATTTGCACAACTTTCATGTTTTTACATCAACTCGAAGAGTATTAACATTATCAACATAATACAACTAAAAGCTGGTATGATGGACATTAGTGGTTTTTCATCATGAAATCGATGGCTAATGTTTGCACTCGAAAGACAGGTCATTAACCTTTAGCTCAGACCGTAACACAGTGACCCATTTTTAAATTAAAGCGCATTAGGTCATTTCCTCTCTTGCTTTGACTCACTGACCTACTTGAGTCAGTTAAAATCATATATTGGGGGGGTCAGTGACCTTTGAACTTAGCAGACGTAATGCCACACCGATCATGCAAATCGAAAGGTCAATGATCCGTAATGTTGGTAGATACCTACACTGCTTACTCCTCAGCAAGACGGTCATTTAACCGTTAGCTCAGCCCGGAACACAGTGACCCATTTTTAAATCCCTAAAGCGATCCTTAGGTCGAGAATCCTCTCCTTGCTTGGACTCACTGACCGACTTGCGTACAGGTAAAAGTCATATAACGGACGGCGGAATCCAGTGACCCTTTGAAACTTAGCGAGCGTAAATGCCACAAGCCGATCAGGCAAATGTCGAAAGGTCAAATGATCCCGTAATGTTGGTCAGAAAACCACTGACCAATATTTACCATCACAGCAAGACAGGTCATTAACCTTTAGCTCTGCCGTAACACAGTGGACCCATTTTTAAATTAAAGCGCATTAGGTCATTTCCTCTCTTGCTTTGATCTCACTGACCTACTTGAGTCAGTTAAAATCATCTATCGGGGGTCTAGTGACCTTTGATCTTTGAGACGTATGCCACACCGATCATGCAAATCGAAAGGTCAATGATCCGTAATGTTGGTAGAATAACCCACTGACCAATATTTACACTCACAGCAAGACAGGTCATTGACCTTCCATACCTGATTCTTGGAAACAGGACGCAAAACAGCTCACGTAGGATGTAGCGCCTTGATGCAACTATTCGTGTTCCGGAGTTGACCGCGTTGCATTCGTAAAAATTGAAGGCGTTTTGGCTTGCCTTGTCAATGTTTTCAAGAGTCCGGACTCTTGATACAATGTGTTCTTTTTTTCTAGTGCACGCCAGTCAAATAGACACAAGTTGATTGATTCTATGATTAGCTTACAATTACGTCATTTTCCACACTAGTATTACGCCAAACAGCTTCACTCCATGATGGGAATGACACTCTATGCGAGCTTTTCTCGTATTAGTGAGAAAAATGAAGTCAACTTTGGGCTTATTATACAATCAACTAACTGAAAAAGTAACCGAAATTTTGTGCTAATATGCGAAGTAGAGAAACAAAGTAATCTAAAAGCGAGGTTAATATTCTTTAGTTCCTTTTACTTCAGGTTACATTCACCTAACAAAATGTTTGGGCTGTATGCAACCTCGTTCAAAATCAATTGCGAGTATAGGCGGATCCAGGGTGGGGACGTAAGGACGTACACCTCTCCCTCCCGTTCGCCCAAAAGGAGGGAAAAAAAAAGAGGAATAAGGAAGAAGGAAGGAACGGAACAAAGAAGAAGGAAAGACACTTAAATTTGATTAGTATCATGACGAGATTAACTCAAACTACATATTGACACTCGAACTACATATACAACTTAATATTTCAATGCAAGCTGCCTGAGCTGAACACCATTGGAGCTCAAAAACTGTTTGACTCTAATTGGAATTTTTTGGAACTTTTTGGCTTCGTTTTCTCCCGCGAAATGGTCCCACGTGGAGCCCAGCCACATTTCAACACCTTGTTATCGTATACATAAAGACATTCACCTTCAAAACATTCGAAAACATTTTCTGGGGGGACGCCCCGGCCGTCGGACCCACCATTCGAGGTACTACCGGCATCACGCCTATGGGCCGCGATCCACTACGGTCGACCCCTAGATCGCATCTTGGTTGCCGTCTCACTGCGCTAGTCACTCCGCGAATCGAAATTTTAGAACTCAGTTGGTCGTAGGTGGTTATTTCTGCGCATCTGGGGTCGATCCAGGGCGTTCACACGGCAGACTGGACCAGCGGAGCACGTCGTAACACCCCCAGAGCCCCTCTTTCCAATTGAGAGTGTCGATTTGTTTAGAGCCCTTCATTTATGCCAATTCAGGGCATAAATAAGTATCAGGGAAAGTACGGACTTTTCAATGAGATTGGCTTCACAAAACCGTTGCCAACATGCAGGAACAAACACGATTAGCATGTCCCGAACTAGGGGGCGACGGGGGGCGGTGGTGAGGCTCCGACTGGGGGCACTTTTGAATATACTAAGTGATACACGGAGGGAACAAACCCTTCCAAGTGCGTGGACCCGAAGATTAGGTCCATTTGGATCATGAACGTATTGGATTTGAGCCATTCGAAACCTTATCGGTCATAGTGCGGAGGTTTGCGATCACACATCCACGACAAACTTCAGCTTCTCTATTCGCTCTGACTCAAAACAAAGATCTTAGTACTCGCGGTCTTTCACAACCGAAAATAAGCGGTTCTAATTCTGAAGTACTTCAGATGTAGACATGTAACCTTTACCATGTCACTTTTGTGTACCAATTATTGGTCAATGTTAGACCAAGACAGACTGGTAAGCTTACCTAAAAACCGTATTTTTACTGTTTTTTTCAGTAAGAATACCACTTTTATTGGTAATCAATTCCCGTAACTTTGCCATTTTTATCTCGGTAATTCTACCACAGTCGATAAAAAATATTGGCGTTTTTACCAAGGACTCAGTAAAATTTCCGAGAAAGTTCAATAATTTACCGAGATTTCTCGGTAAAATTACCAATTCCATAAATGGTAATTTACCAGAAAAAACTGGGAGCAAATAGAACCCTGAATTCTTGGTAATTTTACCCTTTTCTTATAAATACACCGAATTTTTTTTTTCAGTGTAATTGAAATTTTTTGAACTTTTGCTTCGTTTTCCCCCGCGAAATGGTGACCCGCACCATGTCCACCTTGTTATATACATATGCATTCCTTCAAAAAGTCAAAACATTTTCTGGGGGACACCTCCGGACCCACCATTTGAGGTATCTGGGTCCGCCTATGGACGCGATCCACTACGGTCGACCCTACATCGCATTGGTTGTCGTCCACTGCGCTAGTCACTCGCAATCGAATTTTAAAATATTTGGTCGTAGTATTTTGCCATATGGGGTGATCTAGGGTTGAACGGCAGACTGAAGCGGAGCCGTAACACCTCCAGACCCCCTCTTTATATTGAGATTTCGATTTTTTTAAAATCATTTATGAATTCAGGACATAAAAGTAAAGGAAAGTACTTTTCATGAGATTTGGTTCACAACCGTTGCCAAAATTCAGGAAAAACGATTAGCTTTCCGAAATGGCGGGGGGGAGGAGGTGTAGCTCCGACTGGGGGCACTTTTGGAAAACTAAGTAGAATACACGGAGAAAAAAACTTCGTGCGTGGGACCCGCAGTTTAGGTCATATGGATCTCTGAAGTTTTCAGATTGAGCATTCGAACACTTAAGGTCCAGCTGCTGAGGTTTGGATCACACATCTGAAACTTCAGTTCTTATGCGTCTGAAGTACTTCAGATATAAGAACTGAAGTTTCAGATGTGGGATCCGAACCTCGACAGCTAGACCTTAAGTGTTCAGATGCTCAATCTGAATTCAGAGATCCATATGACCTAAACTTCGGGTCCCACGGACGAGGTTTTTTTCTCCGTGTGGAAGGCAAATAGACTGCAAAAAAAAAAAAAAACTTTATACAACATTTTTTTTTTTTTTTTTTATGTAGTTTTTTCCGGGAGAAAAAGTGGCGAATCTTTGCGAAGATATGACAATTTAAGCAACTTACTTCACCGGCTGTGGTAAACCAAAGTCGGGGATTTCGATTTCCATCCGTTTCGCACTACTACCCCAACATGGGGTGGGTTTCGGCCAGATGGTCCTCTAGTTGGTTAAACTATCATATGTTGGTTTGGCTCTCAATTTAGGTAGAATGCTTTGATCAGAAGCTGGCTAAGGAGATCGGGGACCGAGATCGAGCCGACCAACTAAACCAAACTCACGGCTGCATGTCTGCCCGGATAACGCCGGAATCATCCCAACTTTATACAACAGAAAGTTCTTATTTTGACCCATTGAACACGCCGTGCCTAGCCTTGTAACCCCAGATCACCCTGTATATCAACAGTCAAATCCGCAGCGCAATCTTGCGACGCTGTCTGGGACCACCTAATTTATGCCTACAACCCCGTTTCTTCCTACTAAGTTTTATTCCAATACCTGCGTTTCGTTTGTGTACGCAAGTATTTCTCCTTGCGGAGCCCTGACTTGCTTTATTTGCTCAACGTCGTACTCCGTCGGGTGTATTTACATTTCTATTGCATCTCCTCATTAGCCGAGCCAGCCGTTCCGCAGCAAAAAAGCCAGCTTCCAGCCAAATGACCACGCGTGGATCATCATGACTCTTCACCGCCAACCGGAGCCCGGTGCGATGACCCGCGAGAAAATAATCCTGATTGCATTCCTCGATTTACTTGAATTTCATGCGTTTGGCCATTTAGCAAGTTGGCAACAATGTTTTCCCTCCATTTGAATCCATTGAATAGATCGATTTTTGGTGAGGCAACCTGCGAATCGATTGTTTTCATACATTTAAATGGGAGTAAAAGAATGTTGACTTTATAGAGTCGCCACTGTTGGTTACGGGAGAAAATGATTCTGATCGCATTCCTTGATTTCCTTAGATTTCATGCGCGTTTGGTCATTTTGCAAGTTGGCAACAATGTTTTCCCTCCATTTGAATCCATTGAAAATATCGATTTTTTGTGAAGCAACCTGCGAATCGATTGTTTTCATACATTTAAATGGGGGTAAAATAATGTTGACTTTAAAGAGACGCCACTGTATGTTACGGGAGAAAATGATTCTGATCACATTCCTTGATTTACTTGAATTCCATGCGTTTGAAGAGGCGAGTTTGCAAGTTGGCAACAATGTTTTCCGTCTTATTGGAAACCATTAAAAATATCGATTTTAGGTGAGGCGAATCGATTGGTTTCACATGCATTTAATGGGGGGGGAGGGGGTAAAATAGTGTTTCTAACTTTCAAGAGTCGCCACTGTTTTGATGTGTTGCTATCGAAGCACAGAGAGATGGTCCTACGGACATTTGAGACAAAAGCCAAAAATAACGATCCAAAACGAAATTATGGCGGTTAGAAGTTTACAGTTCAATAATCTCAATATTGAGGAAAAGCTGTGTAAAGTTGTGGTTTGCCGCGTCGTATTAAAATTTAACTTTCTTCCCGCTGGTGGCTCAGAAGTTATGTCTCCGAGGGTAGAGAGAGGGAGCCTCGAAATCCGATTTTCGACACAATGTGACAATAATAACTTCCTGAAAAAGATGTCTCGGAGCAATACTGGGGCGCCAGTGGCGTGGCGTGAATTGCGATATATCGATTGTTACGCCATTTAAACCCATGAAAAAAGATCGATTATCAGGGTGTTCGCAGCGAACACCTTAGTAATCGATTATTTACCATAGCTTCAAATGGCGAGATATCGATAATCGATTATTCACGCCACGTCACTGTGGGCGCTTTTTCCTGTTACAACCTGATGGTTGAAGTAATTAAAAGTGCGTTTTTCTATCAAAGCACTTCAAAATCTCCGTTTATGACTTCTTGTTTTTAAAGTAAACCAACCAAAATATCGCCTGAACATCCCACGAATACTTTTGAATGATCTTGAGTTTTCTTTCCAATAAATTAAGCATTAGTGGAGATTTTCAACGTTGCAATCGGAAATACGAATTTTCCGAGTTTAGCAGTCGACAGATCGTCTCTCAAATACACCAAAAAAGCTGGTCCCTTTATGATCACTTTGGTCCTATTTCCACCAACGTCTTTCCAGTTATTCAACTCGTCGCAATTAACTCCACTCTTCCCCTCCCCTTCAAAAAAAAAATAAATTAAAAAATAAATAAATATATAAATGACTATGGCTTTGAAAGAATCGCTGGAATGGGTCAAAAATTAAAATATTCCTTTATATGAGCTTGTTTCCCATGGCGGAGTCTTTTGATAGTGCTTTCTGAAGTAGCTACTTAACGACGGGGTAACTTAAATAGAGGTCTCAAACTCAAGAGATCAACGCTACCGCAAGGCGGAGAAAGGTTCAAGGCACGCAATTATAGAGCAACTAACTTTCGAAAAACGCCTCGACGCTTGAGGCAAAGAGACCTTCATGAAAAGCAAACTTTCAAACTACTGTGATGAGGAAAAACGTCGTATGCATGGACATTCGAATGTTGGCCAATTTACTCCGCTTAAATGTCTGTCTTTGAGAGGCCCTTAAAATTGTATTTTACTTACATTTTATATGAATTATATTTATATAACTTTATTTTATTTTCCCTTATACCGAGGACAATGAAAATACACTGGGTATTGTAGAACGCTTAAAGGAAAATGAATACGTCGATGTTCCAAACCTCATACGGCCAAAAAATCGAAAAATGAGGAAGGAGTTGTTTGCAGGGAGGAATTTTTTAGAGGATTTGTATCGTTTCTGTGAATATTATATCAAAGTCTTGAAGATTGAGTAGTTTTTTTGACCAAAAATCTTCACTCTGGGACTTTTCGTGCGAAAACCTGTTGCATTTGGATTTGAGGGACTATTGAAAATTTTTGATTTTTGAAATTTTTGTAAATTAAGCGAGACTTTCACCATTGCATGTGGTTCACGAAACACACTCGTAAAGGAGTATTTCATGGCCCTTTTTTATAATGGAAATTACACATTTGATTTAATTCATGAATGAATATGTCTGGACATTTTAGAAGTTTTATGAAGTTAGCAAACTGTATAGGCAGAATGATCCAAATTGATCCTTACTCATGCCGAACACTCTCAATATCGTTGAATGGCATAAAGATTCATGTCACTGTGCAAATATCTAACATTGGCAATGCAATGGTGCGCTCCACACTCTGTGCAGAAGATCGTCAGTAGTGCATAAGACGCTTCGTACATTAAGTAAAAATGTTTCCTTTTCTCTATCCAATTTGACTTCATGGCCGTCGAAAGGTTATAATTATTATTTTTCCCCCTATTATTCAGCACATTTGGTTTTACCTAAACAAGGTTTTGATAACTGCACTGGAAAAAAACCACATTGGATCTAGAGTCCAGACTCTTGAAAACATCGACAAGAAAAAGGACTCTTGATTCAATCAGATTTAAGCTTAGATCAAGAACCAAGCCTCTTAATTTGAGCGGATTTCCTTTGATTTAAGCTGAAATCTGATTGAATCAGGAGTATTTTTTCTTGTCGATGTTTTTAAGAGTCTGGACTCTAGATCCAAGTGTGTTTTTTTCCAGTGTGATCCAATTCACGGGCTTTCCGGAAAATCCGTTCTTCATGCAAGAGATACGGCAACAGCCGGATGCTCATGTGTCGTTCTTCCCGAGCGCGGGAGCAAAGGTGGCCTCCACCTGTGCTCGCCGGGGCATGGCTAATTTGATGTGTGAAGTTCCTCGGTTGATTGATGAGGAAAGAAAGCTCTCATAACCGTCGGATCTTGTTATTAGCGACCCGCTCGGAAAAATCCAACTCGGGAGCGCCTAACTTTTCGCCGACTCGAAGATTTCGCCGCGGAAACTTCGCGCGCGCCGCCGTGTAATCAGGGCCCTTGCTCCTTGCTCCCTGTCTCTCAACTTGGGATTGGACCTGTTGGAGTCTTGGTGTTGGGCCCCTATTAGTTCGGAGACAACGGGACACGATGTCGCAATGGATCAAAGATTCCGTATACTCTCGCTCGCGGTTGCCAATTTAGCCGGGAAATTTTCTTCATTCGTGATGATATGATTGGGCTACTACGGGATGTACACCCCCCCCTGACTGCTACGCAGCCCTACCCCCAGAAGACGCTTCTCCCTCACTAAGATGCGTTTTGTGAGCGCCGTGAGTTAATCAAAAGAGAGCAAGGGCCTAGCGGTTACGGTAGCTGCAAAAATCATAAAATCCAGCAAAAAACTAACCCTTCAGACTGGCCCCTGCTCTTTAGACTTCCAGAACGAACGGTAAAAAAAAATGAGCATTTGCATTGTTTAAATGGGAGCAGAGACTATTTCTATAAGTTGACAAAGCTATTCAGCCTCCATTAACGTGTGTTAAACCATTGCTCACTTGAATCAATATTTTCAATAAATTTCAATGACGAAAAGCAGTGTTGCAAAGTCGCCACCGAATGGGAGACGTCACAACTTCAGCAGAGCGCAACTCACGCGGGGAAGTTTGCAATAAATAAAATAAAACAAAACCAGACAAAAAACGTAGTTTTCGGGGAAATCGTTTTGAGATTTTGACATGCTACGCTCAGGACACAAAATTATTTTAAGGTTTCACAATTGACTCAAACCATTCAAATGTTTTCAGGAACTTGACTGTGCACTTTCTGTTCAAAACTCTTCCTGATTTTTACGTACGAATAAAATCATTAGACTGTAGGTCAAAATTTTCAAAAATATGTGGGTAGAAATGAAATTTACGAGTAGATATTTTGAGAAGTTGAGGTATGATTACGTTTCTTCGTCTGGGAAAAGACGAATGTGGCACGGAGAGACGCACTAACTTTGTTAGAGCTTTAACTGAAGCAGAATTGACATTACCTACAGGGCATAGAAGTTACGCAAATTGGCATTCCGCTTTCAATTTCCGAGGTAGACCAGAGGACATGCTCTGTGCTGTAAATGCTATCAATTCGAGGATATAAATCGTTTACAATTTTTTTATACAAATACAGGGTAATCCAAAAGTCCCGCACGACCAGCACCAGGCATCAATTCCGTAACTTTCGAACGAATGAAGATAGAAACATGAAATTTTGTGATTGCTCATCAATCAAAGGAAAATACTTTTTACACTCCTCAAAATTCTAAGGGGAAGACCCTAAAGAGGCGAAAGAACCCTGGTGGTTATTCCTCTTTTTTTTTTTAAAAAAAAAAACAATACTCCTGTTAATTCAGAAAAGGTAATATACATGTTGGTGACATAGTTAAACAAAAGGAGTTACAAAAAGATAGGGGTCATGAGGTTGCTGCGGAATTGTTGGATCAACCTGCATTTTCCCGTTAGGAATCGCATCTCAGGCACTGACTTGGCAACGGTGTTCATTTGAGATCACTTACGTTGCATTCGGACGTGCATTTCGTTACGACTACAAAGAGGCAATGAGCTAGAAATTGAATACAACGGGGCTCGTCGTGGACGTAAAACAATAAGCGGAGAGATTCCGGGTCATAAGGTTCACGATTTTATCTCCACGGAGCAATATTGCACGGCTCAAATAGCCTCGTCATGGCACCAAGGCACCCCCGAATATGAGTCTTTCGCTTTTCCGAGCCCCAATTTTCCGACGTCGCCAGTTTCTGCACTAGAATATTTCCCTCTTATGTGAGCTCTTCACGGACTTCCTCCTTATTTTTTGCGATCCGTTAACGGCCTTGTCGACCCTTCCACGGTTCGCTTGAGCGACCATTCCGCGTTCCTTTTAACCTGTCATTGATATCGCATGTTCCGTGTCTTCGTTTTCTGAACGAAAGAACGTAACTACTATTAAAAAATGGAAAAATTTCACTCACAAACCGAATTTACACTAGGCAACTGTTAGGCATATCTAACAGAAAAATTCACCCGTTCCCAGTCGGACTATACACATTGAAAAATCAGCAAATTTTCGGTTCGAAACTGTACACTCATATTCTTGAATTGCCTGAACAGATTTGACAACCTTGCCATTAGGTAACGTTCCTTCGTCTAGGAAAAGACGATGTGTGTCCCTGCCAGGTTAAGGAAGAACGCCGTATGATCTTTCAGACGTTACCGAATTTCCTCTCATAAGATACGAATTTTCCGGGAAACCTATATATATTTTTCCTCCACTTTTTTAGAGAATTTTCTTCGCAAGCACATCTGAATCGACTGAAAATTTTGAGAGGAAATTTCCGTAACTTGCTTTAGAAAAAAATATTTTCTCAGAGGAAATACGACAACGTTTGGATACGGTGGTTTTCCTTGGCACGACAGATTTGTCGCGAGGTAATGGTAAGATCAGACATGTTGTCGAATGCTTGAGCAATTATTCATCACATTTTGAAGATATAAAAAGTTTTTCATGATTTAAAAAAGATTTCTGAACTGACCATCAGTACTTAAAGGAGGCAATTTATCTAGGAGCCATTTTTTATGAATTGGACTTTAACATTTTCTAAATCACTTTTTACCCTTCAAATCAAACTTCTTTCCGTTTTTTTCCAAATATCATGCAATGTGTCGCAAGAGATTATCAATCGCTGGCAGATTGCGATCCATTTATATTTCCGTTAAATAGGAAAATGCAAAAATTGAGAAGCAGAGAAACAAGACAGAAAATGCCGATTATTATACTTGAAATTTAAACAGTCGTTTTTTTCCTCTTAAATGCATGGTAAAAACCAGGAAACTCACAAGTATGTTTACTAAAATCAGGCATCTTAGTTGAGTTTGCTTTGGGTGGGCAACTAAACTAACAATCTGGCAAAGTGGAGAGTATCATAGGATTTGAAGGCGCCGTAAGGCGATAAACGTGCTTCTAAATTTCTTTTCCGGTGGAACTTTTACGGGGTCAATGTGGCTCATCATTGCAATTTGACAAAGTGGACATATTTATGCTAGAAGAAACTTTTTTACACGCAAGCCCTATGCACATAGTTCCTTCCAGCATAAATAGGTCCAATTACACGCATGTCCCTTAAAATTTGCCGGCGATTTCTGACTACCCGCAACACATGCAACAGATAGAGTTAAATGGATAGACTGCCTTAACAGGGTGTCTAGCACTTTTTAAATTTGAAAAATCCTGATATTTTTCTGATTTTTCCTGATATTGTGTTAAAAATTCCTGAATTTTTCATTTTGAAAATTCCTGATATTAATTTTCCTGATTTTTCTCGACTCCTGGCACGGTAGGCAAAAAGCAGTAAGACATTCTCCGCTGAGGAGATTTGCGTAAGAAAAATTCCTGATATAATGTCCGATTTATCCGAGTTTCCTGATTTTTTCCTGATCGGCCGAAATTCCTGATATTTTCCGATTTTTCCTGATGCTGGACACCCTGTGCAAGTAAATTCACACAAAAGCACGTTACACGCATAAAAATATTCCAAAATCTGGATTCCGACATTTAAACACACTTTGGTTTTATCAGCGATAGAGGTAAAGCAAACAGTGAAATCGCAGGATCAAAGATCAACGAATGCGGAGTTAAACGTAGCGAGGCACCTCGCGCGGTGGATGACGTTAAACCGTATGCAGAAAGACGCGCATTTTGTGAAGATTCGCAACTTTGCATTGGAGCACAGCTTGTTTACTTTCTACATTTTTTCGCTGATGTATAAGCTGCACCTGTCAAAGCGTGATTCTGTCACACCAAGCTGACCTATTTTACGGAGACTTCGATCAACTCCGCAGGGTTGCACCGATATGTTCATCGCGCGGAGACAGGGTAAAATCTGGGAGAAAAAAACCCCATTATCTCTGAGCTTCTCCTTGAATGAATAAGTCTTCTTCGTGAATGAATTTACTAAGTCGCGGTGCGCGGCGCTTCCGATAAAAAGATGTATAGTCGCTGTTGCCGAGTGTTGGAAAATTTCCTGCACTGGAAAAAAGCACATTAGATCTAGAGTCCAGACACTTAAAAGATCGACAAGAAAAAGTACTCTTGATTCAATCAGAATCTAGCTTGAATCAAGAACCAAGCCTCTTAATTTAAGTGGATTTCGTTTTGATTCAAGCGAAAATCCGATTGAATCAAGAGTATTTTTTCTTTTCAATGTTTTCAAGAGTCTGGACTCTAGATCCAATGTGTTTTTTTTTCCAGTATGCTTTTTCTATGCCTTGTTGAGAATGAATCTCCATCCAACACGCACTGAAAAAAAAAACTCCGGCCGTGAGAGCCGTACCTACGGGCTATATAGACATACCGTCCACGTTCCGGGCTTAGTGGCCGAAAGTTCCGGGCGCAGCACCGGAGGCAATCGAAGCTACGGTTCCAGTACCCAGAATGGACGGTATTTCTTTAAAGCCCGTAACTTTTTTTTCAGTTCAACGATGATATTTCACAACACAATTGCTCCAACGTACCAATTACTGGTAAAAAAAAACCTCTTGGACCAATGCCGCAGTGCATTATTGACTTAAGAGTGCAGTTTCTTGTCGCCGGATTTAAGAGTCTTGAACTTTTGTTACAAGCGGATTTTGCATTGATTCAACGGATTTGCATTGAAACCAGAGTCCAGACTCTTAAATCCGGCGACAAGAAACTGCACTCTTGAACCAAGAGGTTTTTTTTACAAGTGATCGACGGTTTGTACCGGCGAGGTACAATGTACTTCGCTTTGACCCTTCACAAATTTTCTGTCATACTGTATATTTTTAATAGGAAACTATATTTAATATCAGCAATTAAAATCTTCGATGATTATTCCTCTCTGTGCGAAGGAAATTCCGTAAAAAACTTCAAACAATAAAGACGATTTGTTCACCTTTAGAAAAATGAAATGGGAGCAGAGACTTTAAAACAAACTAACACGAGATATGTAGTCTGGGAGTTCCACCGTGGAAATGTTAAAACTAGACTTGTGGTTTTTAGTTATAAAGCTGTTGTGTTCCATTTGGCCTTTTTAGCTACAAATCAGAGAAATTGGACACAACACTGTGTAACCTATCATCATGTGTATTTTAACAAGAAGTCAAAATAACGCTGAGTCATTTTTATTATTATCTTGTGGTGGTATGTAAGAAGCATTCAGGAGACAGCGAATTTTACTGCTGAAACGTGCTGCTAGAGATTGTAGATCCTCATTGCAAAATGCAGTCCAATAATTTTCACTGGTTCTTAGACTTACAAAACGCATGAAACTAACGTGGAGGAAACCATTGTAAGCACCATCACGGCAGATGACGTCACACACGGTTTTTCTAAAAGGCGATATCTCCTTTGAGACTGGACGTGAAAACTTATTAATCGGACATATCTTACGGTTTGTTTGCTAAATCTATAATTTTAATAATCGATACACGATTCTGTGAATAGCACACCTCTCCTATTCAACCGGAGTGCCGCAATTCGCTTGTTATTGATAAGAATAGAATAAATGAAAAGTCTTGTCTTTGCACGCATGTTAATTTTTATTAAGATTGGTGTTTGCACATTTCGGACTACGAGTCCATCTTTAGTGCTGTTATCACAATCTCCCTACGAAAAAACGTAACATGCGTGTAAAAGCCAGCGCTCCCATTCCCCGGAACTAGTTCCGAATTCCGGAACTTTTGAGATTTTCCTTGATTTTTCCCCATACTTTTAAAATTCCCGAATTGTTCCGGATTTTTCGCATTTTCCGGAACTTTCTCGGAACATTTGAAAAATCTATAAGGATCCCCGAATTTCTGACGGTCATAGTGTGGGCGAGATTGGAACAAAAAAGTTCCGAATTTTTTGAATTCCGAACTTTGACGGTCATGGAAAGGGACCACTGGTAAAGGCAAGACTTTGGTATTACGCCTGCCATATTCCATATACTTTTTTCACTGGCGCCGTGCCCTCGGTTAGGGTCACACCCTGACCTAGAGCAACTTTAATTACGGCATTAGAAGCAACGTAAAGTAAACAAATATGCCCTAAAAAGCGGCAACATTGTAGACGATGCACGGAGATGCGTCGGCGACCCCTTTCCGGGTGGCGCGACTGCGGCGGCGATGCAGAGCAGCAGTGTGGCGCTACGCTATCACCGTAAACATCCGGACCGCCGCCGCGGTTGCCAAATCGTCGCCGGCTCCTGCCAATTTAACGGGAAAATCCCTCAACTTTACCGACCAAGTGACGCCCCCGATTACGGACGCGAGCGTAATAAACTGCACTGAGCAAATAATTCCGTCGCTTGCTTTTTCTGCGCGCGCCTCGCAACGCCAAAATGAAGCTGATCGCGCTGAAAATAGAGTTTGAAGATGTGACCACTGACGCTTTTTTGCCGTGTTTACCAAAGCGAGCCGGTGGTGGCATAGTCAACGGGGTGTCCAGGGGATCTGAACCTCCCCCCCCTCCCTCGTCTCGTTTTCTGTCGAGCGAGTATCCCTAGAAATCTGTCCCTCATGGAAAACCTTGCGGCTTCTATAAAATCTTAAGAAATTCCGAAGTAGGGTATTTTTCTGTCGCTTGAGGCATATTTTCCTAGACCTAACTCCTAGACCCTTGTGGGTTCCAGACCCCAGAGGGCTGATTATTGTTATTGATATTGATAGGCAAAGAAGGAATAGGGAGTATGGAGCGATCCTCTCGGTTGTGATGGGTGGTTATCATAGACTGAAGGAGAAAATGGTGGACGAATTATAGAGTCTGTCGTGAGTTGCTCTTAGGTATATTCTCCTTTATCCATTGTAACCACTCGCTTCCTCCTATAGGTTCCCTCCACATCCATGTTCGTCAACTTTGTCCATTGTAACCAATAGATTCCACCGACAGGATCCCTCTATGTCCCTTTGCCAAGGAGCTTTGTCTGTCAATTTAAATATTCGGCCCGTAGATTCGCGATTCCACTTTAGTAAGGGTCGCGATAGTAAATTGATCCCTCTTCGTGGAGCAAACTTAAGATCTTCTTCCTAAAAAGGGCCAAAAAAGTCTCGGCCTCGGTAAATTACCCGAGAACAATTTTTTTTTCAGGTAACTACTAAGTGAGTTTGAGAGAAATTCTCTTCATGATTAATCAATTCAATTTAAATCCCATGCAGTAAAATCCCTTTTCCAGTAGAAAATTTCGTCTTTAGCCCGTTTTCGAAAAGTTGAATTGTGAATAAAAAGTTAAAAGTGCAAATGTAAATCGTAAACATTATAACTTACGTACTGGGCCTTCAGACAAACATCCAGCCATGAAGATATCACACAAAGTTCAACATACCTGGAACAGCAAAAGGGGAAACAGTGTCAGTTTCATTCAGAAAGAAGATATTCAGGAATTTCAGATGCTTGAATAATGAACACACTTTACCAGAATTAACTTAACTGCAATGCAAGTTGTCCAATTTCCTCTCTTGTTTTATTTTTTTAGAGATAATAATACTCAAAATTGGGCCTATAAACATTGTGTGAATTTCTCCTGGATCATATGTAGAGAGTATACTCACAAACTTTCGAGTTGCGGTGTTGCATAGTTTTCTGTTCAAAAAATAAAATATGAGATGAGATGAGGCAACGTCAGATACAGTTAAACTGATCCTGAAATCATTTACAACAAAAAGATTTTTAGCTGAGAGTGGCAACAATCTCTCCGGAAAGTTCTTCATCAAACAAATTTTTCGTTTCGACAATATTGTTCCGCACTGATCCCACAATTTCAGTTCTTAAATCCTGCTTATACTTTGTTGACATTGTATTTACATGCTCGTTGCTAAACTAACACTTTTGTTTACAGCAACCGATGTCGTGTATACCTAGACTCCCACGTTTACGACAGCTTCTTATCTTCAGAAAAAAATCAAGCGAATGCCGCTGAAAAACCAACGGCTCTAAATTTTTTATTGGTCTTTTCCGACGCTATGCTTTGAAAGTAAACTTGCTTAAGATTATGATTCGTACTGTGTTTGGACTAAGCACTATCTTCTTCTGCTTGCATAAAGCTTCGCAATAACAGCGAATAGGAAGGCCGAAATGCTTTGTAAGCTCTTGTGGGCTTAAACCGGGTTATTCATCGTATTTGCATATAGGTCAACTGTCCCCAAGTCAAAACGGGAAATGCGCAATTTCATAAAAGTTACACATATTCATACACGGATTCCGACGGGCCCAAACACAGGAAGCTGCAGATGCAGAGTAGCTTTGCAATTTTAATGTAATTTTTTCAACCTCATTCTTTTTTTCTGCTTTAAGTGTGTGCGCTTGGGGCTGGCTTTCTACTCTCTCAGAAAGTTTTCGTGCATAATAACGCTGCCATCCGAGAACCCCTTACATATCCTTAGATACATTGGACGCATTAACCAAATCAGATAACTACATTTGACGTTGCATGAATTTCTCCGATCTTTTATTTTTTAAGCAGAAAAGCGAGCACTCTATTTGAAATTATATGACAAAATCTATACACATGGACAAACACAGAAAAAAAACACAGAGATCTAGGTCCAGACTCTTGAAAACATTGACAAAAAAAAGTACTCTTGATTCGATCGGATTTTAGCTTGAATCAAAAGGAAAATCCGCTTAAATTAAGATGCTTGGTTCTTGATTTAAGCTATAATCTGATTGAATCAAGAGTACTTTTTCTTGTCGATGTTTTTAAGAGTCTGGACTCTAGATCCAATGTGTTTGTTTTCCAGTGCCACAGAGTTCAAACATGTAAACTAATTTCATTCGGGAAAATCTGATGTAAAATACGAAAGATCAACATACATGCAAAATGTTATATTTTCCAAAAACCTTTCTCTGAATTAATTATTAATTTAATATGCTTTTTGTCTGAGTCACTGCCAATACTTTAGAATGCTTATAACATATTGTCTGGCGGCCCGTTGCGCGCTTTCTCAGCTGGCATCTCCAATTCTCATCGCAATCCCTGAGTTTTACACAGCTTTTACTCTCAGGAAACCGCCCGAAAAAACACCAATGCTGCGCCGTGTTTAGGAAAAACGCCATGTCAACACTCAAAAGGCCGCTTCCTTTGCAAGAGTACAAATTATTTGGGGGTCATGAGAATATTTTTCTTCAAATTTTTCAGTGCACATTTCGACCGCGTTAAACAGAAAGGAACCAAGCCACATCAGCTGTTGCCAAATTTAGCAGGGAAATTTTATTTTTTACGAAAGAACGTTTGTGCGGATTCCTATGAAGATTTTAAGGAATTTGCTTTGTATAGAGAAAATTCACTGAAATTTGCACACAAATCCACACGACCGTTTTCATGTAAAAAATTAAATTGCACGATTAAATTTGGCAATAGCTGATGTGGCTTGGTTCGTTTCTGTTTAACGCGGTCCATTTATCATACGCAATTTAATATAAAATATCTGCAAATTGCAAGGAAAAATATGCATGATTTTCTTCCAAAATACATGTTTACCAGGGGAAATTTTGCAACGTTTAAATTTTCATACGCCACACAGTGGATCGAGTCAATTGGAGAGGTCAGCATTAGCATATGTTACTAAAACTGCAAATTTTGGTGTTCATATTGTCACATTTTGAATTTTACGGGGTGTTTCTTGAAGAAAATTTTACGGGGAAACCAACGGAACCACTTTCAGAATCTCAAAGCTTGGTATAAACGGAGTTTATCAGCGTTTAAAGTTTCCAGATTTTGTCCGACCTTTCCTACCAATTCGATCCACCGTGCGCCGGCCGTTTATCCTTGGCATGGCAGAATACGCAAATGGCTCCGTTTCCACCTCTCATTATTAGCGTGTGAACTTGGCTTGACATTTTTTTGAAAAAAGAGCTCGGTAATGGAGCTGTAAAGATCTTCGCGTGAGGGTGCACGGAACCCCCCCCCCCCCCCCCCACCACCCCCCACTGGTCACGGAATTCGCGATAGTCTGCGTCCATGAGAGTCGGCAAAGATGTTACGAGCGTTGACATCCCAACGATTTTCGCGGAATCCCAAAATCGAACGAGGAAAACATTCCGTAGCCCCCCGAACCCTCCGCCTCTTTCCATCCCCCCCATCCCGTACCCCTTGTTACGCATACCGGCCACCGTCCGGCGCGTCACCGTGTCGCGAGGAGCAGGACCCCCCCCCCCTCCCCTCCCCCGCCGACGCACAATGAAGCGAGTCGATGGGAAAGGTTCCTTTACATATGGACCCTTCAAAGGCTTGTATATCTTCGCTGATACGAAACGTAGAGGTTTACAATAGGTTCTATTGGTTTTCTCGTAAAATTTCCTGTGAGCGACATTCTTTAAGATTTATAATGTGATGAAATAAACGTAAAAATTTTCAGTTTTCGTAAAACATTTCATGTCTACTTTTTCCCATCATCGGCATACTGTGCGCTGGGTCGCCACCTAGGGAGGGGGGGAGGCACTCCTAACCTACGCCAATTTTCACACATTTCCACCGCCAACTCCGCCGCCACGAGGTCGCAGTGTCACCGCGAATTCTCTCCCGCAAATCTCGCCTCTTATTTCCATAGCTGAAATACAGACGTGTTATTAATTTGACTCTCTGACAAAAACAACCTACTGACACCTCAATGTGTCAGAATTTCGTACTTCATTTTTCTTAATCCATCGAGGAGAAATGCCTAATCTCAGCTTCTGTGTGAGAAAAGACTTTCACACGCGTTGTGTTGGAAATTGTCACATTTCTTCCTCTTCTTACAGCCCGATACAGATCTTTAACAGGGTCTGCGAAAAGTGACCTTATTTTCAGAAAATCTAAACATGAGTATTTGGTACCCCTACGCAGAGGAAGAAAATCTGGACATTTCGACATAATTTTCACCCTAAAAGCCCAAAAATTGAGGGAGGCATGACGCCTTTAAAATTCCAATACCAAAATTCTAAAGTTTTAGGTTAGGTTGTGACCAGGTGTACTAGAAGAAATGATTAGCCATAGAGGGGAGCAACGGAGCCATTATCTGCCGTGCTAAGTAAACACGTCGTATGAACCATTAGGCGTTGCCAAATTATTTCAACAAATTTTTGGGAACTTTCAGGAAAATTTAATAATATTTCGCTCCCGCTTTATCAGAAAATTTCGTTCGTATTTGATCTAAGTTTCTGAAAATCTCAAGGGAAAATGTTCATAATTTTTTCGATAATAAATATTTTTGAGAGGAAATTTGGCAACATTTGAAAGCTCATATGGCGTTTTTCCTTAGCACTGTAGCAAACAGCTTGGAGTAAAGATTTTACTTACTTCCGTGACTTCCTTGATACATTTTTTAAAACGAATTTAAACGCACGATAGCGCAACCATGGTCGGTACATCGCGGAGGTGCGCGGTTTTGTGAGCGCTCGGCCCGAGTATCGGCGACATTTGGGCGAAATTTTTGAAAGTCTAGTTGAAATCTCGGCGATGATTTAGTGTCATAAACTTGCCGAAGCGTTAAATTATGACGCATAACCTTCAGATTACGAAATGCTTGGGACGGCGTAAATCATAATTAAACTACTGCATAATGAAGTTTTTATTCGCGGTGGCGACTTCAAAGGGCGCGCAGAATGATGGAGTTACTTATAATGGGCAAACTCTCGCCATTTAACGCGGCCATTAAACTCAACCTTCTTCTTCCCGCGAATAACCATCGACCAGATTTTCACCACTTCTCCTCCTTTTCAGCCCATCTTCATTTACCGTCTTTTTTCCTCGCTACAATATCTCATCTCACGCTTCTGGCTCTCTCATTGGAATGGTTCCTTTACTTGAAAATAACTTCTCCGCACACTAAGTCTGATTTTAATCCATTATCCAAAGAACCAACTAATGTGACCGGATATCTGAAAAGGGACCTTGCTCTCCGGAGAAAAATTTTCCGTATCGTAACTTCTCGCTAATGCATAATTGAGGAATTTCTCGATAAAAGGGCGTAAGAGTTTCCAATGCTGCTTCAATTGTGCAACGCAGTTCTTCAGTTGTAAGTAACTTATGCGACAGTTCTGCTATACGAATTCTCCCTTAAATTTGCTCTAAGCTTTTCCTCACAATTCTAAGAAAGTAAGTCGGCTGTGAATTAATTTCATCGGCCACAAGCGTTATAAAAAATTGCACAAGCGTAGCAGCATTGCAAGCCTCATACGCCCTTTTAACGAAAAAGTCCTCAATTGAAGAAAATTTGGACATTTAGACGCAGATTTCATCCTAAAATCTTAAAAATTGAGGGAGCTATTGGTCATAAGTTCTGAGACAAAAGTTCTCAGGTTGGAGAAAAACGCGATTTAAGTGTTGAGAAAAAGTAATGAATAATTTTCAGCCAAAAGGTCCATATCTTTTTATGGTCACAATTGCTAAATTTTTACACGCAATGCAACACGAATAAAAGAGACGAAACGTGTGACTAGTCAATATTATACTTTATAATATACAATAGTCATACTTTAGAAATATTCTAAAAAATCTTTAAAAGCTCGTCGCTGGTAAAAATCGCAAATCGGAAGGTGAAGCGATTTGAGCTATTCACTTGAAGGTACTTCCAGAGTCATTTCTGAGTGTTCTTTGGTCAAATTGTAAAAATATGTTGCACACCGTAAGCGTGATGCACATGTGATGTTAAGAAATTCTCAAGAAATGTCCTAAAATCCAGGATTCATCCACTTTTGAATTGAATCAGTGAGTACGAAAACACACCAACTCGAAAAAATGAAAATAATCAAGACACACAACAAAACTATACAATAAAGTGAAGAAGTTAGTGTACGAAAATATCTTTGGTGCTCAAAGACAAGTACTTCGGTACACTTTAAAGGTCCGAGTTGGGATCAGATGCGCAAACTTTAACGACCTTCATGAGAATTGACTTTCTTAAATTGAAATTGAGCATTGTCGAGTTACCGAATTGGTGTGTTTTCGTTTTCACTGATTCAATTGTTCTCCAAAGGACTGAAGGACAACATTAATAAATTTTTATGGAATACAACACGCCACACGATAAAATGGAAAGTTAACTTGAAAATAAAAGACTAGAAAGTTATTAATTCTACCTTCTACCGAAAATAAAACATCAAAAGTAAATGACATAAATTATGAGATTATTTACATTTCATAGTTAGCCTCAATTTCTTTTTTGAGACAACGCTGCGAGACATTCGAGAATATGTTCATAACTACTCTCATTCTTCATTAAGGAGGCTTTCAAAATACCTGAGAGACCCCCGAGTTAAAAATGCTCGTTTCTACGAGACTAATCCTTTTCAATCGAACCGAAATCGTTACAGCTGAAAAATCAAGTCCGAGCTACGCAGAGTGACATTAAGCTTTTTGATTCATGTGTCTCCTTCAAATTAAGATGATTTGCCGAAGGTGAAAAATCGTACTGAAATTCCGAAAGATCGGATTCGAGGTGAATCTTTACTTTCAGATTAATTAATTGTTGAAACACGCAAGTGCTGGAACATATCTAATCGCGCTATTTTGCGGCTCTTGTGAAAAATGAGGTTTCTGCTGAAAATTAAGACGAACTTATTAAATGACGGCTCTAAATGGCACCGGTTTCGACTGTTCTTTCGAGGAACTTGGCCTACAACCGGTGCCGAAAAAATAACTGCCAAATTAATCGTCTCGAAGAATGTGACAATTAGTTTGACATTTTAATTACCTGGAATATGTGACCAATCTCTTTTTTTTGTTGTTTTCTGGGTTTTTTTGTGAGTTGAACGCCATGTAATCGCTGGAGTTGACCCCAGAAAGTAAATTTCTTCAAATTTTAACAGTTAGTTTTAGGTTTTTACTTTCTTTCTCTTGCGGCATGTGCGTTCTTCTTTTCTGCTACCTTACCATGAATCTTGGTTGAAAGAACTATAGCCCTAGCTCTGTGAATTGATTATTGAAATTGATAGACAAAGCGAAAGACAAAGACGACAAAGGCAAAAAGAAGATATTCTATGGGTGGAAGCATGTGGTTTGTCCAATGAAAAAAGGCGGGTATTAATCGACTAACTAACGGCAACCACAAGAAACTTCAGTTGGTCCGTGATTTTCTCCCTTCGTCTCTAAGAACCAACCGTTTTAACTGATAGGATTGCTCAATTTTCACTTTGTCTACTTTTCTCGAACACTTTGTCTATCAATTTCTAATATCAGCCGTTGGTCAAACTTTCATTAAGTTAAACCACCCACGCACGAAGCGCATACATGGAGAATTGGAGAAGAGATTGCGGCCAGATTTTGTTTACACTTCCAAAACGAAAGAGGAACGATGATTTCTATCATTTTGCACGGCTATTCGACTTAGATCATTAAGTCAAAACAAGAGCAGCATGCGTTTTATCCATCAAGCTGGGTCCATTTGTGGGGCGGTAATTTAAAAGCGGTCTGGTTAACCCGCATCCGCGCTGATTTTGAATGGGGTGAAAACTGCCCGGCGGTGGTGCTGTGTTGGATTTCGCGAAATTTTACATGCGTGTAAACTTCCGCACTTTAAGCTATTTCCATTCTCAAGAGCAATATTGCCTAGCTACGAAAAACACCGTATGGACATTCAAGTGATGTCAAATCTCTACCAAGAAGATACGAATTTTCTGGAAATGTTTTAAATTTGTCTCTTGGTATTATTGGGGGGAATTTCATTCCAATTTTCATCCAAAATTTCTTCAAATTTTAGTGCGCAACACCGCATGACTACGTGCGGGGAAATATCTTGAAATAAAATACGGAATCTGGAAAATTGTTCTAAATTTGAATCTTAGCGGTTTTAAGGTAATGTCGTTCGTACTTAAACCATAAATGCCTGAAAATTTTAGGAAAAAACCGAGTAGGAAAACTTAAACGTTGCCAAATAACTTTCAATAAAATAAAAATTTCTTGAAACCAGTTCAAATAAAAATTTGCATTTTTAGGGAATTTCACTCGCAATTTCATCCACAATGCCTAAAAACTTTTTTGAGAGAAAAAATCCTAAGTATACAAACATCGCCAAATATGTTTCAATGAAACATGAATTGTCCGGCGAAGAGTTATTTTCTTTTTGTATTTTTAGGGATTATTACTCGCACTTTAATCTAGAATGCACGAAGGTTTGAGATAAATTTTCCTCTCCACATTTTTCAGGAAATGTATGTAAACTTTAATCTAAAATTTCTGCAAAGATCAGGATAAATTAATTGAATCAGTGAGAACGAAAACACACCAACTCGAAAAAATGAAAATAATCAAGACACATACAAAACTGCACAGTGGATGAAGAAGTTAGTCTAAGAAGACGATTTTTGGTTTCGAAGGACAAGTACTAAAGGACTCTTGAAAGGTCCAACCTGGAACAGGTGCGCTAACTTCAATTACTTTTGTGAAAATTGACTGTCTTTGATGAAAATTAAGCATTTTCGAGTTACAGAGTTGGTGTATTTTCGTTTTCACTGATTCGATTATCATCTGGCTCAAAATTAAAATGATTATCGAAGAAAATTTGGCAATATTCGAATGTTAATACGACGTTCTTCCTTAACACAGCAAATCGACCCAAAAACATCCGGCGCTCATGACGTGGATCGGCCAATTTGACGAATTCTTTGATCTCCGATAAATCGCCGCGATGAAAACACGCGAAATTTAAAAAAAAAAAAAAAAAAAAAAAAAAAAAAAAGCGCCAACAGCCGCGAAACTTACCGCGGGCGCATTCTCACTTCCCTCGCTTCCTTAAGCGCCTGTTTTACAAGCGTTACAAGCGTTAGCTGCGGCTTAATTGGCTGACAACGCGTGTTCGGGAGTTTAAGTGCATTTGAAAACGAGAGCCGGGCACCGGCGGACATAAAACATTTCTCCCGAAAACCCCATGATTATCGGGGCCTGTTCCTCCGTAGATCAAATCGCCCGGTAAAAATACCGCCCTCCCACGCAGGGTTGAAGTGGGGATGGGTGAGGGTAACATCCGTGACTTGGGAACTTTGGTTTGAAGTCACGCAAGGACCGAAAACTCTACTCTTTTTACTTGGTGTGGGAATAATCGGGTTTGCGCTCTGCTTTTGTAACAAAAGATAGCCTTCTGGTTATGTCGTATTGATGGACCGTTTGACAGGGTGCGAATTTGAAACATTCAGAAAATGTTTTCTCATCAAAATCACTTGGACCACGATTTATAATACGAAAGTTATTGAAAGTAACTCCTAACTAAGATAGGAACGTTTTTCAACGCATGTGTTCAAGCTTTTCGCTTGTAGAAAAGCAATAATATTCCTATAAATACCTTCTTGGAAACTCTTATCGTAAATATAGCCCATCCAAGGTCTTACGTTTCGATAGTGGCTCTTCGCCGAGATAGTAACGTTTTTCCATGCATATATTCAAGCTCATAGAAAAACAAGGATCCACCTATAATTATCATATTGAAAAGTATTAGCTCAAATATCGACCATTCTACGCGCGCCTTCAATTTAAGCGAATAGGCAATAAACCTCCCGGGCAGCTTGAATAATTAATTGTCGGAAGAATATACGTTATTTAGTTTCATGCTGCGATTGAACCAAACCAACACAGATGGTTCGTGACTCTTACACGAATAAAAAAAAAAACTTCGTACGTGGGACCCGAAGTTGAGATCACATGGATCCTTGAATTTCTCGAATCTCACACCCGAAAACTTGAGATCCAATTACCGAAGTTCGGGTCGAACATCTATACCGCAGTTCTTCTGATGTGTGACCCGAACCCTTCGGGATACACCGTTGTACTTCACATACTTGACCAATTGTGCACCAATGGAGATGTTGCATGTGTGAAGAATTTGCGATTTGACTATTGATTCCGATGTTAAAAGTTCGCGAGAAACACGATGGTGCCACTGGTTTTCTCTGAAATCAACTCCCAAGCTCAAAAAAAGTTCTCAAGTTGAGGCCAAAATGGAGGGGATATCCCACGCTAGCCTGAGACTCCACGTCTACATCAAGACAACTCTCCATGCAAAGATAGAGAGCAAATACATTAGCAGTGATGCCGTGTTTTCAGTTTTAGAGTTCCCAAATAAAGTGGCAGCCCTGTCAATGTATTTGCTCCCTATCTTTGCATGGAGAGATTGTCTTGAAGTAGAGGTGGACTCTCAGGATAGCGTGGGATATCCCCTCCATTTTCGCCTCAACTCGAGAGCTTTTTTTGAGCTTGGGAGTTAATTTCATAGAAAACCAGTGGCACCATCGTGTTTCTTGCGAACTTTTACCTAAGAAACAATAGTCAAATCGCAAATTCCTCACATATGCAACATCACCATTGTTGGAATTGCCTACCAATTCCACCAATCAGCGCACAGGCCGGACGCCCGGACGGTAGTTCGGTTTACCCCGTGAGTACGGCTTTCACGGCCGGAGTTTTTTGTATCAGTTTACAAAGGCACATTTAATTACAAACACTTGCCTTCCTGTCTGGACACGCTTGTCGAGCGCTGATTCCGGTTGATCAAAGAGGCGGCAATTGGCAATCACACAAGCGGAGAGGGAAACCTGTGGCGCTAAAAAATAAAACGTTCCCGGCCGGCCCCGATCCCGGTCCGGGCGCTCGCTTTATTTATGTTTAAAGCGGCGCGTAAACTTCATTATTCTGCGCGGAAGCAAGTCCATAAAACCTGAAATGCGAGGAAATATGACGACAATAAAACAAAACTTCCGCGAGCATATTGTCTCATCGCACGAGTCTAAATTTCGCTTCGACGAGCTCCCGGACCGGGGGAGCGCTCCAGCCGTCGTCGCTGCGATGGCCGAAACCGAGTTTTATTTTAATCAAAAACAAAGCCGGAAAATAACCGGGACAATGCTCGGTTTTTTATGGTGATTTTTGATGATTGCTCGGGGTTCCATGTTCAAGAGGTGGAGGCGTGGTTTCATTTGTCATCTTCTGACGGAGATTTTTTCAACTGTGTCGCTGGATTTTATTTCTGAGCGACAGACAGTGGATCGAGTCAATCAGAAAGGTCGGACATTCAATTTTTGACTAAAACTCCAAATGTTGATGTTTATTTCGTTACATTTTACATTTTGAAGGATGCTCCTAGAAGAAAATTTCACGAGGAAACCAGTGGAACCAATTTCAAAACCGCAAAGTTTTATATACACGGAGTTATACACGGAGAAAAAAACTTCGTGCATGGGACCCAAAGTTAAGGTCGTATGGATCTCTGAAGTTTTCGGATTGAGCATCTGAACACTTTAGGTCCAGCTGCTGAGGTTTAGATCACACATCTGAAACTCCAGTTCTTACATCTGAAGTACTTCGGTTTTCACATCCGAAAAGCTTCGGTTCTCACATCTGAAGTACTTCAGATGTAAGGACTGAAGTTTCAGATGTATGATCCAAATCTCGACAGCTAGACCTGAAGTGTTCAGATGCTCAATCCAAAAACTTTCAGAGATCCATATGACCTAAACTTCGGGTCCCACGCACGAGGTTTTTTTCTCCGTGTAAGCTTTAAAAGTTTCCAACTTTTGTCCGACCTCCCCCATCGACTAGATCTCTGTGCGACTGTTCGTATTGCAGGAACATCGGGGCAGTTCTTCTGGGCTGATATCCGAGGGTGGCGTAGGAAAGCAAATTTTCACTTGGCCTCCTTCATCAAACGAGACGAATTTTGCGGAAGAACGCCGTGCATTTTTATCTCATCTTCAAAATTTAATTTCATAAAATATTTAGGAAAAAACGGCTCACAATTCGTCGTTTCCCGGACGAAGGACTAACTACTACTACGTAACTACATTCCAAGGTTGCAAAATTGACTCAAACAATTCAATATTTTGCAAGAATATAACTGCACAACTTCTCAGTGGCGTGGCGTGAATTGCGATACATCGATTGGTATGCCATTTAAACCTACGGTAAAGAATCGATTATTAAGGTGTTCGCTGCGAACACCCTGTTTATCGATCCTTTTCTATAGGTTTAAATGCCATAACAATCGATATATCACAAAGCACGCCACGCTACTGCAACTTCTGTCTAAAATGTTTCTGATTTTGGCATGAGATCAGAAGAAACCTCAGTGAAAAGCTCAGTTATAAATTCCCAAAATGTGCCTAGTAAAAATTGAATTTTCGAGAGGAAATATGGCAACACTGGAGTGTAGTTACGTTCTCTCGTGAGGGGAACGACGAATTTCTTCTTGCGCGGCAGTTAAACTGTAAACAATACCGACCTATTTGGAGCTTTCATATACTGCAGTTCGCCTTCAATTAAGCTGAATAGGCAACATACCAACTGGGGAGCTTGAATAGTTATCTGCTCGAAAAACGTACGTTAATCTCGCGGCATGCAGACAGTACGTCTACAGAAAAAAAGAGCTACAAAAAAAGGGCTACCTTTTTTAGTCTACGGTCAAGACGCTCTATGACTAATGACGCTCTACCCGATGGATGGACTAGCAAGTGACTTGCAGCATCTCTTGAAAATATAGCTCAGGATTCATACTTATCTTAAAATTTGTCGAAAAACAGCGTTCTTGAGTGTAAAAAACAAAGAATTTTAGAAAGCCACACTGAGAAAAAAATTATTAGCTTTTGGCTCAAGTATAAATCGACGATTTTAGGATTTGTCACCAACAGCTTTTTTATAACCTTGATTCAAGCTGAAATTCTGGGAGAAGGGGGGCAAGAAGAATGCCTCGGTTAAGCTAAAAATTAGCTTAAATAAAGCAGTGTAATTGACGATTTAAAAAAAAAAAAAAAACATTTCTTGGCCGCAAATTTAATATTTTTTTGTCGATGCAAGATTCAAATGCTGCTCTATCACGTAGTTTAATGACTTAGTGGCTATTCATAGAGAGCTCATGGTATAAATTTCATTTATGCTCTCTATTGCGACAGAAATATACCCGGAGAAAAAAAAATACCGAGGGGAAATAATATACGAATGGACAATATTTTGGGCACCGAAATTTCATTTTCTTGATTTGTGGCTCCTTGAGTTACAGACGAGAAAAAGCAAAATCGGAAAAGGATTGAGATTCATTAGAAATTGCAAGCACTAATGTTTTCCCGAGTACAGTTAACTTCGCAGTGCCATCCTTTACACAATTTATTACGTCACGAACCATTACGTATCGCGCTGAATCGATCACAAGTTTCCGCAACTGAAACCATCAAAGCACTTAAACGCTTATCCATTGATTTTGGGAAAAGCATGGGCTTGCTTGAGATATTTAGGACGCTGCCATATTTTTGGATACAGATCTTTTGACTCACTATTCCGAAAAAGCGAATTTCAATTAAACTGTCTTCCTTTTTTTGCCGCACCTAAATGGTACATGTTCGCATTGTTCGTCTTCTCAGAGCGCTAGAAGGGACTAATTCCAACAAAATTCAGTGGCGTGGCGTGAATTGCGATATATCGATTGTTATATATACCATTTAAAACTATGGAATAGGATCGATAAACAGGGTGTTCGCAGCGGACACCTTAATAATCGATTCTTTACCATAGGTTTACATGGCATAACAATCGATACATCACAATTCACGTCACGGCACTGACAGAATTCGACCCTTTTTCTTTTCAGTCCCACTAATCTGCCGTGCTAAGGAAAAACGCCGTATAAGTCTTCAGACGTCGCCAAATTTTATTTGACAAATCACGAATTTTCGGGGAAAGTTTTACGAATTTTCCCTTCAAATTTTAGAAAATTTCGTTCCTTATTTTATCTTAAATATTCGAAAATAAAGGAAGAATATACATAACTTTTTCTAAAATAAACATTTTCTGAGAGGAAATTTGGCGACATTCGAATGCTCATAGGGCGTTTTTCCTTAGCACGGCAGTAATGGCCGATGTCCAAAATTATTGGATTTCGTTCTTTGACACCCTTCATGCGATGCTGTAAGTTAGGACAGGAAACACGGGTTGTGGATTCAACTCGGGGACACACCGAAAACAGGATCGAGAGAAGTGTCTTGGTGGAATGCGCTACCAGATGAAGAGAGATCGCTTTTATTGTTCTTCGGGGTAGTTTTATGACCTGTGTAATTTTATTTTCCTCGGATTTTCCACGGCCCTTGGCCCTGCAATTATCTTGAGCAACGAAGCTCGGGGTTGTGACGGCAGACATGGAATTCCTGAATTGAGTGCAAGGACAACCCCCGAAAGTTGGGGTGGTATTCGTCGGGAAGGGACCAACTTTTTCCGCTTCTTCCAAGAAAAATTGAATACGGCGAATGTTGATTTTCATGCATTACAATTGGAAAAACGGGTACTTAAATAAGTAGTGAATGTTCAAACTCAGCCCTCAGAACTGAAAAGAGTCAACTGAACCAGTAACTTTCTGTAATAGAGATTTTTCCTCCGTGTATACTTACATCCCCTTACATTACTTTTGTTAGGGGGTGATTGAAGGAATTTGTCGTTTCTCGTACGACAGAACATAACTCCATTGCAAGGTTGCAAATCGACTCAAGCACTTTAATTTTGTTACATGAATGCACCTGCGTACTTCTCGTTGAAAATTTGTCTGATTTTTGTACCAGATCAGAAAAAAAACTCGGCTAAATTTTCAGGTAGAAAAAAACCGAGATTCTCCTGGTGAAAATTCAATCGCGGTGAGGAGAAATTTGGCAACATTGAGATGTGGTTACGTTCTTTCGTGAGAGAAAGGAGGAATTCAGGAAGCTTGACACCAGGGGCGAGACCATAAATTCTACGTGTTGTTGTGGCCTTGCAATGCGCTGCTCCCTCCCGGTTCATGGTCTCGCTGATAAAGAAATAAGAGTCGCAGGACCACCATCGCTCACCGAGTGATAACACTGTCACTGCTATCAAAACCCAAAGTCGATTGTGATATTTGCTCGCGTGAAAAAATACTGGTCGTCAAACGTTTACTGTAATTTCTTTAATACATCATCGTGTTCGCGTTGTTATTGGTAATTTCACTGCTCGTTTCAACTTGTATGTTTCTCACCGCCGCTTTGGCCCCATTCGAAAGAAATAAATGAGGAGTCTACAAATAACAATATTGATGCGAACAAAGACAATATATTTTAGAAACCCCGTATCATCCTCATGGTGAAAAAGTTACATTCGGGAGTTCATGCTCAGATTCGCCTAATGATGACACACGATGAAGTGTATGATGCGCCCTTACGCCAAAGAAGCAACGCTATAGCCACGGCAGCCGAATTCTGTGATGATGGAATAATGACGCAGGATGCAACTATTCGTGTCCAAGGGATGTCCGTGCTGCATACCCTAAGAATTGAAGGCGTTTCAGTCTAGTTTAATTTTCATTGGATATTTACTTGTAATTGGTGCAAGCTATTTTAATCCGCGGGATGGGCTTATTTAATTGGTTTCTATTTACAGCGCCTATGAATTCCGATTAAAATATGACAAACTGGAACTAATGCTCGATAAATGCAGAGATAATTTCTTCTGAAGACTCCGAACTTCTATCTTCTCTGTAATTTCAGTTTGAAAATTACTTTCGGAAGTCAGTGCTTAGATTCGCCTGACCGACTGATAACCAAGGAGATGAGCGATTGCAGCGATTGATTCAGCAATTCTCGACTAACCTACCAAAATTCGCCTACCAAAAAGCTCAACCCGATATTCATCGGTCATTAGCGAGTTTAATGCATGCTTGAACACTTGCTCATCAACCATCATCAGGTGAAAAACAGCGTTGACGGACGAATTTTACGGTTGCCTCGCCCAATTACATGGCTCACATTCTTAGTGCGGGATTTCTAAAACACACTATCTCTTGTTGCTATTTTCAAAAACACATATGTGGTATACTAGATTTCTAGAGACGTCGCGGCATATTCCTATATTGAATACAACGACTAAATGCAAATCTACTTGCTCGATGGTAGTCTTAGCTGCATGTCCAAAAATTGAAGGCGCGCGGTTCTGATTGCAGTGTTTGAACTCACAGAATAACGTCGAGAAAATGACAAAAAACGTTTGTCTTCTTAACTCACTGTCCGTGTTATTCTTGTGTTTTGGTTTAGAGTTGTATTAGCTTTCCATTTAAAAAAAAAAAAAAAAAAATTGGGCCAAAGCGTTGAGAATGCCATTAAATTAGCTAACTTATAACTCGAGCTAAGCTAAACCATTCTTGTAGGTTTTGAAGGAGCGCATATTGCATCTATGAAACTTGATTCGGAGAGAGTAAGGTATAAGGTACGCCAAGTAGATGCATAAATTACATTTTTGCATTTTAAATTGAAGATGGCCCTATGGGCTGAAATGCATTTGGGTAAATAAAAAATGTAATTTATGCATCTACTTGGCGTACCTTACTCTCTCCGAATCGAATTAAACTATTCTTCTCTCACAAAAAATAGAAAACTGATTTAACTTATTCAACGGTTATCATTCCTGTACGTGCAGAAATTAAGGGCGCGCTATTCTTATTAACGCATTTCAGCTCACAGAACAAGGATGGAAAAATGGCAAAAAATGTTCGCCCTTTTAAATCACTTTCCGTGTCATCTATGGTTCCGGTCTAGAATTTTACTGGCTTGCTAGTTTTTTAAAACATTGGGCAACGCTGTTAAGAATGGCAAGAAATCACTCAAGCTAAACTCCGACAAAGCCACTGCTATCCCTCCCACCCAGATTCGCGTTTCCCGAAATCTCCAGGTTCCAGCTGCGGTTAGCCGGGCTTCTTCCGCTTAATTTTGAAAAATGACCTGAACGTGCGAGTGTAGGTGCTGCACTGCAAAATTGCCAGATTAGATTACAAATTGTGGATTTATACAGGAGATTAAATGGAAAAAACGCTGACTTTTCGGTATAATCTGGCGACAAAAGGCTGCAAAGAGCACGGATTCTGTGTCGCCTTCACCTCCCACGGCAAATATAGATTGATTTAGTGGCGTTCTTCAGAAATTCGATACATCGAGGTTGGATGGTTCCGATCCGAACAAAGAGCATATCCATGAAAAGATTCATCCTTGGTTCTCAAGAACCAAGGATGAATAACCTTCTTCTTCAATTCACCTTCAATCTTGCTGAATAGGCAATAAACCTGCCAAGGAGTACGAATAGTTATCTACTCGCAAAATGTGCATAAGAAGATTCATCCTTGGTTCTTAACTTGAATAACCTTCTTTTTCAATTCGCCTTCAATCTTGCTGAATAGGCAATAAACCTGCCGAGGAGTACGAATAGTTACCTACTCGCAAAATGTGAGTGTATTTTCGACACATATACACGGAGAAAAAAACTTGGTGCGTTGGACCCGAAGTTGAGGTCATATGGACAGGCCCGCCACATCCCATCTCGGGCCCTGGTACCAATTTTCTGGCCCGGGCCCCTAGCACAGGGGGGGGGGGGGGGTGTCCGAGGGGCCTCCCCCAGGAAATTTTTGAAATTTTAAATCTATTTGGACGCATTATGAAGCTCTTATGATGGAGATTTTCCATCAATTTCTGCAGAATAATTACGCCTTTTTGTTTACTTTCAGCACCAAAAACTTTCGAATTGTTGCATTCAAAACATCTATAATTTTTTTTTTGAGGGGGCAGATGATAATTTTCAATTCTATGGGGAGCCGGGCCCCCCTGGACTCCCCTTTCGTACGTCTATGGCAAGGGAGTTGAGCCATTGAAGTCGAGGATGCCCAGAAAGGAGCCTCTTAGCATCCGACAACGGAAGAAAATGATACACAGTTGCTAAAAATATCATTCTACATATACTCAAAATCTTGAAAATCTCTAAAAAAGTAAGAAAAATTTTATAGTGCCCTCACATGTTTTTGAAACTTTATTCACCTTTTGCGGAATTGTTAGGGTAATTTTTTCACTTTTCCCTACGAGACAAGGGTTACACATGAATTCGTAGTGGTTTGTCACCTGCGTCACGGGCCCCTCCTGGGCCCGGGCCCCGGTACCAAGGACCCAGTATCCCCCCCCTTGTGGCGGGCCTGCATATGGATCTCTGAAGTTTTCGGATCACGTATCTAAAAACTTGAGGTCCAGCTGCCGAAGTTCGGGTCAGACATCTGAAGTACTTCGATATATACCGAAGGGTTCGTGTCACACATCTGAAGCACTCCGGTACATACTGAAGTGCCTCGATGTCTGACCCGAACTTCGGCAGCTTGACTTCAAGTTGTCGGATGCGTGATCAGAAAACTTCAGAAATCCATGTGACTTCAACTTCGAGTCCCATGCACGAAGTTTTTTTCTCCGTGTATGATCCATAAGAGCCAAAGTTGTTCTCCTCGTTGAACTGAAATTTCGGTTCTATGAGCCAAAGAGGTGGGCCTGGTAGTCCTCCTCGTCTGATGGCTCAGAAATTCTGAACAAAAAGGAGGCTTGAGCTTATTGGTTCGCATACCTGAGCTTCCTTATCTCTGGATGATTCTCCGGGTCACCAGAGACCATGAAGGAATAAAAGGATAGTTTGAATATGTACGTATAATGGGATTACTCACTTTCAGCATTGAATTTCACAATTTGAACAGACAAGAAAACATCAGAAAGGCGATCATACCTGAAACATAAGAAATAAAAGAAGTGGTTAATTTTTAGCATATAAGGATCAAGATATACGATAGACAAATACAACAAAAATTGGAGTTTGCATTCGGGGTCGTTCCTTAAACAGCAACTTTCCTTGGGAGCACCCACATGGTTTACACTGCGATCAAATAATGTTAGGAGACCCTTGACATAGCATCATTATAAAAACGAACGTCTTTGCACACCTTGAGTAGAATTAAGTATTATGACTCTGGATAAAGACCCTCACAAGAAATTGCAACGATTTGCCACTGCAAAAAGTACATCATACAGAAGAAAAAGTAATAAGGTTTGGATCAACTACGAGGTAAGTGCAAACAAGTTTACAAAACTCGCTATTAGCGGCTCTGGTGCTTGCACTAGAGCTGCTATTCCGGACGGTCCCAGCTGGGGAGTATCAATGCAGCATGTTACATTGTAGAGACCGCGCGTTGGTTGATGGGAATCGGCGCCATTTTCGGCTATGTTCCTTGTCATGACTTTATTTTATTGCATACTGTTTTATTGTTAGTCAATGCTATGTTGTGTATTGTATTTTTGGAATCATGGTGATACAGTCAACAATTCAAAACTTGTTTGTGCTTTTATCTCGTGATGGAAAAAATGTACTTTACGTTCAAAATTTGAAAATTTGAATTTTAAAGTTTTCGCGGTTAAGGAAGCTTTAACCACTGGGTTGGAGCTTCCTAGTCATTTACTCGATATCAGCTGATAGCAAACAAAGGTTACCAGGGAAACCGTAAACGTCTAACAACTATCGTGGCCATTGGGGCGATTATTGAAATGATATCGACTTTATGTCGCCGCTTACGACAGGACATAGCCCTATCTTAACTGTGTAATATATCGCAATTCGATATTGTTTTGATTTTTAAAAGGAGCAATTCATTCATACAGTTCCGATTAGTTTTGGCGAACGGGCCCTTAGCCTGCTTAGTACGTATAATCCCAAAACGCAGGAAAATAGATTGTAGGAAAATATTTGCATCGGAAAATCGTAACAATTTTCCCCTAGATGTCTTCCATTCCGGGTACATATTTATTGAAAACGGCGAATTTTTCAACAGTCCTATTTTTATCTACAACATCTAAGTGGCCCTTCATAATCATTTAATTTTGGCCCCTGGCCAGAAAAAGGTTCGGAAATTGCAGTGATTTTGCCGAAAATGCTGAAGTAAGTAAATTTGGGCATTTTTTTTCCTTCTTCAAACTCTGTGGAGAAGCACTTCTCCTCCAGTACATCTATTTTTTTACTTATCTCTCGCAAGGTACATTTACAGAAGGTGTGTTCCAGTATTAACAGTTCAGATTCGTTGTTTTTTTATTATAACGCTTATTTCGGAAAGCAATTATTACATTGTTCAATTCTACTGACTTTCAACACTCGATTATACTCCCGGCAAATTCTGCAGCAGCGTTTCAAATGTTGACTCTAATGCTTCCAACAGCCATCCGATGTCTAAGAGTTTATTCCTAGATTTAGGGATTTTCCGGAATTTCCAGGGATTTAGGGATTTTTCAGGAAATCTAGGGATTTTTTTTTTTTATGAGGTAAAGTTACCAAAAATCAACTTTTTAACCTCAATTCTAGCTTCGACAATCGAAAACATTTTTTCATCTATATTTTGTAGGCCTTTTTGGCAACACTATTTTCCCCGCAAATAAGCCGGAAATTAAAACGATTGCGTCCTTCGATGTACTTGACATTCAACTGCATTCAACCTGTTAATAATAAGAAATCAACTAATATTCTTTCATTTTATTGGTCTGGATTAGCACTGCTTTCAGAGAGCGCCAAAATTCAAACGAGCCAATCAGATTTAAATATTGCAAATCGCTACATCGAATGACATCATGATTCTTCATAAAAAAATGGCGCTTTTTGCAAAATCTAGGGATTTTTTAAGTATATTTGAGCAAATCTGGGGATTTAGGGATTTTTAGCGAAATCTAGGCATTTTTTTTCTTCCCCGCTAGGGATTTAATATCGGAAGACTGGCTTCCAGTATCGTAGCGTTGATCGTCGCTGATGTCGAAATGGAACCTAATGCCGGACTTACTGTAACACCTCCATTCCTCAATTCCGGTGAGGAATACGTCTCTACCCTTAAACTCAATATAAATATACAAATTGATAAGTGAGTGCTTTAGTCTCCTGAAAACAGAATTGCGAAACTTAAAATTGGAGAAAAATGATGAGTAAATGAAAAAATGGAACCAATTGATGGGATATGTCGCATGCCATTCTGACACAAAATATGGCGTCTATCGAATCACCTTAACTAAATAAAATAACCAAATTTTCAACTCTCAAACTATCAACTATCAACTATCAAAATTCAAACTATCAAAATTTCCAACAATGACAAAAATGATTGTAATATACCTATAATGTAATGAAATATACACGCTCTAATCATTTAATTTGTATTACCTTTATGTTATGTACCTACATGTTATACTATTTTTATAATAAATTTTGCCAACATGCTTTTCAATTCAGTCTACAACATTTCATTCCGACGTGGCAATAATGATTTATAATGCCCCTAAACATTAAAATGAATTACAATAGTAATGCCGCATTATAATGTCGTATTATACATCGCAACGATTCATGTCCTACTGATTATTGATTATTGTAAGATGAATTCTGTTTTCTCTGATTGTATGTTTCATACGTGCGAAGCAAGTACGGGTCACTAGAAACGTGGTTCGTACGGGTGGCTGATGAAATTGATCTTCGAATACCTTTTGATGAGCTAGGGAAATGGAACCATCTGCATCTCATGGACAATAAATAGTTGCCGTAATTAAGGTCATCCCGTGATTAAGGTGCCGTGATTTAAGTCATAAATTCTTCATCTAATTCTTGATTCATCTCCAAAATGTCTGCTAAAGCTTTCATGCGCTTCTCCTTGTATGCATGAATGAGCAAATTGGGTATCGAACAAGCGGACACTTTTTGAAAATTTAGATGATTCTGGACAATATCGTACAGAAGTCCACGAGCTGCAGATAGAACCATTACCTCTAGCTCATCAAAAGTTATTCGAAGATCATTCAACAACCTCTTTGACAAGTTGCAAAAACTTTTCGTTAACAATAGTGTCACACGGTACTAGGAATATTTACTATTTAACGAACCTTATATTTCCCTGACTCAGTCCTAAATTAAAAAGTATGCGTTACTTTTCCAGCAATCCAAAAAAACAATTATACAAAAAACCAATACCTACACTTTCAGATATAAAAATGCAAATTTTTTGCAGCCTCGCTAAACGACTTATCAACCAGAGATTTTTTAGGAAGCGGACCTCCAAAGAGCTTTCAAAATTAAAAGTATACAACAAGTGATAATGCCATGTATTCGCCATATCAAAGCCCAATACACATTTATACACCGGCTACGTAAATCTGCTAAGTTACAAAACATGAATCGACAGTTGTCGGATTGTACATCAATGACAAAATGTGTCTAGGCCCTCATTCTTGACTACAACTACTGCCCCCAGAGCCGCTCTCCGACGCCAATGCGTTGGAGCTTCCTGCTTGTTTTTCATTTGAGAACTAATCGGCTTAATTTCTTGATTTTTCTACTCTATTAATAGAATGTTCTGTAGAAACTTCAAGGTATTATACTTAATTTAAGCTATTCCCTTTCGAAAAAAAAGAAGTGAAAGAAAAAGAAAAAAATGCCAAGGAGCGAAGATTTTGAAACACCGCAATCGAGAATGGAGACAGAGTCCAAGCCAATTAAGTTTACGCACTTTTAGACGGCAATAGAAGAACCGTCATCTTCATACTTCCATTTACCATCCATGTAAAAGTGACGTCAGACGATCCTCTGTTTCAGTCTAGAAGTGCGTGAGCTTGTTTGGCATGGACTTTGCCTGGTTTTACGCTTCAGCCAAAGGAAACCATGATTTCAATTCAGTAAAACAAGCTCCATCGAAAATAATCCCTCATAGCGCGAAAAAATGTCTCACGACGCACAGTGGATCGAGTCAATAGGAGAGTTCGGACAAAATGTGGAAAGTTTGGAAGTCTATATTTTCGAAACTGAGACAAAAACGTTCAAGAGTGGCTCCATGGGTTTTTCTCTATGAAATATCCTTTCAAAAACACTCCCTGAAATGGGCCTGTTGCAAACTTTTACTAGAGCAATAATAAGAGTTGTATCTTACAAAAAATGGCTCAAAAATCACGATGAGCGCATCAACAAAGTCTGAAATGCACTCCTAACTTCACAATCTGCGTAAGGAATTCACGGTTTTTTGAGCTTCCCGCTTCAAAAACGATACTGGGGCACAGGTGAACATTTCGTTAGAGGAGTCGTTCCTTCCAGCTTCTGTTCAACATGGCCGACGCCAATCCGCCAAAACTGGCCAAAACTCATGTGCCGGGACGAAATTCTAACCATTTGTCAACAATCTGGCGTGTTTACATTCACATTTTCCTCGCGTTGATAAAGAAAGATCTGTCTTAATAGCGTCGGTTATGAGTATTGCAAAACATTCTAGTACGTAAGGGTTGAATGGAACGACTCCTCTAAACGAAATGTTCACCTGTGCCGTAGTATCGTTTTTGAAGCGGGAAGTTAAAAAAAAAACGCGAAATTTCTTACGCAGATTGTGAAATCAGGAGTGCATTTCAAACTTTGCCAATGTGCTCATCGTGATTTTTGAGTCATTTTCTGTGAGAGAACAACTCTGATTTTTGCTATAGCAAAAGTTTGCAACAGGCCCATTGAATTTGAGACAAAATAAACGTACTAATTTGAAATGTTAGCCAAAAATGTCATGTCCGACCTCTTCTTTTCATGAGTTCCACCGCGCGACGAGCAGTGACCGACCGAGGAATAAACTGAAGCGGCCACGCTGATCCGATAGCGAATGTGTCGCGCGAATAAAGCGATGACACGCGCGTGCACTCTTTATGGGGCTCATTAGTCCAAACATTAGTCCTCCGGTGGCCGGGGCCCTTTGATCTCCGCTCCCTTGTCTCAATTACCACCCACGTCACCCCCTCCACTCCCGCACGCTGACGCTGCTTTTCCACCCCCGCACCGAGGGGCGACAGCGGCTCAACTGCCCCGTTTAAGCATCCCATTTACGCGCACCTTTCCCATCGCTTAATTAGCTCCCGTCCACCGTCCAGCGTCCAGTCTCACCGTCGTCCGGGTGAGTGAGTGCTCAATTTTTCTCGCGCGCGTGACGCGCATTTTGCGACGCCGTGGCGCATGGCGCAACGTGGAAAAACGATGCCGAGTCATTCGCTGGCTTTTCGACGCGGATTTATCGCTTGGGAAAAGGCATTCGACCGGACGCTGCCTTGCTAAGGAAAACCACAGGAGAAGGATACAGGCTAAAGAACGCAGTTCACTTATGAGGTCAGTGACCCGTTTGCCGTGTTTTTCGACTTTTAGGATGTCATCAAGTGTACCATCGACTTGACATAATATTAGTGTGATAATTTTTCGACGAAAAAAGTTTGAGAAAGAGTTAAGTTGAGAAAGTTGGAAGAGTGCGGTCAAAAAAGACAGAAAAACGACGATTTTCTCATAAATTTGGGCGCCATAGCTCCGTGGGAAAGGACGCTTATGGAAAAAAACTTCATGGACGAACAAAATCTGTTTAACGCGGTCCAATTATTTGTAAGCCGCTGGATTCCTTGTGAACGAGGGCAACAGTTCCACTATCTTAGTGACATTCAAAAAAGCTATAACCAGGTTTTGAATTTCGACTCTTTGTGAGATTGATTCGACCGTATTTCTTCGTTGAAGAAAATTATTAAAGAACCATCATCAAGTACGAATTATAGTGAAATTTTCGCGAAAAATGGGGATCATTTCAGGCAAACGGCGCTAAAAGCCAACCCCGAAAAAATTCCTAGATTGATGGTCATATTATTTTCTTCTCATAAGGAAGAAAAGAAGAATGCTCCATTAACCTTGTTCGCTGAAAAGATTATTCAAAACATCACGCTAATATGTCGAGCAAACATTTCGTGATACGTTTAGTCTGAATTGCTAATAATTGACAGTAAGGGAAAATGGAGCTGACAGAAAAGAGTCAAGGCCTTGCAAAAATGGCAAATTGGTTATCGTTCCAAGGCAGTTTAATGATCATTAGTGAAAGTGGTGTGACCTATTCTGTCAACCTAAGGAAAAATGCTGTATGAGCCTTCTAACGTTGACAGATGTCCTTTGATAAAAAAAACAAATGTTCCCAAAAACCTGTAAATATTTTTCCCCCAATTTTTCTAAGAATTTCCTTTTGAAATTAGATCTAATTGGGCTGAAAATTCCAAGAGAAAATATTGATAACTTTCTTCAAAAATGGATAAATTATTTTCTAAGAGAAAATGTAGTAAAATTCGAATGCTCATACGAGGTTTTTCCTTAGCACGGCAGTATTCGGAACCTTGCCATCTGAACCGCGGGAAAGCGGCTGAGAGAGAACAAATTGATCGGAAAATAAATAAACGTTCAGATATATAAATTAACAAATAAGCTAACTTATTTTTTCAAGATGTGGGAGACGTAGAGCGCTGCTGAATTGCTAACGTCGAGAAGTTTCTTTAAAATTATTTTTTCCCTGCCAATTATTTAAGCGGCTCCCTTCTTCTTCCTCACCGACACGCTAACAAGAACGTGGCTCTCAAGGTTACACGCGCCGTGTAATAGTGGTGACTTCGGGCGGGCTTCCTAGAACCCCGACCACAACTTTTTCCGAGTTTAATTAAACATTAGTGCACTCTGGACATGTTATTGTTGCCAATTCTAAATTCAAAAGAATAGAAAATTTGGACCAAAAAAATGTATTGCTTCATTTAAGAATACCTAAGGAGCTGAGTTCCCGGTATTTTTTTCTCAAATGGGAAATTTGGATATTTTAAAAATATATTTAAAAGTGAGAAACTTCACCGCCTAGTAACGTCATCTCACAGCATTTCCTATGCAAGCACATGTATTTTAGCAGATTATATTATTTTGTCATATCTCCCACAATTGTTCAATTTATGAACAAATGGTATCGTCGTGTTCAGTTTTATTACTAGTTTCATCTTCAACATGGAATTCCCCAACACACTGATAAAATAGCACGGGGTTGTTTGATGATATGGACATTTCCAATTAATTGTGGTAGTGCCCCAATTAATTTTGGTAGTGTCCCCATTAATTGAGGTGATACCCGGCCGATAAATTGACGTACTAACCCAAATTTTGTTGTACTAACCCAACTTAGGTGCTACCACAATTTATTGGAAATGTCCATATCATCCAACAATTTCAGGGGATAACCCCTAGAGCTTTTTTATCCGTGGAGGTACCTGCAAATTCTTCATTATCTTCATGGGATCAAAAAAGTGATTAGATGAAAAAAGTGTTTGAATTTGCAGAAATGCGCGCGGTGGAAGGCACAATTTGACGGATGTAAAGTTAGATCGCAATTAGCAAAAATGAACCAGCTCGATTATAGTGCTTTCAAAATCGTGCAATTTCAACTTTCTTTCAGAAATACACTGTACAGTATTAAAATTTAAACACATTTTCCTTTAAAATTAGCAATTTTTTGATGGGAAGGCAAAACTATTCGCTACTTTGGGAAATTTTTTAGATAATATTGAAGAGGCAAAATTTTTACAACACTGTAATCACGCTGGTTCCTTTTGGCTAAATGCGATCTAGTAATAACTAGAAAACAACTTGTCCTCCGTGAAATTTTGATGAGAAAACAGAGATCAAAATCCTTAAAGTCGCACCTTGCCTCGTGGCCCATTGATAAAAGTTCGACTACTGAGTCGAAGAAACGCTCGTTGTAGTTCGAATGGGCAATTTTACAACAAATGCTCCGCCGATACGAATGATGTAAGAATGTAAGTAAGTATTTAAACCGGCGGCGCGATTAAATCAAGTACCCGTTGACTAGTTGCTTACTGTGGGCCCGCGTGCAACTGACAGCGGCGGCGGTGCATTGGGTGCATCTGCCGGGATAATCAGATGCTAATAACCCCTCGCTCTGCGCCGCGGAATGCCAGAACCACCTAACTCCAATTTAAACCCCCCCGAGGATACGAGTTTTTTCATCAGCACGGCAGAGCACGAATCGTTTGAAGAAAGATCCTGTTTCCCTGTGCTGTATACTCGAGAAAAACGTCGTATGGACATTTAGACATTGCTAAATTCCTATAAATATAAAGCGAATTTTCTTTGAAACTAGGGGATAATTTCCTTCGGATTTTTCGTAGAATTTTCTTTGCAACGCAAACTCGTGTGTGGTAAAATTTCAAGAAAAATTAACCCCGAATTCTCTCAAAAATAGATATTTTATCCATGGAGATTTGGCGACGTTTACATGTTGATACAACGTTTTTCCTTTCTTAAGAGCGCTCTCGTTTGCACGGTTACTGCTCGTTAGTCTCGGTGGTTAAGGCTGTAACTACATGATCGCGGCCTCGAATTGAACGTTATTTAATCGAAGGTATGTGTGGACAAAGGAAGTTTTGAAAAACGCTTAACTAATGAAGAAACGCAACTGACCATGCGTTGTTTTATAATTAAACCTGTTTTACATTTACTTACATTACCTTACAGGAAGAGCCTTACCTCCGAATTGTTTTTAGGGAAGCCCAATTGCACTACATTTTGCAATTCGGAACAACTGTTTATGGCTCTGTTTAGAAACAACGTACGTGCCATTGGTTTTGCTTTGTAAATAAGTGTTTTAACGGATGAGCCAGACATTGCAGTCCCTAATTGTAAAATTTAGCCCAATTGGATTGCATTTTGCAAAAAGGAACCACTAGCATTGCAATGATGCTAAGATTGTGCAACTTCATCTTTTGCAATAAAATTGCGGAAATCGTGAAAAACTATGAAATTTAGATGGTATTTTTGTCTTAAATTTACAGTTTTTAGCGAGTGAAATAGAAAATATTAATGGATAATCGGGTTTTTCCTCCAAGACAAAAGAAGTTGCACAATCTTAGCAACATTGCAATGCTAGTGGTTCCTTTTTGCAAAATGCAATCCAATTCGTCGTCTTCTTCCGGACGAAAGAACGTTACTCCATTCCGAAATCCGAAAACTGACTCGGAGAATAATTCAGTTTTTTATAATACAATATATCGAGGCAATTTTTCTGATTTTTACACGAGAGCAAGAGAACGCCAAAAGACGGCCTAAACTTGAACCCAATTGGGATTTTTTCTCGGGGAAAAATACTCGAATTAAAACTTACATACGGCATTTCCACTTCGCACGGCAGAACAGCAGCCCTTTGAAACTCTATCCATTCGGCAACCTCCCGTGCTAACCTTATGGGCAGCCTGTAAATTTCGCAGATGATCAGGTAACCGTTGGTCAGGCTGCAATTTCCCGCTATGATTTAGCCGTAAACGCAAGCGACCCGTGCGAATGAAAATATTAATATCGCCGCCACTTATTTTATCACGGGGCTCCACCCCCCGATACCTTGTTCGTGCACGGCGCTCATCCCGAGGGAAGAGATCGCATGTTCCGGCTCCACCGAATTGACCAGGGATGCCGATTCCGAGCAACGTTCTTATGTTCCCCGTTCGGAAAATGCGATATAAACGCACATTATGGCAATGCTGCAGTCGGATTTCAATGATCGAATCAAATGAACGACCCGCAAACTAACCATGCGATTCGAGCTGTAGTTCGGAATGGAGATTGGGTCTGCGTTTATTCCGCTGATTGTGAGCCAATAAAACAGGTTTCACGCGTGCAGTTACCTGTGGGACAGGAAAAGGGAGATTCAGATTTTGCCGTGGCAAAAAATAAATAAATTAGGGTGAATATGCAGGGACTGCAAAATTGCAAAATGCAAAAATTTGGAATTTCCTGATATTTCCCTGACCTTTCCTCGGCAATCAAAGATTGCGCGAAAGGTCTGAGATAAAATATATGAGGATTGTGCGAACAAAAAGCTTAACATCTGCTGCAGAAATGCACGAATTGAAAATGAAGTTGATTTAAGGGAGAACTTGTGTAAAACAAGGAACATGCAGTTGGAAAATAAACGCATTTTTATTTTAACGCTAGTTAAGGTTAGTTTAGTTGACAAGTCATCGATGTCTTACCTTCTGACGAAAAATGAAGTGAAAAGATTGAATAATGGCCGTGGGTATACAGAATTTTCCTAACTTTTATCGGGAAAAATCTTTAATCGAGAGAAACGAGACAGCGTTGGAATGCTCATACACGGCGTCGAAACACAGCATGAGCCTTTTAAGCTCTATTATTCGATGCCGAAATAATTATGACACGAGTTCTAATAATCGCGCCCAACACAGTGCGGCCGGCGATACACGTATATTAGCGCCTGCAAGACTGCAAGAATACTTCACGCATTGCGCCAAATAGTGCGGTCGGCTTCAAGTCCATACTAGCTTGAAAATTGCTTGAAAATCACTCGAAAGACTAAAAAGTTCCTGATCCATGACTGATTTTCCTGATTTATAGCGAAAACATCGGATTCTCTAATATTTTCCGGTTTTCACTGATGGTAGACACCCTGCACTTCACTGGTAAAAAAAACCTCTTGGACCAATGCCGGCGCGGTGCATTGACTTAAGAGTGCAGTTTCTTGTCGCCGGATTTAAGAGTCTTGAACTCTTGTTTCAAGCAACAATCTGGCGACAAGAAACTGCACTCTTGAACCAAGATGTTTTTTTTTACCAGTGTTGCTTCCACCAAAACGATAGCTCCATTTTCTCTTTGTCTATATCTTTGTCTATCAATTTCAATAATCAGCCCGTTGGTGTTCGACGACGGGAAAAGAAAACGTGTCGGAGTCTCCCCAAGAGCGGGGTAGCCGGTAGCTTCACCTCGTCGCGAAATAACGACGAGGACGACGCTATGATAGTTGGAGCTGCGTTTCACAAAGCTCATAAATGGTTGCGAAGACGCGAAATTACGATGCGGGACTGCCACGAAAAGGCAAAGGATCCCGGAGAAATATGTGCCGAGCACTCCATCGGCCAAATCGGGACGCTCCCGCGACGTATATTCGCACCCCCCGACTCAAAGTTGCCAGATGGTGCCGAAAAATCGGCCTCTGTACTTTCTCCCGCTTAAACCCATTAGGGCGTCTAACTGTCTACTGAGACAGGATAACCAAAAATCAGCCAAAAATAAGAAAAAATGAAAATATATAAAAAGGGAATAACAAGAATTTAAAAATGAAATAAAATTCATAGTAATTAATTTTAAAAGTTGAAATAAAGATAGAAAAATAAGTAAAATCAAATTTAATGATTTGGGTAAATAAACTAAACAACAATATATATTTGTATATTATTCTACCTTTTCTTCTCTATTGCTAATATCTATTAAATGTCCTCTCTTCGTCTATTGATTTATTACATTTAAGTGCTGTCACTCTTACACTGCCGTGCTAGGGAAAAACGCCGTATGGACCTTCAGGCGTTGGCGAATTTCCTTAAATGGTAAATCACGAATTTTCCGACAAATTTGGTGATATTTTTTATTCAATTCTTCAGATAATTTTTTCCATATTTTCACCTTAAGTTTCTCAACATTTTAAGGAGAAATATTCACAGCACTCCTCAAAAATTAATATTTTATCAAAGGAAATTTGGCAAATCTTGAAATTTAATACGGAGTTTTCCCTTAACTCGGCAGTACGGCACTTTTTCAGTGAATTCCCAAGAAATTTAGTACCTCTTCAACAGAAAAATTCAGTACTTACTAGTACCTCCATTTAGCGAAATTCGAAAAACTTCGAAAATTTGAAATTCTCGCTGGAATTGCACTAGAAAAAAACACATTGTATCTAGAGTACATACTCTTAATAACATCGACAAGAAAAAACACTCTTGATTCAATTAGATCTGAGCTTAAATCAAGAACCAAGCCTCTTAATTTGAGCAGATCTCCTTTTGATTTAAGCTTAAATCTGATTGAGAGTCCTTTTTTTGTCAATGTTTTCAAGAGTCTGGACTCTAGATCCAATGTGTTTTTTTTTTTTTTTTTTCTTCCCAGTGTGGGACAAAAATTGCGGACCTTCTTGCGGAATTTCCGCACTTTTCAGCACCTCCGGAATGCCCTTAAAAATCGGTGCTCTTTCCGGAAATTCAAATAGTAAACACCCTGGGTCCATACTTAATACCCGCGATCTGGCAACCTTGCCACGACTCCCGGGTTCGGGGACTCGAGCGAATTCCCCCGGACCCGGATCGAGGTGGCAATTTATTCGCACTGAATTCGTCGCCCTTCTCACCTAAGCGCGTAATTCCATTTTCACGTGAACCCTGCTCTCCGTATAAACACGTGATTTCCGGGGATCATGCGGAAATGAAGGTACGCCCCGCATCAGCCGGGGTAAGGCGAGGGTGCGGATCAGATGCCGCCAGGGCGCGAGTGCAGTTTTTCCATCTACGCGCCCCGCCGAAACTCAACAGCACCGGCTAGCGATTCAGCTGCGCTATGGAAGAAGGTCGTAAGAGCATTTGCTGGTTGTCAAATTTCCGCTGATACATTTTTATTTTTGAGGTGGTTAATATAAAAAAGAGATGTAGTTACCTTTCGGCCAAAGTATTACGAGCGCCATGCCACGTTTTAAAATTTCCGTCGCCATTTTATTTTTTTATGGAGAAAGCTTTGGTTGAATCTGTTGAATAATTTCATTGAATTTAATCGAAAGCACAAAGAAAATTCAGTGAAATTTTCTGACGGATTCAACCATAAATATCTCTGTAAAAAAACAAAATGGCGGCGGAAATTTTTAAACGTCGAATGGCGCTTGTATTATACTTTAGCTGGAAGGCGACGATCTCCGTCCATAAAATATTGTATGTCATTAGGCTCGGAATAGGCCCGATCCGATCGATTTTTTGGGAAAAATCGAATCACCGCGAAATCAATTTTTTGTCGAAAATCTCAATCCCAGCGGATACGTTAAAAGAGACCATGTAGTTAAATTATGTTTGATAATTGAGTTAATGGAACAAGCGCCTAGAAGAGTATCCTGGAAACATTTTGGGCTAAAATATGAGATTGAGTATGCAGCCAAACAAGAATTTGAAATTTTGAGGTTTGTTGAAATATTCAAATTTTAAAAAAAATTGAATTGCAAATTATTTTCACTTTTTTTTGTAAAGAAAAAAAAGAAAAAAAAAAGAAAAAAAAAAAAAAAAAAAACAATCCACAAACTAACGAAGAGATTCTGGATTCTACTTTGGGGGTTCTCGGTCTTTTTCCCCAAGGGACAGAGCCATTTGAGTAAAGTTGGAAATATTATTCCTTGAAATATTCAGGTTTCCAAAATTAAGTTGCAAATTGTATCTCTGAAAATTTTTCTTCAATTAAAAAAAAAAAAAAAAAAAAAAAAAAAAAAAAAAAAAAAAAAAGCTACCCAGGGAATATTAAAAAAAATATCCACAAGCTACCGAAGAGATTCTGCACGGAGAAAAAAACTTCGTGCGTGGGACCCGAGGTTTAGGTCATATGGATTTCTGAAGTTTTCGGATTGAGCATCCGAACACTTAAGGTCCAGCTGCTGAGGTTTGGATCACACATCAGCATGGGCGTAGTTAGGGGGGTCCTGGGGGGGGCTGCCCCCCCAGAAAAATGGGATCCTCCATTCCTCACTTGCCCCCCGCTCTCTTCACAACGAGAGGTGGTCCCATGGCCCTCTCCCCCCAGAAAAATTTCCTAGCTACGCCCCTGCCCATCTGAAACTTCAGTTCTTACATCTCAAAGTACTTCGGTTTTCACACCCGAAAAACTTCGGATCTCACATCTGAAGTATTTCAGATGTAAGAACTGAAGTTTCAGATGTGTGATCCGAACTTTGACAGCTAGACCTAAAGTGTTCAGATGCTCAATCCGAAAACTTCAGAGATCCAAATGACCTAAACTTCGGGTCTCACGCACGAGGTTTTTCTCCGTGCGCGGAAATTCGGCAACGTCGGAATGTTCATACAACGTTTTTCCGGAGCGCGCTGCAGAGTTTGCGATAGGTACGTGCGATCTCATTCGCGTCGCCGGAAAAACTTGGCCAAGTCTTTATGATCCTATTAAAAGTGAAGGCGACGCAAAGTTTTCACGCGGTTCTGACTCAGGGGCACACGGTACTCACGGCGAACAGCCCCCCCCCCCCCATTGTTTTTTTTTACCCGCGCTCTCGCCCGCTGTTGCACTGTAGAAGGAAACATTTCGACAACTCTTCTGCCGTGTTACCAAAAAGAACAGTGCCGACCAGACTTCTGAAAAAGTTCTCTCCAAAATTTTCAGAGGGGGTAACTAAACCTTGGGTCCTAACCTTTGGGTCACTAAACCTTGTGATTTTTATGCAATATTCTGAAAGTCAAAGGCGTAGGAAGGGGGGGCCTGCCTCCCCCCCAGAATTGGAAATATTATCATCTGCCCCCCCCCCAGAAATTCTGGATGGTGCAAAAACACCTTCTTCAACGGTAAGTCTCTGTCGACGTGGCCCGTGAGAGGATGCCTATAAATAGAATAACCTGTTGCAACAATTTCAAAGTATTCTGACCTTAAAATGCATAAACCTGGGTAATTTTTAGGCAGAAATTGAAGGAAGATAAGCGCGACAAGTGCCTCGAAATGCGCTCAAATAAAGTTAAAATTTCAAAAAATTTCCGGGGGAGGCCCCATTGAACTGGGGGATATTCCATACCCCCAGACCCCCCAGCAAAATTACCTAGCTACGCCTATGATCAGTCTCTTACAGAGGGGATAGATAGGTGCGTTTTTTGGATGAGCCAGAACTTTTAGTTCCTTGGTGCAAAAGATAAAATGCATTTATAAGGCTCACATCGCAGTCGTCTGCTTAATCTTATATGACTGAAATAAATGTTGGTTCTGCCTGAAAATCTTTTGGAACCTGGCAAGTTTTAGTGAACGCTTAGTTAACTGTTAGTTTGTGAACACCGGGAGAGCCTTCAAATCCTGGCTAAGGAGGGTAGTTTAGTTGCGTGACCCAACTGAACGCTTAGAACACCTTCAAATCTGGCGATACTTCCCGCTTTGCCGAGAGGTTAGTTTAGTTGCGTGACCCAACCGAACGCTTAGAACGCCTTCAAATCTGGCGATACCTCCCACTTTGCAGGGAGGTTAGTTTAGTTGCGTGACCCAACCGATCTCTTAGAACGCCTTCAAATCTGGCGATACCTCCCGCTTTACCGGGAGGTTAGTTTAGTTGCGTGACCCAACCGAACACATAGACCGCCTTCAAATCTGGCGATACCTCCCGCTTTGCCGGGAGGTTAGTTTAGTTGCGTGACCCAACCGAACGCTTAGAACGCCTTCAAATCTGGCTATACTTCTCGTTTCTCCGGGAAGTTAGTTTAGTTGCGTGACCCAACCGAACGCTTAGAACGCCTTCAAATCTGGCGATACCCCCCGCTTTGCCGAGAAGTTAGTTTAGTTGCGTGACCTAACTGAACACAACACATTGTTACTTTACTCATTTTACTGCACGCAGCAAGCTGATACCATCAAAAGAAGCATTACAAACAGTGTTTTCTTTTAAATCTTCTTTACCTTTTAATTTTTGCATTTTTCATGCGTAACAAATAGAAAGTAAATATTTCGGCAATTAGTAAACATGTAGTATGTTAGTATGTATTCAGTATGTTAGTCAACCATGCCCAACATATGCCTATAAATAGAATAACCTGTTGACTGCAACAATTTCAAAGTATTTTAACCTTAAAATGCATAAAACTGGGTGATTTTTAGGCAGAAATTGAAGGAAGATTAGCGCCACAAGTGCCTCGAAATGCGCTCAAATAGAGTTAAAATTTCAAAAAATTTTCGGGGCAGGCCCCCCGGAACCCCCCCCCCCATTGAGCTGGGGGATATTCCATACCCATATTCCATGGGGATGCCTCCATCTGCTGGAGGGGGGGGCAGGCAGCCCCCCCCCCCAGCAAAATGACCTAGCTACGCCTATGCTGAAAGTACCGGGTAAGTAGATTACACAGTGAATTTTTGTGGCCACAACCCTGGAAAAGCCCACTTTAAAAAATTCAAAAGACTCGAAGGAATTTCAAACGCGCCGAGATGGCAGGGGAATGATGCACTGGAAAAATAAGCCCCTTGAATCCAGAGCCCGAACTCTCAAAAATTCGACAAGAATAACATACTTCGATTCACGCGAGTTTTTGCTTGAGTCAAGAGATATCCTTCTGATTAAAAAACAGATTGAATCAAGAGTACTTTCTTTATTCAAATTTGTTAAGAGTCTGGATTTTGGTTCCAAGAGAATGTTTATCCAGTATGGAGATGTATTATTGTATGCGGCAGTCAAATCGCTGTCTCCTCTCATTTTCAACTGATTTTTAAAATATAACGTATTCCAACATGGATACTACAAATAACATGAGTGATATTCGATTCTTTAATTCTAAAAGTATAGTTTCGACTTTCCTACTGTTCTCATGGGCAATTAGCAGAGACACATTCGACGGAGGTCGTAGAAGCCCGTGTACCTTCGGCGTCGAATGCAACCACTCGCTTTCACCAAGGATAGTTCCGTTTTATCTTTCTTTCGCTTTGTCTATCAATTTCAATAATCAACCTCCCGGTATTAGATAACTTCCTATTGATAAGTTCCGCTGCTGCGTTCGGCAACACTTCTGCTCTTTGAGAGCACTGTAAGCTCGCGAGAGCAAACTTGATCGAAGTTGTCGCAAAGAGAGCTTTGTCACCTTCCCTATTCAGACGCGAGTTTCGAGTCTCAACAATCGCCGCTGGGATACGTCCGCGTCTCGCGTCCTGACAAATGATGAAAAAACGCAACGCAAATGGGAAGAAAATAGAAAACAAACGAGGGCGAGAGCGCAACGGAATGAATGAAGTTGCAGCCGTGTTATGCGCGGTGAAACTATTGATTCCTTCTCCGCGGAGTGAATCAGTTGCGCCATCGGTCAGACAAATGGATGCTGCATGTGACAGTGCACTTTGCGGCGATGCTAGTTGCACAGTCGTGTCAAAATGAGACGCCCTTCCCGATACGTCCAGCTTCATTTCGTGCAACATAGTGATAGCTCAACTCAACAATTCTAACCTCAGAGACCGTCTCAAAATTACACAATGCACTTTTACGACATTTTTACCATCCTTTAACACGTAAACGCAAAATGGCGTAACGCTCTCCTTGACCCCCCCCCCTTCCCCTAGAGTATTTCGTAATTTAGGGATGGCTCCAAACGACGAATTTATGGAGTACCACAGAAATTAGAAAATGAAATTCCCTGACATTTCCCTGATTTCCTTAAGACATTCCCGTGAAATTTCCTGACAATAATGAATACGTTAGATGATCTGGACGTATTTCTATCAAACGGAACTAAGCGCCACAGGTTGAAGAGGGTAGAGGGGGGCTTGGATTGGCGGCGGAACCGGGCGTCGGGCTCATTCCGTCGTATACTCGCAATGCTTTTCCATGGCGCTTAGTTCCGTTTGACAGAACGCGCTATCCGGCATTCTAAATTCCTCAAAAGGAACTCAAATTGGCGCTTAGTTCTGTTTGATAGAAATATGTCCATTTAAAAGACGAAATTTGAAAAAGTTCCCTCGCAAAATCTGCAATTCGAAAAGTCGAACCCACGTTGGAAAGCAAATAAAGGTGAATTAAACATTTTTCCCTGACGCTCCCAAGTTTTCCCTGACTTTTTAAGCATTTCCTAACATTCCCCGTTTTTCTGCGTATTCCCTGACAGTGGCAACTCGGCGAATTTTACTAAGACCCTGCATTAATTCCTTGCCAGTGCCGAATGATGCACGGAGAAGAAAAACCTCGTGCGTGAGACCCGAAGTTTAGGTCATATGGATCTCTGAAGTTTTCAGATAGAGCATCCGTACACTTTAGATCTAGCTGACGAGGTTCGGATCACACATCTGAAACTTCAGTTCTTACATCTCAAGTACTTCAGATGTGAGAACCGAAGTTTTTCGGATGTGAAAACCGAAGTACTTCAGATGTGTGATCCGAACCTCGACAGCTAGATAAAGTGTTCAGATGCTCAATCCGAAAACTTCAGAAATCTATATGACCTAAACTTCGGGTCCCCCGCACGAAGTTTTTTTCTCCGTGTGCGAAAAGAAAGGAGTGACGAGACGGAATGTCAAGATTTGACAACCAAGGAGGAGCAACAAGTCAAATCGTTGGTGAGCAAGGCGAAATCCATCGAAGCTTTTAGATTGAACGGAAAGACAAATAGCCGGACGCGTGTTTACACAACGCGCCGCGCCACCACCACCAGCGCGGACGGGAATTCGACGAGCCTCGGGCTCGGCACCGGGAAAATATTTAAATTGCGGGCTCAGCCGGGTTTAGCCGCCGTCGGCTCGAATCTTTGCACGTCATTAAAGCACATTATGATATCTAATTCTAGATCCTGGAAACAATTAAGCCGCCAGGATGGGGGAGGGGTTGCGGCGGCGGTAGAGGGGGAGGGGTGGGAGGCCGCACCGCCAAAACGGAATCCGCTCGAAATCACAGACTAATCCGCGCCGATTTTTCTTCTTCTTCTTCTACTACATCTTTCGTCTCTTATTTGCGTTTATTTTTGGGGATTTTTTATATATAATTCTTTTCGAGACCTGTCCTCAAATTCGTAAGGCGCCAGATTCTTGGCGAAATTATTTGATTAGTACTGCCTTTTTACGAAAAAGAGCAGTAGCTGCAAAAGTTGCGAGAAGAGCAGAATTTTTTAGCATTTGCGTCGTTCTTGAAGACATTTACAGTCTTAATTGGACTAAATTTTGCAATTAAGAACTACAACATCTGGCTCATCCTTATAAACGCTTATTGCATAGGGGAACTAATGGTACACAGGTTGTTTCTAATCCGAGTTAGAGCTTCCAAATTGCAAAATGCAGTCCAATTATCCGCAACTGTAGCACTGCTGCTTTCTTTTGTAGCAGGGCAGTACAAGTCTTTTTTTCTCTTTTTTTTTATTCCTTCTTTGAAAATTGTTTGATTAATTATCTTAACCTGTGCCGAAATATCGCTCCCTCTTACATGAATCAAAATTAAAATTTTCAAGTCCGACTGAAGAGTGATTCCACCTAAGTCCACCTAAATGTTCCTTCCAACGAGACGTAGCTACATTCAGGGTGGACTTGGCGGCTTTTCCTGAGGGTCACATATCGTCGCCTACCTGATGTAAGGGCGTAACTACACTCTGCAATGAACCCTGTCTTCCATACAATTCAATGCTTTTCCGGGCTCATCTCAATGTGTAGTTACGCCCTTATGCCAGCTAAGCGACTATATAGTCGACCCTCTGACGTAAGGGCGAATCTCAATTACCACAAGAACCCTGTGCTCTGTGTATATCTAAGCTTTCCGAGGCTTAAGGCCTTAATACACACGGCGATTAATCGCCGCGACTGAAAGACGAAAGCAGGGTGTCTACTAAAACAGGCTGATCAAAAATAAGTACTTTTACAGTACTTTTTCAGTACCTTATCAAGAAATTCAGCACCTCCTCCAACAGAAAAATTCCGTACTTTTTCAGCACCTCCATTTGACGAAATTGGAAAAATTTCAAAAATTTGAAATTGCGACAAAAATGACAAAAGATTTCAAAAAATTCCGGACCTTTTTGCGGAATTTCCGCACTTTCTCAGTACTTCCGGACCGCCCTTAAAAAATCAGTACTATTTTCGGACTTTCCGGAAATTCCGGACTTGTAGACATCCTGCGAAAGCAACGGAGAGCCTTGCTTTCGATATATCGACGTCAATGGATCGAAAACAAGGCTCTCCATTGGCTTTCGTCTTTCAATCGCGGCGATTAACCGCCGTGTGTATTTCGACCTTTATGTGGAAATAGAGATACGTCCTTACGTTAGAGGAGCGACGATATGTGCGGTTTTAACGCAAAATAACGCACAGTTAATACTTTAGGAGGGAGGGGGTGAGGGAGGTGGTCGGGAAATCCACGCAGTCGCTGACTGCTTGGCAACTTAGTCCTTGCCGCGGGCGGAACAATGGCTCATCGAGTGTGAAAGAATCCGAGTGGATATTAGGAGTTGATTCTTTTATTTTTTAAAATATATATTTAAGAAGGCCACTTTGTGACTCGAAAGAAGTAAATATATGATTTATGCCCGCTCCACGCTTCCGGTTTCAACGCCTCGGGCCTGCAAACCACCCACCCTTTCACGCTTCCAAACAGTGCCAAGTTACCCGAAAAAACGGCAAAGTAATTTGCGATCGCCATTGCCAAATTAGGTTGCAATTATGATTGGCCACGAAAAAGAGAACCCTGGCACACAAAAATAAAAAAGAGAAAAAAATTTCAAAAATGTTTGTCCAATTGCGTTACTAACGTTACGTTAAGAATCGTTCTATGAAATGACTCCCACATTCGTCGTTCTTAGGTCTGTAGGTGCCGGGGCCGCAACCCTTATCTCATGGAAATAACATATTTCATAAAAATGATAAATGCATTTCACGGACAGTTGACAATGTGGTGATAAAGATTAGTAATAGTTTGTTTCAGCGGCACAATTGGGAACGCTGGCATTGCGTTAGCGTGTAGGAGAAACAACCAAAGCTTTCGTAAGTGTCGCACATGCGACGGATACTAAACGAATTTATTATAACGCCTGGATGCAACTATTCGGGCTCCATGGATATCCGTGTTGCATACGCACGAAATTGAAGGCGTTTTGACTTCGGACAATACTCGCCTCACCTGCAGCGCTCAGTAAAGCGACTCAGTAAGAGGAGTCGGACGAAACAAGGTAATATTGAAAGCTCATAATGATGTCAGTGCGGAACGTATAAGATTAGGGAGTAGTTTCATTGATTTTCTCGCAAAATTTCCTTTGAGAGGCACCCCATAAAATTGACGATGATTCGTCATCGATGATTCCACAGAAAATTAACATCGAAATTTGCAGTTTTAGTCGACGGATGATGGTTGCATTTCGGGCAACCAAATAGATGTACTTTGACACCATCATTAGTCAATGCGCTTGACACGTCTGATTGTTTATTCAGTGAGTTGTTTCCGTGTGTTTTCACGTTTTGATTCTTGGATTTCTGGCCAAAACAAGAGGGAAAAGGGACGATTAAACTTTATTTTGTGTATCAATTTGACATCTATGTTCAAAAATGAATAATGATTGGTGTTGAGTCGAGGACTAATTTTATTAAACGTACTCACGTGCAACACATTCGATTAAATGAAATACCTCCAGGGTGCAGCAGTGCTTACCTGAAAAAAAAGAGAGAAAAATCCTTTAATATTTTATGCATGATTGAAACATTACCATCAAAATAAAGACAAGTATAAATTACAATTGTATGCATAATATGATTGCGGGCCCTTTTTAGTGTCTAATTCAACAGTTCACGAATTAAATTAAACCTTAAGGGGGACAAAATGATGAGCCGGATATTCGGCTTTCAACAAAGATCCAAATTAACTAAGCAGATCCGAGAACATATACTTTGGATTTTAACAAATAGGACGGTTTCCACGATTATTGTAATTTTTAGAGATTATACGATGAGCAATGAAAGACCAAAATCTTAAATCGACCGCAAAAGCTGTTAAAAGGCAAAAAACCTTTTAAATTTTAAGCGACAACTGTTTAAACGCGAGTGTGGAAGCATTAAATTTACACCATTTTGAAAGCAATTTTGTATCCGCGTCAGAAAATGAATACTTTGCCGATCGGGGGCTTTAACTGTATATGAGGCTCCCGTAATACCGCAAAGTGCTACCCCACACTATACTCTTTTGTGCATTTTCAATTCAATTTACTGAATTATCGGGAGATCACCTCAAACATTATACGCATAGCCTGTTTATTGATGGCTTCCATCATGCTAATATAGTGTGCAACCCTGTCATGTATTAGTGAATGCAGCGTTTTCCGTGTTACTTAAAAGTCTTTCACATGGAGGCATTGTGTGTTAACTAGGTCAGAGCCCGTGACTTCTGTAAAGGAGTTCCGAAACTTTTTTTTCTACGAGAAGCCCGGGAACGCATACTAGGATCGAATTACATAGATTTGAACTTTTGTGACAATCTAATACAGAATGAATTAAAATTAATAAGATAATCAGACACAGAGATATTTCAATTGATTGTCCTAAAAAATCAACAAAGTTTTCGACGGAAATTACGCTGTTATTTAATGTGCGACAAAAAGTCATGTAAGTAGATTTTGCACCAGTGGCATGAAGATACGTTCCTTTGTCTAGGGAATGATGATTTTATTCTCTGCCGTGTTACGGAAAAACGGCGTATGAACATTTATAAGAATTGCCAAATTCCGTCCAAGGAAATGTTCTCTTTTAAGGAGAGTTATAAGTATTATACTTGTAATTTTCAGATCATTCAGATCTGATCGAGAATAAAATACTTTGAAAATGTTTTTGGAAAATATTCACAGATTTTCCTCGAACGAAATGTGGCAACGTTCAAAGGCGTTCATCCTTAGCAAGACGGCTCTGTTTTCCTGACTTTCCTTGACTTTTCCGGGTTTATCCCGACAGTGCCCACCGAGCTATGAACAAACATACACACTTGAGGACTTCTTTGGTAAAAGGGCGTATGAGGCTTGCAATGCTCTTAAGATTGTGCAATTTTTTATTGCGTTTGCTTAGGTGTTATTCATTCGCGGTCGACATACTTCCTTGCGATATAGATGAAAAACACGGAGCAGATTCAGGGAAAAATTCATGGCAGAACTGTCGGATAAATTACTTACAACCAACGTTGAACTACGACGTGAACTACGTTGCACAATCTTAGTAGCATTGAAAGTCTCATACGCTCTTTAACCGAAAAATGCCTCAGTTACACCCCAAGCTGAGCTTAATATACTGCCTGCTAAGGAGAAACGCCGTGCGAACATTCGAGAGTTGCCAAATTTCCTCCAGAAAAATGTTCATTTTTTAGGAGAGTTGTGAATATTTTCTCATGAGTTTTTCAGATAATTCAGATCTGGCTGCGAGTGAAATTCCCTAAAAAATTAGATGGCAAAACTTCACATACTTCCCTATAATTTTTTTTTGTACAAGGAAATTCGGCAACGTCTGAAGGCTCATACGGTGTTCTTCCTTAGCACGGCAGAATAGTTCACATAACTCAACGCCTCCCGGGACTCACGTAGGAATAGATTCACCTCTTTCGACGTATTTCCACGCGCCGTTCGAGTGGCAACACTGCGGACAGCGACCCTAACGACTTGTGACGGGGGCGCATCAACCTGGAAAACCCACCCTCGGGCGCACTTGTTAGGGGCTAAAAGCACTTAATTCCAGATTTGCTGCTCCCGAGCCCCGAAACCGGGTACCCGGAGCGAGACGCGACTCAAAAGATATCTTCTTCGCGCGGACGTCGTCGACGTCGCACGACGCGACGCGACGCGACGTTGATCGTCAAGTCGCGTGCGCCCCCCCCCCCCCTCGACGTCCGAAACCCTCCCTCCCTCCCTCCGGGCTTCGCTGGCACGTCAAAGAAAAATAATTGGTTTACTTAATGCCTCGCCAGAAACCCATTTAGACTGACTTCCACTCTTTTCAATTTTTCCCAAATATTTAGCACTCTTGTCCCGCTCGGCGCTCGCCGGGCTGGGCCGCGCAGTCATCGAGCCAAAATGAGCGGGTTATTTCGTCGCTCCTCTGACAAAAATGTGTTTTTCGATGTCCGCATGAGCCCAGAAAGCATGGATTTGTATGTAATACATGGTTCATATCAAAATTGAATCAGTGAGAACGAAAACACACCAACTCGGTAACTCGAAAATGCTCAATTTCCATTAAAGACAGTTAATTTACATGAAGGCCATTGATGTTAACGCATCTGTTCCAACTTGAACCTTTAAAATGTCCAATGTTGCTTGTCTTTCGGCAGCAAAAATCCTCTTCTTAAACTAACTTCTCCACCTGTTCTGCAGTGTTGTATGTGTCTTGATTATTTTCATTTTTCCGAGTTGGTGTGTTTTCGTTCTCACTTATTCAATTGAGATTACACCCTTGACGTCAAAGAAGCGGTGATTTGAGGAAGGGTGTCATCACCGCCAAATTTTCATAAATTGAGTTTCCGACGGAATACTGTTCTCAGAGGATGGACGTACCTTACAGAGAGCAATTCTGCCAAAATTTCTATTTAAAAGTCTTTTCTTGACATTAGAATATCTGTCTCAGTAGAAAATGGGTGCTCCCTGGCTGATCGAAACCGTTGGTGAAGGCACCAATTATGATTTAAAATACTTTCATCGAACACACATGCTGTTTCACCGTCATAATACTGCTAAAAATTGTGGCACTGAGCGAATTAAAGAGGAAAGTCGTGTCCACCAACATTTTAAATTGGTGTACTTCTTGCCATATTTGCGCGACCCTCTAATCGGTCATTCTTAATAACGAGAAAAACATTGGAAACTGTCATAATTGACCGGTTTTAAATCGAAGACTAAAAATTAACATGTGATTAGTGAATTCATCGCTTTAACATGCCAGAGCTCTAAAATTTAGAATGAGACGATTGAAACTATCGTACTGTCTTGATCTCATTATAATTGCTGGTTCTTGAGTCTTTTTTTGGCATGACCGTCTAAAATCGGTGCTTATCTGGACCTACGAAAACTACACTGAGTCGATTGTGGCGTCTTGATGCAACTATTATTCCACGGATGTGCGGGTTGCATGTTCAAAATTGAAGGCACTCTCACTTTTCTCACCCAGACCTTGATAGTAAATCCTATTCACAAAATATATTTCAAATCCAGATGATTTTATTTTCCTCACAAGATCGTTTGCCTCACTGTGCGCCGGACGCGATTGTCTCCGCATGCGACTCTTTTGTGACCATGTTTCCTCATTCATGGACCCACTTCACCCGCCTCGGCGCGACCGCGGCGTCGGATCCTGATAAAGCGCCGCCCCGTCCGACAAAACGACGCAACACCACTCTCGGATCAGCCCCCGAGTCCCTGCACTTACACGCTTCCGCAGGAGCAGGCTAGGATCGAGTTACGTCCTTTTTCCGACCGGCGGCGAGGAGATAAAAGGCCAGCCCTGCTGAAGCTGAAAGCGCCCGAAGAAAAGAATAGGATGAGAGCTAGGAGCGCTAACTCGGGGCATTGATAAAAGCTCGTAGTTCTCATCAGCTTTTGATTAGCATACTCGCACTCTACCGCAGTCGCGTCCGCTCCGGATGTCAACGCGGTATCCGAAAAGATTCATTTTCGGATATCCGAGTCGGAAATGTTCATTTCGACCACATTTTAGCACTACTTCAGGCTCATTCTAAGAACATTCTATCGACGGTGTAAGTCGGCAATCATATGACTCGGTTTGCGACGTCGCAAACTTCCTGTCATACTTCATTTACGAACGAAAAACTACTCAACGGCAATTCAACTGCCGTGATTTCTCTGCTCCGTGCGAAGAAAATTCTGGATAAACTTCAAGGAATGATGCCAATTTGTTCTCCTTTAAAAAAATAACACAGAGGCGGAGATTTTCAGATACCACAAACGAGTTATGTGATTGCCGACTTACACCGTCGATATTCACCATTAGTTGAAGCGCCGGGAACCAAAAGCTGCGATCTTTATTCTGGTGTCTAAAAATGTGGCAGATGTTATAATTTTTGAAAAAGAAGTAATCAATAAGACTTGGTGCGTAAAATACACCTGTAATTTTCTCTTATATACGAACGCGTAGAAAATTCTTGAGAAAAGGCGCAAATTAGGCCAAATTAGGCGCGGTAAAATCAGTAATCTTTGGAAAACTAGTCACCTACCCTCTTCGGAACCAGTTGAAACGATTGCCAAATAGTAAACCAGCGCAATGAGGATTGCAAGTTTTGAACCTAGGCCCCAAAGCTTTCCTATTCAGCTTAAGTGCATCAATTAAGAGACCGAAGATCATGGTTCCTTATGGACCACTGGACAGGGTAAGAAATCAGGCACTACAGCACATGTTTTTGCGGAAAAGGAGTGGTAGGGGTTGTTGGATAATAAGAAAATGGCTAATAAAGCGTGGTAGCACCCCAATAAATTAGGTTGCGAACCCAAATGTAGCGACATTACCCCAACTTGAGTTGTGGCGCCACCACAATTAATTGGAAATGTCCGCATCATCTAACAAATCTTGGTAGCACCACTATTTTAGGGGCCAACCCCTCAAAGTTTTTTTCGGCATTCTCAGCTAACTTTGACGTAAAACACGTTTAACCATGGTGTCTAGTTTTCTTGGCATGGCTCATTCCCTGATTTTTCCCTGATTTTCCTTGATTTTCAGGAGCTCATTCCCTGATGAGAAACCGAAGTTTTCTCCCACTTCCCGGGATTTTTTTTAGGGAAAAGAGTATAATTTTCCAGAGTTTTAGATATGAATATCGATTTTAATTAATCTTGCAGCCATTTCTTTGGCGCACGTCAGATTAGACCGCCAAATTTGAAAACGAAATGACCCTTTGGTGGTTGGAGAAGAGAACAGCCCGGTTTCTGGAACAGAGTCCCTGATTTTCCCGGTAAATCATTCCCTGATGAATACCGGTTTTTAAAAAACTAGACACCATGAGTTTAACATATCGAAAACTTTCTAAATCAACCCATGAGTAAGAAATAAACGTTGAAAGTTTACATTTTCAACAGAAATTTCAGACTTCCTGCTCGCGAAAAAACCATAATTAACGTCGGCCAAATTGAGCAGTGAAATCAATAACCTTCGGAGAACTAGTCAGTGGTTTTTGGATCAGAGAGCTTATGGTGCTGATTAGAACAGAGAATCCAAAAAAAGCACATCGTATGTCCGATTTTTAGAAGAGTGCACCGCGAGTCGGTTCTCTACGACCTCGCGGCGGGGCAGCGGTCGAGGAGCGGTACACTCACGGTGAGTTCCACCTGTGAGTAATGACGTATCGTATTGCAAACCGAATCGGAACTGGGGAGCCGTGGCGGAGGGGGGAGCGGGGGGCGTGCGCCGACTCCGCCCATATTTCATTCGCTCCTGCCCATAAAAATGTTGTCAACGAGGCCGGGATTTACTGGCCGGCGCGGTTTTAGCTCCAGGTGCTCGAATAAATCAGCGCATCCGCGGCCGGAGCCGGCCCCGCACCGGGCAGCCCAGCTACAGCCAGCGCCGGCCCGACGTGTTTTACAACACTCCCGACAAATTCCGTACCGTGCCGTGCCGTACCCGTGCGACGCCCGGAACCGACGGGTCCCCGAGCGTAAATCACCTGACGCGTTTCCGCAACGCCCTCCGAACGGGGCAGCAGCCTGATTATTGAAATTGATAGACAGAGCGATAGACACACAGGACGAGGGGAACATAGAGGGCAGTGACAGTATGCTGATTATTGAAATTGATAGACAGAGTGATAGACACAGAGGACGAAGAGAAAATAGAGGGAGGTGGCAGCAGGCTGGTTATTGAAATTGATAGACAGAGTGATAGACACAGAGGACGAAGAGAAAATAGAGGGAGGTAGCACCAAGCTGATTATTGAGACAGAGTGATAGACACAGAGGACGAGGAGAGCATAGAGAAAAGTGACAGCAGGCTCATTATTGAAATTGATAGACAAACCGATCACTGGAAAAAAAAGCACATTCGATCTACATAGAGTCCGGACTCTTGAAAACAATGGCAAGAAAAAATACTCTTGATTCAATCAGATTTAAGTTTAAATCAAAAGGAAATCCGCTCAAATTAAGAGGCTTGATTCTTCATTTAAGCAAAAATCCGATTGAATCGAGAGTATTTTTCTTGTCGATGTTTTTCAGAGTCTGGACTCTAGACTCTAGATCCAATGTGGTTTTTTTCCAGTGATAGACAAACAGGACGAAGAGAACATAGAGGGATCCTATCGATGGAAGCGGGTGTGCTGTTCAAAATCTAGTGGTGAAATTCAGTGCCGAAGTCTATGAAGCGCTCAAAACTCCGAGTGATATGAATGCGAAGTGAAATTAGCACCATAAAAGTGTATGACACTCCGCAAATTGCTTGTTTCCATAAACTGCACCATTTTCAAGAAGATCGATTACAAAAAGCGTCGGTATATCTACCTACGTCATCAACGATATCCAAGATGCCCGAAATACGACCATTTCCTTTTTTCTCTAGGGAAAAAGCTGACATTGTTACATTAGGACAGTACGACGGCCGGATCTGTGGAAAGGGACTTCATCTTCCAAAAGCAAATGTTCCTTGAATTTTCGCAAATTGAGAAAGAGACTTTGGAAATTATGGCGCAATTGTGACCATGAATACTCAAGAATTGAAAGAGATAAAAGTAATGATGTTCAAAGACAATTTTAGGTTGTAGAAAAACGTGGTTTAGATTTTCGCTAAAAGCTATAGAAAATTTTCTCCCGAAGGATGAGGCCTTTTCACAGATCCAGTCTCATATTGCTCGAGTTTTCTACGGCATTTTACACAAAAGGCGGAGCAGTCAAAAAGACCCAAATTCTCATCAGATTAACTGATGAAAACATCCGATCCGAAAAATTACCCAACGACGTCGAGAACGAAACTTAAGGAAAACCGGTTGAACGGCTTCCACTAAGTAATTGAGGCTTAAAATACCCTTTTCGACGAATTTTCGAGGAGAGAGAGAACGACGAAAAAAGGCAGAGGCGTATAACGGAAAACAACCGTGACTCCATTCTAGAGTGAGCCCCGAAGCGCGTAAAATCACTTCCCAACCACGACTCATGTCCGAATCGGAGTTATACCGTTCTATTCCGCAGGAACATAGGAGACACGTCTTGTTACGGTAAACAGCAGTAACTCCACTATGAATTGAGCCTTCAAGTGGGTAAGAGGACGTGTTAACGACGGCTCACGTTCGGAATGGAGTTACTGGTGTTTCCGGAAGCATGTTCACTTCGCGCTGCCGTACTATGGAAAAAACGCCGTATGAACATCCGAGAGTTGCCAAATTACTACGGATGAAATATGAAATCTTTAGGAAAGTTATACATATTTTTCCTTGCAATTTCCAAATAATTACGATTAAATTGCGTAAAAAATTCGAAAATACATTTCATTGCCAAATTTCGCTGGCTAAGCTGTATAGAACATGGTAATTGATTAAAAAACCGAGCTACGAGCCAAAGTAAACGAGTGATATTTCAAACTACATGTAGATGAGAAAAAATATACAACTTACAAGATCTACATGTCTCATCTTCATGTAGTTTGAAAATCACTCGTTTATTTTGGCTTGTAGCTCAATTTTTTAATCAATTACCATATTGTCCGAAAATGTGGAGGAAAAATATTCACATATTTTCTTGAAAATTCGTATTCTCTCCAAAGATATTCGGCAACACCTGGAGGTTCATACGCTGTTTTTCCTTGGGACGGCTTCGCGGGTGAGCCAATAAATGTTAATTAGTCGACGTCTTCCAGTTCTTTGCATGACAAAAGCCCCTAATGACTTGTCAAACACTCGATGATTAGCGATAGCCATTGAGCTCGTGAATGGGGGCCCGAGTGGTGGTTCCCGCTTTGATAATTGATCCGGAGCCGAGAGACAAAAGATCCCGATTCCGAGCCCCACTCGCGGGTCCCCGGCCCCATTTTTCGTCGTCTTTCACGCTCGCCCATTCGGCCCATTTACCACTTTTCGGGGAGCTTTCAACTCCGCCGAGCTTTATTCTAGCCCATTGTCCTCCTGCCGGGAGGCACCTCAAAGCTGCGTGCTCTTCGGGGAAGTTTATAGAGCTTCCAAGGCACGGACGGTGGCCGGGAGCCTGCTGCACGTGGGGCACCTGTTGAAGGAAACAGGGCTCCCGGGATAATAACGGGCTGATTATACAGGGTTATTCAAAAGTCATGCACCACTGGCCATGAGGGGGGTGGTCATTTGAAATTTTTGAGTTGCCGCCCCCCTTCTCCCCGAGGGGATCAAAAACTGGAAAGTACCAATGGAAGTTTCCCCCTCGATATGAGGAAAAACGTCTTAAATCGCAAATCGATATCATATTTAGAACTAGAGTTATGACCATTGGTGCGTGACTTCTGAATAACCCTGTATTGAAATTGATAGACAAAGGAGACATTGAGAGTGTGGAGGGATCCTATTGGTTGAAACGGGTGGTTGTCTTAGAGGAGGAGGGGAAAGTGATAAGATAGTTCATTTTAATTTAATTCATGTCTTTTCTCTAAGCATTAGGTATCACGTTCACAATTAAGAGAATTTCATGGTTTCTCAACTTCCTGTGAGCTGAGTTTTGAACATGAAAGACGAACCCAAAGAAGACATAGAAAGTACGAAGTGGTCCTATTGGTTGAAACGGGTAGTTGTTTGAGACGAACGGGGGAATGATGGACTAACTAAAGAGTCTCTCGTGGGTTGCCGTTAGTTAGTCTACTACTCGCCTCCTTCGTTCAATTCAACCGCCCGCTTTCACCGCTAGGATTGCCCATCTTTCCTTCGGTTTCTTGGCTATGCTCTACAATCGGCTGATTTTTGAAATTGATTGACAAGCTATAGGAAAAGGAGACAGGGGGAAAACAGAGCAACTCTATTGGTGGAAGCAGGTGGTTGCATTGGACAAAGGACGCAAGTAATAGACTAACTGACGGCAACTTACGAGATACCCTCTGGTTAGTCTATCATTTCCTCCCTTAGTAGGCGCATAAATACAGTGTTTGAAAAAAATGAGATATTAATGATTTCACATAAAACTAGTCCTGATGCATATTCTGTGAAAAATGTGCTCCCAAATTCCAATTTTTAAGCATCAAAGAGTCAGTTTCAACATTCTTTCCGCAATTAGGTATCATGTAATTTCGAGACTTCAAAAACGCATTTCTAGACATTGTAAAAACTACACTTATGCGCCTTGTCCTCCATGCTCTCATGTCTCCTTTGTCCTTAGATTTGTCTATCGATTTCAATAATCAGCCCGCTGTTATCCCAGGAGCCTTGTTTCCTTCAACAGATACCAACAGAGGGTCTCCATGTGTCTCTGCTCTAGATAACCCATGTCTCTACTGATACGTTTTTATCCTATTTTCAGGGAAAATAAAATTTGAAGCTCCTCTGAAAGTCCCGTTTCGCGACTCCGCGGGTGTAAATATTTCGAGACCTTTAAACCATGCCAAAGTTGACGACTATCAAAGATAAGTGGCTTAATTTGATTATCCGAACGAAGAGAGAGGCAGGCAGTCGGGGTGGGGTGGTGACGCTGTTGAACGGAAAACAAGCCAATTCCACATTTCCACCGCACGTCCCCCACTGAGCACCAGAGGTTGCCAGACTGTCCGATCAAAATTTGCATATTTCAACGGGCTATATGAAGAGGGGCGTGAGCGCCAAATTTGCAAAGATGGAATTTTTGACGAAATACGACACAGAGAAATGAAAACTTATCGTGTGTGGGACCCGAGTTCAGGTCATATGAATCTCTGAAGTTTTTGGAAAGCGAGTCCGAAAACTTGAAGTACTTGGTTGACTCCTTATTTTCAATTGAAAAACATAAGGACTTCAGATGTGTGACCCAATTTCGGCAGATGGACCTAAAGTTTTCGGATTAATGATCCGAAAACTCAGAGATCCAGAAGAGCTAAATTTCGAGTCCCACGCACAATTTTTTCTTTTCTCCATGTATTCTTCGAGAAAGGAAGCATCTTGCTACCGAAAAATTCTCAGCGCAGAGAATTTCCACTGAATAAAAACCATGAGCATGAGTAGGGGCACAAACTATAATGTTTAACATTATCATAGAACACGTATGCTACTTCACTGTCGCACGATACTGCTAAAAATGGCAATACTGAGTGATTTTACGGAAGGGAAGCGTATCCTGCTTATCTACCAAAATTTAAATTTATTTTTTTTTCTTGCCCAATTTCTCTGACCCTGTTCGGTGACGGTGGTCTCATTAGAGATGGGACGAAGAAACTTGGTTGATTTTTCAAACAGAGATATGAAAAAATCAATTTTTTCGAACAGAGATATGAAAAAATCAATTTTTTCGAACAGAGATACGAAAAAATCAATTTTTCGAACAGAGATATGTAAAAATCAATTTTTTCAAGTTTTCCGGAAATTTGACTTTCGGCGGCTATGCCCAAAATCCCGTTCATTCCACGTTAGGTTAGATGGAGGAAAGTGATGATTCTCAGCACAGTTTGGCAACCGCGCTGAGCACGATCCGAGGTTCAACGACGCGTTTGCTCAGCTCCCGGTTGTTTTAATTAATTCCCGATTCCGTTTCCCTTACATCCCAGAAGCTCTGCGACAAATCCATTGGACGACTGACTTCTCTCCCGACTATCCCTTTGACGGAGTCCTTTTGTTAACTAGATTCAAAGAGGAAGGATCTTGACAAGGTTTATCCGGGAGTCCAAAGTCGGTTACGGTTTTCGCCATGCAAAAGGAGTCTATCTACTCACATCGGAAAATTTTAGAAAGGGCATATCTGCAGAAGGGATGGATCGGATGATAGGATTAGATCCTGGTAGCCGGTTCAGAGCTCATTTTCTGCGCGAAAGACGTAGCGATATGTGACTTCATAAATAAGACTTAGCCTGGAGGAATTACAGTGGTTTTTCTCCAGGCTTTCATGTAGATAGACTTGTTTTGCATGATGCTGCCTCAAAAGAAATTGAATTCTACGAATTATTTTAAAAACAGAGAGCTAAGCAACACTAAAACGTGCAATTTTCAGAGTACATTCTTCATGCTTTGAGTTAAATTCACAGAAAGTTCAAAGGCACTAAGAATAAAAGAAATTAAACAAGAGAAAAAATGAGGCAACGTGAAATCCAGTTAAGCTGTTTCCAGTTAAACGCGTAGAATAATTCCCAATTTTTCTGAAGGAAATAGCGATAAATCGTCACTCTTTTGGCGTAAAAGGATTACCTCAATTTCCACGGGAGCCTTGTTTGCATGCTACCTGCGAACCGATTATAGAAATTGATAGACAAAGCTATAGACGAAGAAGACATAAGGGGTATGGAGGGATCCTATTGGTGGAAATGGGTGGTTGCACTGGACAACGGCAACCCGCGAGAGACCCTACTGTTCGTCCATCATTTCCTCCCGGAAACCATAGGAACCACCCAGTTCAACCGATAGAATCGCTCCATACTCCCTAAACCTTTTTTGTCTATCAACTGCATTGTCTATCAATTTCAATAATCAGACCACCGGGGCTCATGCGGAAATCGTGAGACGTTCTTACGCCAGAGGAGAAACGAAATAACACTAAATTTGGCAAGAGAGCTCGCAACCTGTAAGCCGCAATGTTCCTCTAAAATTTTGTTAGCACATAACACCCTCATCGGCCGAACCGTCTCGTATACAGCAACACTATATTGGAAAATAGCGCGATTAACGGAAAACCGAACGGGGGCTATGCTTCTTGCACCCTTGGCGCGTGGGTAGCTTCTAAGAAATATGCAAATGGGGGCTCGTTTAATTTAAGTTATGTATTTAATCGCCCCTTCATGTGATTGGGCACAGTTTGTTGGGCGATGTCGCCAGGTTTGAGCCAAAACTTGATTGGACTTTATTTTGTAATTTGGAACTACAATTTTAGGGTCATGTGTAAAAACACTTAAGTATATGGGGAGACTAATGGTACATACATTGCTCCTAAACTGTGCTAGAAATTGTAGTTCCTAATGTTGGAAAATGCAGCTCAATTCGTTGCTTGCTTAATATCGACCTTATGCGGTGTAGTGCAAGCAGTTTTTACGTATATCCTAGTTTCTTCGATGCAAGAACGTAACTTCCTTTCAAAATTGCTAAAGCATTCGCAGATTCATTTTTTACGAGCACTCCAATAGGCGTTTTTAATTTGAAATGCGCTGCTTTTTCTTCAGATTACACGCAAAAAATCAACAGAATTTTGAAGAATATTTGCACGATCTAACTTTTGTATAAAATTATATTATTTGAGTCTATTTTACGACCTCAATGTATAATTACGTTCCTTGGTCCGGAAAACGACGGTGCAGGTCCGTACACGAGAAAAAGGACCTTACGATTAGTACACTGAGACAAAGTGAATCGTTTTCCTCGAAAAGAGCCAAAGTTGGAAAAACTGGAAATCACGGTAAACTGGAAAATTTGACCACATTTTGTAATTAGGGACTACCAAGAATTTCTGACTCTTCCATAAAACACCCATGTACATAGGAAACGAGTGACACATTTTTCGTTACTGATATGAGCCAGACTGTATAGTTCCTTATTGCAAAATGTGGTCCAATTAGTTTTTAGGGCCAGGAACCGATATTATTTACTTCATTGTTATACATTGAGGAAAAACCGAATCTTAAAAAAGCGTTAGTTCGCGTTCCATTTCAATCCGAGCGTTTAGAATCTCAAATATGACGACTTAAGGCTCCAAATAGTTTTTTTTTTTAAACTGTGGTTTTTGATCGTTATAACAACCGCTCGGCTTGGTATTTTGTGCACTTTGTGCGGTAAAAAATTTGCGAAACCCCTGAGCGTCGGTAATAACATTACAATTTTGAGCTTTTTGCGCGAGGGCCTCCAGGCCAAAACATCTGGAGGTAAAATTATTTGTTATGCAAATGACTATATTACTGATTTAAGCGTTCAAAAAAATCGTAGAGCCACTAATGGCACTTCAGTAGCGCTAACAGGGAAACTACCCTTTGAAGTTCCATCTAAACATGGTCGAAATATACAAGGAAAAAACGAGTGTTCCGCATTGACATTCAAGGACCATACTTACGACGAGATCTTTTCAAACACGCTCAGACCAAGGAGCTCTAGAGCCAATTCTAACCCATTAACAAGTTTACTTCACACTAATTGAACCAGAAAAAAGGCGTCGTTATACGCTCTTCATTTAACAAACTGTGGAATCCTACCACTCCGTAATCATCTGCCTTGAATTTCAAGTTGCGCGTATCATTTTTTGCGCGTTATTTACACCGTGGATGAAACTAAAAAAACACGCATCACCACTGTGTGCTTCAGGTAAACAAGACAGCTTAGCTACTTCAAATTTTTACCCATAAATTATCCACGGGCCGAATTTTGTCGGCTCTATCACACGGAGGTGCGACATCCATCGATGAGTCCAAATCGCACCATCGGCCAACCAGAAGCGCTAAGCCCAACTTAAAAGCAGTCGAGACTTGTCCTACTCTGGAAAAAAAAACCACATTTGATCTAGAGTCCAGACTCTTGAAAACATTGACAAGAAAAAAATACTCAGGATTCAATCGGATTTTTGCTTGAATCAAAACGAAATCCGCTTAAATTAAGAGGCTTGGTTCTTGATTTAAGCTAGATTCTGATTGAATCAAGAGTACTTTTTCTTGTCGATGTTTTCAAGAGTCTGGACTCTAGATCCAATGTGGTTTTTTTTCCAGTGTAGGTATACTTAAGTACGGTGGTAGGACCAACAAAAATCGGCCCCAGACTAATAGGAATCATCGCCAAAACGGACGTCCCTCGGTTTTTGGTTAAAATATCGATGCATGATGGATGATATGAACGCCGCAAATTGAGCTAAAAGTTTTCAGTGTTGTGAGCGTGGCTTTGCATGTAACATAGTTCCTTCTAGCATTATACATACGTCAAAACAGCTTCATATTGCGATGTCAATGTTTCTAACTTTCAACATATTTTGAGGCAGAGTCCATATTACACTATGAAATATAGTTCGATCATACGAATCGTCATCTGACTCATGTAACTATGCTCTCGGTTCTAAAAACCGTAAAACCGCGTTCCATGCAACCGAGGTTTTTCTATGCATAGTTTGGTTTGATTTGAAACCTCGGTTGAATGAACCGAGGATACAGTTCCTAAAACCTTGAATACGGTTACATGAACCGAACAGTGCGGCCCATGATAGAACACAGTCAACATACGGCACAAATGACCTGAATTTCTTCCTTGGTCTATGCAACCCTACACTAATAGCTCCCTCCCTTGGGATTTTCTTGGATTTGATTTCTTCTGCTCTCGTGCGATAGAAAACTTCAGTTACCGGGACTAAATACGCTATAACGTAATAACTTATAACTCAATATGAACCACACTGAAAAAAAATTCGGTCGTACGAACTAAAAGTCAGGTGTTCCATAGTATCTCAACTAATTCTGTTTGTCAAACCAAATTTTCGGTTCGTCAAACCGAACTTCAAAGGTGAAATGAACTGATGAGCAAATTTAGGTCATATGAACCGAAAGTTCAGTTGGACCAGCAGAATACTTGGAATGATATGGTACACCGAACGTTCGGTTTACATGGCCAAGCTTTTCGTTTCAGTGCAAACAATTTTCTAAATCGAAGTTTTTGCTCTCTGTATAACTGGGCAATCACAAGTTTAAAACTATTATTTGGCATCCATTCGAAGCTTCGGAGGGGGGGGGGGGGACTTTGGGACGCCACGTGACCCAGGAATATAAATTAGCCGTGGGTGTGCGAACCTGTCCTTTCCGCCGATGGGCCCGATTTGGGAACGCACCCAGCGCGGAGCCCGTAGCGTGCGGCGCGGCGCGGCGAGGCGGTCCGCCGCAAAATGGACACAAATCGCCGATCCAGGCTCGAAATTCAACGGTTCATTATCGGCCCTTGTCCGGCTCGATGAGAGCCGCGATGAGCGGGTAATTCATTCAAATGCAGTGGGTAATTCGTAATTTCTGAGGAAAATCCATTACTCCAGCAATTCGGAGGTGGTTTTTTTTTCTTCTCCTCCTCCTTCGATGTATTGATGACTCAAGTCGAAGAATGTAGTATCCCCATTGCAACGTTTCATCACTGACGAAAAAAAACTCTGCCATATGTGAGCCGAGCGATCGGTGTTCCATATCATTCCACACAATCGGTTTGTCAAACCGATCTTTCGGTTTGTGTAACCGAACATTCGGTTTGTGTAACCGAACCTTCGGTTTGGAATAAAACAAGAGCTCGGATTGAATACGTAAAACAGAATTACTTACTTTCAGCACTGGCCTTTAAGATTCATGCGATAGAAGAAACATCAGAGAAGGGAATTTTACCTGAAACAGAAAAAATGAAAAGCACGGGTTAATTTTTGGCATAAAAAACAGGATTTACGACAAATACTAAAAATATCTAGGGTCGTACTCATGGTCATTTCTTAAACGGCTCCTTTCCGTATCAGACCCCATGGTCTCTAATGCGACTAAGGGAGGTTTGAGGAGAGTCTTGAAATATCATCATAAAAAGGAAATTTTTTTCAAATATCGAGGAGCCAGCGGTATAACTACTCTGGAAATGGATTACAATGAATCACCATGGTAGAAGTACAAAATATGGAAGAAACTGTTGCGAGTTAGGTAAATGTTAAGGTAGGTTCGCATCTAGCTTAAAATTACCTATGAACAAAGAATTTTTTCCCCATAATGTGTACGCTTTTGTTCAATGGCAAATCATTGTAATTCCTTGAAAGGATCCATTTTCTGAATTCCACTATTGAATTCAACTCTAACTTGCAAAAAATCGTCGTTTTGAATGATGCTGTGTTAAGGATCTCCATATACCTCCCTTAATGACAATGTAAACCATGATGAAACTCTCAACATCGATGATGAAACTCTAAAACAACATATCTCGGTTTAAAGCACCGCATTCTTTCCATCGTACATTATTTTTGAGAGTAGAACACTCTAAGTCAGTTCTGAAAAACCTCCTTAATTTTTCTCTTGTGTGCGAGACAAGTTCTGAGAAAACTTCAAGGTATGATGTTGATTTTTTCTCCTTTATAAAAATTAAACAGGAGCGACGATTTTTAAACACCACGATCGAGATACGTGGTTTTGGGAGTTCCACTGTCAATACGGGTCTTCTTAGGGAGAGGAGCACGGGAAAAATACACATTGGATCTAGAGTCCAGACTCTTAGAAACACCGACAAGAAAAAATACTCTTGATTTAATCAGATTATAAGCTTAAATCAAAAGGAAATCCGCTCAAATTAGGAGGCTTGGTTCTTGATTTAAGCTCAGATCTGATTGAATCAAGAGTCCTTTTTCTTGTCAATGTTTTCAAGAGTCTGGACTCCAGATCCAATGTGTTTTTTTTTTCCAGTGAGCTGTTTAAGAAATTTCGATGCCGAGCGATCGGCTCCCACGGTGCGGCGGAGCGGAGCTGTCAGTTTGAGTGAATACACGCGATTCGAGAATTAAAATTGGCCCCGCAGTCATCAGTTACGACCATCACGTCCCGCGATTAAACCCGTGTTGACACGAGGATTTTTTTCCGATCCGCCCCGCCCCCACCTCAACCCCCCCTCCCACCCGGTCGAGAGAAAAAATTAATATACGTGTTGATGGATGTTGACTCAATCTAGATGACTTTGTCACGGCGGCGGTGAGAGGTCACACAATCGCAAAAGCCACTTGATCGGAATCGTTTTGAGTGCATTAGTTCTTTCGGTCTGCTTCGGTGAGTTTCCTCCGCAATCCGAGCAATGGAGAATTTGCAGATGACTGGAATTTTGTGAAGCTCTCGTTTATGAAGAAATTGCCGATCGAACTGAGCAAGAATATCCTTGGTTTCAAAAATCGTCGTTTCCCGGACGAAGGAACGAAACTACGTTTCAATGTTTCGAAATTGTTCCCCGCGAATTGCATTTTTACCTAAAGAAAATGGATATCTTAGACTGAAAATTTCACTGATTTTCCTAGTGTTTTCATGCAAAAATCAGACAAATTTTGGGCAAAAATTTGAACCGGGTAAAAAAATTGAACTGTTTGAGTCAATTTTGCAACCTTGGATTAAAGTTGCGATCCTTCGTGAGGGTAAAAAAGAAATGAGGAATTATTATTAGAGGCGATATGACCAAATTACCTAATCTGTTAAAATTCTTGTGCTTAGATTAGAAAAGCCTCAGAATTTTCATCAATATTTGACGCAGAAACTGGGTGCTCTGGCGAATTTTGATTTATTAGTAAGATTCAATCATTAAAATACGATTCCTCAACCAGAGCAACTCGCTAATTTCGCAAGGTACTAATCAGCGCAGGGGGCATACGCCCCCCCCCCCCCCTATTCCTCCAAGGGGAGAAAAGGAAGAAAAAGAGAAGGAAGGATCGAAGGAAACAGATGGAAGGACGCCTATATTTGGTGATTATTCGTGACGAAATTGACTCAAACTGCGTATTAGATGCTTTAAAATTTTGCAAATCCTCTAGGAAGCCCCCAGCCCCCTGCTCCAAGTGTCTGAGTCAAAATCGAAAAGAATTCAATTTAATCCAAGATTTTCTCCGACGTCTCATTCGTCTCTGAATTCTCGGCGTTACTCCCAGGTTAATGCTGCTTTAATTCGTTTCCACTGGAAATACGCCCTCTCTCACTTTCCCGGAAGACGGAGGCACATGTGGGATAGGACTCGGGAGTCAGCGGGGAAATAAGGGAAAAAATGATTTACGGGAAGCGCACACTGCATGAATGCGCGGCATCCCCGTAATGAGGGAAAAAGTCGGCAAGAAAATGGATGCCGCGGAGGAGAGAGAATAGGAGGTGATTACTGGGAGCTGAAATAAAGCCCAGAATTCTTTGCAACAAGTCAGTAAATAACCGAGATTTCCTTCATAACGCCGGGGAGAGCCGCTGAGACAAAGGCGCCTTTTTTTCGGCCAGTATTTATGAAGTTATAAAAATTCTTGGCTCCTCGGCCCGCATTCTTCGTCCCCCGAGATTTCCTCGGCCTCCTGCTTTTTTCGGACCGTTATGGGATTGAGTGGTCCAGATATCTCAGATCTCACTAGCAACTCACCTGCAGTCGCAGATGCACTGGAAAAAAACACATTGGATCTAGAGTCCAGACTCTTGAAAACATTGACAAGAAAAGATACTCTTGATTCAATCAGATTTTTGCTTAAATCAAAAGGAAATCCACTCAAATTAAGAGGCTTGGTTCTTGATTTAAGCAAAAATCCGATTGAATCAAGAGTATTTTTTCTTGTTGACGTTTTTAAGAGTCTGGACGCTGGATCCAATGTGTTTTTTTTTTTCCAGTGTGCTCCAACGTCATTGAGCTCATCCCTAAAGTGAATGTTTCGATATTGAAACACTCTCTATTATACCAAGTATACCTAGTTCTTATGCATAGTCATAGTCGTTCCTCCAACAGCTCTTTTTCTTAGGAAGCCCCACATGATTTACAATGTGATTAAGGGACACTCGAGAAAATACTTAAGTTAGCATCATAAAATGGACACTCTTTGCCGCAATCTTGGGAAAAATTACGCAGTGTGACTTTGTAAATGAATCGGCTCGTGCAAAAACCTACGTTGTCCAAAAGAGGGTTTCATAATTGCAGTGGTTTCTTTTGCCCCATGACACTGATGAATAAGATCGATCTCTTTAGTAAACGTTTGATTATACTTGAGGGATTTTTTTTTATTAAAATTGGTCTGCATTTCTAACGTCTGAAACCATCTTGTGTCTGTAAGCAAAAAACGAAATCTTACACTCCAATTCTGAAAAACTGAATCGGACATCGGACGTTTTCGCAGGAGCCGATTCAACTGGATCCTAGCAAGGGATTACAATGATTTGCCACTGAAAGAGGTACAGTATACGGAATGACAAATTCTATGATTTTGACAAACTTCAAGGTCTGTTAGGTTCGCACCTACCTCAAAATTTACGAAACTCGCATTAAATTTTCTATCGTATTTTTTTTCTAATTGTAGTAGTAAGTCCTTGTCATTCCTTCAAAGGGCTCTGTATCTAAAGTGATACAACTGAATTATACTAGAGGTTTACAAACATCGTTCTGTTTAGGGCGTAATGTCATGGATCTCCTTGAACGTCCATTAGTAGATAATTCTGAGGATTCTAAAACAGTCAATACCATCTCGAAGTAATTCTCGCAATTCTGAAACAGTCTTCCCTGTTTCGAGTAATTACTAAAATCCAGGAACAGTATAAGTACGCTGTCTTCAAGTATAAGACATTTCTGAATCCAGGAACAGCCTACATATACATATGCGTCCTAGAAATCGTCGTATGAACGTTCAGGCATTGCCAAATTTCCTTTGATAAATCACGAATTTTCGGGAAAAATGGTAAATATTTTTCCCGCAATTTTTCAGATAATTATGTTCACAATTTCACCTAAAGTTCCTGGAAATTTAAAGGAAAAATATTCATAGCTCTCCCCAAAAAAAAAAGATTTATCGGAGGAAATTTGGCACCTCTGGCATGTTCATACAGCGTTTTTTCCTTAGCGCACGGTAGAGTAGTTGTGAAAATTCTGAGAACAGTCAACACCACTCCCGAGTAAGTCGGAGAGTTCCGAAACAGTCCATAGTTCCGAGTAGTTTTGAATTCTGAAACACTCTGTACTATTCGCGAGTATTTCTCAGAATTTCCCGCGAGTACGCGAGGGATGGCAAAGTTCGCACGCGTGCTGTCCAGCCATTCAAAAACCACCTAACTCCACAGGCACTTAATACGTATATCAGCTGTTTTTGCCTATCGCAGCGGAGCGGGGGCACGTCAACGTCAATTAAGCGAGTGTAAAACCGCGAACAAGAGCTCGAGAGCTTTGAATAGCAAGTAGCGGCCCCCGGACGCGTAGGCAACATGCGACGCAATCAACGTGCCACGCAAACCACTAGTTTTACGACGGGACTTTTCAATCACTCGCCTCTGCCCCCCGCCCTGTGGAGCCCATTGATATCGCGCGGGTCTATCAACAGGGTGCCCGAAAATTAATAAATAAATCGCGGATATTGTTCGACGGTGGAGTTAATAAACCTGTCGCACGCTAAGAATAAGCACAGTGACGAGAGTATTGGATTTTTTTCACGTTCTGGAATTTTCGCACCTTGATATTTTTACAGAAGAATCCTGGTGAAAACTCCGAGTTACCTCTACTTCCTTTAGAAAAAAAAAATAACTAGATGTTTCTGGAAACAAATTATCGATTTTTTCCATTTTTGAGATAATCCTAAAGCGCAGGGTGAGCCACGTATCTTAGGACGAGCTTTTTCAATGACTCGTCACACTGTATTCCGCCTTCGCGAATCAGTTGATATTGCCGCGGTCCATCAACAGGGTGCCTGAAAATTTCTAATGTATTCTGGGTGAGTGTTCGACACCAAAGATGATGTGGCCATTGCAAACTAAGAATAAGCACGATGTCTAGGAATTTCTTCAAACTTTCATATTTTTAGACTTTTAGAGGTGGAAACTCGGAGGTCTTTTCGTTTGTTCTCCGATTCTCTGGAATAAAACTTAATTTTTCTCTGAAAATTATCAAGAGAGGAAAAGAGGCAACACGAAGTGTAGTTAGGCCGCTTCTCGTTAAATACGTGCGCGTGTGGTATGGGTCACAAGGCTCACATTAGCAAATCAGTGTATTCACTTGTTTATAATAAAGCATTTTCCCTAATTTTTTCCTAGATTCATAATTAAGATGTATGATTTCCGATGGATTGATACCTCGGTCTTAGAGATTTAAGAAAATATTTATGTGAATTTTTTTTTTCTTTCTTTCTTTCTTTCTTTCTTGCTTTTCTCTTGTTTTCCCCTTTCCAAAAAATAGGTCTTGTAAAAATAATGGATTTTCGGACGATCGCTCACAAAAGTAAGGGATTTTCTCCTTTTTTTTTTTTTTTGACACGGTCAGAGGTTAAATTGATGCATATCCAATCCCTCAGAGATTCTTAAAATTGTTTCCTACAAAACAACGAAGCAAAAAAAAGAGGAAGAAGCAGATCAGGCAGATGAAGAAAAGGGAACTTTTGATCCAAATGCAGAGTCCATGCGTTTCTGAAAATTACATCGTGTGTTTGTGTAAGTCTGTAAGCGCATAAGTAATTGGTCATGTTTTCCGAGCGCAAGATCTTCTGATATCGACCCTGTGCGAATATAAATTCGCCAAACTCCCAAGAAGGCAACTTTTGGAAGGGCGAGCCAAGGTCCCGATGTCCAAATTGGAACAAATTTGGTCACGATAGGACGTGTCTGCATGATATCGTGACAAATTGAATTTTACGCGTTTTAGTCGTGGCGGTCAACATTTCGCTAGGGTAATATCAAATTACGCGAAATTATGAACATTAAGTCAATACGGGCCTGGTCTCCTTTCATTTTGCTTCGAATTGGGTTACCGAATTCTCTGAGGTTAGTATTAGATTTGGGCCACCACATACGTAATTTTTTCGCCTCAAAATTAAACCAAAAATGAGCGAGCATTCCGTTACTCGTTAGATATCGTTATTCATGTTGAAACGTGGATTTCTTGAAAATAAATCTTCAAAAATTGCTTACATGAATATTTCCAAAACCTCGTAGCTTCTGACTACCAACATATGCAAAAGGGTAAAGTTGAATCGAAAATAATTCCGAAAATAATCCGTTGTCACGAGCTAAATGCGACTAAATGAGGTATATTGAAAAGGATTATATTCATTCAAAATCTAAAACAATTCTACTTAGCGTTAATTCGTTCCCTACATAAAATGCGCTAAAAAAATTTGAAATAAAATTTCAAATTCCTTAATTTTGGCGATCGTAGTGCAATAAAAACACGGAGGTCACGTCTCCGAAATCTCAAGAAAAATCAATAAAAAACCTCGCGAAAACAACCACTTCAATCAACAGGCATAGAAATAAAAAGGCAGAGGGAATTTTTCAGAAGTTTGACCATCCTTGTCCTCATATTTTGCCAGATTAGTGCGCGAAAACAGCCCGAGAAGCTATCGACAGCAGCCAAAGTTGTTGAGGACCATGTGCGGCTGGATAGAAATCCCACGATTTATATTCAGTGGCTGAATTTCAGCCCCATCGAATGTCCACGTTGCTGTGCTAAGACAAAACGCCGTATGTTCATTCGGACGTTGCCAAATTTCCTCCGACGAAAATTTGGATTTTGAGAAAAGTTGGGAATGTTTTTCATCGCAATTTTCAGGCACACTATACGAAAAATTCCACATAAAATAATCTGAAAATTTTAAAGAAAAAAATTAAAATTGTCGGAGAAAATTCATATTTTCTGGGAATAAATTTTGCAACACCTACAGTCCACGCGGCATTTTTCTTCTTTGCACGACAGAGTGCTCCATCCCTCTCGTGGAATGTCCGTAATTTACGGTGAGATGAAATGAGTTGCGAATCACTCGGCCTACTTCCAAGCCTTTTCAACGTTTCAAAGTTTCTCAGGATCAGTTTCTTTATTTTCAGATTTATGAGGTCTTAAAAATTCAGAGAAGTTGAGATCAGGGCAATTTTTGCGATGGGCGTCAGCTACTTGCGTGTTGAATATCGTCGGTCCTCTGGCGTAAGAACATATTTCGATATCAGCATGAACCCCAGAAAGCATGGTCTTACAGGGCTCATGTGAAAATCAAGCTTCGCCCTTCCCTTACGTCAGAGGAGCGACGATATGTCCAGCGATTTCTGATTCAGAAGCCGCATAATGCGCGCCAGAACAGCCCAGTGAAGCACTATTTTTCGAAAAATGTTCTACCTTAAAACATTCTGGTGTAAATTCACGTTGATGCGAACCTAGTTTAAGCCGGACATGTGCGGAAAAAATGAAATTGCTGATTTAACAATTTTGTAGTTAAAAAAAGTGACAGACATGTTTCAAAGTAGATTTTACGATAAAAAAATGCTGATTTAACTACGCCCGTTGTTAAATTAGCTTTCCACCATTGTAAAATGTACATTTGAAACATGTCCGTCACTTTTTTAAACTACAAAATTTTTAAATCAGCAATCCATTTTTTTCCGTGTATGAATACTGCGACTATACATCCGCATGACTTACAATTGGACGCTGCACACTAATTATGAGGCTAGTTTATCACGATGACAGAACCTAACTCATTGTTTCTCGTGACTCTTCAAATACTCTGTTTACGCTCTATGAGCGGAATGCACTTGTGGGGCGTAATTTAAAACTTAAGTGAATCATGCCAATCATCGCGAGGTGCATAGAATTCCAATGAAAGAGCTAATATGCGCAGTGCAGCTAAGGCAACATTTTGCCGTGCTAAGGAAGAACACCATTTGAAAATTCAAATATTGCCACATTTCTCTAGAAAAAGTAAATCAGTATTGAGGAAAGTGATAACTTTTTTTCTCTGAAACTTTCAGATGACTTAAAACAAATTGCAAATAATATTCTCTGAAAAAGTAACTAAACTAACCTCCCGGAGAAGCGAGAAGTATAGCCACATTTGAAGGCGTTCAAAGCGTTTGGTTGGGTCACGCAACTAAACTAACCTCCCGGCAAAGCGGGAAGTATCCCCAGATTTGAAGGCGTTCTATGCGTTCGGTTGGGTCACGCAACTGAACTAACCTCCCGGCAAAGCTGGAGGTATCGCCAGATTTGAAGGCGTTCTAAGCGTTCGGTTGGGTCACGCAACTAAACTAACCTCCCGATAAAGCGGGATGTATAGCCAGTATTTGAAGGCTCTCCCGGCGTTCACAAACTAACAGTTAACTAAGCTTTCACTAAAACTTGCCAGGTTCCAAAAGATTTTTAGGCAGAACTAACATTTATTTCAGCCATATAAGATTAAGCAGACGACTGCGATGTGAGCCTTATAAATGCATTATATCTTATGCACCAAGGAACTGAAAGTTCAGGCTCATCCAAAAAAGCACCTATCTGCACCTATCTATCCCTCTGCAAGAGACTATCTGATCGTTAAAGAGAATCGTTTACGAGCTGTTTCCAGGCAAACACTTGAATATTGTCAATAATTTAGAGGGTTTTAAAAATAAAATCAGGGACTAACATTATTGGAACAATTGAGTTTTTAGCATTCTCGATTCTCTCAGGATGCCCATGCGCTTCGTGTATGGATAAATTCTTAACAATTGACTATGAATACCACCATAAACATCGGATACGGCCGTAAACAAAAATAAAAACACTTAGTGAAAGCCGTGAACTCTAGCAACGAGATATTTATAGGGCTGCTCTTTTCGGCGCCCGTGTTTCAGCCGAGTGAAAGTAGAGAATCGATCGTTCATAAACCCGCGATATGCCTATTAGTGTCCCCCGTCTGAATTCAACAGCCAACCCCCCGGACCCCCCTCGCTTTTTCCGGCCTTTCAATTTCGGACGTGCTCTGTCCGATGCAGAACGAGGGTGTAATTGAATAGGGAGCTTTTTTCACATTCCGGCCCAATAGGTGCGGAATTAAAAACACATTAAGCTCCACATATAGTCTCATCGATTTCCACGTTATGGGTCTTCGGCCCGCGATGGAGGGGGCGGGGAGAGGGGTTGAGGCTCTCAAATTTACAGCGAGCTCGCAAAATTCAGGTACATGATGAGTATGAATGGTACAAATCGAGTACTACCACTCTCAAAACTTTCCATGCAAATGTGACTGGTTTGTTTAACACTGCAAAAAAAAAATTGACGAGGAAAAATACTCTTAATTCAATCCGATTTTTCCTTGAATCGAAGAGCCGAGCCTCTTGATTTAGGCGGATTTCCTTTTGATTCAGGCAAAAAGTTCGATTGAATCAAGAGTATTTTTTCTTGTCAATGTTTTCAAGAGTCTGGACTCAAGATCGAAGCGACTTTCTTTCCAGTGTACTTTTTCCGTACAGGAGACACCGAGCACCCTGTCTACCTTTACACGTTGGATCTTGTGCCATGCAAGACTAAGGGTAGGAATACAGAAAAGGGTGTTCTTTTGATTCCAGCAAACAGTTCGATTGAATCAAGAGTATTTTTTCTCGTCAATTTTTCCAAGAGTCTGGACTCAATATCCAAGCGACTCTCTTTCCAGTGTACTTTTTCCGTACAGGAGACACCGAGCACCCTGTCTACCTTTTCACGTTGGATCTTGTGCCATGCAATACTAGGGGTAGGAATACAGAAAAGGGTGATACAGGACGAGCGGGGACCCAAATGGACGTATTTCTATCAAACGGAACTATGTGCATTATGACGTGAGCCCTGTTATGCACATATGTTTATGGGTCTCAGGGCTCATGGCTTAATGCACATAGTTCCGTTTGGTAGAAATACGCCCAAATAGCGGGAGATAACTCACTGCGAGCCTCGGAAAAAGACGTGTCGGGCGTCTCCGTTAATGAGCCCCATTCACGAGCCACGGAGCAACAACTCAAACAAAGTGCCGCTTAATCGCCAAGCATCAATTTGTAGCGGCAGATTCGCGGATCCGAAACCGCCGCCGCCGTGCGAAGTCAAAAACACGTAAATCCAACGGAAACGCTTCGTGGATTCGCCGTTTATCCTGAAAACAGGAGAAAAATAGAGGGGAACCACGAAGGAAGAACCGCGTAAATCCAGTGAAACCACCGTATGGATTCGCGGTTTTTGTTTAACACGGCGTCGTACGATGGAGCGAGATGTTGAGAGATGTCGGACATTACATGAGATTTTTGACTGAAGTTGATAATTTGTCCTTTCCAGAAGCGGATCCAGCAATTTGGCGACACCGGATTCCCACCGTTTGAACCTATGTTAAATAATCGATTCTCGTCGAGACACTCGTACGATGGAGCGAGATATTGAGAGATGTCGGACATGAGATTTTTGACTGAAGTTGATAATTTGTCCTTTCCAGAAGCGGATCCAGCAATTTGGCAACACCGGATTCCCACCGTTTGAACCTATGTTAAATAATCGATTCTCGTCGAGACACCTAGAATCGATATATTTCCATAGTTTTAAATGGAAAAAAACAATGTTGCCAATTTGCTGGACCCGCCAATGGTCGTTTCCCGCACGAGAGAAAGTAATAGAGCTGGAGTTTTTGCATGCGTGAGGGATTTGCGATTTAAGTACTTCATCTTGCTTAAATGTCCGTAAAAAAACACGATGTTGCCGGTATTCTCCTCTGAAATCAGCTGCCAAAGCTCAAAAAAAGATTTCAAAGTTGAGGCCGTATTGGAGGGGATATCCCGCGCTACCCTGCGAGTCCACCTCTGCATCAAGACAAATTCTCAATGCAAAGATAGGGAGCGAATACATTAACAGAGTTGTCACTTTGTTTGGGGACTCCAAAACGAAAAAAACAGGACAGCTCTAAGATCTCGTAACCTTGAAAGTTTCAAAATTTTCGATTGACTTGCTCCACTATGCTGGAGTAAATTTGGATATTCTCAAAAAAACTTTAGAGAAATGAGGGACACCTTAAAATTTTTCCCCGGAAATGAGAGGGAACCAGGAAACTACACGATGCTAAAAATAAATCAAGAATTCTAGAAACCATGAGGAAAACGATTGGAGAGCTGCAGGACGAACTTTTACCTCGACGATGGTATGTCGCCATCCAGAACTTGCCCAATTGAAATTCTGCCTGGAGATCAGACTGACAATCAGGCACGCGATTGACCAGGGCTTTTAGAAAGAACGGAATTCGATTCTTAAATTTAACCTTTCGCTCGACAGGTGACGTACAGCTTTATTAGAAGTCGATCCATCAATCAATGATAAATCGGAACCTTCTTTGGGTCAAGAGACGCTCACATAGTTGGATCGAGTTTACCAGGAAGGAAAATCATAATTTATTCAATTGCAAGCGACCATTCGTTAGAAAAAGAGCCTTACAGAGTTGAGAACAATTCAAGATTGAGATATTGGCACTAATGATTGGAGGAGAGCTTTTCGAAGATACTGTCACTTAAATACGCTCGGAAATGTCAAACCGAACTGGACGCTGCCGTGTTGAGAAAAAACGAAGGATGAGCATTCGAACGCTGCTAAAGAATAAGAAGAAGATTATTAGGTAGGAGGATTGTGGGGTAGCTGTGAAAGCAAGAGAGAACGGAACAAGAACATATTGATGAAGGCCTGATCGATTTTTAAGCTTTAACACACGACCATTCTCTTATCTCTTCCAAAGGACCGTTCAGTAAGGATCTTACAAAGGGGAAGGGAAGTCAAGCCCAGACTACAGTAAGCCCCTCTCGTTGAAAAAAAGTTCATTTTTTTCTAAAAATAAATATACTTTACTATAAATGCTTGTATTGTATTTAATATTTCACTACGCCGTTAAACATTTTTGAGTGCAGTTCTGTGCTGGAGTGGTAGAATCTACACAATGCACAAAAAACCCGAGTACTAGTCTCCTTACGGAGTTACGGAATGACTTACGCAGTTACGGAGCGCAGTCTACTCTTTTTGCTGAGTGTCATACGCTTTCAAGGTGCTTCTTTCACTACGTCTTCATCATACTAGGGGGTTTTTGGGAGCTCTATAAACTTTGGTATAGAATTTCACTCTCCAAGTTTAAACTTCGTAACCTTTATTTCTAACTTTCTATAAAAAAAAAATTGAGGCTGAACGGTTGACTTTTAAGTGCCTTTTGAGAGGGGAGAAAAATTAAAAAATTCGCCCAAAAATGCTTACAAAATACCAGAACGATCCCAAAAGTACTTCATGTACGTCCCTGTCGGGCAACTCCTCCAAAAAATTATTTTTTCTAGAAAACTTTGGCATCGGTCATGGAATGCCCGAAATTTGTAGAGGCGCAAAAAATCGGCTGAATATTCATGGGGCAGCGGTAGATCGGCCTCCTGCTGGCCACACGCGACTAATTTAACAAATGAGTTACCGGACGATGCGCAAAATCGACGATTTCTGGTTTCTATTCTCAAGTCGGGCTAGTTACAGCCGTGCTAAAGAAAAACGCCGTAAAAGCCTTCAAAGGTTGCCGGACCTCTTCTAATAAAATAAAAATTTCCAAGGAAACTTATGGACAGTTTTCTCCCAATCTTTCAGAGAACTGAAGTCGTGCTATAATCTGCGATATCTGAAACTTTCAGTAATAAATATACATTGATTCCCTCAACGATGGATAATTTTTAAAGGAGAATTTTGCAACATTTGGATGTTCATACGGCGTTTCTTCTCAGCACGGCAGTTTACCGGTCGATACTGTGCCGCACCATGAAGTCGCTTCGGGGAAAAAAGTTGATGGGACTGGAACGAACTCGTGAAGAACGCAACTATGATGAATATATTATTCTAATCCTTCGGAAATACTTCGCGGTTAAGTTTTCTTTCAATGACGTCAAGTCATGGTTGATACTGTCAGCTGTTTAACTGATGTTTCAGGAATCATGTGCAGTCAAACCTATGAGTCCAATTAGGAACCGAAGTTCGATGTTCCATTTAGATCGATATGTATTCGGTTCTCAGACCGAACTTTCGATTCGTATAACCGAACGTATTATGCTGTTTGACTGTCATAATACGGCTAAAAATTGGAGTATGGAGCGACTTGGTGGAAGAAAGGCGTATCTGCCCAATTATTAAAACAAATTATTTCTTGCCAAACCTCTACGACCCTGCTCATGAGATAGTACTCTTATTACAGATGATAAGAGGAATATTTGTTCATTTTCCCGCTGTTGTGAAGAATCTATTATTAAGGTATTGGCTGCAAACACCCTGTTTAAGGATCCTTTTCCGTAGGTTTACGTGGCAGACCAATCGATTTATCGCAAAGGACGCCACGCTACCGCCCTCCGATGCAGATCGACTTATTTATACAGTCTGTGTCTAGTTTTTGTTTTCTCTTCATTATGGGAAATCCTGATTTTTGATCCTGATATCATAATTCTTTCAAAATCCTGATTTTTTTTGCGGAGAAAAATTTTAATTTCAGCACAGACGTATGCGAAAGCAGAGAGAATTAAGTTCCAAGGACTTTTCTCAAATCCTGATTTTACGACCGGTTTTTCCTCAAATCCTGATGAAATCCGGATTAAATCTTGATTGACCTCGAATCCTGATAGAATCGGGAAAATCCAGATGCTAGACACCCTGTCATATTATACGAAAGGGACAAGGAACCTTAAAAGGATCCTCAAAAGGAGCCTCAACAGTCACCCGCCACCATCCCCCTCGGCGGGACTTAAAATCGGAAGCATTGGTGCCGGGTGATTTTCCGGGGCTTGGCGACATCGCTAGGGACACTAAGCTGTCTGTCGTGAAATTAAGATAAGACTTTATTTTGTTTTAAAAGGGAAACGGTTATCTCGCCGCTCGGTCTATTTGCACAGACACGACTAGTTCTCTTCCGGCCGCCTCCCTTATCCGCGGATCCCCCCCCCCCCCCGGGGGGGGGAGGGCTCCCAACCCCCCAACCCGACGACTCCCCAAATATTTATCCGACCGTGCGTTCAGACCGAATAACTTACATTTTTCCATCAATAAAGTAAACAACTAATGCATTTGCTGCGTATTACGGGTCTCTTGTCTTGTCTTTCCTTTTCTTTTCCCTTCGGCATCCGAAATTTTCCCAGTTATCCGCTTTTTAATGAGAGTTGCGCGGTTTCGCATTATCCGCGATCCGATTACCCGCGGAGTTGATTGTTTCCGGTTGAGAAGGACGATCCTCGCGAGTCGGTTACACCGTTCTTTTTCTCTATTACGATTTATTATATGAACAATCGATTCTAGATTTGATAGCCTGCTTCGATCTATGGATTATATTTTGCAATAAGGAACCACTATTGCCGGCTCATTTTAGAAACAACATACGTGCCATTGGTTTCCTTGCGAAGAAACGGGCTTTTATGAAGAGCTAGAGATGGTGGTTCCTTATTGCGAACAAATGTAATCCGAAGGAAGAACGCCGTATGAGCATTCGAATGTTGCCAAATTTACTCTCGGGAAATATTTATTTTTGAAAAAAATTATGAATATTTTTCCTTCAAATTTTCAGACTTTCTGGATCAAATTACGAACGAGATCTTCCGGAAAATCGGAAGAGATATATTTGCAAATTGTCTTGAAATTTGTTGATTTGTCGAAGCATTGCCTGATACGACGCGGCGATCTTCCTTAACACAGCAGCGTATCAAAGCAGGGTTTCTACCTTATTTCTACTTTCGAATTCCCTGTGTTTTCCCTATATTTTCCTTCGTCGATTGTGTAAAATACCTCTTTACAATTCCTTCGTCACAGAGGTGTAACGCAATCACTCTCCCAAGGTTCTGATAACTGAGGACTTAAAAAGGCTACCAAGCTACCCCTGCCTTTTAAATTTCTTGTGTAACTTCACAAACGCACAATCTTATTCTAAAAAAAATATTGATTTTATTAATGTTCAATTATATAAACTTCCCATTTGAAAAAGCAAAAATTACAGAATAAAGTCAAAATCCTTAGGTTTTCCCTGAAAATTCCATTCCCTGGGTTTTCTCGATAATAGGAACCCTGTCAGATATATCTAATTTGTCGAAGATATCTGCAGATAATCTACGAAAATCAATAGAACCAATAAAACAACCAGATATTGTCCAAAATGGTCTCATATTTCGTTCTCACGAGAGCAACTTGTAGCGCATAGCATTCCTCTTTGACATTGGGGCAGAAAAAACAGGAACGCCTTCATTGGCATTGACGTGCAAGCAGGTCAACAACTGACCATTAATAGTTGCATCCAGGCAGGCGTTTTATTAACATCGCGTAGCGTCCAGACCAAAAACGAATAATGGAGCTGAATAAGTTGAAGAATCGCTGTTGAGGGGTAACGTCGGCCAAAATCAATTTCTCGACTTCCCCGTCATTGAGATTCAATGTTGTAAAGCCTCATCTAATATCTCCTTGACATCCATCCGTCAACGTTATTACCTCTAAACCCAAATCGCGCTCCCCAAGCCTATGCAACCAGTGGCGTCGTATGTCTTACGATATATCAATGGATCTGCCATTTAACCCTACGGAAAAAGGGTCGATAAACAGGGTGTTCGCAACCAACACCTTAGTAATCGATTCTTCACCGCGAGGCTTCAAATAGAAAGATATCGACCATCGATTATGAACGCCTCACCACGGTGTCGGGCATGGAATTTGAGATTGAAGTTGATAATTCGTCGTTTTTCGTAACTCCATTCCAAAGTTATGAAATTGACCCGAAAAATTCGAAATTTTACAAGAATATGACCTAACATGCGCTCTTTTTTCCAAAATTTTTCTGATTTTCGCGTGGGTCATAGGAAGAACCTGTGAAATTTTTGGTTTTCTCAGATTTTCTTCATAAAAGGAAAACATGCTAGGGGAAATTTGACAGCATTGACAAGTAAGTGCGTTATTTTGTGAGAGAAATGCCTCGCCACTGGATGCAACAATATGATCTAATTGAGGACTGGAAAAAGGTTGAATTTGCCGCCGTGTTTATCGAAAGCTCAATAGACTATTAGGTTCTTAAGCAGTAGCGGGAATTTTGGAGTAATAATACTGTCGAGCAGAGAGGGTATGCTTGGTTCTCCCGGAGGCAATTCTGTCGTGCTAAGTAAAAACGCCGTATGAGCATTCCAATGTTGCCAAATTCCTCGCGGAAGTTATTTAATTAAGGAAAAAATCTATGAATATTTTTCCTTGGCATTTACAGACTTTTTAGAACAAATTACGAGCGAAATCATCCGAAAAATCGGAAGAGAAATATTCACAACTTTGCTTAAAAATCCGTAGTTTGTCGAAGGAAATTTGGCAACGCCTGAGGACTCATGCGGCTTTCTTCCTTAGCACGGAAGAATTGAAGATACTAGCCCGGAAATTTAGGCGGCACGTTTATGATGATAAAGTTGATCGAAAGCTGAGCTTTTCATGTCATTTGGATCCGTCGGAAGGTTGAGTTGAGGAGAATAGTGTGGATAACGCTGAAGAATATGATTCCCTCGGGGGTGACGGTATTCACTTGAGATCGAGGGGTATTTCGGCGGTGATTTGATCTGTTCCCTCTTTCTTACTCCGTGTGTTGTCCTGTTTTTTGTAAGGTAAACATTTTCGTTTTTCCCTTTCTCTTTTTTTCTTTCCATACGTAGATAACTGTCTATACAATGCTCACGAGTTGATACTACGTATAGTAGGTCTCAAAATCTGCCGAAAGGCAATTTATGAAATAGACGTATTTATGCTTGCTAAAAGGACGGAAGGGCGGATGTTGCACGGAAACTCTATTCACATACCTAGGTTTATTTCTTTTTTTTCAAAGCAAAGACACATCTAAATGCCTGTTTTGACTAAATAGCTTGTAATATAAATAGCTTTTTTTCGGTCAAATCCGTCACTTTGCTATTCAATACACATGAAGAGAACACAACAAATGTACGAATTTGTAGACTTCGTTCCCGCCTACTCGACCTCCAACCTTTTTCCTCTCACACTTTACTTAGGACATAAAACACCTGCGACTAACACTTCCTGGGGCAACGCCTACGGGATAATAAGGCCTTTCACTGCTGATTACCGGCGGAGATACAGGGCCGCGAGATCAGTTAATTTCGTTGATTACGGAGACTTGGGAATTTGAGTCGTCTATTCGGGGAGCCTGGAGGCAATTTAGACACAGACGAAACGGAGACGAAAAATTAAGGTCAGACGTCGGAAAGCTTTCGCGGAAGCGGAGAAAATCCCGGGAGCTAGAATCAAATAGACCGAGTTACCGCAGACATTCTTGATTTGAGAAGCGCCTCGGGGTTTGTCTCGAGGGCTTTGACGAATTCCTGTGGCGTAGCGTGCTTTGCGATAAATCGATTGATCTGCCATTTAAACCAACGGAAAAAATCGATAAACAGGGTGTTCGCAATGAACACCTTGAAAATCGATCATTTACAATGGCTTCAAATGAGGAATTATCGAAAATCGATCATTCAAGCCTCGCCACTGGTCGAAACTAGCTCTCTCAGTCGGCTATCAACGAATGTTTCGCGTTGGTACGTGCGATATGTAAAATTACATGCGAAATTCATGAAATTCCGTGGATTTCTACGGAATGGACCACTAGACAAGGTACGAATTCAAGCATTCTCATACATGTTTCGTAACTAGAATCTTGCGAGGAACACGATTCTCGCATCGAAAATTACTGGAATCAACTCCTAACTAAGATATTAACGTTTGTATTTAACATTGGTTACGAGAAATTTGAATTGCCCGGTTACAGGAAACGAAATACTCTACATTAGGCAAATCGCACTCTACATCGCCAATGGCAAGCTTCTTACTTGAGCAGTTTTCTTTCCCCACCCTGAGTTGTTTGAAATGTAAACAACAAGCTACAACTGAGTCAAATCGTCATGATTGAGGTTGTCATATTGTCATACCGAGCAGACTTTTACGGTAACGTTCAGTCCGCAATTTGACTCACGTAGACCATTAGGTTTTCATGAGCGGGTGGTTTGAATTCACGCGTCAATAAACATTAAATATCATGGTTAGGAGAAAATTTCAGTAATTTTCGTTGCGCGAATCGTGCTCTCCTTGAACTTTCAGTTCAGAAACATGTATCAGAGTGCGTAACTTCGCGTACTGTGTCTAGTGGTCCATTCCTGTGAGTTGCTATTATGGCCGGCAAAAAACGGGTATCGATAAGAGCCAAAATAATCGACCAACTCCCGAAATTCCGAGCTTTCTCGATATTTTGCAGTTGATGGAGTATTTTTTAACAGAAACATTTGTGTTTTGACGATACTCGCATTTTTGGCGTTGAAATGGAGGCCCAAACTTCAATCCGGAGGCAATTCTGAAGGATCGAATCTACGGAAATTTGCGTTTTTTTCAGTATGCTCAACATCAGCGTTATAGTCTAGGTTGCAAGGTGACGGTTGGCGCTTTTGATATGTTTTTGGGACCACTTGAGACGTAAATTAAATGAAAATGGTCGACCGACACCTTTGGGGTTTGGGTCGAATGTCAAAAACGACTCTCTCGCTACTTCAAAAATACAGCGTTTTCCGTGATTTTTTCGTCGAACCGTCGCAGCTTTGTGATTATCTTACAGATTTCTTAATATTAACTTGAATATATCTTTTAAGACCTACGCCCCAAAAATATAACGAGAGGGAGGGGGTAAAAAAAATCCGAAATTTAGCTGTGCGTATTTCATACACGGCCCTGAAATCTGCTTTTTGAGTTAATTTCTGAACGTGCCATTGTAAAATCAGTTTGAAAGGTATAATTTTAGAGAGTTGAACCACAACGTACTAATGATAGGACAACTTCAAAATTCAAGAGGAACCAAATGCCTCCTGCCATCGACGCCCCTGACCTAGTTCCAACCGCGCGAGAAAAATTAAATCAAAATTAGAAGAACCCAAAATCAAGATATCTCCGAATTCACCGGGAGGAATCTTGGTAGACGCAGAAAAAAATCGAATCTGATCCATTAATCTATGTTAAACTGTACTCGAGAACAAAAACCCGCCGATCAAAATAAATTACACTCGAAAGGAGAATTGAGAATTTTTACGAAACATGATTAATCGATTAAGTCATCAGTCGGTTTCACCCACGCAAATGAGAGGGCAGAGAATGGAGCGAAATCAGTGGCGTGGCAGGCTTTGCAATAGATCGATTTATCTCTCATTTGAACTTATGGAAAAGGATCGATAGAGAGGGTGCTCGCAACGGACACCTTAATAATCGATTCTTTACCATAGCTTCGAATGGGTAAACATCGATAATCGATCATTCACGCCTCGCCACTGAGCGAAACCTGATTCCGAGCCGCTACTATTTGTCAAGCGTCAATGAATTTGAATCCTCCTTGTTAGCGGCCTTTCGTTCTTGGTTTACCTTCAACTCCGTTTCCCTCCCCGTCCGAGGAATTGAAGGGGGGAGGTGGGAAAGGCGGTGAAAATCTGTCACTCGTGATGACGTGCTAAGGAAGAACGCCATATGAACATTCGAGAGTTGCCACATTTCCTTCGATAAAATGTTCATTTTCGAAGAAACTTATAAATATTTTCTCTTGAAATTTTCAGGGCTTTTTGGTGGAATTGCGAGCAAAATTATCCGAAAAATTGGAAGAAAAATATTCTTAAGTTGACCAGGAAATTCGTGTTTTATCGAGGAAAATTTGGCAACGCCTGAAGGTTCATACGGCGTTCTTCCTTAGCACAGCATCGTAGCCCACGCTGAAGGTAAAAAGATGCGACGTCTGCGGACATGAATCCTGGCGGAAGGAACGCGATAGGCGTTATCTGCCGTTCTGGAAAAACGCCGTATAAGCCATCAGACGTTGCAAGATTTCTTCTGATGAAATTCAAATTTCCAGGGAAACTTGTGGATATTTTTCTCCCAATTTTTAGAAGAATTTAAGCCGTACTTGCATCTGCGATATCTGAAAATTTCAATGAGAAATTTTCATTGATATCCTGAAAAATGAATGTTTTAAAGAAGGAAATTTGGCAACATTCGGATGTTGATACGGCGTTTTTTCCCTGGCATGGCAGCAATCGCTATCAAGAATTTCATAAGTGGGACACACAGCCGGGCACTCGAGCGTTTCCATGGAACAGGGAAAATAAATGATTCACCATTGCAAAGTTGACCTCCGATCATCCTGGATGCCATGTAATCTTCCTTTTTACTTTCTCATTCATTATATTGATATCCGGGTTCATTTCATCATTACGGAAGGATGTCACGAGAATCGCAGGGAGATTCGGTATGAGAAAAGAAAGCATGAAATAATTTGAAAAATGCAGCAGAAAAAGAAAAAAACGCGAAAAAGCACGATGAGGTACACCAGGCGAATTTCCGCTGGTAGATTTGGTCGAATTTGTTAAACCAGATCAGAAGGGTTGCCCGCCAAATGAGAAAAAACGCTCTGCTACAGTCAAGAGCTAAACTCTGTTGCTTATTGGTGAATTTTGGCCAGCGTTTGCATCAATCCACTTTTCGACTTATTCTAAGCTATGAAATAATAAAAACAAAATCACGTGTTCGTTGTGTTTCAATTCAATGTTTCAACGTGTGTGGTCTGTGAAGGAATGTTCCATCAAAGTAAGAACCAAAACTAGAGGATGGCTATTTAAATGCCAGAAATACGCATGGTCTAATAGTTTCTCAACAAATTCAGGGAGATCGCAACTAAAGAAAAAATAGAGGTACGGATGAAATCACAAGAAACATGGCTAAAAAGGGTACCTATGATGAGTTAAATAGTGGCTGGGACGTTTTGGGACGGTTAACCCCCCCCCCCCCCCCCCCCCAATCAACCAATTATTAAAAAACAAAAATTCATAACTTTGATCCTCTGTCGGTTTTACCGGTTGGGATGTCTCAATTGTTATCACTAACAGAGGATCCATGGTTTGATTCTTTGTTGATTTTCCCGGTAATATCACCAAAAATTAGCATCGATAAGGTAACGGTTTCGCAGTCAAATTTTATCGCGGTTCATCGCTAATTTTGGCTATGTTTATGTTTAACCATCGATAAAATCGCACAACTTATCGCAATCATGACTACCTGGGAATTGATGGTTAAAATACGAAAGAACTTTGCGTTGGGAAACTCTAATATCAAACTGAAATGAATCAAATAACTCTCCCACCTGAAATGGGGTTCCAAAATAAGCGGATGAAAGTAAACAGCAACTAGGCAGTCGTTTGATTGAGTCACGTTCCAATATTCACTCTTGTTCCACCAAATATCCGAGGAACAACACCACACAAATTGTTCTTTTTAGATTAAGAATCACTTGGAGTCACACTGTCACTACTCGTATATTATCAGAAATAGGAACACCAATATTTGAAATGTACTAAAAAGTTTGGCATTGACGTTTTATAGTTATTTTTTTTTCTTAGTTACATAAGGAAAACAAACTACTACGTATAATTAGATAGCAAACACAAATATGAAACAAAAAATCGCGTCGAGATAGGAGAAATATTAATTGAAATATATGCGGTGCTCACAGTTTTGTTAAGGATTTAGTTATAGATAATGAGTAAACTCGTTAAATGGGTGGATTGACGTTTGCAGCTGATCCATTTCGCGAATATAAAGTCGGCGTTTAGCGTAGGGTAACCAAATCTTCATTGGGGAAACTAAGGGTCTACTCGCTGCTTAGTAAGTAGAACTTTCTGCGAGAGACAATTTAGTGGAAGAACTTAACTTTGATCCCATTTTCTCCAAAAATATCCATGAGGACATTGCAACACTTCGTGAGAAAGTACTCGATGAGATTTTTAATCTTCTATTCGTACCGTTTTTTTCTGGTATTAGTACCCGTAGGAAAATTAATTAATTAATAAATTAACCATCTGCCATTATTGTTTCTCTTGAAGTATCATTCAAAAAAGTTTGGAATCTTAACCTCTCAACAATTTTGACACTTCTAACTAGTAGATCACTCGTTCTTTAAGAAATGATATATTTTTTTTACAAAAACAAAACAAAAAAACAATTTCAATATATTAACGATTTGAAACTTTACTTTCTCGATCAATTTGAATCACAAATAAGTTCAAGCGGTCGAATTCAGACTTTAAAGTCTTAATCGTTTTTCAGGCTCCTAATAATTCCTCAATTGTTATTTTTGTCGTTTTTCTTAAAATTTAAAAACAAGTTTGGAAGACTGAACTTTCAACAATTTTGACACTTCCAACGATTGGGTCTGTCGTTCTTCAAAATAATTTTTTTAATTGAAAACTTTCAATACTTTAACGATTTGGAACTATAATATTTTCCCAGAAAATTTGGATCGACTACAGGCTCCAGAGGTCAAATTCGAACTACATGACGAAATTTAAAACGAACATTGAAATTTCAGCAATTTCGACACTTCCAACCATCAGACCTCTCGTTTTTCAAAACAATTTGATTTATATATGCTCAGAATTTCAATATTTTAACGAATAGGAACTCTAGTTTCTCAAAAATTTTGGATCGTCTAGAAGCTCAAGAGATGAAATTCAAACTAGAAGATGAAATTTATACTTAATTTCAAAATTTCACCAATTTTGACACTTCCAACCATTAGACGTCTCGTTCTTCAAAACAATTTTTTAAAATAAAATATGCTCAGAGTTTCAAATTTTTAACGAATTGGAACTCGAGTCTCTCGAAGAATTTGGATCGTCCGGAAGCTCAAGAGATCAAATTCAAATTAGACGAGGAAATTGATACTTAATTCCGAATTTCAACAATTTTGACACTTTGAACCATTAGACCCCTTGTTCCTCCAAAATTTCACTCAGAATATAAAATTTTTAACGAATCGGAACTCTAGTTTCTCGAAGAATTTGGATCGTCCGGAAGCTCAAGAGATCAAATTCAAATTAGACGAGGAAATTGATACTTAATTCCAAATTTCAACAATTTTGACACTTTAAACTATTAGACCTCTCGTTCCTCCAAAAAAATCGGTGCCCATTCACTAAACGCCGCCCTAAGGCTAGACAAACGACACAAGAATACAAACAGAGCAGAAGAGCGAGCACTGAGTACTTGGCTCGGCGAGCAAGAGCGAAGGGTAGGGATTCCGCGAGCGGATTTCCGGATAGGAGGACGACGCGAGCGCGGATCTCGTGGTGGTAGCGACGAGGGCCGACACCGAACTCTGGAGCCGACCGCGGTCTCGGACTCGGGCTGGGCCGCGCCGCGGCACCGGGAGCCCGGCCCGAAGAGCCCCGAACGCCGCCGACGCCGCCGACCACGCCGCGACGCCAGCAACAAGTAGCATCCACCACGGACGGTTTCGGCTTCCCCGCATATGGGCTATCGACTGCTTCGTAAAGGCTCCTCATTTCTAAAGTCCAATGGATTAGATGTGGAGACTACAAAAGGACCACCGAATGAACTACAGAAGGACCACCGAATGAACTACAGAAGGACCACCGAATGAACCACAGAAGGACCACCGAATGAACTACAGAAGGACCACCAAATGAACCACAGAATAATTTTTCAAGTATACGCGAAGAGACTATCACTGGAAAAAAAACACATTGTATCTAGAGTCCGTCAGGCCTTGTCTCCACGGGACGTTTTCATGGGATTTGTCCCAAGTTCGAATCGCAGGAATGAAACTTCTGGGATTTTTCCCAGTTACCGCCTCCACGGGACGGGGCTCATGTACAGTCCTGCGACTAGTTTGCGCGGGAAGATAAATTAGTTAAAGTCGAGTATTTAACCGGGATTAAAATAATAATTGCACTCAATTGACAAATAGACACATTATTTTAACTAAACAAACATGAACAATGTAGTAATGAATAAAATATCGCACAATTTGTTTTCACTTCTTTTTCTTCTCTCAGTGGGTCCTATAGGGGTACAAGTACCATACTTGGTACTGGGAAAAATATTGATTGACTCAAAATTTTTCCCAACTTCGTAAGTGGGATTTTTCCCTAGGACAAATCACGTGAAACGGCTCGTGGAGACAAGGCCTACGTGTATCCGTACACTGAAAAAAAAGTCGTTTGGATCTTGAGTCCAGACTCTTGAAAACATCGACAAGAAAAATTACTCTTGATTCAATCAGAATCTAGCTTAAATCGAGAACCAAGCCTCTTAATTTAAGCGGATTTCGTTTTGATTCGAGCAAAAATCCGATTGAATCAAGAGTATTTTTTCTTGTCAATGTTTTCAAGAGTCTGGACTCTAGATCCAATGTGTTTTTTTTCCAGTGTGAAAAGATTCGTAAAATCCGCCTTCAACACCAGAAAGTGAAGTATGGAACCGTATTTTTCTGAAATATCCGCAATTGAGAAGCTCTCCGGAGCGAAAAATTAGTGAAATTTCCCAACATTCTCCACATAAAAAGAAAATTTTTGAGGGAAATTTAGCAGCATTCACATATAGTTAGGTCCAATTGCAAGAGAAACGACAATGACTTGTAAGCATTACATAGTTTTGCTCGTCAAAATGGACCACAATACGAAGTACAATAACTTTATCATTCAGACATGTATATCTTAACCAGAATTTCACTTAGAACACGATTCTCGCATCAAAAATTACTGAAATCAACTCCTCACTAAGAAATATACGTCTTTAGTCTAGATTGGCTGTAGGAGATTTTAATTGCCCGGCCACAAAAAACGCAATACTCTACGAGAGTCAAATTGCTCCTTGCAACGGGTTGGAAAAGCTTCTCAATCGAGCATTGTTCCTTTCTCAACCTTTATTGTTCGTAGTGTAAAAAATCTGCTTACTTCACTACTGGCCACGATTGTCGGAATCTGAGTAAGATACCAACACAGAAAAGTTAACGGAACGAAAGAGACACAAAATCACTGGATGGAAGTGATGGAACCATAAATGACTTGGCCGTTGAACATATAGAGAGCAATATTGTTTAATATTGTTGGATATTTTTAATCATTCTCCCGAAAAATCAATTCTTTATCCGGGAAAATCGATTCAATCGGATCGATTTAATTGGGTTCGATTAATCGTGTAAATCGCTATATTCCCACGAAATCGAAAATTCCGATTTTTGCCACTCGAATTTATAAAATCGGCACGTGAGACGATTCTTGAACCAAAATTTCAGCATGCCTCCTAGAAATTTCCATTCGAATTCTTTTTCAAAAAGCGAGAATTTAAGTTTTTGTAATTTCCAATTTTTTAAAATCGATGTCTTTCATTGTCACGATCCAAATCGATGAAATTGGATACTCGAAGAAACTCAAATCGATTCGAGTAATCGATTTTCGAAAAAGTACCCAACACCACGCTGACGAGAATCCATCATGACGGATCGGGGTCGATAACAGTTTCGATGACGTCAATCACGGCCACTCTTGCTGTCTCCTCAGCGAAGTTGAACAACGCCTCCCATTTCTCATAAATGCATCTCCCGCTTTTGAGGCCTGGATTTTTCCTCGTTCCGTTGGGTCCTCGAAAACGGTCTATTTTAAAGCGGCGAAGGGGGCCGCCTTCCATCAATTTTCGAGGAGCCCTCTCTAACCCTGTCGCCTGCCCCGTGTTCGCACTCCCAGGATTTGGCTCTTTGACACGCGGGGAGCACTTGTCAGTCGAAGGGGGCGAGGGGGGGGGGGGGGGGTGCGGCAATGGACCATGAAGCACGGCTCAATTTGTCATCTGCGAGATAAGAGGTGCAGTGAAACTCGCGTGTTTCCACCCGCACGCTGCGCGCCGTGACAAACGCCGCGGCTCGCCCCCCCCCCCCCCCCCCTCCGCCCTACGTGGATAGCTCTGCCCATTTAGCTTCTATATTATTGACATCATTCTCAATCGCGCTGCCGTTTATGCAGGTGCATAATAGTGGCGTGGCGTGTTCGCAATCTATTGATTAATCTGTCATTTAAATCTATGGAAAAGGATCGATAACAGGGTGCTCGTAATAATAATCGATTCTTCACCACACTGGGGAAGGAAAAAAAACACACATGATCTGAGTCCAGGCTCTTGAAAACATTGACAAGAAAACGGACTCTTGATTCAATCAGATTTGAGCTTAAAATCAAAAGGAAATCCGCTCAAATTAAGAGGCTTGGTTCTTGAATTAAGCTTAAATCTGATTGAATCAAGAGTATTTTTTCTTGTCGATGTATTAAGGAGTCTGGACTCTAGATCCAATGTGTGTTTTTTTCAGTGCACAGCGTCAAATGAGGAGATATCGATAATCGATCATTCTCGCCTCGCCACTGTGTCGGACATTCAATTTTGGACTGAAGTTGATGTAATTCAAAATGTAAAATACTCTTGATTCAATCGGATTTTTGCTTATATCAAGAACCAAGCCTCTTAATTTGAGCGGATTTCCTTTTGATTTAAGCTTAAATCTGATTGAATGAAGAGTCCTTTTTCTTGTCAATGTTTTCAAGAGTCTGGGCTCTAGATCCAATGTGTTTTTTTTTTTTTCTTTTTCTTTTTCCAGTGATGAACGAATTTTGACTCGCAAATACATTGTACTGAAGTAAATGGCGCGTAAAACACGGTGCGCACATTGATTCGGTCACAATTTCTTTATTAAATTTGATAGTTGGTGAGCATTTACCTGATTGATGGGTGATGCAAGAGCTCCGTCACTTGGAGTTCCATTCCAGATTGTTGAGTTCTGTGAAAAAATCAAAGAAAAACATGCATTACTTCTTATACAAATTCGTCCTTTTTCAAAGGAGATTCAGCAAAGTCTGAAAGTTCACGGGGCTGTTTTCCATATGCAGGGTGATCCAAAAATACCGCGCTTCCTTTACAGCCTCCAGGACTCTTCCCCATTTCAAGGATATCACTTTCTGGGGGGTGGGGGGGGGAGGGTCCTAAAAGTCGCTTACTTTAACCTACGAGCACTCATAACATTTCAAGTCTCCATCTTAATTATTTCAAAAGTTACAGAGGCGAGGGTGCTGGTGATGAAGTGGCGTGGCGTGCTTTGCGATGTATCAATTGACCTGTCATTTTAACCTATGGAAAGATCGATAAACAGCGTGCTTGCAACGAACACCTTAATAATCGATTATTTACCATAGCTTCGAACGGGAAAATTTCTACGATAGATTATTCTCTCTTCGCCACTGCTAGTGATGGTGGACTTTCGGATCACCCTGTAGGAAAAGCTTCCACTCAAGATCTACCTACTTGACAACTAAGTCCTGAGAGTTCAAGAAGAGCATTTTTCAGGACGATTTTTGATCGTCCCTCAACTATTGGACCACCTTTCGCAATAAAGAACCATTATTTCTGCCTCAATTTAGAAACAGCATATGCCATTGGTTTCCCTTTACAGAAAGGTGCTTTTATGGAAGAGCCAGAGATAGTGGTTCCTTATTGCAAAATGCAATCCAATTAGTATGCGGCACCAAAACGCATTGAAGCGAATTTTGGGGGGAAAACGACAGAAATCCAGTGGTTGAACTTTTTCGCAGTGCGGTCAAGTTTGACGGACACTCCAGGAGTCGTAGTTTAGAGTGAAATGGTCAAAGGAAATTCTTTATATTTACATATAATTATGAGTTAGCATGTTATAATTTGGTGATGTAGTTTGTTTGCTCAATGCATTATTTATCATTGTAATTATGTGCTTGTTGTAGTGTGTAATTTTAGTGGTGCTCTTGAAGATGCGGTAATCCCGAAAGGCCTCGAGCGTATGTACAGATTTAACTATAAAATAAATGTAATGCACGGTATACAGGTGACTCTTATTTTGTAGAAATTCTTTGAGGTTGGCAGCATAGCTTTTCTTCCATTTCAATCCGAGGTGCGACAAAGCTACCTCACCAAGAATCGATTGTTTTACGTGCATTTAAATGGAAGAAAATCTGTGTTGCAACATCTAAGAATCGCCATTGGTGATGGAACCTATCTCTCACGAACTTCCCACACACACACAGCTGGGCCGCACAATGGAACGAGGTGAAAAGAGAGGCCGGACTTGAAATTTTTAGATAAACTTTCAAATTTTGATGCTTATTTCGTCATAAATACCATTTCAAGGTGTGTTTCTGAAAGAAAATTTTACGAAAAACGCAATGGAACTACTCTCAAACTTAAATTGTTTCATATTTTCAAAATTATAAGCTTTTTAAGTTTCCAGATTTTGTCCGACTTCTCAAATTGACTCGTTCACTTGCGTGCCGCACTAGAAGCTGTCTGAACCGGAAAAAAAATTAAATCGATTTCTCTTCAAAACTTTACGCTAAAAGCAATTCAAACAACGAGAAAATTAGAAAGCGACCACTGTCTGAGATATTCAACACATGGACATGATGAAATAATCTCCTGATTCCCCCTATTGTCTGATTTTCACCTGAATATCGCAGAAAACACGCGATTTTTACATCAACACGAGCATACACATGAACGTTAATAATTAGCGATAAATGCAAAAAATTAGGATTTTCCTTATACTTCGCGTGAAACAACATATCTACTCCGAAATTCGAATAGTTGCTCGCTCGATTTCCGCTTGGCGAAAAGCAAATTTCATCTGAATATCGCAAAAATGAAGCGATATTTCCGGCTGATTCGTTTAATCCGATGGAAATAAGCGCTTTTCATCTCGGAGTCGCAGAAAATGAACGATTTTTCCGAGGATTTTGTAAAATAAATACAAAAAAGGGAGAAACAGCGCAATAATGATCAAAATATTGTGGTAAATACGAGTTCTATCCAGCGGTTTTGTACAATCATTAAAAACTACCTGTCGCTCACCTCAATAGATGTCGCAACATTTGCGCAAATCCAGCGGATGATTGAGAGCATAAAAAATCACACGATTTTCACCTCAATACTGCGGAAAGTACGCGATTTTTACACCGGCCCGAGAGCAACGCGACCGCACATTCGTAAACGTCCGTAATTTGATATAGGCGAAAACCTATGATTCTCCTTCAATTTTGCGTGATACCACATACCTACTCCGGAGATTGAATAGTTGCTCGCTCGATTTCCGCTTGTCGGAAAGCGAATTTTATCATAACATCGCAAGAGCAGCGCAATATTTTCATCGGATTAAGTGAAGGCAAAGAAATTTCACGCTTTCCATCTCGGTATCGCGAGAAAAGCATGAGTATCCAGCAATGTTGTAAAAACATGAAAAATTAAGCTATACTCACAGCAATACCCCGATTTATACATCGGTTTCGTAAAATCATTAAACAATTACACTTTATTCACCTCAATATTGTGGCAAATATGCTAATTTTCCAGCGGTTGATAAAGAATCTACAGATCACTCAATTCTCACGTGCATACATTTCGCGGAAAATACGCGCTTCTTACATCGCTGCGAGCATAATATGCATACACGTCAGTAGGTAATTTGACATGAGCAAAAACCTAATATTTTCCTTCAATTTCATGTGATACCACATACCTACTCCGGAGATTGAATAGTTACTCGCTCTACTTCCGGTTGTTAAAAGTGAGAAATTGCGCGCATTTCAGTAAAATATCGCAAGAGGTACGTGATATTTTCAGCGGATGCATTGAATCCAACAAAATTGTGCGTATTTTATTTCGGTATCCATAAATATGCGCGATTTTTTCACAGATTTTATACCCAAATAAAAAAAAATGAAGAATAACACAATAATCACCACAATATCGCGGCAAATACTCGTTTTTCCAGCGGTTTTGTAAAATCATTAAAAATTACCCGTTGTTCACCTCAGTGTCGAGGCATAACGCATATAACACACAATTTTCACCTCAATACTGCAAAAAATTGAATTATGCTAGTTTAATAACGACGCGAACAACTTGGGATAACTTCTGAACGCCAGTGAATTCAGACAGGCAAAAAGCTAAGAATTTCCTTCATTTGTCCATGATACCACAACACATACCTACTCCGGGGTTCGAATCGTTCCGCGAATTACGTCCACTCCACTATGACTATGACATGCTGTTACACTAAAAATTTAAATAAAAATTGCCATGAACTTCATAAAAATCGCGACTTCGTTACGGTTTGTTGAAATATGAGAAATGATGCGATTTTCAACTCCATGTCGCGGGAAATACGCGATATTTCAAGCAATATTGTGAAAAAGTATGACATTTTTCGACTTTTATCTCAGAATCGCGGAACATACGTGCAGTACCCGGCAGTTTTGTTTAAAAAAAATTGCAAAATTACTGCGCAGTTTTTACGTATATGTCAAAAGGAGTACACGACTTTTCAGCGATGTTGAAAAACTTAAAACTAAAAGCTTTCCGCCCCAATACCATGGAAAACACGCAATTTTAATATCGACGCGAGCATACTATAAATACAAATATATACGTTATTAATTTGAGATAGGCGAAAACCTATGATTTTCCTTCAATCCTGCTTGATACCACATACCTACTCCGGAGTTCGAAGAGTTGCTTGCTCGATTTCCGCTCGTTGAGACGAGAGAAATACGCGAATTTCATCTAAATATCGCGAAAATTACGCGGTTTTACCGACTGAGGGTGTAGATCCGAGAAATTACGCGCTTTTTATTTCAGTATTGCAGCAAATGTGTCATTTTTCCAGCGATTTTGCAACAAATGAGAGCCGAATGGCCGCAATATACGAGAATTGTTCAGTGGTATTATAAATCATTAATTATTACGTGGCATTCACCTTAACACTGCGGTCCTTGCGCAAACCTAGCAGTTGAAGAAGAACACGGGGATCACTCAATTTTCACATGAAATATCGCCGAAAATACGCGATTTTACATGAACACGAGCATACCATTCATGCAAATATAAACGTCAATAATTGAGATACGCAAAAACCTATGATTTTCCTTCAATTTTGAGTGATACTACACATTAGGCCAATGATAGATCATACCGACGATAGAGAATTTGCAGGTGTCTGAAATTTGATGAATTTCGTGTTCAAGGGGAAACTACTGAGTGAACTGAATACGAGGATACCCTTGGTTCATGAATCATGAATTGAACAATTATTGGAGAAGATTTGACAAAATAATCTAATCTGCTAAAATACGTGTGTTTAAATGGGTAATGCCGCTAGATAACGTCACTCGCCGGTACATTTTCTCACTTTTAAATCGATTTGTACACTATTTCCCGTATCAGAAAAAAATTGTAAGAAATACTGTGAAATCAGCTTTTTAAGCACTTTCAGATGAAGCAATGAAAATTTGCGTGCAAATTCACCATTCTTCAAGCCGCAATCGATGAGATACGAAGCCTGACACAGGCCTTCGATAACGCAACCGAATTATCCCCTTCAATAAAATATGAAATCATCTACTACTTTTCGATGTAAAAATGATTGTCAAGGATCAAAGTGCACCCATTATTTTTTAAATATCTTTTTTAATTTTCCCCTTAAAATCCTTAAAATGCAAACGGAGAAAATAATTACTCACAAATTGATCTATAAAAATATAGGGAAAATTTTCGCGGGAATGGAATGCGCACTTCAAGTCTACAGCAAAAAAGTATATTCTGATCCCCGCTGACTGCTGAGGAACGTAATATTATCCAAGAGCTTAAAACGCCTTCATTTTGAGCGCAGGCAACTTCTCTGGTATTATGCCCCTCGGTGCTCTCAACTCGTTTAGATATTAGAGTTGTGATTGTCAATAGATACAATTTCAGAGCAGTTGCAGTAACTGGGCTACATTTTTCAATGAGTGGCCACTGGTAATTTTAAAAACAGCATATGTGGGCTATTCGTTTTTTTGCCGATGAGCGCAATAAGATTGGAAAGAAATCTTCGCGAATGTGTTTTGATATGCTTGATGTATGTTTATGAGGTTACTTTACCCTGTACACTTCTCTTTCTTAGCTCTATAAGAAAAATGACTTTCGAAAGGAGAAAACGTACACGATAGTAAAGCAGTAGGCGAGTTTGCAAGTAACGAAAGAACTTAAGAGGATGAGTTTGGTTTCATTCTCTTTCTCTTCAAACAAGTGAAGTTATTGTGATTGCAATTATTAGTACGCAAAAAAACTTTGATAAAAAAATCTACTTGGGAATGCGACACGGCATAAATAACTTACACTGTGAGGCATGATCAGCAGCATTGATTAAACAGTATCGCCGGAAAAATCACACATATGCTATACCCTGCTATACCCGAGTGAAAAGCGCGTAATATCTTAAACTGCACTGATCGGTACCGCGGGGAAAGCGCAATTATCACTGAGATATTGCAAAAGAAAAGAAACAAATTAAAATATTGCGCGCTCTCAACAGCTAAATCGAGGCAAATAAGCGTTAATTCCAGCGATATTAAAGCCAATAGAACTTGCGTGCACTTCGACTCCATATCCATAAATCTCCGTAAATTTTCTTGAGGTCACGTGAAATCACTGAAGATCACGTAAATTTTACCTTACTATCCGGGAAAACAAGCGACTTTTACATACATGCGCGCATATTATTCGTGAAAGTCTTTCACAAGAGATTTGCTAAAAGTTACGATTTTCCTTCAATTTCGCGTGATACCACAAACCTACTCCGGAGTTCGAATAGTTGCTTAGTTGCTTAGTTGCAATCCTCGACATCGCGTGACTCACGCCGTATTTCCATCGGATTCGTTCAATCCTAGGAAGTTGTGCGCTTTCCAAGTCGATATCGCCGATAAAGAGGGATTTTCACTGCGATATTGTAAAAGAATTGAGAAGTTACGCGCTCATCACCGAAAAATCGCGGCATATCGATGGTGAAAGTGCAGAAGTGCGTATCTCGGAAAACACGATTTTCTAGGCGAGTAAAAAAACTGTCTACATTTCTCCTTCTTGTAAGTAGAAGGGTAATAATTCCTCAGGATAGCAAGAATAAGATGCTTTTTCTGACTCCATCAGTATTTTGAATAATTTCTTGAACTGTTAGGAAATACGGCAAAAATGCCGAGATTCTCGTTTTGGGCACTAAGAATTGACACTTCATCACGAGATACGCATTTTTATATTAGTGTTTTAAACCTGTTGTTGGCGGATTTGGATCATTTAAAGACTGAAAAAAGAGTTTCACGCTTCTAATTCCTTATCTGATAAGATTTAGTTTGATCTGATACGGTCAGATCAAGCATTGTATGATTATAAAATGACATTTGACCACGAGATACGCATTTCGGCAATTATTAGGGTTTAGAACCTGCTCTTGATCATTAAGATTAAAAATAGAGTTTAATCATACTTAAAACTTGTTTAGAAGCTTTAGTTGATCCAATACCGTGAGTCATCAATAAGTGAATCAGAGAATTCGCTTCATTGAGTAACTTTTACACCATGGGTAAGAGGACAGTTCGAAGTCACTAGAATATATCGGCTAGGCTTGTACCCTCAAAAATATATACAGGGTGGCCCAGACCTACCGTACCAGGCCTTTTTTTCGGTTAATGTGGGTCGCAAGAAGTCCAGGACCGCGGGGATGAATAGGGAATCGACCCCAAGGAATCCGAATTTCATGGTCCCAGAGCCCCCCTAGAGCCTCTTGGGCAGGGGGGGGGGGGGTAAAAAGGGGGGTCCGTACTTCAAAAGCCAGGGTCTATGTCAAAATTTTGAAATTATCTCATTGGAATCAGAACGTACAGAAATTTTTAACTTAAATCGACACCAAGAAATCCAAAATCGGCCCATCTGTGTCCAAAATACCGACCCCTAAAGGTGGGGGACGGAGCCCCCTTTTAAAAAAATTCAAATTCGTTAAATTGACGTGGAGACTCGGAAAAAATGAGCATTCATGGGTAATCGACCCCAAGGAATCCAAATTCATCAGCATGTCTACTTTGATCGGAGTTTGATCGTCTATCCAGGGCTTGACGCGCAAAATTCAGCGACCATCGGATATTCTCGGATTTGTCTGAACTATACGAACATATTTGATACACATTTGGATGAAAATAACTCGAATTAGTAAAAGTTCAGCTGTTGAGCGCTGACTGTTGACTGCCACATTCAGCTGCCGAATTCAGCGTGTGATTGCGGCATAACACGTATTTTCAATGAAGCCAAACAATAAAATGGAGAACCACTTTTTATAGTTTCACGCGCAGAATTCTCACTTTTCCTCAGCGTTTCCTCAGCGAAAGAAAGTAGGAGGTTCTATTATTGGAACGTCTTTAAAGGAACAATATCCATTCTGACATGAGCCCTGAGATCCATAAGCATAAGAATGCGTGCATGATAGGGATCGTGTTACAATGAATGTAGCTCTCTCTTATTCAAATCCGTCCAATTTTGTTTTAAGGTGATTCGTCAAGCTCAAGTGACGTGGTCGAACTGGCATGCGGTATATCGCATCGATTAGGTAAAAAATCTCGGAAGATTTTGAATCTTTAGCACAAGAAAGGACGATCTCCCCTGCGCATGAGCCTAAAGGATCATTTTGAACCTAAAAAAGGGCAAAATTTAAAGAAATGAAAGCAGATTAATGTTGCGAAAAAAACCTCGCATTCGATAAGGAAATGGATAGCTGAATCGAATGCGAGGTTTTTTTTTTCTAACACTATTCTGCTTTAATTTCTCTGAATTTTGCCAAGTTTTGGGTTTAGAATGATGCGCAGGGGCTATCTTCCTTTTTTTTGCTAAAAATTCAGAAACTGCCGAGATTTTTTACCTATTCGATGCGATATATCGCATGCCAGTTTGAACACGTCACTTGAGCTGGACGTTATGTAGCCGAATGCCGAGAACAAGGGGGCGAAAAAAACCCGGGAGAAAGAGAAGGGCTTCTGCTAGACCTTTTTTTTCACGAAAAGGAAAAATTACGCGACAGAAAATTCGGTGGCGGTATAAACATTCCGTTTCCGCCAAAGGACGGCAAAGCAATCTTTATGGTGGAGCGCGCACGAGTAGAATCGGGGGGGGGGGGGGGGCCTCGACGCACGAAGTGGACTTAGTTTTAGTGAGAGGGGGGTGGTTCGCATTTTTCTGGACCCCTCCCCCGTGTTTTGCTAATTGGACCCACGTCCTTACTTAATCTACTACGTAGATGTCAAGAGGCCGCCCCCCCCCCCCCCTCGGATTAAGGCACCCCTTAGAATATTCTTTTTCCCCTGGAATTCATTCCATAAAGAAGCCCAACCTACCAGGGACTGCCCCACCTGACATCCAAACGACCCGACCCTCGATGTGGTCCCCCTGGCATCCAAGAAGCCCAACCTCCAAGGGCTGGGCCCCTTGGCATCCAAGAAGTCCAACACCCAGGGGCTGCTCCCCTTGGCATCCAAGAGTCCCAACCACCAGGGCCCTTGGAATCAAAGGAGGGCAACCCCCTCTGGGCTATCCGACCTGACATCCCATGCGACCCAACCCTCGAGACTACCTCCCTGGCACCCAAGGAGGCCAACCCTCCGGGGGCTGCCCCACGTGACAACCAAGGAATCCAACCCAGGGGCTGCGCGGCTCCTGGAGCTACGACGGCAACTCCATCGACGTACAGCTCGACAGGGCCAAGGGAAGTTTTAGCACAGAATACCTAACAAGAAGACATCATATTTACCCTAAAATTTCGCAGTAGGGTACATTTTTTCTCGCAAATCAAAACCTACTCCGGAGTTCGAATAGTTGCTCGTATCGATGCAACATTAAATTTCCCTAGAAACGGAGAAGAAAGGCGCGTAATTTCTTTTGATTTAATGAAACCGTCGAACGGCGAACGGGGTGCTCTGGGATCAGAGCATCTCAAAGGCAAACAAGCACCGGATATATGACGCCATCGTTAAAAGTATCGTGCTCTATGGTAGTGAAGTGTGGCCTTTGACGAAAAGAACGCAAGAAATGTTGAGGGCAACTGAAATGGATTTTTGGCGGCGATCTGCCGGCATTTCGAGACGGGACCGTGTCCGTAATGAGAGAATTCGCCAGGTGATGAAGGTTGAGAAAGATATCGTGCACGACGTCATGTCCAGGCAGTTATGCTGGTATGGACATGTGCAAAGAATGTCGGAGGAGAGGTTGCCCAAACAAGCTTTGGATTGGGTACCACCTGGGAAGAGGCGACGGGGACGTCCCGTAAAGGGTTGGCGGCAGGGCGTTGACAAAGAGATGTTGCGGTGTCAGTTGCCCGATAACCTCTGGGAAGACAGGCATATGTGGCGCTTGGGTGTCGTAGAACGCCAGAGTGCGTTATAAAGCGACTTACTTTTTATATATATGAAACCGTCGAAAATATCGCGTGTATCTCGCGATTTTAAGGTGAACTCGCGTAATTTTGCTCCTCTTCACTTGCAAAAACTACATACTACTATTCAAGCTACTGACGTTTATGAATTTAATGCCTGCGGCGTTGCGAGCAACTATTCGAACTCTGAAAAAGGTATGTGGTATCACGCTAAATTGAAGGAAAATCATAGATTTGCAACTATTCAAGCTACTGACGTTTATGAATTTAATGCCTGCGGCGTTGCGAGCAACTATTCGAACTCCGGAGTAGGTATGTGGTATCACGCTAAATTGAAGGAAAACCATAGCTCTGCAACTATTCGAACTCCGGAGTAGGTAAATGGTATCACGCTAAATTGAAGGAAAATCAAAGATTTGCAACTATTCAAGCTACTGACGTTTATGAATTTAATGCCTGCGTCGTTGCGAGCAACTATTCGAACTCCGGAGTAGGTATGCGGTATCACGCTAAATTGAAGGAAAACCATATCTCTGCAACTACTCAAGCTACTGACGTTAATGAATTTAATGTTCGCATCGATGCGAGCAACTATTCGAACTCCGGAGTAGGTATGTGGTATCACGCTAAATTGAAGGAAAACCATAGATTAGCAACTATTCAAGCTACTGATGTTTATGAATGCCCGATTACTCGAGAACTCTTCTGTACTCGTATAAGATATGAGAAATTACGCGATAATCATTGCAATATCGTAGCAAATACGCAATTTTTCCAGCGGCTTTATAAAATCATTCAGAATCACGCGTTATTCACCTCTACATCGGCACATACACCAAGTTACTTTCGGTTGATTGAGAACACACAATTTCCTACTCGATATCGCGGAAAATACAGCATTTTCATATCGATGAGAGCATAAAATTCAGTAAAGTCAGACTTGAGATAGGTGAGAAGCTATTATTCTCCTTCAATTTCGCGTGATACTACAAACCTACTCCGGCGTTCTAATAGTTGCGCGATTGGTTTCTGCGTGTGAAAAGCGCGAGATTACGGAAGTTATCTCATTATCGCGAAGAAGGCACGATATTTTCAGACGATTCCTTAAATCGAAAGTAATTACGTGCTTTCCATCTCGGTATAGCGGAAAATGCGTGATTTTTCTGGAGATTTTTTTTAAAAGATGAGAAGATACGCGATAATCACCGCAACATCGAGGCAAGTACTCATTGATCGAGCCTGTTAAATCACTAAAAATTATGCGCTACTTGTGTCAGTATCACCTCATATTCTCAAATTTTCCAGTAATTGATTGACAACGGGAAAAAACACACATTTTTCACATCAATATGGTTAAAGATACGCGACTTTTACATCGATGCGAGCATATTCATAAACATTAGTAATTTACGATAGGCGAGAAGCTATAAATTTCCTTCAATTACGCGTGATACCACACATCTACTCCGGAGTTCGAATAGTTGCTCGCTCAGTTTCCGCGTGTGAGAAGTTACGCGAGATTCGTCTCAATATCGCGAGAAATGCGCGACATTTACAGCGGATTCCACCAATGCATAGAAATTACGTGCTTTTCATCTCGGTATAGCGGAAAATGCGTGATTTTTCCGGCAATTTTTTTAAGACAATGAGAAAATACGCGATGATTACCGTAATATCCAGACAAGTACCTTCAAATTTTCCGCGAAATTGAGGTGAAAATTGTGTGTCTAATCAACTATTGGAAAATTTGTATACAGGGTGGGCCTAGCGGAAAATGCGTGATTTTTCCGGCAATTTTTTTAAGACAATGAGAAAATACGCGATGATCACCGTAATATCCAGACAAGTACCTTCGAATTTTCCGCGAAATTGAGGTAAAAATTGTGTGTCTAATCAACTATTGGAAAATTTGTATACAGGGTGGGCCTAAAGTAACTGAAAGGTGACTATATCTTTTGAAAAAATAGAAATAAGATGTTCCGGTTTTGACTATTGCTCACTGGGGCAGGGGCCTGATTTTCTTAGAGGTGCACTGGAAAAGCAGAAGAAGCAGATTTTTCGATAACTTTAGATACGAATTAACTACCTACTTGATCAAAAAGAAACCGAAATCCATGCGAGTCAAAACACCGTTGGAAAGAAATATTTACAATTCAACAAAAAATACGCTTTGAGATGGAAGGAAGAATATATGAAATATATGAGCTTCAAAATAAGGTGACTTACCGATTTCGATCGGGAGGTAGTGGGCCTTCACCATGCGAGCTGAAAACAAAAAGGAAGGCTTAGTTAATGAACTAATAAGAGATCAGTTTCTTTCAATGATTAATTTTTACTAAAAGTTTCCGCCAAAAAGGGCAGGAAGACTGGAGTTAGGTGAGTTTCGCAGAATGATCCGGTTGCAAACTTCAGCTACAGCATAAGGAAGAGTTGTTTTCAAAAGAGAATGGCTCAAAAATCACGCTGAGGGCATCAAGAAAGCCTGAAATACACTCTTAACTTCACAATCTGCATGAGAACTACGCGCTTCTTCAAGCTCCCTCTTCAAAAACGATACTATCTCGGCACGGGTGAATATTTCGTGAGAGGAGTCGTTCCATCCAACCCTTGCGCACTAGGATGCTACACAATATTCAACATGGCTGACGCTTCTGCGCGCAAATTGGGATGAAGAACCATAGTCTTCATCAACCCCAGGAAAATGTAAATATAAACACGCCGGTTGATAAAATCCCGTCTCCTCCCGTAGTATCGTTGTATCGTTTTTGAAGCAGCACGGAGAAAAAAACTTCGTGCATGGGACCCGAAGCCGAGGTCATATGGATCTCTGAAGTTTTCTGATCACGCATCCGAAAACTTGAGGTCGAGCTGCCGAAGTTCAGGTCAGACATTGAGGCACTTCGGTACGTACCGGAGTACTTCAGATGTGTGACCCGAACCCTTCGGTATAATTATATCGAAGTACTTCGGACGTCCGATCCGAACTTCGGAAGCTCGACCTCAAGTTTTTAGATACGTGATCCGAAAACTTCAGAGATCCATATGTACCTCAACTTCGGGTTCCACGCACGAAGTTTTTTTTCTCCGTGAGGAAGCTTTAAAAGACACATGCATCCTTCTCACGCAGAAAGTGAAGTTAGAAGTGTATTTCAGACTTACCCAATGCGCTTATACAGATTTTTGAGCCATTTTCTACAAGAAATAACTCTTCTTTTGGCTCTAGCTGAAGTTAGCAACAAGCCTATTTGCATATGTGCTGTTTATTTAGAGAAATTATTAACAGGGGAATGTTTTCCTGTGACATAGGCGTAGTTATAGACTTTTAATATGGGAACTCTAGCTCCTCTATCTCTAGGGGATTTGGGGAGCATAAAATAACCCCCCAGTACCGAGGGGGGGGGGGGGGGGTCTGTACGCCATCTCCCGAATATTTATGAAATTTTAAATCTATTTGGACGCATTTGAGACTTGTATCTGGCGCAACGCGCAACTGACCCATTTGACTTGCAACTGTCAACTGCCGAGAGACAATTGATGAAATTCAAAAACAAGAAAGGAAGAACTATTAGATACGTACCAGATGAGTGTTATCCAATTGCCCGACGCCAAGCTGAAAGCACTCACGACACGACATCATCACTGAAACCATGTACAGATTCACCAGGAAATGAAACATATCTATGCATATTAGCATATTTGCTTAGCTAAAATTATACTAACTAACTAACTTAAATTCTGCTCAGATAAGGTGTTTACAATGATAGATGACATAAAAAAAATATGGGAAAAATCGTAAAAATAAAATGATGGTAAGGATAAGCAGTTAAACGTGCATCTTGAAACTAGAAATACGTACAACCAGGAACAAATCTTCCTGTGGATTATTAAAAAACGAAAAGAGGAAAAAAACAACCATAGCGTATATTGTTAGAACATGAATTGTTCCATTATATTAACTTCCAGACGTATATGCAAAATTTTCCAATTCTTGTTTTCAATTGATTTCTTTGCTTCGATGTTTCATTTTTCTTCTTTAACGAGTTGTATCATGGTACACATTTCCATTTTCGCGCAATGTGAATTCACATCGGGCGAAAAAGAAAATGTGAGTGCCATCTTTGCTTTAAATTAAACAAAATTAACATTTGTATTGATTTCGTATACCTAATGAAACATATGACTTGATTAATTGACGTTCGACCAGTATCGTGGATGCAAGTCGTACCTAAGTCGCATCATCGCTAATTCATCATTCGGTTTAAAATCACTAAATTTTGTGTTTTGCACTTCAATGGCTTTATGGCGTGGAGATTTTTTATACAAAGCGAAAACCTACAATATTGGCTGCCAAGTTCGTGGCTTTAACTTCAAAACTGACTCTTGAAGACCGAGGATCCGACAACCATTTCAAGGAAAATAGCAAGAAGAGAAATTAAATTCGCTTTAAAAAAAAATTGGTATACTTTTCGCCGGGAAGAAAGAATTTCAAGGTTCCGCTGCAAAAAATACCTGACGTTACAAGGTTGGGCAAAATTCCTCGACTATTCGAGGTTAGGAGAAATTCCCTGATTTTTCAGGGCTGCGCTGAATTCCTTGGACTTCCCCAGATTCTCGACGACTTTTGAAGGACTGTTCACCCTGGGATGTACATCATTATCAGGGCTGCCGATACTCAGAGTGACGGAATTTTTTACACGACCGCTCCTCGTGATTATAAATCTTATTCAGTTGCTACTCACCGTTCTCCATTTTCCTCAATTTGATCCACCATTTCTGGATTTGAACTCACACTCTACTCAATGTTTCTCGATTTTAATCTCTCCTTCCTCACCCCGATACTCAAGAGTTTCGCAAATTTTTTACACGACCGCTCCTCGTCGTTAAAAATCTTATTCAGTTGCTACTCACCGTTCTCGATTTTCCTCAATTTGATTCACCGTTTCTGGATTTGAACTCACATTTAACTCACAGTTTCTCGATTTTACTCTCTCCTCCCTCACCATGTCTCGATTTCATTCCCTCTTTATTCTCCGATCTCGATTTTCCTCAATTGGAATCACGAATTCTAGATTTTAACTCACACTTTTCTCTCTCTTTACTCACCGTGTCTCGATTTTACTCTCTCTTTACTCACCGTGTCTCGATTTCACTCCCTCTTTATACTCTCTCTTTCTCTTAATTCTAATTTTCCTCACTTCAATTTACAGATTTTAGATTTGAACTCATTTTACTCACTATTTCTCGCTTTTACTCTCTCTTTACTCACCGTGGCTCGCTTTTACTCCCTCTTTGATCTCCGCTCTCGATTTTACTCACTCTTCACTCACCGTTCTCAATTAAACTCACTCATTACCTACACAATCGCGCGAGGTATGAATTTCCTTAAAATCATCCATCGCTCCATCGATCCCTTCAACAGAATTTGGTACAATTTGATGGAAAATTACTCTCATATTCTTAGCAGATCATTAAATTACTTGCGGATCTCGGATTCCTCACCAACTGCTAATTACTCACATTCTACTCACCATGCTCGAGTTACTCAATAATCGGCAGCCCTGATTTGCTTACTAACTAAGAAATATTGGATTCATAACTCGTAACTAAAAGAACAGTTTCCTTGCCAGTTATTCCTTAAGCTTAGAGAAAAATAATCGTTGTGTTAAGGAACAGCTATTCCTATTCTTAAAAGTTCTGCTGCTCATTCTTCTTTGTCCAGCACTGGCTGCTATAACTTCCTCTCCTCCTGCTAAACAGAATTACTACACTGGAAAAAAAAGGACTCTTGATTCAATCAGATTTAAGCTTAAATCAAAAGGAAATCCGCTCAAATTAAGGGGCTTGGTTCTTGATTTAAGCTTAAATCCGATTGAATCAAGGGTATTTTTTCTTGTCGATGTTTTTAAGAGTCTGGACTCTAGATCCAATGTTTTTTTTTTTTTTTTTTTTTTTTTTTTTTTTTTTTTTTTTTAAGTGTACCTCAAAATTCGAGGAAAATGACAAGTAGCAGAAAAAATGAAAGTAATCGATACGAGTCACCTTTGGTGATTCGATGGACGCCATATTTTGTGTCAGAACGCCATGCGATATATCGCATCGATTGGTTCCATTTTTTCGGCTACTCGTCATTTTTCTCGAATTTTGAGGTAGCAGTTCTGTTGCCCGGGGACTAAAGCATTCACTTACCAATTTTCACAAACAAATCCAACGTATTAAGGGCGTGGTTCTTTTAGGGGAAAAATATCGCATTCGACACTGATATCGAAACTGCACTCGAATGCGATATTTTTCCTCTGAAAAAACCACGCCTATAATACGTTGAATTTGGTTGTCAAAATTGATATGTGAATTCTTTAGCCTCCTGGCAACAGAATTGCGATCTCAAAATATGAGAAAAATGACGATTAGCTGAAAAAATGGGACCAATCGATGCAATACATCGCATGTCGTTCTGACACAAAATATGGCGTCCATCGAATCACTTTAAGATCAAGAGTGAGTGAATGCGAGGGATAAAATTCTCATACTTCCTACTCCTACCTCGAAATTCCTAATCTCAACGTACCCCTTAAGGTGATTCCTCCCAGGAAGCAAACAAACATGGATATGTCGAACAAATTTTGCTGTCATACGAGTTTGGCTTTTCAGTCTTTGCGAAATAGTACTGAGAAAGTGTAGAAGCATACTTCAGAAGTCTGTTGGTGAAAAGTATCTTCCCAAAACCTCTAAATTAAAGCCAAACGAGACTGAACGCGACGCATTCGATTATTCAAATCGATTGCGATATTTCGCGTTAAGTCTCGTTAGGCTTTAATTTAGGGGGTTTGGGAAGATATTTTTCACCAACAGACAGCAGAAGTATGCTTTTACAAGGTTTCAGCACTTTTTTGCAGAGAGTGAAAAGCAAAGCTCGAATTGCAGCAAAATTTGTTCGACTGATCGATGTTTGTTTGCTTCCTGAGTGGAATCACCTTAACCCAAAACCTGGCCTAACCCAACCCCTCGTCCCAACCCAAACGCCCTCCCCCATCCTAGTCTTCGCCCACCTAAACTCGTAAGTCCCGCCTTACCAAGTCAGTCAACTGACGCCTAACCTGTTTCAGCTAACCCCGAGGTCAATGAAACGTAGGTATACTCTTATTGACTCTTTCGGTCAAAAGTGTGCTTCCGACTCCCGCCGCTGGAGCTGAGGCGCGAAATTTGAATTTCGATAACTTTACATTCTTGGCCAACGGCCAGGACTAAAAAGTTGTTGAAATTCATATTTCGCGCCACAGCTCTAGCGGTGGGAGCCAAAAGCCGAGTTTGGACTGAAAGAGACTGAAAGAACCTACCTACGTTTCATTGAACTCGGCCTTACCCAACCCAACACACATTCAAACTAGACCTAACTTCTAAAATAAACAGTGCCCAGACCCCCGCCCCCGCCCGATTCCCCTCTAACCCGTCCCCTAATCCCAACCCAATCCCCCCACCATACCCCTAACCCTCGCCCGCCGCCTGCCTTAGGCCTATCAATCCCGCCTAGTTAACCTGACCTTACCTGGCATAACACAGCACACCTCACACAGAGAAAAAAAATTCGTGCGTGGGACCGGAAGTTGAGATCTTATGGATCTCTGATCCGAAAACTTGAGGTCCAGCTGCCAAAGTTCAAGTCAGACATCTGAAGTACTTCGGTATGTACCGGAGTACTTCAGATGTGCGACCCGAACCCTTCGGCATCGGTTTTCGGATCCGTGATCCGTAAACTTCAGAAATCCATTTGACCTCAACTTCGGGTCTCACGCACAAAGTTTCTTTCTCCGTGCAACACACCACATCACACCACACCACACCACACCACACCACACCACACCACACCACACCACACACCACACCATACCACACTACAACACAACATAACCAAGTCAACCACGCGGTAAAAAACTCGTTTTTACCGCAGCTGTAACCAGGGAGCCAATCCCAAGGTCACTGACCAAGGGTAAAAAGGGCACCTCCACGGTGCCGGCAACCATCCACCGGGGCAGACGTGCGGCCGGGGCGGTGTCTGCGGTCGCTCCTCTAGTGCCTCCAGACGGTACGCGACCCCCGCCGACCGGGTGGACGACCGCGCGCCGGGCGCTCCGACGAGTGCTCGGTCGGACGACAGCGCCTCCAACTCAACTTCACTTTCAGACCGAGGCTAAAGGCCTCCGCCTGAAAGTGAAGCTGATACGGAGGCACTGTCATCACGGTAGAGCAGTCGACGGAGTGTCCAGCGGGTGTCCACCCGCTCGTCGGACGTCGGACACGACCCCCGCCGACCGGGTGGACGACCGCGCGCCGGGCGCTCCGACGAGTGCTCGGTCGGACGACAGAGCCTCCAACTCAACTTCACTTTCAGACCGAGGCTAAAGGCCTCAGCCTGAGAGTGAAGCTGATACGGAGGCGCTGTCATCACGGTAGAGCAGTCGACGGAGCGTCCAGCGGGTGTCCACCCGTTCGTCGGATCGTCGGACCGTAAGGAGGCACTATGACCGGAACTGACGGCGGTCGTCGTCGTTGTGCGTCACGGCCGTGAAATGCACGTCGCGGCTCTTGCGGAACTTCCGGGACCTCTTTACGGTGATTCGATGGACGCCATATTTTGTGTCAGAACGGCATGCGATATATCGCATCAATTGGTTCCATTTTTTCAGCTACTCGTCATTTTTCTCCAATTCTGAGATCGCAATTCTGTTGTCAGGAGACTAAAGCACTCGCTTACCAATTTTAACAAAGAAATTCAACGTAATAAAGGCGTGGTTTTTTCAGAGAGAAAACATCGCATTCGATACTGATATCGAAACGCACTCGAATGCGATATTTTCTCCCTAAAAAAAACCACGCCTTTATTACGTTGGATTTCTTTGTTAAAATTGGTAAGCGAGTGCTTTAGTCTCCTGACAACAGAATTGCGATCTCAAAATTGGAGAAAAATGACGAGTAGCTGAAAAAATGGAACCAATTGATGCGATATATCGCATGCCGTTCTGACACAAAATATGGCGTCCATCGAATCACCTGAAGCTCGGGTCAAACTCACAGTGTGGTGCCCGGTTTCCACCATCAAATTGAGCCCATCAAAGTGGATCATCGGTGTGACTGTTGAATGTTGCCCATTAAAATTACTCTAAATCTCTACTTCATGATCAAGACAAATCGCGAACAGAGTATCGACTGACCATATTTTGATACTCAGTTCGCGATTCATGATGATCAAAAAAAAATAGAGGCGCTTCTGAAGGTGAATCCAGGGTTCGATTAGGGATAATTCAAGATTAGAGAAAGCGCCACCGGTCACCGCTGAGAATTTCACTTTCCTTCGACGATTACTGAAATAATATTGTTCAAATTACAAAAAGCAGACCCACAAGATATAGATTATTTTTTCCTTGATTTTTTGAGCCAAAATTATTGGCGATTGGATTCACAAGCGCAGAGAAAGTACGACTGAAACTTTCAGCTCAGCGGCGGCGGCCGAGCGCGCAACCGAATCCCTCATGTTCTGTCTCTCTCTCTCCCATTGCCGTAATGGGAATTGCTTTCCGCCGTAGTTAAGGCTTTATTTTTGGGAATTTTGGGAAGATTTTTTTACTGAGTGTTCCTCAAGTATGTTGCTATATCCCCTGGATCCCCAATCTTGAATAAGTATTACGGTTTTCATTATTTTGGCAAATATACATATACGGCTATTCTGAGCAGCGCGACGTGGTGGCCAAATCGCGAAGTTCCAAGCCTGGATTCACCTTAATTTTGATCGGCAACACTCAACGCTCACATGGATGACTCGTTTTCATGGGCTCAATTTGATCGTTGAAACGGAGCTCCACACTGTGAGTTTGACCCGAGCACACACGCCGATTACGCGAGTCCTAAGTGGGGATCGACACGACGAGTCTAGCTCATCGTCTCGGCTCCCATTTAGGACTTGTGTAATCAGCTCTTCGAACCTCTGCACCCTCCCTCGAAAAGGCACTCACCCTCGAGATATTCTTCAAGTTGATGCTCAAGTGCTGAAGCACATTTTAATTTTTACTTTTCTTTCAAGTTACTTAAAAAGTACTTTTCAATTAGGGCTTAAATCATAGATTTTTAAATTGTAGAGGTATGAGTGACCTACGTTGCTAAGGCACCTTTTTAAAAGAAATATCTACTACTACTACTACTGTTACTATTACTACTACTGCATTGCATATACATAAGACGAAAGAAGAAGAGTCAGTGGTGATGTCATACGTCGTAGTGTCAGGCATGCAAGTTTGCATGAAGTCAGTAAAATGTATGTTTTTGCTTCTGTTTACGCTGTTTCCGTGCGAGGAGGTGCGTATCAGAATACCTATTTCTATTAGATGCATTAGCTGAGAAAATTACTTAAAATCGGTTGATTAGAAAAAAAATAAGGGGGGAGAAAAAAAAACGAATTTTTTTTAAAACAGCATGACTACTGCAAAAATTATGGTGGTTTAAATAAACGTGAATGCTCAAAGTAATAAGCCCCGAGGAAAGATTTGCATTAATTTTTTTATTGGGAGCTTCGATTTTCATTTTATCGGTTTTACGGATCAATAGTGACATTTCTGAACGATTTTATTCCCTTGAATTGTAAATCGCGGAGAAAGAGCATAAATATGATAAGGTAGAAATTTAAATAAACTTGGATGCTCAAAATCTGAAGTCATATAGCTCGAGGAGAGACTTGCGTTGATTTTTTTATCGGGACCTTTAATGATCACTTTATCAGTTTTACGAATCAATAGTAACATTTCTGAACGATTTTATTCCCTTGAATTGTAAATCACGAGAAAAGAGCATAAATATGATAAAAATAAAGCCGCAATATTGAATGAGAGATCAGCATCATAGCTCCTCGAACTTTCGAAACGACATGAGGAATTGCAGTAGTGCGGGAGAGTAGGGGTACTGAGGTGAGAGTGTTTGGAACCCCGTATCCCCGTCAGAAATTTTTGATTATAAACTTTCCCCTTCCCAGGAACAAATTCTGGCTACTCCATCGGGTATGAAATTAAAACTGCAACACAAGGACTTTTTTTATAAAAAAAAAAAAAAAAAAATCTCTGCAACGAAGCTACAGAAAACAGCTTAGTTACCCATTATTTTGGTCACCTATCAATTGCTACAGTGATGTGCGACAAGACACACGAGGATACGAAAAAAAGAGCGGCAATTTCAGAAAAGAGCAAGAAATTTTAGTTTGAGGTGAAAAATTGCTAATCAGACGTCACGCACGACTAGATGACCTACCAACAAAAGATAATTAAAAGGTCGACACCTCCTGATCATCAGAACACGCAACCACAAGCGACTCAGCGACTTGCTCAATGCAACGAGAGGAAAAGTGCATCCTTTGATAAAGGAAAAATTAAATCGACAAAAGGACGCAAAAAGGTAGATAGATCTAAAAATACTGTTGAGAACTTATGACAATTGAATGGTATACGTCATCCTACCCACTCATATTTTTGAGAAAAAATTACCTCCGTTCCAAAAGCAAGTAACAACTGCCCTGATAAGACTACTGAGAGATGAGACTGCTCGAAAGCCGAAAAGTTTCCTACCGAGAAAAGATTCGGGGGAAAAAGGACCAAGATTTAGAGAAAGTACGATTACTGTCGCTGGAAGAAAAAGTTGGGTTTCTGAATTTTACATAAAGCTCATGGGCGGTGATGGGCCAAGATCACCTCCTGAATGCAGGTTCTATATTATTGCAATCCAGAATAAACATCTCTCATCTATCCTACCAACAAGGATAGCAATGAACCTTTTTGATAAAAATATTTTGATCTCTGAATCCTAAGTTGTTTGAGTACACAGAGAGGGAAATTACATTGTATAACTACAGCACTCCGATGTCTGTCAGGATCCAAACGCAACCAGAGAGGTAATGCATAATGAGCCATAATAAATCCGAGGGCAATAGGAAAAAAAACGGTTTCGAAAATTATTCATACATGCATCCAATAATTTTAATATGCTCTATTAAACAGTTATAAGGGAGTCAGCTCTTGAGAACACCGCTAATTTTCATATTTTTTACATCCTTAAAGCTCGCCGATTTCAGGACTCCTTGCGGTTTGGTGGTTAGCTTTTGCTCATTCTGAATCCCACCATTCCAAGTTCAATTACTCTCATTGACTGTTTCGTCTCTGCCCACACACAGTGCGGCGATTTCGGCCAGAGAATGAGAGTATTGAACAGTTATAAATGGAGTCAGCTCTTGAGAACACCGCTAATTTTAATATTTCTTACATCCTTAAAGCTCACCGATTTTAGGACTCCTTGCGGTTTAGTGGTTAGCTTTCGCTCATTCTGAATCCCACCATTACAAGTTCAATTCCTCTCAATGACTGTTTCGTCTCTGCCCGCACACAGTGCGGCGATTTCGGCCAGACATTGAGAGCAATAGCCGCCATTCAAATTACAGTTTTTTTGCACTTTTTACAAGATTAGAAAAAAAATAAGCAGTTTTCGCAAGAGCTGATTCAGTTATGATGCATGAATCAAAAAAAATACTCGGACTTTCGATACGTTCTGTTAAAATTCTTGGGTTTTTTTTTTTTTTTTTTTTTTTCTCCCCAGCACCGACATTTATGGTTTCGAAAGCCTGCAAGACTCAGACGCCGCAATCCTCAGGGAGGGTGTTTCGATGTGCCAGAAATGCGAAATTACTTTAGAAGAAAAGTACTATTCTAATCTAATTTACTTATGTATGTCCTAGTGACATGTGCTTGCCTAAGTATACCCGATTTAAACGCTAAAACGCTGAAACACTGTGGCCCAAATACTGTAACGCTGGGTCCACACTATCCTATACGGGGAAATAAAGGCCAATCAGCTATGAAATCTATTCATCATTTGATCAGGGACTTCATTCATTAAAATTTCAAGTAAATTCAAAACTTCATTTTGATGTTATTATTTAACTATTAGTCATTGGATATAAGAAGATTTGAGCTTTTTTAACTAACCATACAAAGATATTGGAAAATAATACACATCATAATATATATTGGTGAATAGTTTAGTATTCCAGTGCATCTGCCTGAGCTGAGAACTTTCAGACCTCAGTTTTGCTCTGATACTCATCAGAATTTATTTGGTGACGAGAGCTAATTTTTGGCCTTGGTTTCCCCGCAAAGTAGTATCTCGCCCAATTTAGTACTCTCACTGACTGTTTCGTCTCTGCCCGCACGCAGTGCGGCGATTTCGGCCCGCCAATGAGAGTGATACCTTAACTTATACCCAAGTAGCACAGATTACAATAAGGAGCAATTACAAAGTAAAAAATATTGCAATTCAACTGCGTGTTGTGTATGTTGCCTAGCTCCTATTTGAAGGGGCCCCGTTATTAAACTTATTGCAATATAATTTAAATGAGTTGCAATTTTTCTTGGCATTGCATATTGCCTATCTTTCTAATATACACTGGAAAAAAAACACATTGGATGTAGAGTCCAGGCTCTTGAAAACATTGACAAGAAAAAATACCTACTCTTGATTCAATCGGATTTTGGCTTGAATCAAAACGAAATCCGCTTAAAGTAAGAGGCTTGGTTCTTGATTTAAGCTTGATTCTGATTGAATCAAGAGTAGTTTTTCTTGTCGATGTTTTGAGTCTGGACTCTACATCCAATGTGTTTTTTTTCCAGTGCATGGGGCTCATTTTGTTGATTTCTTAAAATCGGCATAACTCGACTAAATTATGTAAAAATATTGCAATTGAAAGGAAAAAATTACAATTGTATTGAAATCAAATTGCAATTTAATTTCAACATTTTCGTTGCACTGTGCTACTTGGGTACATTACATATTTTAAAACGTCACGATTTGTATACTTTAAAACCTGTCATTATTCAATAAGAAAACGCACGAGGCAGCATCACAGGCACACCGATTCCTCCAAATAGGGTTAGTACATGCAGTGGCGAAGTGTGAATTATCAACTATCGACATTCTCCCATTAAAATTATGGTTAAGAATCGATTAGGTGTTTGCTGCGAACACCCTCTTGATCGACCCTATTCCAATATTCCATGGATGAAAATAGCATATCAATCGATTCATCGCAGTGCACGACACGCTAGTCGCCACTGCGGGGTGAATGGCTCGGCTGATGTAGATGAGTCACCCCCTAATTGAAAACTGACAAGCGAGGTTTCTGAAATACCAAGGTAAAAAAGAACGAAATCCGATGTGCTAGCTACGTTGGTGATGATGAATTTCTCGACAAAAATCATTAATTCGCATGCACTTCACTTAACAAATTGTTTTTACAGAGTTCAGCAGTAGACAAAATATTATCTTACAGTAGTTTTCTAACGCTTTACAGATACTTCCGCAGAACTACAGATTAGAGCCGACCGACCAGATGAATTTTAGGTCCAAAAAAATATGAGAATTTTAATCATTCAGGGTTAGCTAATTAATATATGATTTGATGCTGTGCTGTCACATTTGTTTTTCCTCGAAAACTATAAGCTATTTCCAATTTTTAATTCTGAATGCTTTGTTGCAAATTGCCTCTATTTGGGAGAATCCAAGGAAGCAGAATATGCATTTTAACAATATGAATTAAAGCACAATGCGACGATCTTTTCAAAATTTCATGAGAGGAAGCAAATCACCTAATGGAAAGTCCGGAAATCAAACCTGACTATGTATAAATTTAAAATTAAATTGGGTGAAAGGCGAAAATAAAAATCACGCCTTTATTTTTATAATCTGATTTTCATTTGATCTATGTTGAAAGTAGGTACTTGTTATTTCTTCGTTCAAGTGTTGATATTCGAACTTCCCATTGTACATGTGAATAGTTTCCTACATAAGATCTTGAAGAGGGTACATGCATGACGTTTGGAAAATACCACTTAAAATAATCACTCAAGGAGTCTTGAGACCATGTCTAAAGACTCGTTGAGTGATTATTATAAGTGGTAATTTTGACGTCTTAAATGATGTTTTCTTAAGTATTCTTCTATGTTTAACATTAAATTGTTAGCGACGGGAGATATTAAAGTTCTTTTTGGACAAATCAAAACTATATAAATATACGCGCACGGTCTTTCGGCTCTTCACTGCAGACTTCATTACTAACAGATAAACTTAATTTCTTTCTCTTCTTTTTAAATTTGTTTTCTTTCTCATTTTTTTTCTTATTGTTTTTTTTTTTTTTGTTCTTTTTTTTTTTGTTTTTTGTTTATTTTTTTTTTTTGTTTGTTTTTTTTTTTTTTTGTTTTTTGTTTTTTGTTTTCTTTGTTTTTTTTGTTTTTTTGTTTTTTATTGTTTTTTTTTTGTTTTTTTTTTGTTTTTTTTTTGTTTTTTTTTTTTTTGTTTTTTTTTGTTTTTTGTTTTTTTTTTAAGCTTTTAACGATGCTTTTCCCATAAAGGTCTTACGCGATTTATTTGGTTGAAGAAATTTGCACGGGCAAATTCATGTCACTTCTCGGGTTCCACGCCGTGATCATCCCCACCACTGACCGACCAGATCTTCTTCACTGGCCATTATCTTTTCCTTCTCCCATCTTGAGTGTACTACTCGGGTGTTTTTCTTGATCCACCGTTGAAATTTGTCGAAAAAAAGTAACAGTCCCGCTTGTGAATAGCTATAGCACATTTGAGTGAAGATGCTCCTGACAGAAATAAGTCCTGGCGGGCTCCAAAAGCTCTCGACTCCAGCCGCTGAATCTATCGACGAATTCCTAGACTTTCCATATAAGCGTGGCATTAGACACGCTCATCGAATCGGTGGCTCTGCAGCAAATAATTTCCAAGTGAAACGCCCATGATGAGATGTAGTCCACGGCAAAGAACTTCGGCCTTGCTCGAATGTCGAATGAAAGGTCCATGGACGTTGACGTCCAGTTGTGACGTCACTCAAATTTTTGACAAAAGTCAGCGAGCTGATGTTATTTGCCTGAAAAAATAGGGCTCGCCGTGATTTCGACGCATCGTGCTGTGTTGATTCAATCAACGGTCCATACGTCACCAGCCGTTGTTACAGTCCATGTTGGGGTCATGTTTATGAGGCTCTTTGGTAGTCCACTTACTTATTCCTTGAAATGAGAAAGGAGAGGCCGCAACACTCGACTTGCCCGTTAAAAATGGAGAGTGGCCACAATTCTAAACCAGCTTGCCTGTTGACAGGGAGAGGCTGCTTCAATTAAGGGACCAGCATGCCTGTCAACAGGGAGAGGCTGGCTTAGCGCAAAGTGCCCACAAGTTTCTGTCGTTTTGTGTTGATTTGATCAATGGTCCATGCGTCACCAGCCGTTGCTACAGTCCATGTTGGGGCCATGTTTACGAGGGCTCTTAGCATTCCACTTGCTTGCTTCTTAAAAGAAAAAAGGAAGGGCCGCAACACTCGGCTTGCCTGTTAAAAACAGAAAGAGGCCACAATTCTAAACCAGCTTGCCTGTTGACAGGGAGAGGCTGCTTCAATTAAGGGACCAGCATGCCTGTCAACAGGAATAGACTGGCTTGGCGCACAATACCGACAAGTTTCTGGAGCGTTACATCTGCAAGCGCGCTTCTAGAAATTGCAAGCAGAAAAGAAAACAGGATCATATCCATGGCCCTTGGTTGACGAATGTTGGTGGACGCGCGAAGCATTCCTTCCGAGCGATGAAATTGTGGTATCGATGAAACTGCGGCGTCAATGAAATTTTTGACGAAAGTCAGCGAGCTGATGTTCCATTCCAGGCAAAAACGGGCGTTGATTTCAGTTTCTCGTGCTGCACTGATTTTATCAACGATTAAATTCCAGGCAAAAACGGGCGTTGATTTCAGTTTCTCGTGCTGCACTGATTTGGTCAACGATTCAATTCCAGGCAAAAACGGGCGTTGATTTCAGTTCCTCGTGCTGTATTGATTTGATCAATGATTCGTGCGTCACTGGTCGTTAGTACAGCTCAAACGGCTAGAACCGCTGGCCGAGAATTCTATGGACGAATATTTGGAACAGATATATTTTTCAGGGCACAGTCTTGAAAAATGCGAACTTCCAATTTTCAAATTGACGGACGTAGGGTAGCGATCCGGCCGTAAGTATTCCAAGATTTTTTATCGGGGACGTTGCTTCTGTCGCCGAGAGAGAGAGAAAAGAAACATGAGATCTGCAATCTTGCAGATCTTGATTGCAACTCCGGCAAAATCGGGCATCGAGAACGAAATCTCTGCGTCGTGGATGGTTCAGCGAATATTGGGTATTGCACCATTGTATTAGAGATAACAACTAACTTGAGGTGTTGTCTCAAGACTTGAGTGCCTCGAGAAATGCACTATCAACAATTTGATGGAAACAGGAACATCTCGAAATGAAGTTCGGGACTCGTCCCGTCTCCGGTTGCCGTGATTTTGAACAGTCACGCAGAATACCAACGAAGTTCAGTCAGCATGGACCGTTTGGAGCGCCTGCAAAGTCGTATGAATACTTCAAGCATCGCATCATCGCCGTTATCCACGACACGCGACGGCTGCTATCTCAACAAGATGTTTTCACCGGCTTGTGAATTTTTCGCCACCTCAATGATTTTCCGCGACAGTTTGACTTGGACTTGAACAGAATTTCACTTGATTTAGGCAGAAATTCGACCAACTGGCGATCAGAATGTATCCTCATAGTTTTCACATGAATTTTGTATGAAACGTATTTCGTGAGTGTGTGAACGAATTTGATCTTGTGGCCATTGAAGAGTGACCATCTAAGAGTTTGACAACGGAGCATATCTTCTTCGGGATACATTCATTGACCAAATTGAATCCAGTTGCCTTGCTTGAATAATAATTCAACGAATGGTTAGAGCAAAATCCGGTTGAAACTCCCGTGAGCACACGTCGAGAGATGGGAAAAGGGCTGAAAACGTTGCGACGATAGGGATGTTTGGCATGAAACCCACGGATTGAGAAAAAGCGACACTTATAAATACACGATTTACAACACTGCCATAGTAAGGAATACAGCCGCACGACCAACCAGATGTTGCCAAACCTTCCCCTCTTAAATATTAATTTCAGGGAAAGTTATCAATATTTTTCTTTGAAATGTTCAGAAACAGTAGATTAAATTGCGAATAAAATTCCCTGAGGAATTAAGAGAAAATTTCCACCAGTTTCCTTGAAAATTAGTATTTCATCGGAGGAAATTTGACAACGTCCGAAGGCTCCTACGGCGCTATTCTTTAGCAAGGCAGAACAATGAAGCTGCAGACAGCCCCTGCAGACTATAGGCATTTATACACTTCAAAGCTACAAGTACACGATAATTGAACTTCATTTATTTGGTAACATTTATTTGGTGGTTGGTCTGTTTGGCCAGAAATAGTTTCTGGGTTATTTCAAAGACAACGTACGAGCCAGTTCCCTAATCTAGATAGGTGCACTTACAAAAGATTTAGAGATATTGGTACTTCAGTACTTAATTTGCAGTCAAAAATAATAAACATAGATTAGGCCGACGTTTCCTTCCAAAATTAATTTTAGAAATTTTTTCGAGCTCGCGGTGGAAAGATCTCAAGTTTTGTTTGAGCTGGAACCATCTGGTTGTCTAAATACGATCAAAATCGCTTTCTGTATTGTTTGTCAGGGAGTTTTTTTTTTTTTTTTTTTTTTTTTTTTTTTTTTTTGCCGTAAAAATGTATAGTTTTAGAGAGGACAGGAAAGACAAATTTCCTCTTCAGGAAAAAAAATTATCATTCTTACATAATACAGGAAGCAATTTCAGTCATTATGGGACTAATCCCATATCCCTAGCTCAGTCTAAACTCGAAACATTTCTCCCATAAATTACGTCTAAAACATGATCAAATTTTAATTTAGGGAAGTACTGCACTGGAAAAAAAAAACACATAGGATCTAGAGTCCAGACTCTTGAAAACATTGAAAAGAAAAAATACTCTTGATTCAAGCAGATTTAAGCTTAAATCAAAAGAAAATCCGCTCAAATGAAGAGGCTTGGTTCTTGATTTAAGCAAAAATCCGATTGAATCGAGAGAATTTTTTCTTGTCGATGTTTTAAGAGTCTGGACTAGATCCGATGTGTTTTTTTTTTTCAGTGTGTGGTATGTTACATTCAGTTTTGACCAAAATTCCGGAAAATCTGGAGTCATAGGTATTTTCTATCAAGAGAAAGATAAAAAAAAGTCTAGCTGTTGGACCAAAAAGAATAGAAGTTGATTAGAAGCTAGAGTAAGTAACCCTTCTGCAAAGGGGACAAATTAACTTACAATTAGAAACACAGGTATCAACCTTTCCAGAATTCGCGAACAACAGAACGTACAATATGGGTTACTTAATACACAATGTAGATGCATTTATATTTCAAGTAGAGGAAATAAACTTTTCGCTAGTTTTCATCGACGACTCAGTTAAAATCTTACATATATTATGAACATTGCACACATATTTTAAAATCATGAACACATTCAGTTTCAGTAATGCCACTGTCGAAAGAAATTCATCATCACCAAACGAAACATGTTCGAGAGTTTCCATTTTGTACTACTTTCCTGCCATCTACTCTACGTTCTCCTCGATATTTGAAAAACCGCGTTTGGGTTTAAGTACAGAAAAAAACTAAATACAGCTGATGTTTGCATTATTCGCAAAAAGAAAACTTAACGAGGAAAATTAAGCGTCTGAGTCACTGTCAGGCCTACCATGTCGGAATAAAACGCAAGACTTAAAAAAATTCAGGGGCTGATCATCCTCAATTTCAGTTACTTACATTATAATTACCAACGACGGTAATGTAACACTATGATATAATTAGAATATTTCCTTGCTGACTGAGTTGCAAGAATTTTTGACAGCGAGGCGTCAATTTATCGAAAAAGTTATTAGCGCCGAGAGGATCCTGACAAACACCAGAGTTTCGATACATGGGCGGAAGAGGGAACATTGCGGGGGGGGGGGGGGGGGGGGCAAAAGGACACCTCGTCAAGGGAAGTCAAGGGGACATGAAAAAACATCCCGTCAAGGGGGAATGGTGGGACTCCTCCGCAGTGCTAAAGAAGAGCTCAGGGGATTTGTCGAGTCTTAGAAAGATCCGGGGGGCCTCCCCCGCAGATTTTGAAAAACAAGAGTCGCCTTAGGAGCAATTTTGAGCTGTTCTTACTGTCAAATTACACCACAATAAGTTCTGCCCATGCTTTTATGTTTTTTAAAAAACAAACACGCCTTCCGAATTGAGAACGAGGAGGACAGGGAGGGAGTGAATTTTTTAGTTTCAAAATTCTCAGATTTAAAAAACTAGAAAACTAACGATATTAACGAAAAAACACAAAAACCTAACACGCCTGCCAAATCGATGGCCGATCTATGTTGGCTTGGATTCCTCAGCTGAGAAGCCGTATGCAAAATTAAGAATGTCTTTCCTTGACAAACTTGATCCATGAAGTTTACTCTGAAATAATTACTCCCGCCGATTCAGTTCAAACTTTATACTAAACTGAGCGAGTTCCAAACACACGAAACCTCGCAAATTGTCCAGTTCCATGATGCGATGTTGTAAAACTTAGTTTCAGATAAAATTCCTGCCTCACATTAAATCATTGACAGAGCAAAAGCGCCAAAACCGATGACACGAAAGAATTCGTATTGAGCGTATGAAGACGTGTGACCAAAAGTTAAAGGCAGCTGACAACAAAGGCGGCTAGCAAGTCGAAAAATCACCACAGAATGTCCCTGTATATGATGAAAATATTAGAGGGGGAAATTGCTGATTTTCCTAAATTTGTAACTCATGTTTCCTTGATAAAAGGATACACTTGGCCATTTTACTAATATTTCCGTCCCAAATCATGAATTCGGTTTAAAGGTCATAAAACAACAGTTAATCGAAATCAGAACCATCCAAGTGATCAAAGATAGAGGGAGGGAGGTCTGTTAAGAGTTACGTAATGATTAAGGGGATCCGTGGTTGCATTTTAAAGCAATCCGGGGGGGGTCAAAGATGCAAAAAAAGTGCGTTAGTAACTTATGAACGCTCCCTGTACTACAGCTCAAGATCATTGATGAAAAATTTCAAGTAAGCTATGATCTCTCAAATCAATTTAAACGGATTAATTGAGTTAATGTTTTTTTTTTTTTTTTTTTTTTTTTTTTTAAAAAAAAGAAAGTAATTCCGCATTAAAGTTGGAAATATGTTACCCACATGAGCAATTAACCTTATTCTAACTTTAAGTTCATGTAATTTTTCTATCACGCTATTAAATTAGCAAAAATTAAAGGGACAAAATCAAGCTTATCTACATATTGATCCATATTAACAGGTACGCGTGTTGAGGAAATGCGCAGTGCTAAGAGACTCCTCGGTGGACAGTGCAAGAAGCAAAAACTATGAACTGCATATCTAACAAGGTCATTGTTGGTCAAGGTCCAAAAAAGTTTATTGCGGACCCAATAAATTGCCTTGAACTGGAATCTATGATAATGAATCGATTAAACGGGGTTGCGGCGGACGACCCAAAAGATTGAAAAAACTTAAAAATTGTCGTACCTAGAATGAAAAATAATTTTGATGATTTGGAGGAGCGATACTTCAGTCACCTCTTTCATTCTCGACGACTTGTTAGATGGGTATCACGAGAGTATGCGGCTTGGAACATTGATTACATTTAAAAACTATGACATTCATTTTTATTTAAACCACTTCTTGTAAGGACCAATATTTCCCGAAGAAATCAAGTGCCGGAAACGGACATTTTGTAGCGGGAAAGTTCTTGCAAACGTTTCCGGGAACGTACGTACAGTACCTAGTTTGGAGAATTTGCACGATACCATTGTATTGCTTCAACTGTGAGTGCATAATGAGCTAAGCTCATAGCGTTTTTTATAATTTTTCTTTGATTATACGGGAAATTGTCGAAAAGGAGATTTTAAAATGAAAAACGTAACGCTTTGTGACGTCATCAGGCGGCGATTCCCATTTGGACTACATTTTGCAATTCGGAACTATAATTCCTGGCTCATATGTAAAAATACTTATGTGCATAGGGAAACTAATGGTGCATACGTTGTTTCTAAACTAAGCCAGGTTTTGTAGCTCCGAATTGCAAAATGCAGTCCATTTAATCACAATGATTTTAGCAGATTGCGCCACTTGATAATCATATCTCCTCCAACGACTGTTCTACTTAAAAAACCAAGGGTATTCTCGTGTTCAGTTCGGTCAGTAGTTTCCTCTTCAATATCAAAATCAAATTTTGGGTACGTGCAAATTCTCCACTACCGATAAAATAAAAGAAAGTAGAGTCTCAGAGTAGGAAGAGCAGGGCCGCCGAAACACAAGATTGGCCCCGGGACAAACACCCCCGCCTGGAAAAGGGGAGGCTCGGGGGGGGGGGGGGGGGGTGTTCTCCCGGTAAATTCTTGAAATTGAAGGTAAAATAGATGCAATTTTGAACTTACTCAATGTAAATTATTTCAAACAGTTTTGATAGCTCTCTTATTGCCAAACACGGCTAAAAAGAATTAAGAGAAAAGATGGATCAGAGGGGCCCGTAAGACTGCGAAAGAGGACCCCACACTTGCTCAATACGAAAAAATTGAGCTGTCTCAAAAGGTCCAAAGACGGATGAACAAATTGCTCCGGTACTTTAAACATTTTAGAGCCACTGGAACCACATCGACCCCTAAAGATTAGAGACTCGTTCGTCCCCATCCCCCTGCGGCCTCTGGGCGGCCCTGAGTAAGTTTAAGTAAAGTAGCAGTAGTAGTCGTAGCAGCAGTAGTAGTAAAAAAGTGTACATAATTATGTAAAAATTAATCTCTGGATAAGAAGACAACTTCAATAAAAGATTTTTAAAAAAAGGTTTTTTCGAGGGCTGCATCCGACTATGGACTCCTTTGCGTCCCGCATTCAAAAGTTGAAATTGCGAGAAGCTGCAAACCTACGTCTACCGCCCGTGCCGCGTGACACAAGAGAATTTTCCCATTTTCCAGTCGGGATGCAAGTAAGTCGTCGCTTTTTATCTCTAGAACACAGGTGTGACAATTATTTTAACCACGCGCGGGATGCAAGTCGGATGCAGAGTTTTTAAGAAAGTAAAATTTGGTGCCTTAGTAGGAGGTCTGTTAGATTAGAAACCGGATTTTAGTGATAACTAGCCCATTGTGCGTCCGAATTAGGTTTCCTTGGACTTTCCTGATAGCCGATAACATACTAAAGAACGCTAGATTCACAGATTTTGTTTATTTTGATCAGTATTCATTCTGTGTCACCTTGAATACGAGTAAGTCAGGTGCGTTTAGCGCTTTTCATAATGCGATCACCGATAGAGCAAAGATTTAACATTAGATTTTGTTTTCAACTCAGTATGCCTTGTGCTGAAACTTTTGGTTTCCTAAGTAAAGTTTACCAAGATCAATGTACGAGTTGTTCTCACTGTTTTGAGTGGATTAAACCATTCAAAACTGGTCAGGAGTCTGTGGAAGATGAGGAGCACAGGAATCGACCACCAATGGCAACTGACATTTGCAACGTGGAAGAAGTGAGGGCAAAAGTGCTCTAAAATGGTAATTTTGAGCTTGCTGAACAGTGTAATATTTCTGAAGGCTCTGTACATACAATTTTGATAGAATATGTAGACATGGATCGAGTTTCAGGCACGCACTTGCCCCTTGATTGTTGTCCGTTGAACAAAAATCCAACCAAATGTCAATTTCCCTTTAGCTGCTTGAAATTTCTAACAATGATCCTAATTTTTTGGATAGGATAATTTTCGGTGACGAAACTTGAGTGTACGGCTACGATATGGAGACGAAACTCCAATCATCCTTATGGGTTGAAAAAGGTAGTGCAAAACCGGAAAAGAGAGACAAGTTCGGTCAAACATGAAACTCGCAGAACACCCACGAGGTTGCCTTACTTCAAGGCATATACCAACGAAGCTAATTTAGATTTTTGAAATTTGTGAACGTAGCGTTCTTAAGTGTATTTCCAGCTATCAGGAAAGTTCAAGAAAACCTAAGTCGGACGCATTGTGGGCTAGTTATCACCAAAATCTGGTTTCTAATCTGACAGACCTCGTAAAGAGTGAGAGGTTCATTCGGCCCCAGAGAAGTCCCGTTTGACCCGTGTTCCGTCCCGGCTCCCCCGGAACGAAACCCGGGCTCTTTCGCCGCAACGTGCAAATCACGGCTAAATGACGCCCAACCCAACGGCCGCAGGCCAGCGCCGGCGGGAGTTCGATCCGCAGACTTTGCCACTCGGCGGCAGGTGTACCCAGGGTGGATGGTGCATAAATAAAAACGGCCTCCCTGGTTACCAACACCACCATGCAGAGCGCTCGTTGCATCAACAGGTTACGACCGCACTCCCATCAATGTCAAGTCATCGCTGACCACACAATGGTGGGAGTTTCTGATCGTAAACTGATGGTGCGACGAGAGCCAGGCGAGGCCTCGCAGTTTGTCCGACTGCCAGTTGGACAGTAGGTCGAACGATCTCTCGAAAACTTTTTCCGGGGAAAAAGCGATCGACAGATCGCTCGACCGACTGCCCACCCGACCGCCCAACAAACCACATGCACTCGCCGTTTGTCAAACAGCCAGATGGACAGTAGGTCGAACGATCTCTCGAAAGCTTTTTCCGGGGAAAAAGCGATCGACAGATCGCTCGACCGACTGCCCACCCGACCGTCCAACAAACCACATGCACTCGCCGTTTGTCAAACTGCCAGATTGACAGTAGGTCGAGCGATCTCTCGAAAGCTTTTTCCAGGGAAAAAGCATTCGACAGATCGCTCGACCGACTGCCCACCCGACCGTCCAACAAACCACATGCACTCGCCGTTTGTCAAACTGCCAGATGGACAGTAGGTCGAACAATCTCTCGAAAGCTTATTCCGAGGAAAAAGCGATCAACGGATCGCTCGACCGACTGCCCACCCGACTGTCCAACAAACTACATTCACTCGCCGTTTGTCAAACCGCCCAAACTTGTTTGTCAAACTAACCCACCCTCTGTCCCGGTTCCCTCCCCCCCCCCCCCACTCCAAAGACAACATTCACGCAGGAGGTAAATGTATTCACCCACTCAAGATCAAAACAAAAATTTAGAATACCTGAAAAACAAAAATTTAGAATACCTGAAAAACAAAAATTTAGAATACCTGAAATGATAAGAGGGAACAAATTACAATGAAGTTCTTGCAGGTGTCAGGGTTTGCGCTTCAAGTACTTCAGCGTCTCAATTGAAAGATTCGTGAGCAACCCGATGGTGCCATTGGGTTTCTCTGAAATCATTTCCCATTTTCAAAAAATCTCTCTGAAAGTTGAGACCGTAATGGAGGTGATATCCCACGCAACGTTGAAAGTCCACCTCTAAATCCAGTAAAATGTCTAATGCAAAAATAGGGAGCAAATACATTGGCAGGATTGCCCTTGTTCCAATCCTGGAGCGAGTCCCCGAACAACGTGGCAACCCTGGTAATGTAGTTGCTCCCTATTTTTGCATGGAAACGACTGGATATAGAGTTTGACTCTCGGGGCAGCGTGGAATATCCCCTCTATTATGGCCTCAATTTGGAGAGTTATGTTTGAGTTTGGAAATTGGTGTAAGCAAAAACCAGTGGCACCATTGTGTTTCTCACGAAATGTGATGTAAGATAAAGTACTTAAATCGCGTAAAAGTACTTAAATACTACTAGTGATAAAAATCCGAACAGTGCCATATTCAAGGATTGAATACACATACTGATTTCGTGGCTACGTCATTCGATAAAATGTCGAGCCCTTGGTTCAAATGTAAACAAACACAGAGCCTTATATTCAATTCACGCCTTTTGCGCTGCGCCATGGTGGTAAAATGCATCCGAGTGCTTCTAACAATTGAAAGTTCTCGTGTTTAATGAGTCTTCATTTGCTTTATAACCAGACAAGGATTAAATTTTAATAAATTAACTCAATTAACTCATGAAGAATTCTCACTTAAATGCCTTTTGGTTATAGTTTGTTTCGGTTTGAACCGAGAGTTCGATATAATATCGAATGACGTAGTCACTAGATCAGTTATAGAAACAAGAAAACTGAAATGAGAAAGGGCAGGTAAGGGGTGAAGGGGGAGGGGGAGGGAGTGAGAGGTATTCGACGCTTCTTATCTAACTGTGTGGAGACAGGAAGGAATGAGTGAAAAACAGGGGGGGGGAGGAGGGAGTGAGAGGTGTTCAACGCTTCTTATCTGACTCTGCGGAGACTGGAAGGAAGGATCAGAGGGGAAAAACAATAGGTGATCGGCAAACGGCGAGCAAACCGAACGATTTGACTAGGGAGGGTTTGGGGCCGGGCCGAGTGTCGGGATCTACGAGCTGAAATCTTCGAAGCCTGAAAGAATTCCTAGAAAGGTCTCTCTGTGTGCACGACTCAGCATCCGGTTGGAACGGCTTCAGGTGTGGTCTGAGCGGAGAGGTTTTACCTACTTCGCTTCCCGCCAATTCCTTTGCTCCCTTCTTCTCGACAAAAAATTCACTTTGGCATTCGGACCTAACGAAAAGCCTCTTTCTAGCTATGTAAGGTTACAAAATTAGAAAAACAAAAATCTGATGGAGATATGAATTGCCTGAGGCGATAAATGTTTTGGAGAAAAATAACTATTTCTTACGACAGCAAATTAGAATTATTTAAACGGGCAGGGCGAGGGGCGACCTCTCTTGACCTAAGAATAATCAATTTAAACATAATTTAAAAATTACTACAACTCAAACTTCTCATTCGGCTGGGGAAAGGGAGTAGAAAGACCTCGCACCTTCCTAAACTAGAAATTTAAGGCATTTTTGGAAAGCGGATATTTGATCCAGCGGAAAATTTCGCCCCTGCCGGACATCCCCCCCCCCCCCCGAGGAATTTGTTTGAAGTGGCGCTCATTGTATCTTCGTCTCAATTTTTAGAAAAAATATAACTGCGGAAATTTTCAGGTAAGATATGAACATGGGTGTGTGTCTACATCGAATTTCAAGGGAAGGGGGGCTGGCCCCATTTTTCTAGGAGCCTGACAATGAGTCTTTCCAACACAAAGGGAGGTTTCGGGAGATCTGCTCCGAGAAATATGGGAATTTTGGATTAGATATCTCTAAGATGCAATTTGAGGCTCCTCTCACACCAACGGCCGTAAGAAAATTTACGGTTCTCGTAACTTTGGAGGGGCACGAATATTCGCTCTCTCTCACTCTTCCACTTTCATCCATCCTTTTTTCTCTCTCTATCATCTGTCCTTTCTTCTCTCTCTCCCTCTTTCAACTTCCTTTTTTCTCACTCTTTAAATTTCATCGGATGGGCCTAGTCGACGAAAGAGGACACTCAAATAATAAGCTTCAAAACTAAAGAATAAAAAAAAATCTAAGGTTTAATTTCAGGTACCAATGGTCATTGGAACAATCTACATCTCAAACTTTTTCCTGTCTTTAAAAGTATGCGATGAAATAAGAAAACATAGACTCGTTACAATGCCACTTTCAACTATGCAGATTATCCGAGGGAACTACACACGGTATTATTTTAATTACAAGAACCGAGAAAATCTACTTCGGAAATTCTCGAACTGAAACATTTTTCGACTCCGAGGAAATAATATACAGGCATGAGGAGGAAAAGAGGGGGGGGGGGAGTTGAAAATAAAAAATCGGGCGCATGAAAGCATCAGACTCCCGTCTCAGAAAAAGCTACCTCTGACTAGGATGCTGCTGTAATAAAACTTATCTGGTTCCCCAATCAAGTAGGGCACAAAGGCTCAAAAAAACAGTAAAATGAACCACAATAAAAGTAAATGAGACAAAGCGGAAAGAGAGAAGTGAAGGAAGAAAATGTGAGTTACATAAAATTTTGAAATCAATGACATCAAATCTGAGCAGAATCTAAGTAAGTTATGTGCTGATACTTCTGACCTGAATCCAGACCAACGCCAAAATATTCACGCATCAAAGGAAGCTATGACCAGATATCCGACTCCTTCAAATGGTATGGAACAATATAAATTAATCAAATTGATCGTGGTAGGTAGGTTGAAAAAGAGATGCACACACACTTCAAACGCGAAGCCGACAAATCTAACAATAACGCACACACGAGAAACGAACATCGCTACCGAAATTTCGCGCAACAGGTCATCGAACGATGGAGAAAACACCACGCGAAATTCACTGAGAAATGGCGAAGTTCACAATCCACATAGATACACCGCGACACTGGAAACTACGAAAATCGATGAAAATTTTGGATTTATCAATTACCTAAGTTCAGTTCACTCGAACGCCGGGCGCGAGTTACCAAAAATTTCGAGAGAAAGAGGGACTCTAATGGCGGCCATGATCCAACATTGTGACAAATAATATACAAGACATTTTCCGTATAAATCGTAAAGAGTTTTCACGAAACACACGAGGTACCGAGACTCGCTCGTCGAAAATGAACGCCGAAAACAACAGAACAATAAATACCAACGAAAACGATGAAAAGGTCAGGATCCATTACTGTCACTTGAGACGCCGGGCACGAGTTATACCGCGATGATGAAGGCCGACTCAATCCGAGAAACTTATCTCACACGATCAGTATACGTACACCGAAGAGTTTTCGCAGAGCAGACGAGGTAACGAGACACTTTCTAGAGTCCTATGAGTGTTAAACTTTTCATGAAAGTAAAATTACTTGAAGCCATGAGGACTTCACTCCGACCGGGCGCGAGACAATGCAACCGACTTGGGCGACCGCTGACGGAAATCTGAAAAGCGAGAGTGATGATCTGCATGGCTTGATTGGCATGAAGGTGGGGGGTCTGGGGTAGCGTCGCCCGATCAACACTGATTTTGATTGGCGCGGAAGGGTGTTTGTGACAGACTGTACCCTGTTCGAAATTGGCGTCGAAATGTCGCGGCGGGTCAGGTTTTCTTTCGTCTGGCCGCTTGATAAGGCTGCGGACTGACAGAAACTGAAGGAACGGTAGGCCGTGAGGGGAGTGGAGGGGAGAGCCTCGCGTGGTTCGAGCCTCGAGGGCACGTACACACGCGCCCCATCACACACACACACATCCAAGAGAGCGCGCTCACCTGATTCTTCCTTTGCGACGTTGCAACTTCTTATCAAACTTTATTTTTTGATTGAAAAACTTGTCAACTTAATTTCTTGAAACCTTCCTCGATTGTTTAGCTATACTAGTGGTATATTCTGCAAAAATTTCAAGCTGTAATTGCTGTCGAGTTGGCTTGTTTTCCTTCGAAAAAATAAATTAGGAACAAAGATTTTGAATCACGCATTACAGAAACGTCGTTTCACATTTTAGCCATCGACTTGATTGAGCGGGAAAAATTCTTGCCAAATCTCCATGCTTTTCAGCGATGAACCGGAGCTTCTACTACAATCACGTGCATTTCCTCAAACCCTGTAGTTTTCACGCTGAAATAACAAATTACACAGACGCACTCCTGTATCGACGACTGTTACCTAAAAGAATCTTGGGGAGAGCCTGTCAAAAAAGGACCCTTTTGTGCCTCTTTTTCAAGTTTCGTTCAGATGTGTCAGGAATGGAACTCTAGGCGGAATTTGGAATTTTCTGTGGGGGGGGGGGGGGGGGGGGGCACAGGAGGATACAGAGCTTGGGCTAATATGGGGGAAATTGTTGAAAATTGGAACGTCTCAGGGCAATTTTAAGCCATTCTGAACGCCAAATTAAATGAAATTAAATAAATACGTTCCTTAATCGGAGGAGGCTATTCTCTTTGCGAGAAATTTTCATCTTCTGACATATTTGATCGATTATATTAGGATTAAGCTCATAACCGCAAATTTTCCATTCAATCTTGCACAAAAATTACGCTGTTGTATGAATTTTCAGAATACTTTCGAATTGTTGGATTCAATAGATTTTCAGTCCCTCCCCTCCTGGATGGGGGAGGGGGGTGTCAAATGATACTATTCCCAATTCCAAGGGGCCATCCCCCCCCCTCCCCGAAACCCCTCTAACTACGCCAATGATTAAAAACACGGGGCAGGAGGGAAACCTTTCAGCCTTATACATTAGACTCAAAGATATTTTTTTAAATTTTTTACTTAAACATCGTGAAATAGTGCAATCTCTGGATATTTCCAAAAAAAAACTCAGGATATACTTCTTATTTTTCTTCTTTTGCATTGAAGTCTCTCATCCAGAGATATTCTTTCATTCGTTGCACGGGTTACATAATAGACATTTGTAAGGCGCTATTACATCCACATATCTTACAGCCTGCGAGCTCTATGCACTCTCGCGGCTACTGGAATAATTAACGCGTTTGACTTTCGTGTTGTTTGTGTGTTTCTGGTCCAGAAGAGATATAACCTCAATTTTAGTGCTTTTGCTTTTGTATTTTTTCATTTTCATCCTAATTTTCAAGAGTGCACTAATTATTTTGTGGAGTAATAAACTGTGGGTGATCTTTAATACCTCAAATTCATCTGAGTGTCAGTGAAGGACAAATGTCTGGCATTTTTCATCTTCGATGTTGTGTTCTTGTGTAACTTCTAATACTCGGTGCCCATTAGATTTTTCAAAACCATTTGCACTTTGCCCCTTGGATTGCAAACTTTCAAAGCATTTACTATGTTTCCAAGTGTAATCTTTTCCATGGGTTCACTGGAACCCTCAGCATGTCTATCACCTCAGCAAAATCTTATCTTTAAAAAATATGGAACGAGTGGAATTCCTAATTGAGTTTTGTTTGCTTAGTCTTAATGGCGGTGGGCAGTAAAACGACAATGTCTGAAGCTGCACCATCATCGAATGTCAATGTCATCTATTGGAGTGTAAAACATGTTAAACAGTGGCTCCATGAGAAAGGGTACGATGAGCGGCTGCGATCAACATTCGAAAAAAATCGCATTGACGGAAAAGCGTTGCTGCTCCTCAATGATTCCGACCTCCGATCTCCGTTGCTCAACATAACTGTAAGCACTCAGTCCTTGTTTCTAATAATTTCAGGATTTTAAGGTGCCAAAGGGTAATATATCTAAAACTGGTTAATCATGTACTAATCGTGAAATGTTAGTTAACATTGATGCTTTACCAAGCGATATGATACTTATTGCCTTTATTATTTTACTAAACTGCATTGAAATGCAATGGACTGCAAAGAGAAAAGACTGAATCCCTTGTTACCTTGACCCTTGATTCCAGTCTAGCATAAAGCCTAAATCTTCGCTGCCAGCATCCAGCATCCTTAACCTTTTGAGTGCGGTTGTTCAGAAGAAAGGCAGAACACTCGTTTATTACCACTATAGGTATAATCATTTATTTCATTTTCAGGCTCTAGGAGATATGAAAAGGCTGAATCTAGATATCAGACAACTGAAAGCAGACAATCGTCAATCTATCCAAGAGCTTGGGTTTGATCCGACATCTCTTCTGCATCTCTCACCTTGCTCACCGTATGGTAAAGGACTCTCCTCATCCAATCCTTTGTGAGTCTCAATTCTTTTTTGAATAATAGTTTAAACATGGGGCATTATCATATGGATGGCCAAAGTGCAAAACTATAATCTTCATTGCGGTGTTTCCAAAGTTCCGTTCCTATTTTAATTTTTCAAAGAGGAACACTTATTGCTTGAAGTTTTTACAAAATATTCTGCTAACTGAGAAGAAAAATCAAGAAAATTTTTAAGGAATTTTATGCAGTAGCTTGGCCAAAAAAAATTGAAGCATGACAGGAAGTCTACGCCGTGGCAAACAGATATGTATGGTTTGGCACTTCAGCTATCAATATTTCACTCTGTAAATGTTTCAGGGGACTCAGTCTTCAGAGGCAAAATCTTCAAGAAAGTGATTTTTCTTGAGTTACCTCTAATAGTAAGAATTTTAGCCCTTAGAGGAAAATGCCCTTCAGTATTGCAAAGAACTGATTGCAAATACTCCAAGTTACATGGATGAATCAGGGTTTTTTCAGAAGGTGGAAGTCCAAAAAATAAATTTTTTAGCAGAAACAAAACTACTTGCACTTTCTACTGCCATATCTATGGCCGAAGTGCAAAACTATTCATCTCCATAACAATTTTTCACAATTTCAGTCACTATTTTATTTTTTGAAGAGAAACAAACCAATTTGATAGCTTGAAATTTGTACAAAATATTCTACTAACAATGAAGAAAAATCAATGAAATTTTCAAGAGGTAGTGTTGATTAGTTTTCCAAAAAAGAAGGAAAGTATGACAGAAAGTCTGCAATGTTACAAGCGGAGCATTTTTTCACTTTGATTATGAATATACTTTCCAAGCGCTTATAGCTTCTGTTCCAAAGTACAAACTGCCAAGTCGCCACTTTGTCAGGTTACATAAGAACAATGGAAGGGTTCAAATATGTGAAGAGGTATGATTTTAAGGGAAGAGGCCTTTTTTCCTTTTAAAAAGTCCTGACTCTAGCAGCTGCTCCTCAAAACAGTCTCTTCTTTTTATTGGAGTTTTGAGTACTTTTTTGGAAAGTTTTTTGCTTCTCATAGCTTATTGGATGTTGTCATCTTACCCTAACTTCACATGCATCCTTATCGAACATATAAATGGTAGAAGTACCGTCCCTTGTGTCTTGGTTTGCAAAATTGCAAAGCTCCTGTCATAATTTACTGTTCTAAAGAAAGCCTGGCTAAGTATCATTTTCGAGTAGGATGTTGCATGATTTTTCTTGGTTCTTTCATTAATATTCCCTGAAAATTTTGCACCAAATTGTAGAGGATATTATTGATCACTGTTTCATGACGGTTTATGTTTTTTTTTGTCTTAGTATTACGATTCATATAATGAATTAGGGTACACCGATCCTGATGTCTGCTACACGCACTCAACACCATCATCAGAAGATGGCCTGGCAACCAAACTGAGACCTGAGGTAAGTTTGTTTTTTTCAACCGTTTTTTCACTCATACAAAATGCAATTCATAGGAATTATGCAAAGGAATTTATTACTCCAGAAAATTTAGCTGCATCGGTTGACCCTCTAAATAAAAAAGATCCTCTGCTCCAATTCACAAAAGCAAGTTAACAGAAAATACAAAAATAGAATAGCAGAAATCACCTAAGACAGGATAATAACTTAGCCTGTTAAATTAGCTCTCACAAAGTAGCATTATTAACAAAATTGAATTTGACAACTATAAAGCTACTACTCCTCGTAACTTATCAGGAATTGAACGTTAAATCGCATATAAAAATAAAAAATACCATTCTTGTTAAATATGATCTGGAGTTCCGAGTGAATTTGCTGTAATAAAATTCTCTGAATCAACTAAAATTAAGTGAATATTACAAACAATAAATTAAAAAATGATCAAAAACGTTAAAAGAACCCAAGAAAATCTTAAGCATCTCTTTTCTTTATTGTGTTCTGCTTGAAATTTTGATGAGGAAATTTGTCCTGTGATAGGTAATAAGTTAATTTTTATTGTGTCTTGTAATGCTTCAACATTTGTGCAAATATCAATGAAAAATACTTGAATGTACCTGATTCCTTGTTTTTCTAGCCCACATGAACCATGATTTTTTTACTGCTGTAATTTGATGTCTTAAACTAGATTTTGATTGATTACAGGTGTCGAAGACTCTTATTGCAATGGCGTATGTGTTTGTCGTGACTTGGATAACTGCGTTTGTAATGGTGATTGTACATGATCGTGTGCCCGACATGAAACGCTACCCTCCTCTGCCAGACATATTCCTGGACAATGTGCCTTATATCCCCTGGGCATTCCACATGTGTGAATGGACAGGCACCCTGCTCCTCCTCATCTGGATTTGCGTCCTTGTTTTTCACAAGCATAGGTTTGTTTTATTTATTGCTTATTCATATCATTGAAACGAAATATTGCTTTGGCTCGTATAAACTCAGAAAGGGAAGAATCATAAAAACACAGCCAAAGTAGCAATGACCTTGCAAGGAAAGAAGTAAGTATCCCAAATAAAAAAAAATGTCTAATTTTTTTTCCTGACTTTTTTTCTGTCTGACTTTATAGATGATGCTTTTAGCTTCTAAAGTTCAGAAAATCATTCTTTTAATCACAATATTTGGGAAGAAAAACACGACATAGATTTTGAACCTCAATTACTGAAGGAAGAAAATAATATCAATAGACTGACATGTTGGGAAAATATCTTTATCCAAAAACAAAAGAAAGACCACCTGATGAATGTAGAATTTCCGCCACCCAACACAGTATTTAAGTTGTTTCAAACATCTGGCAACAAGGACATTAAAGAAAGGCCCAGCAACCGCCGCATATCTGAAGATCATACCAGTTGCGCCCCTGATGATGATCCAACGGGTCGAAACGCGCGTCGGATAGTTTTGAATTTTCTCTGACTAGTGAGTTTTTAAATTTTATTTTAACCTTTGACCTAGTCTGGTACTTTTAAAATATTTGATCACAATTTTTCATAAATGGTCTAGGTCAATCTAGGTATGTATGTAAGTCTTTTTTTTCACCTCTATTTTTCATGATTTTGAAGAGAAAGTGTTTTTTACCTTCTGGTTCATATTACATGGAAACTAAAATCACTGTCTTCATAGACTTTTTATAAAATTTTCTTTGAAATTAAGGCTATAAGACTCTATTTCAAAACGTCCAATGCAGACAAATTTTCACCATTTTATGATGTCCATATCGTCAAAACTTACTCAAGTCGATGATTCTGAGGAATTGGGAGGAGTAACATGATCCTATTGCTATGTTGCAGGTTTATTTTGCTTAGAAGATTTTTCGCACTTTCTGGCACAGTTTTTCTACTTCGTTGTATAACAATGTTAATCACCTCATTGTCGGTTCCTGGAACTCATCTGGAGTGCAACCCTCGGACCTACGCATATGATGAAAAATAAGTATTTTTTCTAACTTCATTCCTCTCTTTACTTCGCAAATTTTCAATTTCCTAATCTTTCTTTAATAGAGGCTCAGAAGAGACCATGTACTTTAACCCATTCGCCTCATTTGACGAGTATACTCGTCAGCACGCGCGCGGGACATATCTCAGTTGACGAGTTAATTTGCGGCATCTGTCAGCGTTGCTATGCGATTTTTTTGCCAGTGGTTTTTCAATTTTCCGATAGATGGCATCTCAAGCGTCGGAAAATGGCGCGAATTAACTCGTCAGCTGAGATGATGTCCTAGGCGCCCGCTGATGAGTAAACTCGTCATGTGAGGCGAATGGGTTAAACTACCTGCTAAAAAGTAAGCACTGTAGTGCTTGCTGGAGAGATTAGATAATGAGTTCAAGAGATCAATCCTAAAAAGGAAAAGTTATGAAATATTTTGTGCTCAAAAAGTCGTAAAGGATGCCATAGGGAAAGACCATGAAATATCAGCATAAATGCCCCTTAATTCTTAAGGTGATTCTACCCCAAAAGTAAACAAACATTGATACAACGAACAAACCTTGCTGAAAAACTGATTTTTCAGCAAAGTTTGTTCGATATATCGATGTTTGTTTACTTTCGGGGTAGAATCGCCTTAAGTCATTAACATTTTTTGCAATTTTTACAGAGCAATGAATATATGATCTGGTGCAGTGTTTGAAACTCGACATGAAGTCTTAGCAGCCATCTGGCCTGCAACTTCACTGGAAAAAAAAAACACATTGGATTGGAGTCCAGACTCTTGAAAACATTGACAAGAAAAAATACTCATGATTCAATCGGATTTTTGCTTGAATCAAAACGAAATTCGCTTAAATTAAGAGGCTTGGTTCTTGATTTAAGCTAGATTCTGATTGAATCAAGAGTACTTTTTCTTGTCGATGTTTTTAAGAGTCTGGACTCTAGATCCAATGTGTTTTTTTTTCCAGTGTTTTTTTCTTAGGAGCCAAAAAGAAAAATTGCCCTTTCAAAATGCCATGAGTCAGGGATATGCCGAAAAATCCCAAAAACGGAGTTTAACAATGACTTTCTTAGCAGCCAGAGTTGGCGGCGGGTTTCATTGCTTAGTGGCCAAAGGCAATTTCTCACCGGCAAACTGGCCGGCAAGTGTTTCAAATACTAATCTGGTGGCCATGTGACCGGACGAAAACTAATTTATCATTCAATGACTCCTTGATTAATTACTCTGGTAGAAATGGTTGTACGGCAGGTTTCACCATTTTGTTGAACAATAGAAAGCTAATAATTTGATTTTTTGACAGCACTGAGAACATCTTCATGGACATCATGCGGAAAGTTAAGCAAGCTTATATTATCTGGCGTGGTGCTGGAATGTCCATTCAAGGAGTTCGAACATGCGGAGACTATATGTTCAGTGGCCACACTGTTGCGCTCACAATGCTCAACTTCTTCATCACAGAATGTAGGTACCAGTACCATAACAGCGCTGTTTTTTAACTTGAGTGGTATTTTTATTTGATTTTCATTTATTTATATAAATAATATATCAATGGCTAAATCCGAAAAATGTGTATTTCAGATTGCGGTGGTGCCAGTCACCGCCCATGTTTTATCTTTTTAAAGGAAAAGATATCAGCACTTTTTATTGAAACTTTTTGTAAATTTTCTTCTCTCTTTCCAAAGTAATCACATGAAGGCAAGAAAACATTTTGGTTAGTTTTCCTTGAAAAAAATAAAAGTCAGTTGAATATTTTCGTATGTTGCAATGGGCTTGTTGCAAATTTTTGCTAGAGCAAAAATAAGATTCGTATCTTCTACGAAATGTTTCTAAAATCACAATTAGCCTATCAGCAAACTCTGAAATGCACTCCTAACTTCACAATCTGCGTAAGCAATTTGTGTTTTCTTAAGCTTCCTGCTGCAAAAACAATACTACGGCGCATGTGAACATTTTGTTAGAGGAGTCGTTCTATCCAACCCCTGTGCTTTAGAATACTACACAATATTCAGCATGACCGACACTAATCCGCTAAAACAGATGTGCCTGAATGAAATTTTAATCCAGCGTGTTTACATTTACGATTTCTACGTGTTAATGAAGGTCTGCTTTGGTTGATCTTGTGCTCCCAATTGCGATTTTAACGCATCAGCGTCGGCTATGTTGGGTATTGCAACTGCAAAAGGGTTGAATAGAACGACTCCTCTAAGGAAATGTTCACGTGTGCCCTAGTATCGTTTTTGAAGCGGGAAGCTAAAAAAAATGCATATTTCTTATGCAGATTGTGAAGTTAGATGTGCATTTCAGAATTTGCCTATGCGCTCATCGTGATTTTGAAGACATTTTCTGTAAGAAATGACTCTCATTTTTGCTCTAGCCAAAGTTTGCAACAGGCCCATTGAGGTACACTTTTTTTACATCCAGCCACCAATATAAGGATCCATTGACAGTCGTCATTGACAAGCGTCCATTGACAAACGAAGAATACCTCCAGGGTATGTAGTCATAGATGGAACATAAACAAAATTGAGATTACCTACAAGAAATTGAAAGGAAATGAAACATATTAGAAATGAACCAAAATTTTCTTCAAACCTTTCTTCCACCCGAGACTAAAAACTGAAATGTTAAAAATGTCACTTGCTGAAGGCAACCTACTCTGACGCATGGAGGGCCAACAAACCACAAATCTACAAAAAGCTCCAAAATTAGAGTCAAGGTGAAACCTTCAGGTCGTGTACCTGGTGAGCGTTGCAGGAACTCTCAAATTAATGAAATCATTCTGTCCGGCTTAAGGTGGAGCCTCGACACTTTGGAAAGCGACGATAGTCAATTGATTAATTGACAATCTCTGGATATTGGGTCATTTCTTCCTTTTTTGATGGACAAGCATAGGTCTTGGTCAATTTTTATAGTAAGCAAATATATCTTGTTGCATTTGTCTGTTTTTTTCATTGACTGTCAACTGTAATTTTACATAAACTTTTGTTTGCAGACACTCCCCGCGACATCTACATCCTGCACACATTCACCTGGATGCTAAACATGTTTGGTATCTTTTTCATCCTCTCTGGCCATGAACACTACTCCATCGATGTCTTTATCGCTTTTTATATAACCTCCCGTTTGTTTTTATACTATCACACGCTGGCCAACAACCAAGCGTTGATGCAGCGAGACTCAAATCGCACGAGAATTTGGTTCCCCTTGTTCAGTTACTTTGAGTCCTCCGTCGACGGCATGGTCCCCAACGAGTATGAGTCGACTAGTTGTATCATTAAGAACTTATTCAATTTTATCCTAAGCTTCTTCTTGCAGATAGCCTTGTTCTGCAAGAGTCGTATCCGTTACTCCACACATATCTTAGACTGCAACATTTTTGTGGATAATTCAAATTCTAGGTATATCAATAAAAAAGCCAAAGTCAAGAACAAACTTCATTGATCTGTAGTTTGCTTGTGGCATGGACCGTTAGATAGAATCTGAATTTAAGCATTATTCCAATTAGTAATCGACCACCTCTTAGGTAAAAGAGCATATGAGGCTTCCAGTGCTGCTAAGATTGTGCAATGTACTTCTTTAATCACAAGTAACCTGTCCAGAAGCTCTGTCATAAACTTTTCCAAGAATCCACTCCAAATTTTTCCTCACTACTGTGCGGAGTAACTGTAAAGTTCTTGACTGTAGTTGACTGATGCTATAAATGAAAAATTGCACAACCTTAGCAGCATTGCAAGTCTTACATGCTGTTTTACCCAAGATGTCCTCAATTTTAAACAGATGGATTGCGATTTATTGAAGTAACATTACAATTTAATTGGTACTTTATCACAAATAAGGCAGTAGGATTGTGGGGCTTCACTCGATTTTACACCGATTTATCACAATTTTTTCACCAACAGCATCCTACATTATTGGCATTGTTAAAGTAGCGATGTTTTATTAATTTTTTTCAATCAATCATAATTTTTTGTTTCAATATACTCTGAAAATTGGATACAACAACTTTCTAGGGACCAGCCAAATTTGATCATCATATTGGATTGTCTTTATAACTGATGCATAAGTACATTGAATCAATAGGACTTCAACTGTGGGGCTGACTGAATCGCACTTCGCTATGACCGATGTGTCGTTATAAGGGATGTCGTATTATCCAATTTCCACTGTATTGCAGTTATTTGCATGGTGATAAAATATCAATGACCAACCAATTGATTCGCCATTAATTACAACCATTGCTGCTAAATTCAACTGTTCGTTGAAATATCACTGAAACAACGCTTTATGAAAAGAAAATTACTGAAGAGAGATGTTAACACTTTGTGAATCCATAAATTCAAACATACAAAAGAAAAAGTATCAAAAAAGCCAAAATTTATTTGATTCAATTGCTCACTAAACAGATGTTGGGTGTTTTCATGAGTGGTAAAATATTAGAGTCAGTGCCAACTAAGTTTGCTTAGTCTGAAAGTGAGACAGAAGATTAACTATCTTGCCTCTCGCATTCACTTTCCATGCAAAAATGATGCCAGATGATCTTCTGTCCTAGTCCAAAAGTGCGAACTTCTTTGGTGTGGACTCTGTATAGAACCCTAATTACTCTATTATAAAATGTCAAGTATGGCAAATCAAAGAGGACCGAAAGTTGCTGCATATAATTTGCCGAACATATTAGATAACTCTCCATGAGCACTTTGACTCATCTATATTTTGGTTTTCTTTTTAGCAAAAATTCAAATTTTTCAAAATCAATACTACTTAAAATTGTTAGATTTCACCCAGGAGATGATTAGAGACATTTTTATTTATTATGGGAAGAAAGCTTCCAGCGAAAAATTTCAATGAGAGCAAATTTTATATAGCTTGAATCCAGATTCGATTTAATGGTTCATTTTGCCATCATTTGTACAAACTAGGTATTTTTTTTCTTCTTTAATTTTTATACATATTTCCTTTTTTTGTATTGTTCTATAAGTATACATTTTAAATACTGCCACAACGCTGTACCAAAGTCACCCTCTCTTGTTTTTTTACATTTGACGTTTCGACTCTTCGAAACTCTGAGATAAATTTTGTGCACAACTGTTACGTGTTTATATACCTAAATAACTCCTGTTAGAGTCAAAAAAGTCCAGTCTTTTGTTGTTTTTAAGATCTATTCTTAAAATCATTGTGCTCTCACCAAAGATTGCTGCTCATGCAAAACCTGCTGGATATGCTGCAGTTACATTTATTTTTCGGTTTTTATTGCTTTTTCTTTTTTGGGTATATTGTATTGCAGCCTCTATTTTAACATAAAAGTGAATATATTTTTAATCCGCTCACTTTGGTCTAAGTCTGCTATATATGGCATGAGCAAACGTCTTCCCTTCTGTGATTGTAGTCTTTCATATGGGAGTAAGTTTGGTGCAGTTATGATAGAAGGCAAAATATTCTCTTCTAGTAATGCTTAGCATGTCTGATGTTCTTCATTTCCTTTTATAATAGAACCTTAATTATCGGACTCAATATAGTGATCGGATATTAAAAATGTTGGGCAACAGGATCCTTGTTTCCTGAACAAAGAAGTAAACATTTATCGAAGCTTTAGACATGAAAGAGCTTGCAGTGTAAGCTCACCCACTGTCTAGAAGTTTGCCCATTTTAAAATGAAAATCCATGTTAAAGTAAAATTAAGCAAATTTAAGTGAAACTTTATGACTGAATGTTTGCAGATCTGTCTAACAATTTTCTCTCTCCACCCTTTCCCAGCCCTCATCGTCTTTCCCACGAAGGAACGTATCTTGTCTGCCCTGTCTCAGTATTTCTACGAACATTTTATTTTTGCAAGGAAGAACCATCCCACAAATGTTTCTAAAAATTTTAGCTCTACATATTTAGCACATTTTAGTGACAAGTTACCTCAAGAGTTGAAAGAGATCTTTGTCAAAGCTGAGTCGTCAAATTTGTTCATTAAGATATTAAAAGAGCACTTTTTACAAAACGCTTACTACACCTTGCAAGAAGTTTTAAATTTGTAATATTCATCTGTTTTGTAACTTTTTCTAATTCGACTTGTGTGAGCCTTTCTGTTCAGGCTAATGTACTAATCTTTTAAAATAAATAAATATCTTCGGCAAATGTAACCAAAAATCACCGAAAATTTCAGGTAAATGCATGTGATGATTTTTCTGTTAAAAAAAAATAAAATATCAGTAAGGAGTACTGAGACAGTGTGATCAGAATGCGTTTCTTCGTGTAAAAGGTAAAAATATGCAATCTATTGGAGGCATCAAATTAAAATAGTCAGATAATTGAGGTTTTGCTGTAATAGGAAGGAAATTTGAAAATTTTCCTGTCCATTTTGCGAACTTATTGCGATTTTAAAGTTTTTAAAAATGTGAAGCAGTAGAATCGTTTTAGTGAAATACTTTTTATAAAAAAGAAAATATCTCCTATCTATGTTTCCTTTCTCAGGAAATCTATAGAAAGCAAGTGATTTTTAAATCTTCTCTTGAATACCGATCATCTAAATAGCAGGGTTTTAAGGGTCAGAAAAATTTGTAGAATTAAGATCAATTAATAAGAAAGGAAGGAAATTTTTATTACTTTGAATTTTTATTTTATTTCAAGTGTCGTAGTAGGATTTTATTTTACTGTCCTTCAATTTTGGTGGCCATGGATTTTTTTTTGCTTTTTAGAAAATTTGGGAAATTTCAAGGATTCTCGGTTTTTCTTTATTTTTGGAATGTTAATACTTAACTGAACAAGTAGTTCCTCAGGTATTAAAGGTGTTTTGTAATTCCTGGAAAATCTAACTATTAGTTGTACTCTTAGTACCCTTTGGAAACTCCGCAATATTGACATCTCTCCTTCACTAATCTCACTGTAAATGTCATTGGGAATGACAAATAAGAAATTGATCCACAACCTTACGCTGGTGAAAGAGTGGGATTAGACATCTACTAGAAAATTATCCCTCATTGGAAGGAAATATTTTTGATAGGAGGTGGTGGAAATATTTTTCCATTTAAGGGTCAATCCTAAAATTTTGTGAATTGTTGTCTTGAAGTTTGTTTATAAGCAAGCAGGAATCTCAGTTAGAAAGGAAACTCCACATCAGAATGATTTAAATCTGTTGTCTTCACAGCCAATTCATTTAAGTTCAATTTGAAATATATCTCTAAAAAAAATAAAAATAAAACAAGGATTCTGGAAAAAAAATTGCCACCTAATAAACTTTCATTTTGTTTTGAATTTGCTAAAGGCTTTTAGAAAGCAGAAGTTTGTATTCTGCACAGCCAACAGGGATCTCTTTCTCAAAATCTCATTTTCGGCCATGAAGGGCCCAAATTTTGCTGGCAATGGTTGACTGCAAGTTGCAAGACCTAATTTTCAAGTTTGGAAAATTATATACGATACTCAAATTATGCAAGTTAAGATTTTTTACAGCCAACTCCAACCATTCTCCTTTCCCTTATGGTGCAAACCATTCATATTTGATCAAGTAGTAAAGTCATTATTTTTACTACAACTTGCAGCTGACTGAAAACCTACTAACAAAATTAGGGCCTTGGCTAATAATCCTCAGAATAAGTATTGTTACTTCAAGGAGCCAAGGCTGCAACAAAAATCAAGGCTACCAAGATTTTTCAGGTGCCATGTTTGGCTAGTGTTGCTCATTTTGGTCCAAGTCTGATTTTTAAGTGTATGTGGCACATGGTGCCTTGCGAAATAAGATTACTGCTCTGTGTATCATTACTTACCAGAAAAATTGCACACAAATATTTATTTTCAATCAGTATCGCTAGACAAAACTGAGTCCAATGTTGCTATCTCAACAGTTCAACGTTATTTGCAATTGTTTTTGCGTCATAATATTCTGCAATAGCTTGCAAAGTGTGCGATTCTTCAAATTTCATACCCTCTCTTGCCCTTACCCTGACTCCCAGAGAGCTTCATCTTGTTTGTTTTTTCAAAGTCATTTGTTTTTGATCTTAAATTGTTGTTGTACTCTAATAAAGAAACAGAAACTATGATTTTAAATTTTATACCCATGTGTTGATTCGTTCCTGTTGGACTGTCATGAATAAAACATTTTTTTAGTTTTCAGGAGAACTTGATGGTTTCTTGGGATAATTTTCGTGAATCATATTGACGACCAAAGTGCAAAACCACGAATCTCTGTTTGCAATGTTGCAGACTTCCTGTTATACTTTATTTTTTCTTTGGAGAACTAGCTGAAGTAACTTTTATTTCTAAAAATTTCTTTGGATTTGCCTCTTTGTCAGCAGAATACTGACAGAATATTTCAAGCTGTAAAGTTGCCTTTTTACATACATGAGAGTCGTTTTCACAGCGCTCTCTGGTGCTCTGGTCTGACTCAATCCTCCTATAACCTGACAGGGAGTTGGCACTACCTCAGGTTGCCTTCTTTCCTTTCGAAAAAATAAAATAGGAGCAGAAATTTTGGAACACTGCAATTTCGGTACATGGTTTCACACTTTGGCCATTGATATTGAACCTGAAGAAAGAGAATTAAAAAAATATTGTTGAATCTAGAGATCCTGGAAATTGACTTTAAAGCTTTGATTACACTCTTAAGAAGGAGTCCTGTGGTTTTGCTGATTCTAAAAATGAAAACAGTATCTATAGTCGAAAGTACGTATGGACTTGTGCTGATGCTAGTGCACATGAAAAATAACAAACATTTTTAAAAAAAATTAATTAAATATTTATTTCCTCAACTGTATTACTATTGTGGACATGGATAAACCAAAAATAAAAAAAAACTGAAATCAAAAAGAAAAAAATGAATACGAAAATTAACAAAAAAGAATGCTTAAAAGGGCCTAGTAATTTACAAGATTTATAATATAAATACGATGTTTCCTTGGTGGCTTGACCATTCAAAAACACGTGTGTTATTTAGGAGCTCGTAATTTGCAGGAACCATTTTCAGCTCATGAAATTAGAGCTGTGCAGAGGACTGAGGACAGCGTATTTGCCAGAGCGGTATTTGTTCTTCATTGAAGGAGTTTTACTAATTCGCCCTTTTCTTGCAATGCTTTGACATCCGAGCCACCGCCAACAAAGTTCCCATTGATGAATACTCGTGGTACCTGGAAAAATCAAGCACCAAATAAGTACAAAATGTTCAGGAACACCATGAACACTTACCCAGCGGGTAATGGCTGTTGATAAAAAGATGAATTGCTTTTTAAGGAGAAAACACTTTAAACTGTCTTTATTTAATTATGAGTTTGGAAACTCTGTTAGTTATTTTTTATGCAAGAATGCCAACTTGTATTTCTTGAAGTTTTTTACCATGCTTTCTGTGGCAGACATTTTAAGCAAATTTGAATCCTGACGTTGTGCACAAGTGCGATTGGAGTCTTCAAAACTTTTGACAATACAAGGTAATGGACCTTTAGACAAAGTAAGACTTTAAGTACAAAGCCATGTTTTCACGACAGATTTTCATGCAGAAAACTTTAAAAATGTTAAAAAATCCGAAAATCAAATGAGAAGAAGAAAGCAACTAGTGTTAAATTCAAATCAGTGAATTCAAAATTGAATTAAAAAAACATTGGCTAAAAAATTGGTAAAAAAAAACTCATCATTGGACAAATAACTAATGCAGGATCCTGGAAAAATTCTTCTCCACTCGAATGCATGGTCTTTGTAAACTTGCATAAAACATTCACCACAAAAAAATATTATTTCATTTTAAAAAACGCTTAAATAAATTAGGTGGCCAACCTAATACGAAAGACTTTAATTTTTTTAACCGAGCAGGAAAATGACCAGCACAGAGCACACTGATTTCTCATTTACATGAATTCAGAAATGTTTGATGTGTTCACTGAGCTCTATTTGGACACATTTAGACTAGAAAGAAGTTGATAACACACAATCTCTATGCACGAAGTTCCTTTTAGCATATTAATACGATCGTTAGATGTTTGTTGAGATGCTTAAATCCTCTCTATCTCTAGAAGTCTATGCATTTCGTGATCAAGGAAAATTTATTGACTTCAACAACTTGTGCCTGATCCTGTCTATGAGGATGGAGCTACATGTCATTCCATTTGATAGTGTCCGTCGCTATCATCAGGATACACTCTCTTTATTCGCAAACCATAAATAACATGCCCTGAAATAATTTTAGGAGAAAAATGTAAGGGCCCTTGAGACTCCTACTTCAACAGACTAGAGTCTAAATCAGAAAATGAAAACCAGAAATCCTTACACTCCTTGCTCCAGTGATTTCTTTTAGAACATCCTGAATTTCTTCCCCATCTTCTCTTTGGTCCAGTTCAAGGGCATAATATTTCTGTGATAGTTTATCAAAAACCTGAAAAAGTAAAATAGGCATAAGTTCGGTTGTACTTAATATTCAATTTCAATTTAATTTAAAAATGAAAAATCCAAATTTTGCAGGCAACTGCTTGCTTTGTACCTCCATTAAAGGCAATGTACATCAGAGGGTGCATAATGAGCTACAGATAAAACGGGATTTCAGGTGGTAAGATTTCATAGTGACACACAGTATGAGCCATACTTTTTTCCAGTTCTGATAACTACATTGTTTGAGCTATCCTTGAAAGATGTACTGCATACTGAGTAGGAATGCAGGGTGTCTAGCAAATTTTTCTTTTCATTCTCCCTGACTTTCAAGGTTTTCCCTGACCTATTGAATTTTTTTACTCCCTGACTTTCCATGACCTTTTACCAAGATTTGCTTTCAGTCTGTACGATGTTTTCCACCCTTCAAAGCAATGGATTACAATTCAAGAATAAAAACCTTTCTGCGGTCTTTGGGTGTCAACGGAGACTGTTGTAAAAAGATTATTTTCTTTCTTCCACTATTACATCGTAATTTGTACTTAATAGTAGTGCTTTGGAAGATCTTTGCTTGTTACTTCAAAAAGCCTTTTTGCAACTTCGAGGATTAAATAAATAGAGGAAGAAATAGTACGAAGTTAAGGAGCACGGCCGAACTTCGGGTGCATGACAGCGAAGTTCCTGACAGTTGCCTTGGCCCCTTGAGGACGCCTGGCCGGTCAACCCAGCCTTTAGTTATTTACTTACTTGCTTACTTAAATAAAATAGAAGAAGAAAAATTTTTTTGGAACAGAAAGTGAAACTTGTATACTCTTATAAAGTCAGCGGCTGTTAAAAAGTATCAAACTGCAGGAGGGGATTGAGTGAAAACGAAGAAAAAAATGAGTGAATATTCAAAACATTAAAAATCACATTAAAAAATATGAAAGTGGGTTTTGTCGAAAACTAAAGCCCAATAAGTTGAAGAATAAATATCGAAGCGCCGTAAAGTTATGAAAAAAATCGCGATCTTCGACGGGAGTTCGCTTCTCTCCCAGTTTTGCGTTTTTCCCTGACTTCTCTCTGACCAATTTTATCTCCCTGACTTTCCTAGTTTTCCCGGTCACTAGACACCCTGGAATGCAGAGAATTTTTTGCCTACGTATTCTTTGAGGCAGCCTTCACATTACTGTTCACATACAACTGCCCGCCTCTCCAATTTCTTTGCACAAAAAGACACAGTTCACAGTTTCCTTCCCTAAAAGTAATGCGCTTGGCAGATTCTCTCTAAAAGAATAACTCGTCTAATAGTTTCATTCATAAAAAGTAGCGAAGCCTTCATTTTCAAAAACCCTTTAACTCCTCTTTACTGATAGAATTTAAACAAAAAAGATAGAAAGAATGGGTCACCTCTTTAGCCATTTTGCAGTACGGACAGTAGCTCTTTGAGAAAATGACAACTTTTTCCTTTGGAATTTGCTCTTTGACAAATTTTGCGACAGGTCCTTCCATATTCACCATTGTGCTAGATCGTAATCCCATAAAACTGGAACAAAAAATTTAATTAGAGATGAATAGCAAAACCCTACTAACCACTTCAATTGAGTTGTAACCTGCCATTCCAAATGCTATGAATCAATGTTGGTTGCCAAGCTAATTTAAGGTGATTCGTAAAGCTCAAGTGACATGGTCAAACTGGCATGCGATATATCGCATCAATTAGGTCAAAAATTTTGGCAGATTTTGAATTTTTAGCAAATAAAAGGACGATAGCCCCTGCGCATGAGCCTAAAGAATCATTCTAAACCCAAAAATTGGCAAAATTCAGAGAAATAAAAGCAGAATAGTGTTTGGAAAAAAACCTTGCATTCAATACAGAAATCGATAGCTGAATCAAATGCGAGGTTTTTTTCCAAACACTATTCTGCTTTCATTTCTCTGAATTTTGCCAATTTAGGGTTTAGAATGATTCTTTAGGCTCATGCGCAGGGGCTACTGTCCTGTTTTGTGCTAAAAATTCAAAATCTGCCGAAATTTTTTACTAATCAATGCGATATATCGCATGCCAGTTCGACCACGTCACTTGAGCTAGACGAATCACCTTAAGTTTGATATAGCTCGCGACAGCCATAAATATACCTATCCTTGAGATTCATGATTGTATACTTTAACTTCATCCAACACTTCGCAAGAAATGCACCTTAAAATGATACATTCTAGCAAAATATAAGCACACCTAATAATAATGCCAAACTTGCTGCTTGGAAACCTTAATAAAATTTCGTTTACTGACTGATGACTGAACTTCTATCAGATATTATATCTAAGTACCAGCAATTGGACATAATTCTATGTACACATTGATTATGGAGGAGATGTAGGCACATTTTACAGTGAGAGACTTCAGCTAAAGTCACCTTCTTTTACTACAGGCAAAAATCCTAAAACCTAGATGCACCCAATAATTGACTATTAGAGAACGAGGTGGATTTTAGAATAAGCAGAGGAGAGAGAGAGAAATTGTATGCTTTACAAGCATGTCATAGTGAGGATGATGATGATGGGAAGAACAAATGTTCAATGAAGATCGCAGGTACTTACAAATAGCATGAAATGATAAATATTATAAAAAAATACTTCATGACTAACAAAATATTTAATGATGATAAAACTTCAGCGTTTCAAAAGTAAGAATTCAACACACTTTTGGGTAAAATGTAAAATACTGTGGAATAAGATCTCAAACCTATGCAGCATTCAAATGAGGACAGCTTTAAAAAGTTCAGACTTCTCAACCTATGAAAACCTTATCTAATGTAAATACATGAAATTCTCAAATTCTCTGATAAGTACCCATCATATTCAGCAAGAAATGTGTGAATAATTGATAAAATATCATGAGTGAAATGAACAATGTTAGGATGATATCAAGAATTTACAGAAACGCAATAGACAGGCGTAGTCCAGATTTGAAGTGTGTGCCTAATTGAGAATGTGCTGTTGCACAAGATTAAGGACAAGATAAGACAATTAAATTTCAGAGGTTTCAAATGAAGCATTTCACAATCGAAAAGGCAAGATTACGACCGGAATGCAAGAAAATTCGGCTCCAGAAAAGGTTTCATGCTTGATCGGGGGTCACAGGAGGATAGGATTGGTAGAAGCGGAGCAAGAGCGTGAAGTAAGTATTTTTATTTAATTAGTATAAGGTACATTACTGCCCACACCATTTGAGTATTCAATGAAAATGTGCTTACAATGTGGGAAATAAGATATCAGCAAAAACTTCAAATTGGTATACAATAAAAAGAGAAAGGGACAATGAAAAGGTTAGGTAGAGTGCTTACCAACAGACTTGAGTTACTGCAATGAGTCTTGCACTCAGAAGTTAGTGATTTAGATACCTCTCGGTGGTTAATGCAACGTAAAAAAAGAAGAGTAGGAAATTATAAAAAAAAAAAAAAACTCACAAGATACCTCAAGGGCCGCTAAGGTAGATAGATAAGATGATGCTCTTGCGTGATATGATAACAGAAGGCGATGCAGTGTCGGCGGGGAGGCGGGGGGAGTGAGTCAAAACATTGCGTGGCGCCGAATGGAGGGGGCGAGAGGTAAGAGGAGGGAAATATGAATCACAGAAAGATGACGACAGAACTATCATCGCAAGCGAAACGCGGAACTACCTGGATTTAATTAAGTGAGATTTCTCAATGACATTTTGCGGCTCAGGTACAAGCGGATTACGCCATTAAAAACATCCGCCTGTTAGTAAAGTGTAAAGGAAAACGTAATTTTTGCACTTTACAACCTAGTGGTCATTAAGGCTGGCGATGGGGGTTGGCGGCCCCCCTTCCCTCCTAATTTTCTATTATTTGTCATTTATGTTTATTTTTGGAAATAAGGTAAAAACGATTATATCCATGGGAAAAGTGCGAGACCACACGTGTTTCCGTTTGCGACGATGCAGACTTCTAGACATATATAATTTATTTTTTTCCTTGGAAAACCAGTCGACGTAATTTCTGTAAAATTTCCGCGTTTTTCCGCTCTTTTATTGTAAGTAGAATATTTGTTTATAAATTTCAAGCTATAAAGTGGACTTATTCCTCCTAGAAACAATAAATTGGGAGCGGAAATTTTGAGTCATTGCAATAAAGATACGTGGTGTCGCACTTTAGCCATCGTTATGTTACATAAAAACAACCAATTACGTTCTAGGTACGTATTCAATTTACAAATTAATTCGAGGGATCCCTGCACCCCCGTCTCATCATTCTAGACTTCGCGCCCCCTTTCCAGACTCTGCCACGTTCGGGGGTTGTCGGCTCCCCTTCCCCCTAAGTTTACGAAAATTATATTTTATTTTTTTTTTTTTTTTTTTTTTTTTTTTTTTTTTTGGATATCAGATTAAAAAACAATACCTATGGAAAGTGCGAAACCTTGTGCCTCCGTTTGAGACGTTGCAGACTTATTATCATACTTTCTTGTCTCCTTAGGAAATAATCAACGTTATTCCTCGAAAATAAATTCCTTGATTTTTCTTCGCTGTTATTAGAACATTCTGAGAAAAGTTCAAGCTATAGAGTTGGCTTGTATCCCCTCGAGAAAAAAAAAAGTAGGGGCATAAATTTTGAAACACCGCAATGGAGCTACGTGGTTTTGCACATTTCAATGTATTGATCTCCACTCCAAGAGCCGCACACAAGTAAGCGATAAGCACAAGGAGAATTTCATGAGCGCGCTATGGTCCAAAACTCAAGAATAGGAAGAGATAAGTCGGATAATGACTGAAAGATCACGAAAGTTTCGTAACTGATGTTTTTATGAGTCGCTAATGAATTTGATGTCAAATTGCCAATATTTTAACACCCGTGAGTACCTATTAATTGTAGGCAAGTTAAAGGCACGCTGCTGCGGCGCGGCGTGCTTGCTGCTGCTGCCAGCTCGAAACGCGCACTGACGCCTACAAACCTAGAGGGATACCTCAAGCATTGCGCAATGCGAGAAGTAGCCCTGTAGGTTTGCAGGCGTCAGTACGCGTTTTACACTGGCAGCACGCCGCGCTAAGGCGTTCGCCGACGGGCGGGTGGAAAAAGATTTCTCGCGGAGGAAGCTACCTGGCGGCGAAACTCGTTTATGGTGTAAATTTTTTTTTTTTTTTTTTTGGGGTAATTTTCGCCTTTTAAAATTATACACCGGTCGTGTGAGGTAAAAAGTGAACTCTCAACGCTAGATGAAGTGTAATAATGAAAGGCAGGTCGAGCGCCATGCGCAAGGCGGCTCATGAAATTCGCCCCTGTGCTCTGTCGCAAGTCAAAAGAAATCGTAATAATTTCAAATCGAGCGCTTAAGCAAGTGGCTTACAGTGATAACCAATCAGAGCTTAGCTTCCCTGACAGGCAACTTTTGGAATATTGCCCAGAAACCGTTTTGACTTTCAGCTAACTTTTAGTAATTAATTCTCAAATTGAGGTTTTCTTATTAGACAGAATTTCAACTCGCTCTCAAATTAAATACTCTTCTATAAGATTTTGAAGGTTTATTCTCCGACTTTTAAACGCCAATGGTTTTGAGAGAATCAATCGCTGACCAGTGCGCTAGCAGGGTACGTTGACCCGCTTCTGTTGCAAACCTTTGAAAAAGGCGTTTCTCATAATAAGCGGGGTGAAAGTGTCGAACTATAGCTGTCGAACTAAGCCACAGGAGAAAGACTGAGGAAGGAACACTACCGCGCAGCCCGTAGACCAGCGCGCGCCTCTCATGTGCGCCACTAGGATGCGCTAGGAGCGCAAGAGTGCCTCATGCAGTGTTGCCATATCGCCTCCGTTCAAGGCACTAATCGTCACGAGTGTTCCGACCACTAATCATGGGGGAGGAGAGAGGGAGGAAGTTGGGGATTGGGAGGGGGGAAGAGTACTTTCTACATTATTTTCTTTATTTACTTTGGCAAGTGCGTATTCGGTTTGATTTAAATTTTTAATTTTTAAACATTTAACATTTTATGCCTACATTCAAAAAGGGCTTCTCCTCCCCCCCCCCCCCCGCCTCCGAAAAAGCTACACTATTTATACATATAATGGGGAGAAAGATCCTGCTGATTAATGGGAATAATTAAAAAAGCAATCAAAACATCAAACTTCATAAAAATTGGTGGGAGACCAATGACCATCTTACAATATGGAGAGGAAAAAATGGCAGATAGAGAGAAACAGTCAGTAGAGAGAGATGAATTTTAGATAGCAAAAATAACATCTCCGCAGAAAATAATTTTACCAGAGGATGAAATACCATCCAGCGATAAGAAAAAATATTGGATGTGGAGGTTAGGGCGAGTTTAGTTAACAACGGTCTTTTCGGGTAAGCACCGTTGGTTAAATTATTATTTCCTCGATTTCTTTATGCTTTATTCAATTATAGTAACATTTTAGGTTTAAGATGTTCTATTAGAATGTCGAGCGTGATACAGAGCACTATATCGTACATAATTCAGCTCGGTTTTATTCTTAGATCCGGAATAAACTGGGTCCTGTAGTATGGAGTTGTAACAGTTTTTTTGTGATCAATAAGTGAGAAATGCAAAGGAGAAATGTCATTGATGCGGAGTATTAGTTCTAATCTCGAACGTCACTTCTTTAGTGCGCGTTCACAGTTAAAATGTGTTCAATTTTGGTCCTCTAATTTCTCAATTTTAGTGTGAGAAAATGCTATTTTTCCACACTGATCCCAACGCTCTCCAGCTTTGGACTGCAGGACTGCGTTTCGTTACTGTGTAAGTAAAAAACCTCTTTTCATTCCTCAGACTTTTTCTTCATTTTCTAAACTGCAAGTAACAAAATTACAGGATACACTCCATGTCAAAGTCCAACAAGAAAACAACTCATAAATCGACGGTGTAAGTCGGCAATCACATAACTCGGTTGCGACGTTGCAGACTTACTGTCATACTTTATTTCTTAAATGGAAAACTACTCAACGGTAATTTTTTGAAACTGCCGTGATTTTTCTTCTCTGTGCGAAGAAAATTTTGCAAAAACTTCAAGGAATGATGTCAATTTGTCCTCCTTCAAAAAAATGCGTAGAGGTGGAGATATTCAGACACCGCAAACGAGATATGCGATTGCCGACTTACCCGTCGAAATGTTACTGTAATCTTAATCAATTACTCCACCTACTGGAAGTTTAAAAGATTCTTCATCAAGTCAATTAAAGACTCTAGGGAAATGTTGAACGATCACCACTTCAGGTGTCTGCCTAAAATACCCAATGAAATTCATCTTTTCATGTGAAGAATATTAAAATTGTTACCCAAAAAAATTCTTTGTTTGTTCACAGAGGCTGTACAATCGGCAGATGGTAAAATTTTCTTGAATCATCCGCAACTGTTCATGTTCACAATCATCTGTCAGTTCCTGCACTAAGCTGCCCCTCATCTTTTCAAGCACAGCGTTTCGATAGCATGTTAAGTAGAAAACCTCTTTTCATTCCTCAGACTTGTTCTCTACTTTCTAAACTGCAAGAAACAAAATTACAGAATACTCTCCTGTTCAAAAAGTACAAGTCTAACAAGGAAACAACCCACAAATATTACTGTAATTATTGTTAATTACTCCACGTACTGACAGTTCTAACGATTCTTCATTAAGTCAATTGAAGACTCAATAGAAGTGTTGAGCAAACACCATATCAGGTGTCTGCTGTAAATAAATATTGGAATGCATCTTTGCATTCAGCATTCTGCCTTCCCCTTACAATTGTTGGCGACACCTTTGTAGGAATAAAACCCATTTTTTAGGATCCTAATTAAGTTTTTACATACGCATTTTGGCGCATTCAATTTTGGTATGTCAACTTATTTAGGCCCAGTCCTGTAATTTTAAGGTTTGCCTGTAGAAGGCAGAGCACTGTCCTCACTTGGGAAATACAATGATTTTTTTTCTAAGGAAAGTATCTTATGTGTTCACAGAAGCTGCATAGTTGGCGAACTGTGGATAATCGCGCAATCAAGATATGTGTATTTAAATCTTCAATGTTGTGTGTTAAACTTGTCTACCTCTAGTGATGCTCAACATTGTTTATCTAATGATCAGTTTCTGTCACATCACTTATCAAGAGTGTGTCACCATTGCCTTCATAGTAATATTTGATTGTGTTGTAAAATGAAAATGAAATCTCATCAATTAAAGCCTTCGAAAATCTTGCTCATATCTTGCCTTTTGTCATTCAGTCTTGTTTCCCCATAGCTGTAAGAATATCATTCCATGTCCATATGAACCGTAGACAATGACCGTTCAAATTTATCCTGAAAGTCATGTATGACTTTAACCATTCAAAAGTGCAAAGTAGGAAAAAGAGAATAAGTCATAATATGCTACAGCATAAGTTCTATCTTTTAATGCACAAACTATGTCTTCAATTCTATTTAATTCACTAGATAGCAATAATTGATCTGCTGGGACAGACCTCATTTTCAAAGTTCATAAGGGCATGTACAATTTCTTTTGAAATCAATGATGAAACATACGGTCTGCGGGCCGATTATTGAAATTTTGTGTTTGTCGGATCGACATAGATGACATAGGTTAAAAGACGGAGCGTGATTGGTCGGCTATGTCTTATCGCTGCTTTGTCGTGCCTTTGTCAGGTGGAATGATCGACATACTGTCAGGAACTTAAGAGGTACCGATAGCTTGTCGAGAGGTCAACCCGACATAGGCACGACAAAGCAGCGATAAGACATAGCCGACCAATCACGCTCCGCCTTTTAACCTATGTCATCTATGTCCGCCTGACAAACACAACATTTCAATAATCGGCCCGCTGATACCACAGTGATCTCTCAAAATATCCCTCTTAAGGCCTGTCTAATTTCCTGAATGTGGAAGTCATGGATGCCTGAATTTTGCATTTAAGGCTCAAAATTAAGGGTACCAATACAGATCCGAGCTCAGCAGTAATCAGTTCGTCTGAACTATTTGACAAAATTCGATGTAAATCTTTGTTAAGAAAACTCAAATTTACAAAATGTCAACTGTTGACTCCCATATTTAGCTGCTAAATTCATCATGTGAGGCAGGCATATCAGTGTAAGTAATTTGAGTTAGGGCGGAATCACACGCTGAATTTGGCAGCTGAATATGGAAGTCAACAATCATTGCTCAACAGCTGAAATTTTGCAAATTCGACTTATTTCCATCCAGATGTGTATCGAATCTATTCGGGTAGTTCAGACAAATCCGACATTATCCGATGGTCGCTGAGATTCGTTGCTGAATTTAGCTTGACACGCGCAAAATTCAGGCATCGGACTGATGACTTCTACATTCAAGCCACATTCAGCTCTCACATTCAGCGTGTGATTGCGGCATCAGATAAGAAAGGAATCAAATTTAAACTAAAATTTTGCAGTACAACAACCACAACAATGATCCATTGCATCATTTATATGTTTTGTTATCCACATTTGGGAGAGAATGTTGAAGAATGCACGCAAAGCTGCACAAACACTCAAAATTTTGACTGAGAGCAAGCGCTCATTGTGCAAATCGACGGTGTAAGTCGGCAATCACATAACTCGGTTTGCGACGTCGTGGACTTCCTGTCATACTTTATTTTTTAACCGAAAAACTTCTCAACAGCAATTCTTTAAAACTGTCGTGATTTTTCTTCTCTGTGCGAAGAAAATTCTGCACAAACTTCAAGGAATGGTGTCAATTTGTTCTCCTGTAAGAAAATAACATAGAGGTGGAGATTTTCAGACACTGCAAACAAGATATGTGATTGAAGACTTACACCGTTGAAATGTTGTCGTGTACGTAGGTAATATAGGTACTTCCATTTTGCAGCATGATGATTTTTATAGCAGGATAATATATAGTCACCTAAGAGGAGTTCAGCTCACCATACGAGATTATTATTGACAAAACTTTACTGTTACATTAATCTGATAAATCACAAATTCCTTCCGGCATGAGAAACTAGAGGTTATGCACGGTTTGTGACTGCAGGTTCTCCGATCGATAGTAGTGTGCGTGCGCTGCAAAGGAGGGGTGAATTGGTGGCGAGAAGCAGCGGACATGTTCGACTGAGGCACTATTGTGTTCGCTTGATTTCAGGTACTTGTTTAATGTAGCGAATTTGTTCAGCACCTGAAACCTGCGGATTTGGTCCACCATCCGTTTGAGGTTCTGAAACAAGAAATTAAAAACACTCGGAAAACCTAGCTCAGGAAACAGATGGATGCTTTAGATAATTAAGGATTTTAGGTGTATTCACTCCAGATCAATTAATCTTTCTTGGACAAGATTTGTCTCAAATTTGGGCAAATTTTTATTTTTGTTGTTGTTTCCACTGCATGCAGTTATTTATTGGAATGCCTGCTTAGCAAGGTTGCTAGATCGTGAGAAAAGATATGGACGTTTGACATTTAGTTAAATGAAGAAATGCACTGAAATTTCAGCACTATCTGGCAACAATGCTGTCCAGACCATGAATCCCGGCAGGGAAGTCACAATGGGTCATTCATAAATGTATCTGCAACAGGACAGATATTTTCCTGTTTCATCTTAGTTTTCTCGGCAATTTCCATCGGAATGGAAGCTCAAACTATGCAACTTTGAACTCGATTTTTGTAGGTTGTTTTCGTTCAAAAAAATCAAGAAAATTCCTGTGACCTGAACAGGGTGTCTACAGCCTCAGCAGGAAAAAATTTCCCTGACTTTTGCAGGTTTTCCCTGACTAACATTTTCTGACTTTCAATGTCGACTATTTTCACACATGGAATTGAAAGTGTAACATTTTTGGCATTGGTTAATTTCATTACAAGTGACTAAAACGTAACTCCGGGGATTGAGCTCCTAACCAAACTGATGAGCTTCTTTTCGATTGTGCGGATACCAGTGATATTTTTCAGATTTCAACATTCAAGATTTTTCAAATTCCTTATTTCTTCCCTGACCTGACGGAACTTCCTGACAATTCCTGGTTTTCAAAAGTTAAAGACACCCTATGAAGTCAACTTGTTACTTCCCATACGTGAAAAGAATTAGTGATTACTCATTAACCTCTTAGAAAAACTGGAGAATAATTTATGAAAAAAGAAAGAAAAAAAAAAATTAAAATAATGAGCATGGGTTATTAAATGGGCAAATAATGAAAAGAAATGAAAGATCTCTTCATTTTGACACACATGTATTTTTGGTATTTAGCCACTGCTTATTACTTCAAAACTGATAAGGGGGGGGGGGGGGGGGCGACAAGAAAAAAAAATTTAAAAATGATTAAATGGACTTACAATGCCTTTGACGTTTTTGTCTTTCCCGTCAACCCTCTGGGCTCTTAAAATATGATAACAGAAGTCGAGGGCTTCGAACCTGCGTTGCTGTCCTAGAGGAACAAACATCGTGCAGCCAGCCCAGTTGAGACCTTCACTGAAAAATTCCCTGTAAGACGACACAAGAATCATAATAAAGGAGAAAATAAACCATCCACGGATTTAAGCACATTAATATGTTTATAAATATTGTCAACTAGAATTAAACACTCTTTGGAGAGGGGTCTCATCCTGCAAGAGCGATGAGTGAAGTAGAACACCCATTTTTTGAGGGAGGTCCCTGAAGACTTTCTTGCATCTACTTGCACTAGATTATTTGGAGTTATTATTGCAGAAAAATACTAGGGCATACAACTTGATGAGTTTAAAAGGAACGAAGAATGAAAAATATTGCAACACATCCATATTTGGACACGTTTAAGCAGTGCAACACAGCAGCAATGCCCTTCTGATTCGAGCTTTGAAAAGAACAGAACCGTTCAACATTGTCTATGAATTTTTTACACATCATAATCAGTACTGCACCATAATTTAAAGAAAATCAATGTTATACTTTTCTTTAAAGCAATGAAAAGGGCCCAAGTTAAGTAGAGGCGCGGTGAGTAACATTAGGGGGGGGGGGGGGAGAACTGGGAGTAGTTTGGACTTTAGCTGGACATCCCCCTGTTATAAATTCAATATCAAGAGAGGGTACTCACTCGACAGTGAATCATATTCAAAACGCTGTAAATTATTCATTTTTTGACTTCGAGAGCTCAGATTGGTCTTGTTTTATCGGTATATAGTAGAACATTAACTCTACACAAACCGTATTTTGATATCTGCTACCGTTCACCCGACAAAAAAAAAAAAAAAAGTTCAGTACTTTTGGGACACACTATGTATTATATTGTGGATCTCATTTGATAAATACAATTGATATTATCACGTTAATTGGACTGATTAAAACTGGAACCAGCCTAAATACATTTGATGTTGTCCAATTTTCACACAGAACGACAAGAATCATTATGTAGTTACTTTCGTCGTATCTAAAGGTAAGCCGTAGCATAATTTTTTCTTTTCGATAGGATGCTAACTTAAACTTAAATTGCAAATGAAAAAATTAAACACTAAGAAGTGGCCTGAACTGTACATAACAAGGTGGAGAAATGGTGCTTATAAATTACTCACCTTGGCAGATCCAAGTTTTTCTACATGCGTGACCACATGAAGAGAATTAAATTTGGCTTCTAGCTTCCGCGACTTAACTTCTGGTTTCTCACCCTCTGAAAAATAAAGCAAATTATTAGAAAATTGCCATTAAAAAATCACTTTTTCAAACACAAGAGCGAAATACGATAATCAGCCTTTACAAAGGCTATGAGATTAAGTACTGAGCAGCATGTTCACTCTTTGATATCAGCGAGGAAAACAAATTACACAATGAGACGTCTGGAAGTCAACTCCTGAACAAGATTGAAGTTTACAATTAACATTGGTTAAACGGCAAAAATACAAGTGATGTCATTTGTATTATCAAACTTCCATTTTATTTAATTTAAAATATTTGTTCATATCTTATTCAGGACTTGATTTTGGAACTTTGTATTGTGTGAATCGTTATCTGCAAAAGATTTTAAACGGAAAACATGCCGCACATTTTCTCTGAGTTAAGACTTTGTTTTTTTTTGAGGACAGGGATAAAATTTTTCTTTGCCTGCAGTCTCATGAATTTGAAAAAAATATATTTCTTTGCAGAAAGAAAAAATGTCCAGATTCCCCAGCAAAATCCACTTGCTTTTCAGAGTTGGAAAAAATTCTCTAACTTTTTAAGACTCCCCTAAAAATTTGAAATTTTTTGGAGGGGATCTTGGACTATCCGTTTAAAGTTTCATATTTCGAATACTTTTCTGACATTTCAAGCTTCAGATGGAGAGAATCTTTACCTTTACAAAACAGCCTTGGTAAGATGTTCTGGAATGCGGCAGCATGGACTAGATTGCACGTTTTGAACAAGTGCCTGCTCCATGAGCAGACAAAATAGGATTGTGTTGCTTATCTCGCGGAAGTTGTGAAACAGTTCCGTCCTGGCATCTGGGTATTGCACAATATAGTTTAATTGAGCATGATAATAACCAAGGACCCCTGGAAAATAGAAGAGAGGGATCATTTTAATTACTATTCACTCATCATAACATGACAATGATTAACCGACCATAGCTCACGATAGCTTATTAAAACCAAAATCAAGAACTTTTCAAGGAATTTAAATGAGTAAAATTATGGCGTGTTATGGATTTTTCAAGGATAAACAAACAATATTTTAAACACTTGAAAGAATGCCGTACTTAAGAAAGATTACTTTTCTTGCCTCTTCATTCTCTGCTCTGCTACATATTTGTAAAAAAGAAAATGTGTGACACTCAGATGACGCTATTCGACACTGTAATGACTAAATAAACAAAGAAACACTGATCTTCCAAACAATTGCAAACTAAAAAAAAAAAAAATCTTTAGATTTATTTCCTAGTGAACATTCATATTAGGCTCAAGAATTTACTTTCCAAACTGACAAGTGCATCCATCATTTAGTGAGTGAAATTTGAGGAGAAAAAACGTGACTTTAGTCCTTTATATCAGATCTCCTTCTGCCGAGCAAAGCAAAAATGTTACATCTACCTTCAGATTTTGCGATCTTTTTCCTTCTATTAAGTTCAATTTGGAGGAAACTGATCCTCACTATGTCATTTCTTCGATTTGTATTTTCAATGATGAGCCAAAGCCGTACTGAAAATCTGAAGAATATGTATGCATTTGCGTTTGTTTAATAATACATTTCCTCAGAAAAAAAGTGAAACTCTAGAATTGAGTTACAGCGTCTTTTCTTTTGATGGCAGATTGAAACAATGGTTGCCTGGGACTAGTTGTTAGGGACGGAGGGGGGACGGGACTGAAGCGCAGGATTAGCCCTTGTGGGCTACTTGAAGTAGTTTAAAAAAAAAAAAAAAAATTACTGGTTCACTCTCTACTTTTGTCTCCATACTGCCGCACTAAGGAAGAACGCTGTATGAACCTTCAAGCCTTGCCATATTTCCTTCGATAAAACTCGAATTTCCTGGTAAACTTGTGAATATTTTCCTTCCAGTTAATCAGATAATTATGCTCGCAATTACACCGAAAGGTCCTAAAAATTCCAAGGGAAAATATTCATAACTTTCATAAAAAATGAACAATTTATCAAGGGAAATTTGGCAACTCTCGAATGTTTATACGGCGTTTTTCCTCAGCAAGGTAGGATAGGGAACAAAACAAATTAAAAAGAAGAAGAAGAATCTATCAGCAGATTAAAAAAGTAGGATGATCAACTTGAACAAACCTGGAGATCCATAGTCAATTCGTGGAAGCTTACATGTTTTGGGCATTACTTCCATCGAAGTCTTTGCGAACTGAAGGAGGTTTCCTTGGATGAGTAATTTGACAATTTTGAGGAGCTCTTCCATCACTACTGCAATGCCTTGGTAACCTAATAATCTACACATATGGCACATGTGGCAAGGACCGACAAAATCTACAACAGAAGCGGATAAGAGTTGAGTGCAAGGATGATAATGACATTGAAACATAAATTAAAGGTTACAAACAGGGAATTCATCCAGTAAGATAAAGACATTTTGGTCTTAATTTAATACATTTCAACGGTGTAAGTCTGCAACCACGTATCTCGGTTTGCGATGCCGCAGACTTCTTGACATGCTTAACTTTTTAAAGGAAGAACTATTCAATGGCAATTCTTAAAAACTGCCTTGATTTTTCTTCTTAGTGTCAAGAAAATTCTCCGAAAACTTCAAGAATGTTGTCCATTTGTTCTCCTTTAAAATAATAAAATAGAAGGGGAGATTTTCAAACACCACAAACAAGATATGTGGTTGCGGACTTGCTTAATCAATTTATAATACTTGCAAGATTGTGTTTTCTTCCCTTTTATTCGTGGATTCTTCAAACCTAACTATGTCATTCTTTTCACAGTTTCAGAGCAAGAAGTCAGAACTGCAGGAGAAAAATCTCCGTGCGAACAGAGGTTGAGTTAGGGACCTTCATTTCCGCTAGAAAATTCTTAACATTTGAAAAATGCACGGAGGAAGAAAATACAGATATTTCAGCACAGGTTTGACCCTGAAATCTAAAAAATTGAAGGAGATATTGGTCCAGAATTCCCAAGACAAAAAATTTTTGGCTGTAGGAAAACACGGTTTAAGTGTTTGCAAAAAATTAAAGAAAATATTCTCCCAGAGGATAAGGTCCCTTCTCACAGATCAAGTCGCATTTATTGTTGCTTTTGTTTTTAGTAAATATCCTACAAACAGGATTTCTACAGAATTTAGAAAATTCCTTTTCCTGACATTTTCCTGATACATTTCATTACAATTGAAGAAATGCAAAATGGTTAAAAAGACTTAATTTGAAATAGTTTATACGCAAAGTTTGTTGTTCAAGACTTCAAATCCATTGTAAAAAGCAAATAAATGTGGTTCAACATTTATCCCTAATACATTCGTCATTTTCCGGACTTTTAAGAATTCCCTAACATTTCTTTATATTCTTCAACTGTGGCCACCCTGTAAAAATTGTTATAATTAGCTTTCAAAATATTGTTGCTTTTTGCTGGGCAACCAAAATCTCTTCAAAAGCTAAGTAGACGAGACATTACTGCACAAAGTTTTCACAATTTCGGGACTTAATTTTCCAGCACAAAAGGCACTTAATAATGAAGCTTTTATTATACACTAATACCGCTGATGCAAAATTGACGCCAAGTTAAAGAATAGTAAAAAGGAGGTTCTTTTTCCCAAGTATTTTTCTTTTTATTACAAAAAGAACTGGTCTGGGGCCAAATGGGGCCTTTGTAGGTACCTACATGTGTGGGCCAAAATTAATTAATGATGGTTATTTGGAAAAAGATGACTGTCTCCTTACCTGTATATTGATAATAAATTGTTGTGTAAGCAAGATTCAATTGTTGCCCCAGAGATAAGCGAGGCCCATTTGTGGGGGCTTGTCTCTATGCACAGGGTTGGTAAACGTGACTCTACGGCATTTCACAAACCTTTAGACATTTAAATTTATTTATGAAATCGTTCATGCTTAGTAACACCATTTGTATTATGATAATGTAAAATGATTTTAGCCAAGGTGCAGTGATAAAGCAGTGATAACCATAACACCTTGGCTAAAATCCTTTTACATTATCATAATTTAAATTTAAGTTAATGAAATCGGAAAAAGAACAAGACAAGACATTTTTCGGAACTAGAACGAGAGGGCTACAGAATATAAGTTTCTATTTTCAACAGTAGCTGGAGCTACTGAGTATGATTTGAAATCAAAAAGTGTTTCTCCATATTTTTCAAGAAGGGGGCATCTACTGTATCATTTGCACATTTTTGGCACCACCCCTATTTAACACCTTATAGGGTCATTCCATGTCAATCCAAACCAAAATTTGACCCGGCCTCTTCAGAATTTGATGAAAATTGGTACACTCACTCTACTTGTTGGGCTGATTCCAAACAGTTGTTTTTATTTTATTGTCCATTAGTTGAACTTTCATTGAGCTTTAAAGTTCGAGTAAAATAATGTTTTCCCCTTTAATGGGGTTGTTGCATGAATTTTTTTTAATTCAGTTTCTAAAACTTGGAGGTGTTCTGATTATGGAGATATTTTTTTAAAACTTTTCTGCCGACGGGAACATGGAGAAAAAGCTCAGAAAGCTCAAAAGTGATTTGAAACGGGTATTTTCCCGCGCTTCGGCTGTGACATCACTACGCAGAGTGACAGGATTCTGCTATCTAAACTTTGTGTCAATGTAGGTTTTTTAGAAAATCGTGAAAAATCGAGTTTTCAGACCAGACCCAATCTTTTTATCTGGATAGATAGATGAAGAGCAGGTGAATTACTAATGGACTTAATTCTTTACACACCAAGACGATTTCTAGGACGAAAATTGAGTTAAAAATCGATTTTTCCCTGTAGTCTCGAGGGAGCCGGTCGGGGCAAGGTAGGGGTGGCGCTCTGTCGCAGTTGGCCTTGCTCGGGCTCTTCCGGCAACGTCCGATATTCGTAGACAATCAGAGCTCGAGTGAACTCATTCGTAGATTGAGTGTTTACAATCTCACAAACATAACCTCTGGCTGCCTTATTTATGTTCACTGACGCGTTATCAGTAATCATCGTCGAGTCGTTATCAAGTTGTTTTATTTGAAATCTGTGTTTAGCATCTACATGGCCTCCCCTATTGTTTCGTTCCAAAGTGTCAGAATACCAAAATATCAACCCCCGAGAAGATATTCTTCAAAGTTCCCACGGAGAAAATTCGAGATAAATGGTGCAGTATCGTTCAACGAGATAAAGTTTCTCAATCTTCCCATCTTTATTGTTGCGAAGACCATTTCACAGTAAGTAAATTTTTTCACTTCTTCCTCCTTTAGTCAATCGTCACTCTCCTAGTCAGTGACTGGAGTTGATTGTCAGTTGATTTAGTTTTAAAAGAATTACCTTGGGGTCAATGACCATGTTATGCATGTAGCCTGCATTGATTTGACTTAAGAATATCATGCTGACTACTTCTGAACTGAAATTAAATGTTTTTCGAATTCTGAAATGCAGAGTTTTCCAAGTTAACAGCAATATGATGTCGGCATGATAAGAAAGAGCCAATCCTCTAAGACCAACTTCCAAAGCTAACCTGATTGAGAATAATAGAAGGACCTTATGGACGCCAATGTTTAAAAATTGCAGGCATGTTTTCAGCTTCAGCCCATCTTCAGTAACGGTACGTTGCTGATTATAAGTGAGAGAGGATCTTTTATTATTATTATGATCTTACAGAATTAATTCCCTTTCTCAGATTTTGATTGCCTCTCATTTTCTTTGTTTACAGCTTGAAAAGGATGTGGTAGATAGGACCAGATATGATATCCCAGGCAAAGGAACTTTCCGCCTAAGACTAGTTACAGGAGTTCTTCCTCGCATATTTGACTGTTAACTAACGAGGAAGCAGGCCCATACTACAGAACCAAGACTAGCTTTTGCAAAATGCCAAAAGATTGCTACATTGCGGGAGATCTCGTTTAATGTTGATGCAACAGCAGAAAAAGAGTTGGAAGGAAATGCACTGATAGCTCCTGAAATAATGTCTTCTGACTTAACAGTGGCAAATTCACTTGTTTCACGAGCTCCAGCAGGAAGAAGCAAACTGAAAGCCATAACCACTCCAACTAGAGGAGGAGGGGTGGGAGAAAGTACACTGACATCTTTCGAGATACGTTCTCCTGAAGTCGCAACTTCACCTGCTTCCCTTAGCTCACATCAAGATGTGCGACTGTCCAGTAGCTCATTTTTAACAAACCTCTCACCTGGCAATCCCGGATTTGTTAACAAATCATGTCAGGTAAAAGTCATTAAAAATTTTTCTTCACGTGGCATGCCCTCAAGATTGTTTTTCATAACTATTATTTCTTAATTAAATTTTTTTTACAGCACAAGTACTTAGTTTCCTGGGTTTCTGAAGAAAAGAAGTAAGAGAATGTTGCGCAACAAAAGAGGTGGGGGCAAAAAATCAAGAAATATTAAATTTCAGTCCGTCTTAATTAAATGTACCTCGCTACTTTGAATCAGTCTATCAGTGAGGTCAGTTTTGCACAGTAAGAGCTTCAAGTCCAGGAGTCTGCTAATGTGTCTCATATTGAGTTAAATGGAACTCATATGTTTCCTTATTGAATGCTGACTTTTCTGAGGATCATCTAAACCCACAAGTAATGCATTTATGCCAGGGCAAGGAGAAAAACTCTCACTAAATCTCAAAACTTTTTCTTCAACATTCGTGAATAGAAGTAGCAATGGCACCAGAAATTTTTTCCGCATTACAGCTAGTTACACATTTCAAGTGTACTGTAACACATTTTTAATATGAACACTGGAAATTAAAATGAGAAATGTTTCCTAATCAAATTTCCCATCAGTTAATATTCCAACTCATAACTGCTTAAGAAGGTTGAGGGTGCTGATACAAAGAATCAGAAGCTTGTAAAAAATGCTGTCACTTGGACTAACTTTTTCTCTCTCCAGTATGAAAGTCAATAAAAGCTGATCATAACTTAGAGTTTGCAAGAACTGAAATTTTGAAATTTTAAAAGTGCTTTTGAGTAAAATTAAGTGAAGACTTAGGTTGTGATTTATCTTGCATAGCTTTTCTCAGGAAATGAAGGCAAATTTTAAAATTTGCTCGTTCTGAATGCAATTACAAGGCATGATACTAAGTACATAGATCTCAAACATATGTAAGTATGGAGAGGAATCCCAAGCCTAATTCATGGGGAAACAAAAAATGAAATTGAAAAAATTAATGAGCTCCTTAGGAGATTATTAATTTATAGTTAGAATAAAATCGGTAGACATTTTAATTACAGCTTTTTATTTCAATTCTCAATTTAAACCATGTACAACTTTTACACAATTACAAAATATACTATACAATCAAATGTACAATCAAATATGTACAGCAGAATAAGGTAACAGCAAAGAGTCACAATCATAATTGATGGAGAGACTAAAAATTGAAATTGAAAAAATTACTGAACTACTTAGGAGATTATTAACTTATGGTTTGTCTATACCTAACTCTTTGCATGGTACATGCAGCAGTATTAAATTTTGAGATTAAGAATAAAATAGGTGGACATTTTTATTACAGGTTCTTATTTAACTTCTCAATTTAAATCATATACAATTTTTACACAATTACAAAATACAAGCAAATGTGTAATCAAATATGTACAGCAGAATTGGGTAATCTTTTGTATTACATTTGAAAGAGATATCAGAGATTTTACATGTTTGAATGGCATTGATTTTCTGTCAGGAAAAGGCATACGGCATTATAAACTACATGGTAAATATTTTGATCCCAGAAGTTACTCGATCTATCGATAATGGGGTCAAGAAAGGCATTTTCTCTATCAGCAACTAGTGTTGTTATTTTTTTAGTATGCCTGAAGTTCCAGTCTGCAACGCAGAACAGACCTTTTTGCTTCTCGGCAAATTTCATTTGCAAATGAATTTGTGCATTGCACTTGTTGGAGGGGGCACTGATGTCCTCATTAAATAGGTCTTAAATGTCTTTTCCGTTGTCGGGCACTTAATTTCAATTATGTATTCGTCTAATAACCCATCTGGGGAAGCACCATACTGCGGAAGGGAAGAATCTAACAAGAGACCACATTTCTTTGGCATCCTGCCTCTCTCTTTCGCAAGTACACCAATGACTTTCGCCTCCATATCCCTTCCATACTTCATGGCTTCGGTATTGTTAATTCCTACTGCTCCTAGAATGCTTTTGGTGGTGCAGTCGTCAGGGGTGGAACAATTCGATAGTTCCCAAAGTTTAGAAGCAGCATTGAAATAGCAGCATGGAAATAGGGGGTTTGGCTTTAGCTTGACTGGAAAGGTGGTGGGTTAAGATTCCACTGAAGCTTCCACTGACTTCGAGACCTGCACCTACATAAGCTTTAAAATTATTTAAAGTTTCTTCTGTTACCGGCTTTGACGGTTTTAGCTGTGGCACCAAGTCTGAAAGTTTATAATAGGCGCTGCTTACATTGGACAGCTTTGGCCGTTTCCATACACATGGTTTGGAGGTGACCGAATCCTCCGAGCTTTTCCGGTGCAGCCAAGACACAAAGCAAATTATGTGTTTACAACCTCCTGTGAAAACAAGAAAATAGAGCATTCATTAAATGAAAGGAACCAACAACTCAAGACTGTAGCTTGCGTAATAAGTGTTACGATCAGAGGAAACAGTACAAATCAAGCCCAGAATTGATCAATAGTTTTAATGTGGTTCATTATGTAAGGAAGGGAAAATAAACAAAATTTGAAACTACTCAAATACTTTCCGGTATTACAGGTCACACATAAAAAATTGGGGGGGGGGGGGGAAGCCCGAGAATGCCCTGCCATGAGGGTAGGAGAGCAAACGGAAAGCTGCAGGAGGGCTTCAGAGGCATGTGAAATGTTAACTGATCACTTTACAAAAAGCCTAGCCCCTAACATCAAACTCACGACTGGTCAGGTCTCATCCTGAACCTTATTCCAGCATCAACTGGTTAGCAAGAGAAGAAATCAAATAGCTGAGATACTAATTAACCCTGCATGGATCTGTTCCTCCAAATTTTGCAAAGCAATGTTGTATCAGAAAAAATTCAACTTACCAGCACTTGCAACACAATCCTCACAGTATGCTTCAATGATCTCTTCTTTTCCTTCGTCTATATCACAAGTAACATGGTAATTTTTGCTAGGTATTAACACTCTACTCAGGTGAGATTTCAGCCCGCACCGTACCAATGTTGCCCTCTCGCTTTACTTGGCAATATCCTAGGGCCACGTCAGCATAATCTGGCTTTGTTGCTCTGAAACATAAAAAAAAGGGAAGTTGTAAAACGGATATGCCATTGTTGAACACAAAATATTTTAGTAAATGCTAAGCATATTTCAAGTTAATTCAGAGATAACAGTACTAATAATAATCTTGTGAGAGAATTTAAAGGTCCTGCGTTTGCGATAAGCGAGGCTGTCCATAATCATGAACCTCCCTGGAAAATAAGGGGTTCAAGATTTATTTGAGGTTCCACATTGCAAATGGAAGGTGAAAATGGAATCGTTGTTGCTGTTGCCAGCCCTCTCAGAACTATACAGTGAAAGATTGAATTGCTGATGCTTCAATAGGAGGCTCTCAACTCAGAATGAGAAAGCTTCATCATTCCTTAACAGACACTCATGCTCCCTTGCAAATGATTAAAAAGCTTCCTTGCCTGGCCACTTAAAAATTTAGGTTAGATGGCATGCGAAGGAATTAGACTTTAGGGAAATCCAATGAAAGCAGATACAGCTGATATTCCGACTTAAGTCAGGGGCTTTACCCAGCCTATCCATCGAATTACAGGTTAGATTCATCTAAAACACAGAGAAAAGTACTGGCAGAAACTCTGCATTTCTTGACAACAGAATGTTAAACTTATATGCAGTAGTGAATTTAAGTAAGATGGTCTGTTTGATGTTTGCTGATAAGATCCTTTGATGCCTGATACATTTTCATCAGACGTAATGCTCGCCTCAGCAGATCGTGAATGAGATAACCATAGCAGGGACGATAAGGCACAGATTGAAAGAGAATCAAATTAGATGAAAGTGTCACTCCATGAGAGACTTTACTAGTATCCTCGGTATGGTAACGATGGAAACAAACCATACTTGTCAGCTGGATTTTCATTGCATGGTAGGTACGGTTAATACGGGGAAAACCCACTGAGACAAGGCGAGATATACATCAGAATCACAGCTAAATTGGAGTTTGGCTATCATGATTGACCAAAGCTGGAGTGAGGAACACTTTTACACATAAATACTTCTTAAGTAAAGATTAAAAGGTTTTGAGGACCTACCTTTCTCCTTTCACATTCCGCACACCGGGTATCAGGAACCTTGAACTTTGGTAAAACTCCTTGAGCATTTCCGGATCTACTTTCGGCAGATTTCTTTCGTCTGCTTTCCGAAAACCGTTGAGAACACCTTAAGGCGTGTTTCCACAGTGAAATTGGGAGAGATTAATAAAAAAAACGAGCACTTTAAAGACGGTAAACCAGCACACCTCCACAAGATAAACACACAGTCAAGATACGGGTAATGGCGGCGTTGCCGGGCTCCCATGCGTAGTGACGTCACTTTGCAGCAGCCAATACGAATCCGTCATTTTCACGTCCGATTCTATCGAACTTTAGCCAGCTTTATCGAGCTTTAGGACTCAATTTAGAATTTTTTGGACGGCACCAGTGTTTTTCTCGCTAAAAAATCTAGCGGAATATATTTTTTTTTCTAAAATCCCCCACCCATGCAACAACCCCATTGCCTGTATTTTTGGAGCCGTTTATTCGATCTGAACCGTTCTAATGCCGATTAAAAGCTCTTGGAAGGTTTTCCCATGTATGTACACCAAATTTGAATTCAACTTCGAAATTTTTTTTTATAAACATTTTAAGGTCTAAAATTGAAGTATCTCAAAAAGGGGCGCATAGAGTACTACGATTTTTTTTCCAAAGGTCGGTCATACCTGTATCTACACACTTGCCAAAAATCTAAGTGGAGACTTGGTGGAGTTAAAGATATGGCCGAAAAAGCTGCATTTTTTTCCGGTGCGCTAGTGCAATTGAATCACATATTGCAGAAATGTTAACTGTTCAGAAAATGCAAAAAACTGATTTGAGTAAACTATAAGCTTTTAGAAAAAAAATTTTCGAGGTTTTCTTTTGTCCCCCAAGTAGACTGACAATTTCCATAAAAAAATTTTACATGATACTCTTTCTGGGTTGTAAATAATGACACTTGAAGGAAGAGCATTAGTGCCCTTTCTGTAATACATGGGGGAAGGAGCCATAAAGAGTGATAGAATGAAGCCAGAAAATTATTTTAGCCCTTGTTTTTCATCTCAAATGTATGGCAATGATGCATGTCTATAGCGAAAGTTGGAAATTGTATATCTCCATTGCAACGTTTCAAAATTTCTGCTCTCTTTTTATACTATTTTTTTAAAGAGAACTAATAGAGATTTTCCCATGAAATTTTCAGAAAACAATCTTGATGGTGTGAAGAAAATTTACACAAAATTTCAATAGAGAATACTTAAGAACAAAAAAAAGAAGACGAAATAAAATTGGCAATGTCGCAATTGATGGTATGCGATTTCGAACTTTCACCATGTGGTTTGCCCACAGCTATGTAAATTTTAAAAATATTTCTGGCTTATTTCAAGTCAAGAAATTAAAAAAAAAAAAAAAAAAAAAAAAAATGTATCCTTTGATTCAATAGCGTAGTAATCTTCTACCTACTTCCTCATCCAACCTGTTAAGGGCTCCTCTCACTTCCTACACTCAAGGATCAATTCTTACTCCTTTCATTTTCAGCGTGAGTGAAGCGTGTAGCGTGATCACTGTCATTTCGAAATGCAAAACTAACCTCTCAATCGTATCAAAACAAAACAAACGACGAGTTGCCGCTGCCGATGCGCGCGCACCCAGTGGGCATGTACTGCAGAAACGGCACTATATGCTGCAACAGTGCCCTTTCTGCTCTACGTGAAGAACTTAACCCCTGTCAAAAACACATAAAAAATGCGAATATAGTGCCCTGTCTGCACTACAGGATGTGTCTACATACACTAATGCGAAAACCGCAAAAAACTCAATTTCGAAAAAAATGTCGATTGTGCCCTTTCTGTAATAGCTGATTCAATTGGTGATGGAAGCAGCTCCAACCCATGGCGTTCCGAGAATCTGTCGAGGCGCTGGGAACGAGTGATCGAGATACTTTTGGAGATACTTCAATTTAAGAGTCAAAAGTCTGGATCTTGTCATCTAAGGTCTTCAACTAGAAGTTTATTAAAAAAAATTCCGAAGTTGAATTCAAGAGCTTTTAATCGGCATCAGAACGGTTCAGATCGAATAAACGGCTCCAAAAACACAGGCAATTGAAGGGGATAACCTCAGTTATTTTACTCAATCTTTAAAGCTCAGTAAAAGTTCAACTAATGGACAAAAAAATTAAAAAAGCAACTATTTGGAATCAGCTCAATAAGTAGAGTAAGTGTACCAATTTTCATCAAATTCTGAAGAGGTCGGGTCAAATATTGGTTTGATTTGACATGGAATGACCATATATCTCTTTGATGGGCCCTCCTAACACACCTTGAATATAAAATTATTCAATACTGACTTAACGCATACATTTTAAAATATTGTGAAAATTTAACACAGAATATAGATTTGGGTTGCTAGAAAGTACAAAAAAATTAAGTATTCTGCTATAAGATTATTTGAGAATTGCAAAATTTCCCTAGCTAAAACATAAATTTTGGAGGAAAGTTATGCATTACTTTCCTAGAAATTTTCGGATATTTTGATTAAATTGCGAACAAAATTGACTAATAAAATATTATCAATTATTCTGATATAATCGTTTTTTAATGAAGGAAATAAGGCGACAACAATTTTCTCCCTGGTGTTTGTTTGTATTTTTTTCCTTTTTTTTTTACAGAAAGCTTTGATTGATCACAATCCCTAAGATCTAAAATTTCAGTACTAAAAGGCAAAATGTCTGACTTTTGTCAAAAGAATATGTGAAAGCAGGAAAAACCAATGACATTTTTCAGTTAAAGGAAAAGGAATAAATGTTCTGCTGCAAAATTCCCCGACTTTTCCAAGTTTTCAGTAACTTTTTGTCCTTACTTATCACCCCGTAGATCGGAGGCTTTGTCATGGCAGAGTTAGCACATACCTGTTAGTTGCCGCATTGTAGCAATAATTTGGTAAAAAGTCATAAGAGGCTCCCAAAAAACGTGTAAGGTAATCCTGCCATAGGGAGCTACAACGCTGTGATTAGCCTCTCGGAACATGACGTCGTATTTGTCCAGCGTCAAATGCTTGCTGAAAAGTTTATGACACAGCCTGTTCACTTGTAATAAACCATCTAATTCCTGCAATTAAAAAAAGGACATAAATTAAATGATGTGGTAAATTTTTTTTTTTAAAAAAAAAGCAGAAAAAGATAATTTTACACAATTAGAAGTTTAACACCTTACCACATTGTTCCCCCATCGAAAATTTCATGTGAAACAAAATGAACACACAATTTTTCAAACTCAGCTCGGATATGAAAAATTAGAGAGTGTATTTCAATTTTTAAAACATTTTCAATCATGATTGACTAAAAATCTGTCAGATAAAGACAATTCAAAATAAGGGCTGATTCTTTGAACTGGCGAACGTTTATAATTGGATAGCAACTAGAATCAAACGATTTGCGTCTAATTTTTGTACAGATTTTGAGAGCATCCACAGCCAAGACTCAATTTTTGAGATTTAATATTCTTTCAATCTTCAAAAACCAAAATATTAATTGATTTTATGCTGCTGATTCTAAAATCATCTTAGCATTGGGGGGAAAAGCCAGATCTTATCTCTGGAATCAAAGGAAGTAAGTAAGTAGGTAAGTGAGTAAGGCCACGCTTACTGGCGAAACGCCCTCAAGGGGCCAAAGGCAACTAGCTACTGCTGTCAAGCACCCCGAAATTGGACCGTGCTCCATAACTTCGTACTATTGACGCATTGGGTAACCTCTACATTCCCGCACCTCTATATTCCTGCAAGGCTAAGCGGCTGTCTGATAGCCGATGATAGGTCTTATCAAAGACTGTGGCAGACACTGCTGAGCACGGACTTTCGGAGCACGGCCATGCCTCCACCAAGTTGGACAGTGTTGTTGCAATCTACACTGATAGGTAGCGCTGGCAGTTGTGCACACTATGAGTGATCGCCGATTTTTTCACAACCCAGTTGAACAGTGCAGACGGATTACTTACTGGGTGACTATGTCCCTCTCGTACCCTGTTACCTCAAAGGGTTACGGTATTGGAGTGGCATAGTCATCCACGGTCACGATGACTGATATTTGGTCACCTCCGGGAATTTAACCCGGGACCTCAGTGTTGGCAGTGAACTGCCTTGACCACTGCACCACTGAGGCTGACTATCTCTGGAATCAATTGTTTCTCAAGGATCGCAATATATTCCGAGAATTCCTGAACTTCAGTGTCTGTAGCATGTATTGATTCAATCAACAGGCTGATATAAACATGAATGGATTCATTCCAATTCAAGATTGGAAAACTGCATTCTTGCCTGCTGTCTGGGACACATTTCTCAATTCTTTGATTAAATCGCAGAGATTTTGTCGAGCAGGACAGATAATACATTAAACCAATGTGATTTTGCTCTCAGTTTTGATCCCTTTGAGCATTACAGGGTGTCTACTGAGGTCCACAAAAATAAAATAAGTTCTTTTTAAGTACTTTTTAGGTACTTAACGAAAAATTTAAGTACCTCGCCTTGGGGAGGAATTAAGTACTTTTAAAGTACCTTTTGCGACGTTTCGCAATTCTTCCATTTTGGCACTGCCGCGGGCTTTACTTCGGCTATTCCTGTGGCCTTTTTGGCTGTTTCCGTCAAATTGAGGGAAAGGCCTTGTTCCGCTCCTCTACAACAACCGAGCTCTTACAGGCTGACATTGTACTAATACGCCTGACAGACAACGCACAGAGGGTTGCATAACTAACAGGCGATCGAACTGAACGCACAGCCCAAAATGCAAAAAATTACAGACCTTCCGCGAGATTCACATACTTTCAATGTATTGACGGACCGACCTTAAAAAATGCGTACTTTTTCGGGACTTTTGGGACTGGTAGACACCCTGCATTATCTAAAGAAGCTTCAAATTGGCTAAAATTTTACACGGTCTATTATTTCCATAGATAGAGCCGATTGCCTCCTGGATATCGTCCATTTTCCTACATGACTGAAATAAGCCGCACCCTAATGTTACATGAACAAAAAAATTATTGAAAGGAAAGAAAGAATTGATTATATTCTGTAATTAAAACTCGCTAGTTTAAGCAGGTTAAAATTTTATAGGGAGAAGAATATTGGACTTAAAAAAGTTTCACAACAAGAAATTAACTATAATCTTGTCTATAGATGGCTGTAGGTTCCACATCTGGAATATAAGCCAGTAAACCAACAGGAAAGGAGAAGAGGAAATTAACTATACATTGTCAATACATAGCCAAATAATTACCGAGCGCCAACTGAGGATTAGTTTTTTAGGAAACTTCATCGAAAAAAACAATCAATAAAATGAAAAAGAAAAATGTAAAATACGGAAGCGGGGAAATAAAAAAAAAAAATATACATATAAACCGGCTAATAAACAAATAATACCTTGCTGCGAGTTGCTTATAATGAGCAAATATCTGCTCACTAAGTTTGTCCAAACTGATCAAAGCATGGATTGACTTCATCGTATAAAAACTGTTAACGGAAGACATTCAGGCATAATTAGCACTGTCATTGTAGAGATCTAATGGGTATAAGACGTACCTGAAAAGGAGAGGTACAAAAATTAATTCATAAAGCAATAATGAATTATAATTTTGAAACAACCCTACTTCCTACGAAGCTCTTGCGAACATAAAAAGTAGGGTTCTTTGACTGCTACCCTTGCAGATTTAACTTCAAATTTAAGCCATTACAAGTATTATGTTGGCAAAACCAAAGAGTCTTAGAAAAGTCTTGTCTTTAGATCAATCGAAGATCTACAGCCCTAGGGAACATAACTTCTACGAACATTTTAGTTTTCCATGAACTGAGAATTTTCGCACTAATGTGTCTGAAAATATTAGTGTCTCCTCTCTTGAGTGTAAAAAAAGGTCACTGGAAATTTCAGACAAATTCATGCGATGGTATTCCTGTGAAAAAATAAGATGTCAATAAAAAATACTGAAAAAACACAATCGGAAAACATTCCTATCCGTGTTGTGTGGAAGGCGACTAATTTTTGGCGAATGTTCATGAAAAAAACCTACAAATCCTTGAAATAAGCTCAGAATTGCTGTTTTCAATTGCCCAACAATTTTGATGAATATATCTTGTCACAAATTAGAAACAGTACTATGGACTTCATTTAAAGATAGACTTTGAAAGATGCTTCCAAGTTCAAATATTCCTTAAATGATAGATGCAAAGCATGCAGCATGAAATAATACTTAGGTTTTCCATAAATCCTTTCTCCTTGCCTTCCCTCAGAAAAAGTGTCACTGTGACACCAACTGGGGTGGTAATTTAAGTTTACAACTTACAACTTTCCTCCAACTCTCAAAATCAAAGTACTTGAGCGGAATAAAATTTTACTGCCAATATTACGAAACTCGTTTGTTACAATTTCGAGAAAAGTAAAACAACAGAGAGGTGAAAACACTTTCATTACACTTCGAAAAGTATCTCGTTACAAATTTGACTGATAGCAATCACATCAGCTATTTCAGAAAAATGGATGAATATGAAAAGAAATTAACTGTGAAAGGGAGCATTTCCTACTTACTCCATCATTGAAGGCTCTTTGGTACGTTGAATAAGATCAGTCAAAGTCCACGGCATTGACATTTCAATAGGAAACTGTGAACAAAAAAGTAAAAAATTATTTTTCGGATTTTGAGAAGAATCACTCAAGTGATGCATGGATAGAAATGTGTTGCACTCAATAAAAAAGCAGTATTAGATCACGTTCTGGACAAAAATGTCCTTTTTTCATTCTGTGTGGACTCCGATTTCCACACTTGAGCCCTGTTTTACTAACCACATGAAAACATTGACCATTCCCCCGAAATTTAAACAATAAAAAAATTGAAATTCCCCACCATTTGAGCGACAAAATCAGCTCTGATGGAGGGTGTCTGGTTATTTCTAACTTCCTAATTCCCAGGTTTTTCGCCGATTTTTTAAAGGCATAATTCCTCATTTTTTCCCGGTTTTTCCCCGGGTCATTCTCATTCCTGGTTTTTTCCTGGATTTCCCAGTTCTCCTGGTTGCTAGACACCTTTTAAGTTTTGGGGATAGATAGAACACTTGCTGGGGCTTAAAAACAGCATTTTTATCTAAGACTGGCTTTAACTTACTTTAAACCGATTTCAGTTTTTGCTATAACTTCATCAAGTAACGATAGAACCCAAAGAAAGAAAAAATTGACGACAAAGGTGCATTTCAAGTTGATCAAAATGGAAAATCTTCAGAGTTCTTGAACGAAAACCTATTGTCATTACCACTTTTACAGAAAGCTTTTTCAAGCTTTTTCAGCAATCAAACTATCACATGAAACTTGTCAAAAATTTTGGATGCACCGTGGTCCAGAAAATTTCAATTCATTTTATGTTTTAGAATGTTATTCTGAGAATTTCACAGACAAATGAAGACTCCTGGTTTTCACAAAAATCTTTCAAAATTATCTGGGATAAAATGTAAGTTCAGCACTAATTCTTGTTTCCAGGAATAATGGACGACTTGGTGAGAAAAAATAGAGACGCCCAAGAGCGATATTCACCTGAATGCGGTTTTCCATTGTGATGAGATGCACTCTTCATTGTGTTGATGTCGCACTGCGCATTTCTGAAATCCAAAGACAAAATGTTACACGAAAAAGAGGTTGACATTAAAATTGGTCAAAGGCATGCAAAAGCTAAGTTTCTAATCTGGACATTTCTGAACATGATTTTGATGTTGGGTCATTCCATGTCAATTCAACAAAGAATATTTTCGACTATTTTGATCTTCATGATATTTCGCCTACTTGATAACCATGCTTAGAAACTACCAAGAATACATTTTTAGGCCCCTATGTTGACAGAGACCGTAGATACAGGGTGGTCAAATTTCACCAAAAATTTGGAATTTTCAGACTTTGCCAACTTTAAAATTCAATTACTCCGGTTCTATTGCCGCTACAGAGCTGAATCTTAGCTTGTTTGAAAGCTCTTGATGAGCGCTTTAAGTTGATGTACAACATGATACATGTACTTCCGACAAAAAATAAAAATGCCTCCCTCGCCCCCTGTTTTTGAAAAAGGGGGAAATGTATCCCCCGATTTTTTTAAACTTTGCACCCAATACAAAAGTGTACAGAGAGTATTTTGGTCAGAATTTCATGTTGGGACAGCCATGAGATCTTCATTTTTCTTCAATTTTTTCATCAATTTAACACTCGTTTTTTGGGCATTTTGAGCGGCCCAAAATGAATAATTCGGACTTAATGGTCTCTGTTGAAATAAAATTAGAATATTTCAAATTTTCTCCAACTGATGAAACTTCTCCTTTCCAAACTAGACAGGGATACCTATAAATGAATTGCAGGATGAGAGAAAACATGCTCATGAAGCTTATATTAATAGAACATTATTAGAAACTAAAATGACAAGCCCTGAAGTGAAATTGAACGGAAACCTCTGGAAAAATATTAATTATTTGTACATTCATCTAGTTATTCTGAATTAATCACTACAATAAAATATGTGGAAGATGAATTTTAAGAGTCAGATTTATATATCTATTATTTCTGAATATGTTAAAAATTTAGTTACTTCATACCATGATCATACGTGCAAAGACTTGCTGAAATAGTGTAGATTTCAACCTGTGAGGAATTTCCATTTCAGCTTTTTCTTTGAGGGGCTTAATGCCTCTTCCATTTCGGCTTGGGTCCATGAATAGGTTCTTCCAATGGGCATGACAGGATCCACACAAACGAGTGTATAACCTAATGCGATGGTTAACACATCTGCCTTCTGTGGGTAGCAGTACATATGATCAGTTGGGTCCAGGAGGACGTAAAAAGGTTAATTCCACCTCCTCTGCTGTTAAATATGTTTGGAGGTCACAAGCAAGCCACCACTTCTTGTCGTAGCAGGAGACTACAAAACCTTGAACATCGTCTAATTTTAAGAGAAGATCCTCACAAAGGTTTTTCTTTCCTATGACCGAAACTTTTAAACTACTTTCAGACTCAGAAAAAAATTTTGCCCTTAGAACTATATTTGATGTTGGCAACGGTATGAAACCATGAAGTTTTTGAGTCCCTGTTATAGTTTGACAGATGCTGAATCTTTCATTCCATTTTTCTAGCTCAGTTACATATTCGACTGCAGTGGACGTTTATGTTGCTTGAATTGCTCTGACACCAGTCAAATAATTGCCGAGGTGTCATTATCTGATTACAATAAAAACATTGAATGCTTGCACGGCTGGCCGATCTTTTCACACTCCCTCCGACTCCATCACATGCTCCTTTGCTGTGAGAGGTGGCAAAAAAATGCTACTCTGCGAAGATACCAAAATCTTCTGCATGGTTACTAAGATTAATGTAATATTTTCTGTTTTTGTACTGAGGGGCTGCTCCATCTGAGAAGCATAATATTTTTAAAATATTGGAAAATTTTGAGCGGAAGAAATGTATCATTTCTTGAATAAATAAATGCACTGAAATTGTGTTGTGGTTCAAGCAATCTAAAATTTGTAGGTATCAGCACATATAGAGTTTTCAGGCATTGGATATACAAGCCAGAAGCTCTGACTCCCCGTTTGGGCCTCTCTTTCCAGCATGCTTTCACTTGAATTTCTAAAGTCGTAACTATCCTCCACCCTCTCCGAGCAAGACTTAAGACCTACGGAGGGCGAACTACAAACCTTAACTATGCTTAAGAGCAACATCCCCCACCCCGTGGACTGCCCCTCTGTCCTCCACCGGGTGGAACCAAAGTTTCGTATTCTTTGGCCTCACTAATGTAAGTAAATTTGAAATATTCTAATTTTATTTCAACAGAGACCATAAAGTCCGAATTATTCATTTTGGGCCGCTCAAAAATCACAAAAAACAAATAATAAAATGATGAAAAAATTGAAAAATAAATAAATCCCATGGCTGTTCCAACATGAAATTTTGACAAAATTCTCTCTGTACACTCTTCTTATTGGGTGCAAAGTTTAAAAAAATCGGGGGATACATTCCCCCCTTCATCAAAAACGAGGAGCAAGGGAGCACTTTGATTTTTTGTCCAAAGAACATATATTATGTTGTACATCAACTTAAAGAGCTCGTCAAGAGCTTTCAAACAAGCTAAGATTGAGCTCTGTAGCTGCAATAGAACCGGAGTTATTGAATTTTAAAGTTGGCAAAGTCTGAAAATTCTAAATTTTTGGTGAAATTTGACCGCCCTGTATCTCCGGTCCCTGTAGACATAGGGGCCTACAAATTTGTTCTCGGTAGTTTCTAGGCAAGATTATCAAGTAGGCGAAATTTTATGAAGATCAAAAATAGTCGAAAATATTCTTCTTTGCATTGACATGGAATGACCCTGTTACTTACATGATGCTCTTTTGGTTTGAATAAGAAAAATATTATAACCATAGGTATTTGAGAGCAGATGACCGAGAGATAAATATGAAGTTACTTGCATTGTTACAGCATTGTTGTAAGGACTCTGAAATTAAACAAAAAGTAGTTCTGTAGAAAGAAAGTGCATTAATGCTGGTATCGTAGTGGATCCACTCACTTTGTAGGATTTGGTGTGCGCTAAAAAAGGATAGGATTAAAATGAAAAAGACTGCAAGTGGGTCACTTGGTTACAATTATTCAGTGTCTTGCTTTGAAAACTGCTGAACTCAGAAAAAACTGAAGTTTCCACTGAATGCAGAAAAGTGATTTAGAAGGTCAACCACATCTTTTTTTGCTTCATACTTTTATTCTGAAAAATAAGACAAAAATTTCAAATATTTGGAAAAAGACCAACTCCAAGGTTTACAAAAATTCATTTTGCACATCAAGGGAACGAAAAGTATCAAATTTTTGGCAATGAAACTCTTTTGAGGATTTGTGGAACATTCATAAAAAACCTTTTTCACCAGTGAAAAATTTCTGCTGAATTCCATTTAATCCGTTTTCTGGATATTATTATTATTATTTTTTTTTTTTGAGTTTGGTATGCTTAAAATGACCTGAATAAACTTTAAAAGAAATGTTCTCACCACTAAAACCAAGCAGATAATTCCAATAGTACGAGGTTTTGTGGAATTGGTCTATTTGCATCTGATACTGGCCATCGATATCTTTCCTCAAAGTCCTTTTCCCACCTAACTTATCAGCGATTAACGACTCCAACATTGTGCGCACCATGTAAAGCTGGGTTGAGGATGGGCCTGAGAAAAAGAATACAATTTTAAATATTTTCATAAAATGGGAACAAAAAAATCAAGTCAATAATTAACTGGAAATGCCTATAGAGCTTTTCAACCGCTCTGAGTGATAAGTTGACAGTTTACAAAAGAAAACAGGAAGTTTGCGGCTCACTATTAACGATCAGGCACTAATCAATACTACAATATCGTAAAAAAAAACCTCAGTGGTTTCATTGTAATTTCTCTATTCCCTCTAACTTTTTCGTGTATTTCAACAAGAAGCTATTTCCATTTATTGTGCAACATGGTTAGAACAGTCACACACCGAACATCTTGAAACAGTAATAAACACCATTAACACAGAATCCTTAAAGAGTCTAGAATTTAACAAATGTTTCAACGATAATTTTAAGAGATTTCTTACTTTAATGGATGTTCGTGTCACTTATTGAAGTACTCCAGTTCTATTACATAGAGTTAATTGAGGACAGGCTAAAATTAAATGAACTTCAGATTTTGTTCATCCTATTCAAAATGGTACATAATTGAGTTACCTACCGACATTCCTTCAAGGCACTTTGATACTAAAGTCAGAATCAGGATCTTTCTTTCCTTTTAGCGCAGGATCCGTTGACGGCTCAACCCCTCATGGCCAATCAGCACATGTTTCTCAAACAGGAACCAAAATACTGCAATGTAAAAATGAAAAGAACAGGGTCATTCCATGTCAATTCAATCAAAGAAATGGGAAAATGGCACCCACCGACTCAGATTTTGTTATATTTTTTTTACTTAATCTATAGATCAATCTAAGAGAAAGTAAAAATTTTTAGCTCCACATGTCGAATACTTTTTGAGAAAAAAAATTATTGAAGTTTTATCGCCTTTCGTAACAATGCACTCTCCAGATTTCAAAAACGGCAGTACTTTGCCTTCGAAAAAGCCTCATAATTTTTTTAGTTTTAAAGATTTTAAGCTGAAATTTGGCACACTGGTGCATGATAGCATGTATTTGAAGGGAAAAATGTCCACTTGAACCTTACATACCCGGGAGCACAGAACGAGTTAAATATAGACCTTTCTTGCCCTGATTTTTGGCTGTAGTACCTTGATCCCTTAAAATGAGCACAACTATGTGAGCTAACAACATATTTTAATTATTTTTTTAGTAAAAATCGTCGTTAAGATGTGCTCTGACAGTATCTGAAATAAAAATCCTGGGTATTTCATTTATTCTCTGTCAAATCGCCCTTTGAAGCAAAAAATGCATGAAAAAGCTAAAAAAAAGCAAGTTTTTGCAGCTGTTTCCCGACAAATCCTATGGAAGCTTAGCATCTCATCCAAAATTAACCTAAATTCTTTCAGTTTCCACTAATTTTGCTCAAGGAATCCTTGACTTTTCTTACCATCCACACTTAATCACTCATCGTAGCAAACACGCCATGAAAAAGTAGAAAAAACTCTGTTTTAATGGCAAATCTCCGCTAACATTTTATTGTGTGCATGCCGCCAACATTTTTCTCAACAGGTCTTGACTGGTGTGAAGTTTTACATTGTCTACAGGTCTCAAGCCACAACATACTTGGTTCCAATCAGTGCGTTCCTGGACAGCAAATTTGTGATAACTGTAGGAAGTAGCTTCAGAAATCCGTGCCTGTTTCAAAGGTAACAGTTGATGCACCTACATGTAACTCGAGCCATCAAGCACAAGTGAAACACCCACCACTGAATCAAGCCAGGATACTCCTGATTTTCTGGATGAGAGCAGCAGAGAAGAGACCCTAAGCAAGGTTAACACTGTACTGATAAATTTAAGCCCATCACCCATCAATCCTCACAGTCTTTCTTCACATCGAAGGCCATTTCTTGGAAAAAGGAAAGTTGATTCAGTATGTGCTGCCTCAGGGAATAAAATGTCCAAGGTCCTGAACTGTGACATCATGCCGCATGAGCCTGAGGTTATCTCTCATAAATTCAAACAAAAAGCATCAGACTTGGATGTTTTTGTTGATTTGTTAAACGGAAAAATTCGGTTAGCTTCTCCGAGAGAGAAAATCCAGCTATTGACCCTGCCTTCCTCACCTTCCTCTTGGACAACTGAGGAAGCAATGAAAACTTTTCAAGTGAGCAATTACTCTATGAGTCAAGCAAAGAAACTTGTTCAACAAGAGGGTTTGCTCGCTCTACCCCCTCCTCCCCCCTCTACCCCCACCAAGGAGGGGTAAACAACTCCAACAAGAGTCAGTAGATTGTTTAGTAAACTTTAATGAAAGCGGTGATTATTCAAGGATTTTACCTGGCCAAAAAGACAAAGTTAGTGTTTCTAAGAATGTTTATGAGCAGAAAAGACTGCTACTTGGTAATTTAAATGAGCTTTATTCTTCATTTAAGTTTGAAAATCCTAACTGCAAAGTTGGTTTTTCTAAATTTTGCGCTTTATGGCCAAAATGGTGTGTCCTTAGCAATGCAGCTGGGACGCACAATGTTTGTGTTTGTACTACTCACCAAAATGTTAAATTATTACTCTCTGCTTGTGAAATCGAAGAATCATATCATGAATTAATTGATTATCTTGTTTGCTCTGAGGACAGTAAGGACTGTATGTTGCGACACTGTAGCAATTGTCCAAGCAGTGAGAAAGTGAGGAAGTTCCTCATCGAAAAATTTGATGAATGAGACCCTGAGGATAAGATCATTTATAAAAAGTGGATTTCGATAGATCGAACTCAGCAGGCAACATTTAATGTGTCTCTTGAAGACTACATCGAAACTTTAATAAGAAGTCTTGAAGAGTTGATTTCCCATTCATTTGTCGCTAAACAACAAGCAAAATTTCTTAAAGAGAGGAAGGCACAACTCAAATCAACTGAGGTTATTGTCTTTCTTGATTTCAGTCAAAATTATTCATTTGGTATTCAGGATGAAGCTCAAGGGGCCTGCTGGTCAAACGAAAGCTGTTCATTACATCCTGCTGTTGTATACACCCATAGTTATGAAGAAGAGCCTGTGAAAAGCAGCATGTGCTTAACATCCTATGACTTAGAACATGATGTAGGATTTGTAAATGAAACTGAAAGAAATATTGTTGACTTTATTATTAAAAACTTCCCAACTGTCCAGCATTTTTATTATTTCAGCGATGGCTGTGCTGGACAATACGAAAACTGTAAAAATTTCCTCAACTTATGTCACCATGATGAAGATTTTAATCTTACAGCTAGTTGGTCATTTCTTGCAACAAGCCATGGTAAATCACCGTGTGATGGTGTTGGAGGGACCACAAAACGCCTATTAAGGAGATCAAGTCTCCAAATAGACTGCGGGGATAAAATTGATTCAGCTATGAAGGTATATAAATTCTGTGGCACAAACACAGAAAATGTTGCGTATCAGTTTGTTTCATCAGAAGAAATGTCTGAGTCACTGTCAAAAATTGATCAGCCGATTTTCTTTGGCCAAAACAGTTCCAGGAACAAGGAGCTTTCACCACTTTGAACCATTGTCAGCTAAGTGAATTGGAACCAAGAGAATAAGTTATAACCCAGATTTTAGCAGCGTTTTTGATTTTATTGAAGAGCAAGAATTTTTGACTGTTCAAATGAGCGAAATCTGTATCAATGCTTATGTAGCATGTTCCTATGATCATCATTATTTTTACGGTATTGTTCTATCCAAACATGAAGATGAGGAAGATATTCTCGTTAAATTTATGCACCCATTTGACCCCTCTCCTTCTTTTAATTGGCCTCCCATTAGAGATGACGTTTGTTTGTCCCATTGCCGAACATCATAGCTTGCTGTTACAAGAGGCTCTGGCAGAGTATATAATGTTTCAGAAAAATATTTATCATTGGTGGAGAAAGAATTTTCTTTGCGCTTTTGCCTTTTATGAGGACATTCATCAATATTAAGGTTTGAAAATGTTTTTCTCTTTCAACAAAAATGTTGTTGCACTCCATTCTTAAAAAATAATATTACTTTAACTTACATAAATTTATTATTGTAAAAATAAAAAAGAAGGAGAATAAACCTGAAATATTATTATACCTCATTTAAATCTTGCTGTTTATAATATTTTCATTTGAGTAATGGTGAGATTTGAACTTGTAAATATTTTTAGTTTAAGGCAGGCAGTGTAACGGTCATAACCAGTTCAATTTCGCCAGTTTCAGTCAAAAGCAAGGACAGCTCAGTTTTCCTAGTGTATTACTTTACTTGCATTATAATTTTTTCCTTGTTTTATTGAATTATGAAAATAAAGATAAATATATGCAATGAACTTGAATGAAAAAATGGCTCTGAAGTAAATTTCCTAAAATTGCTGTATACTTTCAACCCTACAAGATAAAAAAGTATTAACGATCACCTGAATTGAACCGATAGGAACCAAGTCACATTTTAGGAAACATTAATTAGGAGTGGTCATGAGCACAGCTAGCCACATAAAATCTCCACAAAAAATTCAAAATTCAGAAAAAAAACTTTGAATGTGAAAGTACGCGTTGAACTTTACCTGTGACTTAAAGCCTTACAGAGAAATTCGGACTTCAATCTCACTTTCTGTGTTCCATTTTGATGAGACTCTATCCTTTTCTGTTAAATTTGATCTTTAAAACAGCAGATTTCAGAAAATGTTTGTCAATGGTCTCTGAAGACCCTTCCGTATAGCTTAGAGTCTTTCAAAATATATGCCTGATATCAATCCACAGTCATGTGCTAATGGTATTTTAATCCTATAGACTGCCATTGTATTAGTGTCTAATAGATTACATCTTAAAGCCAATCCCAACTGTTTGAGTTCCGCTCTGAGTGTACAACTTGCACAAATCATTGGCGAAGGGCTTGAGACCTGTAGACAATGTAAAACTTCACACCAATCAAGACCTGTTGAGAAAAATGTTGGCGGCATGCACACAATAAAATGTTAGCGGAGATGTACCACAAAAACAGAGTTTTTTCTACTTTTTCATGCCGTGTTTGCTACGATGAGTGATTAAGTGTGGATGGTAAGAAAAGCCAAGGATTCCTTGAGCAAAATTAGTGGAAACGGAAAGAATTTAGGTGAATTTGCGATAAGATGCTAAGCTTCCAAAAGATTTGTTGGGAAACAGCCGCAAAAACTTGCTTTTTTTTTTTAGCTTTTTCATGCATTTTTTGCTGTGAAGGGCGATTTGACAGAGAAAAAATGAAATACCCAGGATTTTTATTTCAGATACTGTCAGAGCACATCCTAACGACGATTTTTACCCAAAAAAAAAATTAAAATATGTTGTCAGCTCACATAGTTGTGCTCATTTTAAGGGATCAAGGTACCACAGCCAAAAATCAGGGCAAGAAAGGGCTATATTCAACTCGTTCTGTGCTCCAGGGTATGTAAGGTTCAAGTGGACATTTTCCCCTTCAAATATATGCTATCATGCACCAGTGTGCCAAATTTCAGCTTAAAATCTTTAAAACTAAAAAAATTATGAGGCTTTTTCGAAGGCAAAGTACTGCCGTTTTTGAAATCTGGAGAGAGCATTGTTACGAAAGGCGATAAAACTTCAATAATTTTTTTTCTCAAAAAGTATTCGACATGTGGAGCTAAAAATTTTTACTTTCTCTTAGATTGATCTATAGATTAAGTAAAAAAAATATAAAAAAATCTGACAAGGGGAGGCTACCGATTGTCCACCTCAGATCGGGTTCAAATTTGGCAGAGAGGTAGAATAGGTTAATATAAGAAACCGTATTTTTTTTTAGGTGCCAATGCCCAGCCGTTTTTGAGTTATGAATTTTTGAAGTTGCCGTTTTTTCGTGTCAGCGACGCGCTCAAGTTGAGCCTACTGTGCGCGCATCTTTTAATGCGATCCGAGTGTCCTTCCGTTCAAGAGAGACGGTTGCCCAAGCGGTAGCGCGCTCGCCTACGGTGCCGCAGGTCCGGGGTTCGATACTACTTCCGTGAATTACATTTTTGCAATTGATTATTTTGTTTTTTAATCGCTTCATCACAGCAAATTGTAAGTCACCTTGTAGACGTTGTGGTGCTGATTATATGTTTTTCCTTTTTTGTTACACACTCATTAAAAAAATAAAAAATACATAAAATTTAATTAGAATCAGATGCTAAAGCACCGCTTAAAAATAAAATTATTTTACTACTACTATAACGTCTACAAGGTGACTTACAATTTGCTGTGATGAAGCGATTAAAAAACAAAATAATCAATTGCAAAAATGTAATTCACGGAAGTAGTATCGAACCCCGGACCTGCGGCACCGTAGGCGAGCGCGCTACCGTTTGGGCAACTGTCTCACTTGTACGTAAGGACACTCGGATCGCATTAAAAGATGCGCGCACAGTAGACTCAACTTGAGCGCGTCGCTGACACGAAAAAACGGCAACTTCAAAAATTCATAACTCAAAAACGGCTGGGCATTGGCACCTAAAAAAAAAATACGGTTTCTTATATTAACCTATTCTACCTCTCTGCCAAATTTGAACCCGATCTGAGGTGGACAATCGGTAGCCTCCCCTTGTGAGTCGGTGGGTGCCATGGCCTGGTTGAATTGACATGAAATGATCCAACATACATTAAGCAAGGTCAACCTCATAATAAGCCCTGATCATAATTGAATTTAATAACTAAAATCGTGTCTAAATGCATTAAAATTGAATCGCAAGAATTCTTTTGAAAGAAGAGAGGAGGGGATTATTTTCTTATGAATGATTCATTCTAAAATAAAAATTTTCATTTGTGCTTTAAAAAATTGAATTGTTTAGCTTAAAACTGCCAAAATTCCTTCAGAAAATAAATGCAAAAAATGAACAAAAACTGACTAGAGCCAAGCGCATTTAATGATTGGAAGATTTTTGTGGTGCATGTAACAAAATCTAGTATATAGAGACTTGGATCACAACAATCACTTTTTTTTGGTGCCAAATCTCTTGGAATTGAAAATTATTAGATGTTATAGCCTGCGGAAAGAATTTCAAAGCTCTGCAACGGAATGCTTCGCCATTTCCACCTTGCACCTATCTTTTCAAAACTCGTCACCCTAACTTAAAAGAAAGGATTTGAAGAAATTTAAAGGAAAGAAAGGAATAGAAAATGTACCTTCTGATTAAGTCTCTCTAGTTTTTTATGGCTTTTCTGAGAGGCTCTCTGAGAATTACTTACTTCAAGTCCTAGAGTTCGGCATAAATATTTCGACTGATGGCTTCGGTAAAAAAAGTTTCCATACGAGACATTAAAACTTGCAGGCCTTTGATCACTGCAATAACCTTGATTAGCACAAATTTTTCCTCTTCCGTGTAGTTGTAGCGTGTTGCCTGAGCAAAGGAAAGTAAAGGTTAAAAGCAACAAAGAGAAATTTACAAAGATTGAAGGAAATGCTTGAATAAAAATAGAATCTGAAGAGCTGACTGCATTAAGAAGTATATTGAAATGAAGAGACGAAAGGGCAAATTGAGAATTTTGAAAAATACACATTATCCAGAGTGCCAACGAATACGAAAATTTTCTTACATCCTAGTATCTTCCAAAAAGATTTTTGACTTTCTCAAAATTCTGAGCTCCGTGACTCAGTTCAAATATCCTTGATTTTCAATGTAAAGAAATCCTACAGAATCAAAGGCAACTCTTGCAGGCTGGCAACACTCTTTTGCCTCCATCTAAATATATTTTAACAATTTTTCATCTCGACTGAAACTGTAAAATAAAAAATCTCTACGTGTAACTCACCCTCCCTTCAAAATGATTTTTGTACAAATTGATTAAATAACATAAATAGATAGAACAACGATCAATTTTGGTTGAGGCAGCCTTGCCTAGTATCAGCCTTTTTTGCTGATTTAATCAGAGGAAACCTCATACTGCTAACTTATCAAAATTGCTACTGTAATAAATTGATGATCCAGATGGCTTCACTTTCCTTCGCTCTAAAGGCTGAAAACCTGGCAATAAACATCCAAAGTTTAGCACGAAGGCACAGGCCTTCACTCAATTTTCTCAGTGAGGGGGAAAGTTAAATGAATAACTTAAAAAAATGCTATGACCTAGAGTGGACATTCTAAGAATGGTGACGTACTTACTCTTTCATATTCTTCAGCTTCTTGTAGGCATTCTTTATTTTAATGATGATCCGTCGGGTGCAACAACTTCCACGAGTAAAGCTCTGTGACAACACTACTCCATTCGGACAGCAATTGTAAACCACACAAGGCTAAATTGGCTATTTGCTTGTTTTCCTTATCCATTCTCATTTCTTTGAATGATGTGTTAACCTTGCTGATCGTAGTAGAGCTCGATAAAGGCCCATTTTTCAGGGTCGAAATGCTTCGAGCGCTTGATATAGTTGAATGGCACTATTTGCACGTCACCAAAGAGAGGGACAACCTCTAGATTCTGAAAAAGGAAAAAGAGAAAGACATCAGAAATGGAAAATTGATTTAGACGATGATTTAAAGAAAAATAAGATTAGAATATTAAAGATTGATACAAAATATTTATCATGAATGGAGTTCATGAAGGATAGAAAAACCAAAATTCAAGTGGGTATGGTAAAAGTTTGATTTTCCAGTTTTTGCGGTTTACCCAATTTTGTTCCTGTCCCTCCCAAATCCCTGTGAGGACATGGAGGACATCCTTAAATTTGATGGATTTTAATCGATCAGATTTTTGTACAGTACTATGGCAGGATATCACCTTGAATTATCGAATTTTTATTTTGTTTTATTTCGTTTTTACAATCATCACAGGATTCGCCCTTTTGTAATTATTACATAAAAGAGAAAAAGAAGCTTTGGAAAAACCAGATAATAGAACCAAAGATCCAAAATTGATCAATGCGATACAGGGTTAAGCTATTAGACCGAAAGAACTGGGAGTTGGAGGAAGAAATACAGAAAATACTGGAGCAACAAACAACTTGGAATCATTGACTGCTTTGTCGAAAAGTGTACAAAGAACAAAGATTTTGTATTTTGGCTATGTGTCTCATTGTCAGTCCTTCTTTGGCGCTGTTCTTGACTTCATAGCAAGACAGTTCTGTCTTGCTATGAAGTCAAGAACAGCGCCAAAGAAGGACTGACAATGAGACACATAGCCAAAATACAAAATCTTATTATAAGTTCACAAATCGCCTAAACTTCAATTACATTTCTTGAATTTAGAACTTTAGTTTAAATCTAAGAGAATGAAAATTGAAAATCTAAGTGGCAGAGAGAATTTTTAAAAAACACTTTTCTGAGAGTAGTGTTAAAATCTCAATTTTGAGATTTTCAGAGTCTTATCTAGCTTATGACTAGAACAACAGTTCACTTTTTTTCCAAAACACAGTAATTTCCCTGTGATAAGAGCTTGAGTCCGCAATTTTGGATTCTCCTTTCAGAAAGACAGCAATTTCGTTTGTGGACAAGATGTTTTCCAACAGTCAACGAAACATCAAAAAAAGTTTCTTTATTTCTTTAAATTAACTGCTGACAGCTCTCTTATCAGTAGAGAAGAATTCAAGCACTTTCAAGGCCCTGAAAGAAATGTCAAAACCAATCACTTTCGAAGGTCAAACAAATCGCGAAAATGGGATGACATTATACTCACTTTAATCAGCATGCGCTTTTCAGTGGGTGTCAGGTACATTTTCGTTTCGAACATGTCCACACACAAATTGACAACATCGGACAGAAGCTCTTCGTAACCGATTACTTTTTCCAAATTCTTTTTCACTGTGTTTCGAATTTTGTTCTGTGTAGCAAGAAATATGGATAAATTCTGCAAATCCTGCAGGGTGTGTGAATCTGCCATAACTTTCAAGAACTGGGCGGCACTGAAAAAAGAAGCAATGGTGTAGAGACTTGTCAAGATACTTTTGAGCTACAACGGAGGTTTGATATGAATCAGAAGGAAGGGAGAAAACTGTTCGATGTCAAGGACAAAGGACTTAACTCTCCACAATGCGACACAGGGTTGCCACGGAGTTTAGAAAAGGAATTTTCCTGACACATTTGGGTAAAATTCCTTGACAATTGAAGATATGCCAGATGGCTGAAAGACATAGAACTAGGGAAAGAAAAGAAGAGACAAATGTCACATCCAAAAATTGCACCATTCAACAGATATTTACATGCTAACCAATGGGCCAACTGATGATTGATGCATTCAGACTGATGTGACTTTTGGCTCTTCTTTTCTTTTTCCCAGTTCTAATAAACTCGAATCAAAAAGTAAAAGACTTAAATATTTAATTTTGGTCAGCTCTTGTAGAGACTTTTGCGATATTACTTCTGTACACATATTTTTTAAAAATAATCTTCATTCAGGTACACAGGAGAAAACTTAAAAATGGAGAAATCTTTTATTACTTTACAGACATTAACTTGCCAGCGATAGGTAGAATAATAAGTTTTCACACTTGAGTTTATGCTTTTCAGTTCATCTAGCACCGCAAACATACTGATAAATTTTCCTGGGGTGAGCAAGTAGGCTTCTGACACAAAATCCTTCCTCCTCCCAGCATGGCACAGCTTTTATGTCCTGCACAAAATCTTTTAATAGCTTTTCGCAGTGAAAGAACCTCCTGGCCACCATCAACGTTGACAATCAACTGATGATTGAGACCACAGAAGCTGCTGAAATGTGGACTGAGCGTAAAACATGATTTGGTAAGTAGAAAGTAAAACTTTTCAAGATGCCATGTTTAGTTTAATAAAAGTAAATAAATTGAGGAATAACACTGCTCAACATAGATTCTGTCCTTCCAACCAAAACAATTTTTTCGCTTCCTAGGTGCTAAAGAAGTCCGAAAATGCTCATAAAAACTTCAGGAAAATTGTCTGGTGCTCAGGACACCACCATACTGAATTTTTCTAAATTGAGAAAACCCACGATTAGATTTTTGCAAATACCAAAACGGTTTATCCCACAAATAAAACACAAAAACCAGCAGAAAGAACATACAAGTACCTGCCAAAATCACCCTCCTTCGTTTCTTCTAGCTTAATTTTTAGGTCGTAAAATTAACGTTTTCTTCAAAAATTAGCTACGTAAAAGGTGCATTTTTGCTGATTTTGGGAGAAACTTTGCTTCAAATCTCCAGCCACGATTAACTGAGAAAAAAACTGTTAAGCTCATTGAAAAGAACGTAAAATTTACTTCTAAAAGTCTTATATCAATAGTTCCTACACTTTATTTAATTGTGTGAAACAGTAGTTTATTAGCTCTGCCCTTAAATTGTGCTTTTGTGGACTATCTCCTTTAAAATCAAGAAAAAAAGAAGAAAAAAACCTAAAACCGTGGCTCAAACTGTGTAACAATGGGTAAAATAGTGCTGGACCCACACTATTTGGAGGGGGGGGAGGGGAGCCAAAATGTTCAAAAACTTTCAATCGCAGCCAACAATTTTGAGCTCTGATGAGGATCAGTACAAAACTGATGGGGGAGAGTGTTCAGCTCAGGCAGTTTGCATCGGAATATTAAGGTGAGATCACATCAAGAGATCTATAATTTTGTGTCTCTCTATACCTCATCAGTAGATCACACTAGGCAGTGGGATCAGAAGCCTAAAAGTTCAAACATTTTTAATCAGAATCAAAACATGTGAGCTCTAATGAGCAGTAATACGAAACTTACCGTCTTGCAGTACAAAACTTGTACCTCAAACTTAAGCTTTGATGCGGTCTTGGATTGTGCAAGATTTTCAGTTGAGTTCACTGATGAGTGTGATCTACTGATGAGGTATAGAGAGACACAAAATTATAGATCTCTCGACGTGACTTCACCTTAATATTCCAATGCAAACTGCCTGAGCTGAACACTCTCCCCCATCAGTTTTGTACTGATCCTCATCAGAGCTCAAAATTGTTGGCTGTGATTGAAAGTTTTTGAACATTTTGGCTCCCCTCCCCCCCCCCTCCAAATAGTGTGGGTCCAGCACTATTTTACCCATTGTTACACAGTTTGAGCCACGGTTTTAGGTTTTTTCCTTCTTTTTTTCTTGATTTTAAAGGAGATAGTCCACAAAAGCACAATTTAAGGGCAGAGCTAATAAACTACTGTTTCACACAATTAAATAAAGTGTAGGAACTATTGATATAAGACTTTTAGGAGTAAATTTTACGTTCTTTTCAATGAGCTTAACAGTTTTTTTCTCAGATAATCGTGGCTGGAGATTTGAAGCAAAGTTTCTCCCAAAATCAGCAAAAATGCACCTTTTGCGTAGCTAATTTTTGAAGAGGACGTTAATTTTACCACCTAAAAATTAAGCTAGAAAAAACGAAGGAGGGTGATTTTGGCAGGTACTTGTATGTTCTTTCTGCTGGTTTTTGTGTTTTATTTGTGGGATAAACCGTTTTGGTATTTACAAAAATCTAATCATGGTGTAGGGAAAAGGGGGGAATGGGAAGGAAATAAGGACAAAACTATCGGGATCAGAAGAGCGTGTATGAACGTGAGAGAGGATCAGAAAGACAAGTGGTGGTGCGTAACCATAGATACATACAAGAGATATACATGATACAGTCAAAATCGTACAGGGTGCCACCCCGGGCGGGCTATGCCGGGTCTAGGACAGGGCAAATTTCTGAGATGCTACGTATCAAAGTGCCAGAGCTGGTCTTGATTGATACTACTCTAGGTATGTTGTCATTACCTGGGTGAAGCTTTATAATTCTGCCCATTCTCCAAAGCAGAGGAGGCAAGAACTTATCCTTTAATATCACTAATGTATTGACCCTAATATCGGTTTGTTTTACCCATTTACATCTTTGTTGCTGCTGATGCAAATATTCCATTGACCAACGTTTCCAAAATTTTTCATATAATTTTTTAATTAACTTCCAATTTGTGACCGACGAAGTTGGATGTTCTGCTTTAGTATTTAATATATCGGTCATTGCAGAACCAATCAAGAAGTGGCCAGGAATTATTGGAGAGAGGTCATTAGGATCGTTTGACATTGGCCAAAGAGGTCTAGAATTCAGGATTGCTTCAATTTTGTTAAGGATTGTTGAGAATTCTTCGAAATTAAGTACGTTTGTTGTTACAGTTTTGGAAAAATGATGTTTAAAACTTTTGACACAACTCTCCCATAAACCACCAAAGTTAGGAGAGTAACTAGGGATGAATTTCCATTCAACCTGTTTCTCTTGCAAGTAATTTAAAATTTCAGCTGGAAGGTTATTTCCAAACAACAGGGGTTGCCTAAGATTATTTCTAGCACCAATGAACGTTTTTTGCTTGATCCGAATATATTGTTAGAGGAATTCCGCGTCTAGATACAAATCTTTGAAGTGCTAATAGGAATGAGTAAGTAGTTAGATTAAATGTTATCTCCAAATGAACAGCTTTTGTAAAGCATATAAATACAACAATATACAATAAATTAACAGCTTTTTTGTTAGGTTGCAAGCGCACTTTGAATGGTCCACAATGGTCCAAGCCTATGACTGTAAATGGTCTCGCAGGTGTGACTCTTTCTTGTGGTAAGTTTCCCATCAACTGCGTTATGTGGGATGGTCTTACTCTACGGCATGGCACACATGAATTGACTATTTTCTTGGTCAACTTTAAACCATTAATTGGCCAAAATGTCGCTCTGACCAAAGAAAGTAATAACTGTGGGCCGCAATGTAACCCTTTGATATGCTCTGACGCAACAATCAAAGACGATAAAGGATGATCCTACGATACACTAGTTCAGCAAGCAACACCGCACTGCATAATTCCAATTTTGGAAGAGTTACTGGCTTTTTTGATGCAACCCGAGATTTAGAACATAATATATAACTCTGAAAATTTCCATTCAATAGTTGGGATGATATATATACACATGCGCCATAAGCGCGGGGAGATGCGTCACAAAACCCATGAACACAAATTAATTTATTTGAAGTTGCAATGACTTGCCTTGGCACGCGCAAGTTTTGAGCCAACTGAAGTTCAGTCACAATGTCTGTCCACACCGAAGTGTCCTCCGACGATAAATTATCATCCCATTGCAATTTTAGAGTCCATAATTTTTGATAGAAAAGTTTAGCTCTAATTATAATCGGTTGCAATAACCCAAGTGGGTCATAAATACTATTTATCGATGCTAATACTGCTCTTTTAGTAGAATCCTTAGGTAGTTGGAGCTTACAATTTAAAATGAAAATATCAGCTTTAGGGTTCCAAGTTACCCCTAAAACCTGGTGATCGTCTTCATATGACAGAATTAGAATGGTTTTGAGGTATCTAATTTAAAGCATTTAATACATGGGGCACGTTAGATACCCACTTTCGAAGTTCAAAACCACGTGGTGCTAAAATACTGATTACTCCTTTGATGGATGTTACAGCTAATGGTATTGATTTTTTATTAGTGACTAAGTCGTCAACATAAAACTCTTTTTTGATTGTAAGTGCAGGCTCTGGATAAATATGAGCTTTTTCATGTCCAGCTTGTTGCAGGCATCTTTCAGCCTGGAAAGAAGCTGAACCAGTCCCATACGTCACAGTGGTTAGCTCAAAAATTTGTACCGGCTCATTTTCATTGAAACGCCACAGAATTCTCTGCAACCTTCTATGTTCAGGGTCTATTTTTATCTGACGATACATTTTTGTAACGTCAGCTGTTACTGCAACCGCAAATCTACGAAACCTTATCAGTAAATCAAAAATGTCATGCTGAATTTTAGGACCTACGTGAAGAATTGAATTAAGAGAAATACCATTAGAGCTAGGCGCTGATGCATCGTATACTACACGGCATTTGGTTGTTAAGCTACTTTCATTGAAAGCCCGCCCGGGGGTGGCACCCTGTACGATTTTGACTGTCGACGCGCACGGAGAGCACTCAGCTGATGATAAAATCATCGGATAAACTCATAAAAAATGGGTTTGAAGGTTATGAGGGTTATAGGTTTTCAAAGTTAAAATGTTACCAAAAATGCACTTAAACGAACGATGACGATGAATCCCAAGTCTCGCGTCACTAGACAAGGTCAAATCGCGTCGGGGTCACCAAAACTGTAGGGAAAAGGGGGGAATGGGAAGGAAATAAGGACAAAAACTATCGGGATCAGAAGAGCGTGTATGAACGTGAGAGAGGATCAGAAAGACAAGTGGTGGTGCGTAACCATAGATACATACAAGAGATATACATGATACAGTCAAAATCGTACACATGGGTTTTCTCAATTTGGAAAAATTCAAAATGGCGGAGTCCTGAGCACCAGCGGGGCGAATACTGAAATGATATCAACTCCATGTCGCCGTTTTGTCGTTTCGCGCCATCGACTGAGTGGCTCTCAATCAATGGGGCGACACGACAAAGCGGCGACATACGATTGATATCATTTCAATAATCGCCCCGCAGAAAATTTTCCTGAAGTTTATGTGAGCATTTTCAGACTTCTTTAACACCTAGGAAACGAAAAAATTGGTTTGGTTGTTTGTCGTGCTGTGTAATCAAAGTAGAGTATGAAGAAAATGATGTAGTGAAATTCAAATTCATTATTAGGATTTGTTAAGTAATTCCAATTTTTGAGAAAATCAAAGCACAGAAAGGACACTCTTCAGTTGCAGTGTTTCAGAATCTTCACCAATTATGATCAAGCAAATGTATGTAATTCGCTGAAACTCCTACTGAATATTCTTCATGATTTTATGATTCTCTAGATGAAAATTTTCAGAAGATTCACACAGTAGTTTCCTCTCTGAAAGCATGAAACTTCCCTCAGGGCAATAGTTCAAAAAAGTAATTATCATTTGGCAAGCGAGAATTTATCATTGTATAATCAATTTAGATCTAACCCTATGGCATAAATCCTAGAAAAAATGAAATTTGCCGATGAATATTGGCAAAAATAAGATGGAAGTTCAATAGACGAAAAAACTGAATGAAAATTAAAAAGACCAAGACCTTTGACAAATCCACAGCCAGGACCCTTTTCTTGCTAAATGCGCCAGGTAATTTCAGGCACGGTGACCGGTATTTTGCATGTACTATAACAATTTTTATTGTTTCAATTGTACCAATTCATACTAAATAAATAAAAGATCACATAGTTGTGCAATACAGGCACCATCACCAGTTTTTGCACGGAACTAAACAGCAGAGGGAAGTAATTTCAGTTAGGTAATTAAATAAATATTTTTATTAAAATTTTTAATATTAGAGACAAAGATAATTAATTTAATTATTTTATCAGTGTAATTGATATACTTTCGTTTAGTTATTTGTCTTTTAATTATATAACTAAAGACTACAGGTGTCAGGTGAATAACCTAAACTAAGTACTAGCATTATGGCGAGTAGTGGAAATTGTGGTTTGAAGCATTCAAATATCCCTTTTTTCTTGCATGTTTTTCTGGCCCGGCAAGATCAGTTACACTTCTTAGACACATTAGTAGAGAACTTGATGCAAGTTTTCACCTGTAATACACCACTTCAATTACCTACCGAATGTCGGAAACTAGCAAAATTAGAATGCTCACCTGAAAATACATGAAATAAAGCAGCTTGCTCACTTCAGGAGCTAATACTTCAACAGTCTTTCCATAGATTTCCACCCGGTTCGGCTGCTCATTGGGCTTCGGTTGCGGGATGGCTCGAGAGCAACATTGCCACGTGTATAGAATGACCGCATGTTCCAAGCCCTCTTCCAACAGTTCATTCTGGAGCATTACAAATAGATATTTTACAGGATTGGTAGATTGACAACTTCTAATTCACAACATAGCAAAGCTCTGAATTTTTAACACGACCAGAACCAGTGTCGATTAAGCTTCAATAAAAAACCCTGTTGACTGTTTTCGGTGCACTTACTATAAAGGTTCAAAAATGGATACATTTACATTTAAAAGTCGATCTGCGATGGATTCTTTGGATAGTTTGAAATTTTTAAAATTGAAATCAACGTTCAGATGACCTTCCATCAAAGAAACACATAAAAATCTGATTTTATTCTAAAATAGATGCCTCTACCAATTTTGAAAATGTCTGCTTTACATAAGTTGAAAACACTTGCATGGAACTCTCTTATCAGATACAATGTTTCTGATCCTGCCGCGGCTCTGAAATGATTTAGGTACGAGTGAACGAGTCATATCATTTTTTCTGAGCACCGATTTAAGCATGTTACCTGTAGTTCTTGATATTATTCATTCCCTGCTCAAAACTTGCGATTTCCTCTCATTTTTCTCAAAACTATCTTGGAAAAGCTCCTAAAAATTATGAAATATCATTTATCATCCATTCAATTAAACGGATTAACGGTGGTCGAGCAGCAGAAATGTGAAGCTTCCCAAACTGGCATGAACGGTGGCTTCTTTGCTACGCCAGTGACAAACCCATTCCAGTCTTTGAAGTTGATATCAAAGTTAGCTTGATAAATGACAGAGCATGGCTGAGCTTCGAAACATGGTTGATCAGGTAGCGTAAGCCCATCTAAAGCGTCGATGTTGGGTAAGGCATAAGTTAATGTTACCTTACTGCCGCCATTTTGAGCAAAACTCATTTTTGAGACTCCCTGCTTGTGCACAAGACCATCAAAGACCTAAAAATGTGACTTAGCAAGTAAGCATTGTTGTACATGGAACTTAGAGAAATGAATGGTTTTGAAAACATACCCACTCTGTTCAAATGAAAACGGAGAGTGCAGTGTAAACCGAAAATAAATATTCTTGAGTGTCGCACAATTCAATACCAGAGAAGGTTGACGGTGGAGAGGAGATAAAATTGGTCAAATAACTTTGTGCCCTCAAGAGGTAGGACAAACTTGTATAAAACTATCAGAAGCAATGCTGCTAACTTGAGGTAGAAGTGTCGTCAGCTACGTTGGCACTTGAATACATATCATTCGCAAGCAACTAAAATGTAGTCGTCCATCAGGAATCGATGATTGACAAAGCTCACTATCAGACTGCTGTCAATCCTCTATAGCTGCTCGACAATTGCATAGCAATTGCTTGCAAGTGGGATGAGGGAAACAAGTGCCAACTTAGCTGACGACACCTCTAGAGAGCAGAGTAAACAGGTAATTGCAAAAAATGTAGACTTGCAACAATGGAAATAAAACATAGGAGTGGAAGAATGGGTCAGTTGTGCTGGTCTCAGAATCATATTATGATACTTCATTCTTGCAGATCAACTAAAAATGATGACATCTGGCCAAACAGCAAATTTCTGTGTTGATTATTAACCGAGGTATCTCACCTAGAAAAACTCGATTCATGACATCATCCACCACAGTAGGACGTATCATATTATGCACTACCGCAGTGGATGACATCATACTTAAATCGAGTTTTTCAGGGCGAGATATCTCGGTTAATATTCAAGGTAGAGAGTTGCTGTTGGGACAGATCTCTTCATTTAGAGCTAATCTACTAGACTAGAACCAAGCGACAAAATATGATTCTGTTACCAGCGCAACTGACCCATTGAATGAAGAAAGAGAAATGAGAGGGTGAAACAGTGGCTAAGCTATCGATTCGCAGGGAAGAGATGGTCTTAGTGAGCTTTCAAAATGATGAAATTGGCCTCATTATCACAGCATGACTACATGCAGACACACTAACTCTTTCCTTCACAGATTAAACAACATGAAAGTGAAAGAAGGAGAGAGTTAGAGGACGTTTGGGGAATGAGGAAGTTACAATTCTTGAGGAGGAAATTTAGGCGGGAAATACCTGGCAGTCGAGTCCGAACTAGGACCATAATTAGATGTAGCAACAATATTCACAGTTCTTGCTATTTGCAAGGGATTGGGAAACAAAACCTGTAAAACACTCTTCACTATACTCAGAGGTTCCTTCGTTAAAGTTAGCTTCCGTCTCACACACAGGAATCGATTGTTGAAATTCTTATCAGCATGCCCAGGCCTAGGGGATTAAGGTCTTCCAGGCGCAAAGCTCACAAGTTCCTTACCTTGTCCTGGCGTACCAACAGAGTTTCATGAACCGGTCTGCATTCATTTATTGACTAGATAAGATTAGGAGATACCTTTTGGTCCATGGAGGAGTCCCCAAGACAAGTCCAGCGACAGACCAAAAGACATGTTCCGTCACAAGAGTCTGATGACAGTTCTGTTGTAACATCGTGCGTTATGGGAACTTCACTACGTTCTCGTAGAGAAATCAGTACATAGTGTAAGCTTCCGCGATTTAGTTGAAAGATTGCGATTGAAAGGGCAAAGGAATACATGAAAAACGACTGACTCATACCTATAAAGACCTAGAGTACCTGTACAGGTACTCTATAAAGATCCACTCAGAACTTTGGTTTCTCCACACTTCCCATGGCTTCTTCTTGATTTTCGTTGACCCTGGGGTTAAATCATCGTCTCGAATTGGTGAAATACTTCTAAATGAGCAGAGAAGATGACAGTTTTAACGGCTGGTAATAAAAAAAAATTAAAACTAATTGAGCGAAGCGGAATTTTGGGCACCGGCATCAGCTCAGCTGTGTATGAGCGGGAGAATGCCAATGCATGCATGGCCGCCATGTTGAATTTCAAACAGCTGGACGAATATCGAATATCGTATCGAATGCGATTGTTCGATTATCGCACTATCGATTCTTTACCATAGCTTCTAACGGGGACACAGCTATAGTCGATCGTTCACGAAGTTTGGCAAAAAATCCGCCTCAACCACAGATTCCGTTCTTCTCGCACCGGCTCACGGAGGAGAAAGGCCGCGGCTAGAATTCTTACGATCAGCGACCTTTCTCCTCATTTTACTTTAAAACTTTCAATCCTAGAGGAAAATGTCATAGGACCCGAAATAACAACCGTAAAATTTCCTATCGGTTCATTACACAAAATTTTCGAAAAAATAATTTTCGTGACCAAAAATAAGGGTTTTAAAAAGGGCGCAGGCAAAAATTCTTAGGATCAGCGACCTTTCTCCTCATTTTACTTTTAAACTTTCAGTTTTAGAGGAAAATGTTATAGGACTCATAATAACGGCCGTAAAATTTCCTATCGGTTCATTACACAAAATTTTCGAAAAAATAATTTTCGTGACCAAAAATAAGGGTTTTAAAAAGGGCGCAGGCAAAAATTCTTAGGATCAGCGACCTTTCTCCTCATTTTACTTTTAAACTTTCAGTTTTAGAGGAAAATGTTATAGGACTCATAATAACGGCCGTAAAATTTCCTATCGGTTCATTACACAAAATTTTCGAAAAAATAATTTTCGTGACCAAAAATAAGGGTTTTAAAAAGGGCGCAGGCAAAAATTCTTAGGATCAGCGACCTTTCTCCTCATTTTACTTTTAAACTTTCAGTTTTAGAGGAAAATGTTATAGGACTCATAATAACGGCCGTAAAATTTCCTATCGGTTCATTACACAAAATTTTCGAAAAAATAATATTCGTGACCAAAAATAAGGGTTTTAAAAAGGACGCAGGAAAAAATTCTTGTGATCAGCGACCTTTCTCCTCATTTTACTTTTAAACTTTCAGTCTTAGAGGAAAATGTCATTGGACTCATAATAAGGGCCGTAAAATTTCCTATCGGTTCATTACACAAAATTTTCGAAAAAATAATATTCGTGACCAAAAATAAGGGTTTTAAAAAGGACGCAGGAAAAAATTCTTGTGATCAGCGACCTTTCTCCTCATTTTACTTTTAAACTTTCAGTCTTAGAGGAAAATGTCATTGGACTCATAATAAGGGCCGTAAAATTTCCTATCGGTTCATTACACAAAATTTTCGAAAAAAATAATATTCGTGACCAAAAATAAGGGTTTTAAAAAGGACGCAGGCAAAAATTCTTATGATCAGCGACCTTTCTCCTCATTTTACTTTTAAACTTTCAATTTTAGAGGAAAATGTTATAGGACTCATAATAACGGCCGTAAAATTTCCTATCGGTTCATTACACAAAATTTTCGGAAAAATGGGAGAGGCGATTGAAAGGAATACATACAAGAAAAACGACTTGTACCTGTAACCACTCTGAACTTCGGTTCCTCCTGCTCCGCACTTTCCATATTGCTTCTTCTTGATTCTCGTTGGCCCTGGGGTTAAAGCTTCGTCTCGAATTGATGAAATTCTTCTAAATGAGCAGAGAAGATGACAGTATTAACGGCTAATGATTCAATAAATTAAAATTAATTGAACGATCTGGAGACCGGTCGTGAATTCGTGATTGAGTGGGAAAATGCATGGCCAGTGCATGGCCGGGCCGCCATGTTACATTCTTCAAACAGGTAGACGGGGGATTTCGTGCTAAACTATGAAGTATTCCTTGGTTATTTTGATCGTAGAATTCATTTTTGACCTTACTTTTCTGAATCTAATGACGCAAATACACAATTATAAGCGTTCTTTCAAACTTTTCGTAGGAACATAAAAATATAAGTAACTACTCAAAGATAAATTTTACTCGTTCTTGTGGGCATTTCGTATTGAAACTCGGAATTTTGAGGGACTTTTGATCGTATAATTCATTTTTGACCTTACCTTTGTTGATTTGTTGACACAAACAAATGATCTCGCGGGGGTAAAATGAAAATAAGGTACTCAACGATGGATTGTACTCGTTCTGGTAGACTTTTGTGTTGAAACTTCGCAAACTAATGGTATTTGGATCGAAATATTCATTAATGACCAAACCTGTGCTAATATATATGATAACACAAAATGAGGGGGGGGGGGGGGGGGGTCAGTGGCGTGCGGTCCGGATATGTATAAGGCAAGCACTGCTTGCCCAAATATTTCAGAAGAAGAGGAAAATTACACCTATTACATGTTTTAAATTGTAGCAAATATTATTGATAAAATGTATTAGTAGGTAAGTAAATTGCATTAAAAACAGAAAGAGAGAGAGAGAGACAGTAAGCAGACAGATAGCAGCCACAAAAGTAGGAAAGCGGTAGCGGAGGGAGGTATCGCATCGAAGACCATGCTTTGGAGAATCGCTTGCAATGGGATGAGCGGAGAGCCAGACGGAGCCAGACGCCAGACTGCTCGGCGGCGGAATCAAGGCGGGAGGGGAGAGCGGTACGTTCCCAGTCCGAGCGCTTCTCTGATGCGCTGATGCGCTGTCCTGTACCCTATCTTCCCGTCGCGGTTGCGACTGCGCCCTCCGGGAAAAGTGTGTCCTCCATTTCAATAATATGTCGCTCACTTGGATCTAAATGGTGATGAATAGGACTATTCTCACGCATGTTTTAAACGCAGAGAGATGTTTTTTTGAGAAATTTAAATAACTCAAAAAATTCTAAACGCTGTGGAGTAACGACTGGATATTCCTCAAATGAGTGGCAAATGGAAATCATAAGTAAGAGAGAATGAAATAAAACCATTGTTTTTCAAGACGTTAAATCAGATTTCATACGAAAAATAGAGTAAATTGAAGTTCGCGAGGATCTAAATTTTAACAATTGTCAAAGGAGGTTCCCTGAGGAGGGGGGGGGGGGGGGGGGGGGGGTATTTTCAAACTCTTAGTATCAGGGTGAAAATAAATTATTCAAAGATAGATTTCACTAGTTCCGGTTGAAAATGCACGTTGAATAGTTGATATACTAATTCAGGGACATCATTCCTATGATTTATCAACTTGGTTTTCAATCGTTTGGCTTTTAGTCGTTTTGTAACCCACGGCGACACGACTACTCCGACTAATCGTGAAATCACCCTTTAAGTGATGTAGCGTAATTTCGTAACACGCACCTGCAGGAAGAAATGGGAGAATGAATGGAATGCGGAACTGAGAGATGCGGCCCGCGTCCGCCCCGCGTGCCGACCGCAGGCGCAGGGGGGAAGATGGGGGGAAGCGGAGGACGAATCGGCTTAGAGGAAAATGAGGAAATCCGGCGGTTTGGAGCAAGGCTCCTGTAGAAATAGCTATGAAGGGCCGTTTGTAACTAAAGATACGAATGTTGGCAATATATAAGAAATGGTGTAATATATGAAATATTCAAGATATATATGAAATTTTGAAATATATATACGAAATTGTCGCAATATACAAGAAATATGTCAATATTTAGGAAATCGACTCCAAAATATGTGGCGAAAATCGTGCAATATATAAGAAATCAACTTCACAATATATATGGCGAAATTCGTGCGATATACAGGGTAATCCATAAGTCCTTTCCATCCCCTCCAAATTTTTACCTAATTGAGGCAAAGATTTGAAACCTGGGGGATGTTCTTAGGTTAAAGGGAGCTACTTTCTGGCCCCCTAAAATTTTCCGGGGAACCCTTAGGGGGGAGGGGGGATGAAAACCAATTATTTTTTCAATTGAGAAGACCCTTTTTTTTGTACCTTGTTCGAAAGAGCATCAAAAAAGGAAACTTTTCGGGTGAACCAGAAGTCAGTATCTCAAACCGTTTCAAAATGGCGTTCGGTTAAAATTCAAGATGGCCGAAAATTGACACCGATTGTTTGTCAATGGATTTGCTCGAAAATCGGTACCTATCTACGGGTGTTTTGTCAGGAGTAAAACGAATTTGAAGTTAGATTTCTAAAAAAAAAAAAAAAAAAAAAATCGGCCTTTTTGGAATTTTTTTCTTTAGAAATCTAACTTCAAATTTTTTAATCTCATGCCAAAATACCCCTAACTCCCAAGTTTCTGAATTTTCGGCCATTTTGGAAATTTGTTGTTTTTTTAGAAAATCTAACTTCAAATTCATTTTTCTCCTATCAATATACCCGTAGATACCGATTTTCGCGCAAATCCATTGACAAACAATCGGTGTCAATTTTCGGCCATCTTGAATTTTAACCGAACGCCATTTTGAAACGGTTTGAGATATTGACTTCTGGTTCACCCGAAAAGTTTCCTTTTTTGATGCTCTTTCGAACAAGGTACAACAAAAGGGGTCTTCTCAATTGAAAAAATAATTGGTTTCCATCCCCCCCCCCCCCCCCCCCCCAGGGATTCCTCGGAAAATTTTAGGGGGCCAGAAAGTAGCTCCCTTTGACCTAAGAATATCCCCCAAGCTTCAAATCTTTGCCTCAATTAGGTAAAAATTTAGAGGGGGTGGAAATGACTTATGGATCACCCTGTATATCGCACGAATTTCGCCATATATACTGTGAAGTCGATTTCTTATATATTGACTCATTTCTTTGTATATTGCACGATTTTTGCCATATAGGTAGTTTGGAGTCGATTTCCTAAATATTGACACATTTCTTATAAATTGCGACAGTTTCGTATATATATTTCAAAATTTCATATATATTTTGAATATTTCATATGTTACATCATTTCTTATATATTGCCAACATTCGTATCTTTAGTTACAAACGGCCCTTCATAAATAGCTCTGGCCGGATGAGCGACTCTCCTCCCTCTCCATTCTCTCCCGTTTTCTCTCTGCTACGTTTTACTCCGCGAGCGCGGTCCTGCCCCCCGTTTTGCGCCGCGCCGGTGCCTCACCTCACCTCTACCCCTTGCCCCTATTCATCATTGCGTTCCCCTCTCGCTCTCCTCTCCTCCAGGTTCGGTAGCTCTCTCTCTCTCTCCGCCGCGCCGCATGCCGCTGTCGGAAGCCAAGCGCGGCAAGCGGAGCGCCCAATAATTATTTGCTGTCTTCTATTCAGTATCAGTATTGTTTCCCACATTCTTAGCCATATTTATATTGTTTCCCACATTCTTAGCCATACTTATATTGTTTCCCACATTCTTAGCCATATTTATTAGTTGTTTCTAAGTATTTTGTTCGGCAAACACTGCGAAGCTAATGGACGCCACGTCACTGATACAATCAGTTGGATTTTCATTTTAAAACTTGATACGCTTACAGTATTTTCATCGTAGAAGTCAATTTTCGCCTTACTTTTGCTCGTTTGACCAAAATTTATCATTCTTGGAGTTTATGAATTGTTGGTCGGGGTTAGAAAAAAGCTGTTATTCTAGCTTACAAAGGACCCCGCACACCTCTTATGGGAAACTGCACCACGAGGAATAGCCTTCTGACCTTTATCATTGGATTCTCCTCAAGATGCTGATCAAAAGTTATAGTTGCGCCAACTTTCTACGATGCACCGTTTTCGCAAAAAAGCTATGTGAAGATTCAATTATTCGGCGACTATGAATAAAAAAGAACAAAGCATTTGAGAACAAGCCCGATATAAATAAGGAAAAAACGTACCTAGCGCGTGTCCGTCTTCTTATCTGTACCTGCCGACTCTAGGGCTATCCCCCTCCTCCCACTCTCGATGCGTCCGTTTGACGCTCGTTTTCCTGTTCATATGCTCCTCACGAAATTGGCGGTGTTGCCAATTTATTTTTTTAAAACCATCATTAATGAATGTATTTGTGCTAAAGTGAACTACTTACATGCATAGCTAATGGAATAATACGCTGTCACGATATCGTCACCTTCCAGGCAAAGTATCACAAGCGCCATGCGACGTTTAAAAGTTTCCACCGCTATTTTTTTTTTTTTACAGAGAAATAGTTGGTTGTAGTTGTCCGAAAACACTGAATTGTTTTTGTGCTGCCCATAAAATTCAATGAAATTTTCGAACAGATTCAACCAATAATTTCTATGTAAAAAAATAAAATGGCGGCGAAAATTTTTAAACGTCGCATGGCGCTTGTGATACTTTGCCTGGAAGGTGACGATATGTTGCTACCTAGATCAGTATCGGTGCCTCGAAGAATTGAAGGCCTCTCCTCCTTCAATCCTTCAAAAAGCTCTATCACAACCGCTGAATTAATGTAAACGAAAATGAAACTAAAAATTATTAGTGAAACCAGGCAACGTTGGATGTCGATCACTGATCGACGATTCAGAGACATGGGGAAGAGGTGAATAGAGCGGTAGAGAGAGAGGAACTGATTTGGATGGTCGAGGAAAACGGCGTGCGGAATCCGAGATAAGACTGCCGGTCGGTGTGGGAGTTCCCCTGATTTGTTCACTCAAGTACTGAAATTAGGAATCTTTCTAGCTTTTTATCGCCGAATAATTGAATCTTCACTTAGCTTTTTTGCGAAAACGGTGCATCGTAGAAAGTTGGCGCAATGGACCACTAGACTAGGTACGAATTTCAGCATTCTGATACATGTTTCTTCACCAAAATTTAACGTAGAACACGATGCGCACAACGAAAATTACCGAAATCATTTCCTTACGAAGATATTTAATGATTCTTGATGCGTGAATTCAAACCACTCGCTCATGAAAACTCAATGCTCTACGTAATTCACATCGTGCGCTAAACGTTATATCATGACAGTCTCTGCGATATAAAAATCTGGCAACCTCAATCTTGACGCTTTGGCTCAGCTGTAACACATTGCTGATAGTTTGAACAATACATGGCGGGAAATGAACATTGCTCGATTGAGAAGCTTGCTGAAACCGTTGTAGTGCGCGATTTGACTAACGTAGAGCTTTGAGTTTCTTGTGAGCGGGCAGTTCAAATTCCTCGTAACCAATGTGAAATAAAAACGTTAATATCTTCGTTAGGAGTTAGTTTCAGTAATTTTCGTTGTGCGAATCGTGTTCTACGTGAAATTCCGATTGAGAAACATGTATCAGATTGCTTAAATTCTTACCTTGTCTAGTGGTCTATTATAACTTTTGATCAGCATCTTGAGGAGAATCCAATGATAAAGGTCAGAAGGCAATTCCTCGTGGTGCAGCTTCCCATAAGAGGTGTGCGGGGTCCTTTTGGGCATTTAATGGAGAGAACATTAAGTAATACTACATTTTCTATCAATACTTTTGAGTGAAGTGTTCGTTACCTATATTTGTCCGCCCTTTTGTTACCTTACCCATGAGTCTCCAAAACGCACTACTTCCTGGAATTGTGCTCTTCTCAGCCGACTCTCATATTGAGTCTAGTAGAAAAGGGCTGAAAAAGAGTTGCCGTTGAATAATAAAAGGCATCGAAGGGTGGAAAAGGGTAAGTATAGAGATGGTATCAAAATGACTCAAAAGGTAGTAGGAGGGGAAAAATGCAGTTTTAAGGGAGTGAGATTGGGCTGAAAAATCGCGTATTGATGTGAATCAATTAAAATAAGTACGGTAAAAAATGGGATCTTCGATGAACTTACCATCAAGTATATCAACAATTCAGCATTTTCAACCGGAACTATTGAAATCTATATTCACTCTGATACTAAAAGTTTGAAAATAACACCCCCCCCCCCCCCCCCCCCTCGTGGTGTGCGGTGGGTTTAGTGACAGGGCAAGCTCTAGCGTTCGTAATCGGAGGGGAGGGCGGGGCGGGGGTTCAACGTAACCTATACTAGGGCCCACGAACGATGATCCCTGAAAAATCGGGCGAATAAACGCATGGACCATGTACATGACAACGCTGCAAGGTCGAGCACGCACATCGACGAGACCGGGTATTATATTGTGAACGCGAAAAGCTATTGTATGCGAACTGCTGCTATTTTACCCCTATCTTCAGGTCAAAATTCTTCATATGAAGCCCTTTCGTAAAAGATCAATTTCTTGTAATTTTGCCCCAATCTCTTCGTCCATTACATGGTTGGATTGCTCGTGAAATTCTGAGCTAAATCATATATAATTGTTATATACAATTTTTATTTTTTCCTTCTTTTTCCTTTTTGAAGCGAAGTCCAATTTTTATTTATAAATTATAACATCGTATCTCGAACTGTAACTTTGCTGCTATTCGACCGATTTTTATAAACGAGGCCTCTTTTTACTCGTGTTTTAAAGGAGAGTAAGGAAGCACTTGCTAAAAAAAGTTAAACAACTTTCAACAAATTTTGGTTTTTTCTAGCGGGAGGGTGAAATTGGAAATTACGCGTAAGTAATTAGGGTTCGATTGTAGCTCGGCTCGGCATTGTCCCCGAACTCGAGACTCGGTCCGGGCCGGGGTGTCGCTGTTGCCAGTGTTTGCAAGAAATACCCGCGGCTCAGGGATCATCGTTCGTGGGCCCTAGTATAGCCCCCTGCTTCCTCTCCTAAGGGAGCCTCCCTAGAAAATTGTTAAAATTTAGATCTTCGCGAACCTCAACTTACTCTATTTTTCGGATGAAATGTGATGGAACGTCTTAAAAAACAATAGTTATTTCATTTTCCCTTACTTATGATTTGCATTTGCCACTTTATTTGAGGTATATCCAATCGTTACACCACAGCGTTAAGAATTTTTTGAGTTATTTTTTCTCAAAAAAACATCTCTATGCGTTTAAAACATGCTTGAGAATTGTCTCATTCATCACCAATTAGATCCAAGTGAGCAACATTTTATTGAAATGGAGGACATACTTGCGCTCCGGAGAGGAGCAATCGCAACCGCGACGCGACGAGAAGAGCGAACAGGACAGCGCATCATCGTTTCTCATCAGAGGCAAAAGCGGCGATCGCGCAGCGAAGGGCTCGGACTCGGACAGAACGTACCACTCTCCCCCCGCCCGCCGTGATTCCGCCGCCGAGCCGTCTAGCTCTTGGCGCCTGGCGCTTATAGCCCATCGCAACGGACACTGCTCAGGCCCCCGCAGCGCGCTGCGCCATAACCGCGTTCAGCCGCTTTCCTACTTTGGTGGCTGCTTTAAGTATACGTATCTGTCTCCTTCTCTCTCTCCCCCTCTCCCCCCTTTCTGTTTTTATTTACTTACTAATACATGTTATCATTTGCTAAAATTTAAAACATGGAATATAGGTGTAATTTTCCTCTTCTGAAATATTTCGGCAAGCACTGCTTGCCTTACGCTTATTTAGGACCGCACGCTACTGACACCCCCCCCCTCCGCAATTCTGTGTCATTATATACATATAGGTATTAGCATAAGTTTGGTCGTATAAGAATTTTTCGATCAAAATACCATTAGTTTGCGGAGTTTCAACACGAAATGTCAACCAGGACGAATACAATCTATCTACCTATCGGTAGGGCTGTTCTATCGGTTGTCGGTAAGCTACCGAAACATGTTCCGTCAAGAAAAAGTTACGATGAGAGCACTCTTGCCGATAGCGATCAGAGTTTTCGGAGCTGGCGAAAATAAGCTGTTGCCATGTGTACATCTATTTCATGCGCCGCGCCAGGCAATCTGATAAACCGACACAAGGGGCAACAATGCATTGAGTGCGAGCTCTCAAAAAATCCGATAAGGCCGGCTGTTGTCGATATCATCGCCACTGTCGGTACTGGTGCCAGTTTCAATAAGAGACGATATCGAAAGAGTTCCGGCAAGAATTCGTTTGAACACCCCTATCTATCGGTGAGTACCTGTTCTTTTTACCCCCGAGATCATATGCGTTTGTGTTAACAAATAAACAAAATTAAGGTCAAAAATGAATTCTACGATCAAAAGTGCCTGAAGTCACCGAGTTTCAACACGAAATGCCCTCAAGAACGAGTAAAATTTATCTTTGAGAAACTTATAGTTTTATGTTTCTACGGAAAGTTTGAAAGAACGCGTAAAATTGTGTAGGTATTTGCGTCATTAAATTAAGAAAAGTAAGGTCATAAATGAATTCTACGATTAAAATATAATTAGAATACTTTTGTTTCGCACGAAATCCCCCGAAACGAGTGGAATAGCCGAGACAAGTTGGTTGGTAAGTAAGGCGATGACGGGGCCGGGTAGCGCTTCGGCTCGAGTAGGTCCGAGAACGGAGAGGCGGATTTCTGGACACATTTTGTGAATGATCGATTGTCGCTACGTCCCCGTTAGAAGCTATGGTAATGAATCGATTGTTCGATATTCGAACGATCGAGTATCTCGATATTCGATATTTGTCCACCTGTAGCGCGGAATTCAATATGGCGGCCATGTATAATTTTAATTTTAATTATAAAAGTGCTGGGATGTAAGCTCTTGAGTAATGTCATTATTTCAAATTATAAATGATGGAAGCTTCCTTATTATTGCTTGTTTGATAATGTGAGGGAGGAGCGCTGAGTCTTCATGTGTTTTTGTTCCTGATGTGCTTAAATCGATTGATAAAATGTTTAATAGGTAAGGGACGCAAGAAATATGTAGCTGATCAGAAAACCTAATCGTAAAGTCGTGTGAGTACTTTCGTTTTCATTTTTGATCGTTTCCTCTGAAATTTTAAGTTTGAATGCTGCCATGACCAGGGATTGATATGGTAGACAAAACAAATCATAAAGTCGCAATGACTGAGTTTCATTCTGAGCCCTGGTTCACCATTTTTGTGTATTATACTAGCTATTAATACAATGGCCATTGCTAATAAATGAGATATTTGTTATTTAATGAATTTACGGTCTACATGGTAATTCAATGCACACTGGGTCTGGCTCTCACACTGCATGCTCATGTTTCGGAGGGAAAATTTTTCATGTTTCGTACAATTTTGTTTCTCAGCCAATTTTTTCAGCAATTTTTTTTTTATTTGTGTCAAAAAAGTAAGGTCAAAAATGAATTCTACGATCTAAAGTCCGCAAGGATCCCAAGTTTCAACGCGAAATGCCCACAAGAACGAGTAGGTAAAATTTATCTTTGAGTATACCTAACATATATAGTTTTATGTTTCTACGGAAAGTTTGAAAGAACGCGTAAAATTGTGTATTTGCGTTATGATATTAAGAAAAGTAAGGTCAAAAATGAATTCTACGATCAAAATAACCTAGGATTACTTTGGTTTAGCACGAAATCCCCAGAAACGAGTGGAATAAGTTGGTTGGTAAATAAGGCGATGACCGGGGCCGGGTAGCGCTTCGGCTCGAGCGGGTCTGAGAACGGAGAGGCGGATTTCTGGACACATTTTGTGAATGATCGATTATCGCTACGTCCCCGTTAGAAGCTATCGTAATGAATCGATCGTTCGATATTCGAGCAATCGAGTATTTCGATATTCGATATTCATCCACCTGTAGCGCGGAATTCAATATGGCGGCCATGTAATCTCTAATCATGCAATTTCCCACGCAGGTCCTGCCGGCCCTTAGATCTAAATCGCTCAAATAATTTTAAATTATTCCATTATTAGCCGTTAAAACTGTCATCTTCTCTGCTTATTTAGAAGTATTTTACCAATTCGAGACGAAGATTTAATCCCAGGGTCAACGAGAATCAAGAAGAAGCCATGGGAAGTGCAGGGAAACCGAAGCTCAGAGTGGATCTTTACAGGTACAAGTCGTTTTTCTTGTTTTCCTTTCAATCGCCTCTCATTCAACTAAATTGTGGAAGCTTGCAGTACTGATTCCTCTATCAGAACGTAGTGAAGTTCCCATAACTTACGATGTTACAACAGAATTGTCATCAGTCTCCTGTGATGGAACATGACTTTTTGTCTGTCGCTGGACGTGTCTTGGAGACTCCGCTGTGGACCAAGAGGCATCTCTTATCTCCTCTTATCTTATGTAGTAGTCAATCAATGAATGCAGACCGGTTCTTAAAACTCTGTTGGCACGCTAGGACTAGATATGGAATGTGTGAGCTTTGCGCCTGTGAGACCTTGATCCCCTAGGCCTGGGTATGCTGATGAGATTTTCAAGGATTGATTCCTGTGTGTGAGACTGTAGCTAACTTTAAAGAAGGAACCTCTGTGCACAGTGAAGAGTGTTTAACAGGTTTTGTGTCACAATCCCCTGCAAATAGCATAAACTGTGAATGCTGCTGCCATACCTAATGATCTTCCTAGTTCGGACTCCACTGCCAGGTATTTCCCGCCTAAATTTCCTCCCCAAGAATTGTAACTTCCTTATTCCCTGAACGTCCTCTAACTCTCTCCTTCTTTCTCTTTCATGTCGTTTAATCTCTGAAAGAAAGAGTTAGTTTGTCTGCATGTAGTCATGCTGTGATAATGAGGCCAATTTCATCATTTTGAAAGCTCACCTAGACTATCTCTTCCCTGCGAAACGATAGCTTAGCCACTGTTTCACCCGATCATTTCTCTTTCTTATACTCAATAGGCCAGTTGCGCTGGTAACAGAATCATGTTTTGATGCTTGGTTCCAGTAGATAAGCTCTAAATAAAAAGATCTGTCCCAACAGCAACTCTCTACCTTGAATATTAACGGAGATATCTCGCCTTGAAAAACTCGATTTATGACGTCATCCACTGCGGTGCCACGTCCTACCGCGGTGGATGTTATTTGACCAATTTTATCTAATCTCCACCGTCAAGCTTCTCTGGTATTGAATCGTGCAACACTCAAGAATATTTATTTTTGGTTTACAGTGTACTATCTGTTTTTAATTGATTAGAGTGGGTATGTTTTCAAAACCATTCATTTCTCTAAAGTCCATGTACAACAATGCTTACTTGCCAAGTGACATTTTTATGTCTTTGATGGTTTTTTGCACAAAAGAGTCAATTTCTCAAAATGGCGGCAGATAAGGTAACATTAACTGATGCCTTCATCCTACGTCGACACCTTAGATGAGCTTACGTTACCTGATGATCAACTGTGTATAGTAGCTCAGCTATGCTCTGTCATTTATCAAGCTAACTTTGATACCAACTTCGAAGACTGGAATGGGTTCGTCACTGGCATAGCCAAGTACATTGAAGAAGTCACCGTTCACGCCAGTTTGGGAAGTTTCACATTCCTGCTACTTGACCACCGTTAATCTGTTTAATTGAATGGATGATAAATGATAAATTATGGTCTTTAGAAAAATTTTGCTTTTCCAAGATAATTTTGAGAAAAATGAGAGGAAATCGTAAGTTTTTGTCTGGGAATAAATGATATGACTCTTTTACTCTTACCTAAATCATTACAGAGCCATGGCAGGAGCAGAAACATCGTATTCGAAAAGTTAGTTCCATGCAAGTGTTTTCAACTTAACGCAGACATTTTGAAAATTGGTAGAGGCATCTATTTTAGAATAAAATCAGAAATTTATGTATTTCTTTGATGGAAGTTCATGTGACCCTTGATTCCAATTTTAAAAATTTCGAACTATCCAAGGAATCCATTGCAGATCGACCTTTAAATGTAAATGTATCAATTTTTGAACCTTTATAGTATTTGCACTGAAAACAGTCAATAGGTTTTTTCATTGAAGCTTAATCGACACCGGTTCTGGTCGTTTTGCAAATTCAGAGCTTTTCCATGTTGTGAATTTGAAGTTGTCAATCTACCAATCCTGTAAAATATCTATTTGTAATGCTCCAGAATGAACTTTTGGAAGATGGCTTGGAACAAGTGGTCATGCTGTCAACGTGGCGATGTTGCTCTCAAGCCATCCCACAACCGAAGTCCAATGAGCAGTCAAACTGGGTGGAAATCTATGAAAAGACTGTTGAAGTATTAGCTCCTGAAGTGAACAAGCTGCTTAATTTCATGTATTTTCAGGTGAGCATTCTAACTTTGTCAGTTTTCGACATTCGGTAAGTAATTAAAGTGGTGTATTTTAGGTGAAAACTTGCATCATGTTCTCTACCCATGTGTCTAAGAAGTGTAACTGATCTTGTTCGGGCCAGAAAAACATGTAAGAAAAAAAGGATATTTGAATGCTTCAAACCACAATTTCCACTTATTGCCACAATGCTAGAACTCGGTTTAGGTTACCCACCTGACACATGTAGTCTTTAGTTATATAATTAAAAGACAAATAACTAAAGGAAAGTATATCAATTGCACTGATAAAATGATTAAATTAATTATCTTTGTCTTTAAAATTAAACATATTTATTTAATTAACTAAAATTACTTCCCTCTGCTTTTTAGTTCCGTGCAAAAACTGGTGATGGTGCCCATATTGCACAACTGTGTGATCCTTTATTTATTTAGTATGAATTGGTACAATTGAAACAATGAAAATTGTTATAGTACATGCTAAATACCGGTCACCGTGCTTGAAATTACCTGGCGCATTTAGCAAGAAAGGGGTCTTAGCTGTGGACTTGTCAAAGGTCTTAGTCTTTTTGATTTTCATTCAGTTTTTCCGTCTATTGACTTCCATCTTATTTTTGCCAATATTCATCGGAAAATTTCATTTTTTCTAGGATTTATGCCATAGGGTTAGATCTAAATTGATTATACAATGATAAATTCTCGCTTGCCAAATGATAATTACTTTTTTGAACTATTGCCCTGAGGGAAGTTTCATGCTTTCAGAGAGGAAACTACTGTGTGAATCTTCTGAAAATTTTCATCTAGAGAATCATAAAATCATGAAGAATATTCAGTAGGAGTTTCAGCGAATTACATACATTTGCTTGATCATAATTGGTGAAGATTCTGAAACACTGCAACTGAAGAGTGTCCTTTCTGTGCTTTGATTTTCTCAAAAATTGGAATTACTTAATAAATCCTAATAATGAATTTGAATTTCAGTCCATCATTCTCTTCATACTTTACTTTGATTACACAACACAACAAATTTCCGGTTCTGGTTTGTCCTTCGAACCAAACCAATTTTTTTCGTTTCCTAGGTGCTACAGTAGTCTGAAAATGCCCATAGAAACTTCAGGAAAATTGTCTGGTGCTTAGGACGCCGCCATTTTAAAGTTTTCAAATTTGAGAAAACCCACGATTAGATTTTTGCAAATATCTCCTCAACGGCTCATCCCACAAAAAAAACAAAAAACCAGCAGAAAGCACATGAAACTTCCTACCGAAATCACTCTCCCCTGTTTTATCTAGCTTACATTTTTTGTCATAAAATTAACGTTTTCTTCAAAAATTAGCTTAAAGAAGGCGCATTTGTGCTGATTTTAGGAGACAATTTGCTTTAAATCTCCAGCTACGATTATCTGAGAAAAAAACTGTTACGCTCATTGAAAAGAGCGTAAAATTTACTGCTGGAAAACATATCAATAGTTCCTAATCTTGATTATATTCTGTGAAACAGCAGTTTATTAGCTCGGCCCTTAAATTGTGACCATCTCCTTTCAAAACAAGAAAAAAAGAAGGAAAAAACCTAAAACCGAGGCTCAAAATGTGTAACAATGTGGTAAAATAGTGCTGGGCCCACACTATATGGAGGGAGGGGGGGGGGGGGGGGAGCCAAAAAGTTCTAACATTTTCTATCAGAGCCAACAATTTTGAGCTCAAATGAGGATCAGTACAAAACTGATTGGGGAGTGTTCAGCCCAGGCAGTTTGCATTGGACTATTTAGGTGAGGTAACGTCGAGAAATCAATAATTTTGGGTTTTTTTACACCTCATCAGTAGATCACACTAGTCAGTGAGATCAAAAGCCCTAAAATTAAAAAATTTTCAATCAGAATCAAAACTTGTGAGCTCTAATGAGTACCAATACGAAACTTACCGTCTTGCAGTACAGAACTTCTACCTCGAACTTGTGCTTTGATGCTGTCTTGGATTTTGCAAGATTTTCAGTTGGATTCACTGACAAGTGAGATCTACTGATGAAGTATAAGAAGACCCAAAATTATGGATCTCTCAACGTAACCTCAACTTAATAGTCCAATGCAAACTGAGCTGAACACTCTTCCCATCAGTTTTGTTCTTGATCGTCATTAGAGCCCAAAATTGTTGGCTCTGATTGAAAATGTTTGAACTTTTTGTCTCCCCCCCCCTCCCTCCATATAGTGTGGGCCCAGCACTATTTTACCACATTGTTACACAGTTTGAGCCTTGGTTGTAGGTTTTTTCCTTCTTTCTTTCTTGTTTTGAAAGGAGATGGTCACAATTTAAGGGCCGAGCTAATAAACTGCTGTTTCACAGAATATAATCAAGATTAGGAACTATTGATATGTTTTCCAGCAGTAAATTTTACGCTCTTTTCAATGAGCGTAACAGTTTTTTTCTCAGATAATCGTGGCTGGAGATTTAAAGCAAAGTTTCTCTTGAAATCAGCAAAAATGCGCCTTCTTTAAGCTAATTTTTGAAGAAAACGTTAATTTTATGACCAGCAAAGTAAGCCAGATAAGACAGGGGAGAGTGATTTCGGTAGGAAATTTTATGTTCTTTCTGCTGGTTTTTTTGTTTTTTTGTGGGATGAGCCGTTGAGGAGATATTTGCAAAAATCTAATCATGGGTTTTCTCAAATTTGAAAACTTTAAAATGGCGGCATTAGCTAAGTCGGCACTTGTTATGATTCCACTCGCAAGCAATTGCGATGCAATTGTCCAACAGCAATAAGAGATTGATAGCAGCCGGATCGTGAGCTTAGTCAATCCTCGATTCCTGTTGGATGACTACATTAAGTTGCTTGCGTGCCAACTTAGCTGACGACACCTCTACCTCAAGTTAGCTGTATCGCTTCTGATTTTTTTACACAAGTTTGTCCTACCTCTTGAAGGAATAAAGTTGTTTGACCAATTTTATATACTCTCCACTTTCAACCTCCTCTGGTTTTGAGTCGTGCAACACTCAAGAATATTAATTTTCGGTTTACAGTGTATTTTCCGTTTTTAATTCAGTAGAGTGGGTATGTAGAACAAGAACTGAAGCATTTTGCCATATACCTTGTATCTTTGTAAACTTTATTTGAGAGGAGTTAAACTCCTGTTAGAGGTGACAACTTCAGCGGTAATCTTACTGTATCACTCTCCGCACTGTAGGACTGGCTAAATGATTTGCTATAGACTGTTTACACAAGTAAAAGTAGTCAGCAAAAAATTGATTAGTGTCGTAGTGAGTGGTGTTTTTTTTCGGAAGGTTGCTTTTGCAACATTAAAAACCTGCCCATCATATTGAAAAAATAAAATAAAAGAATAAAAGAATATTGAATAAAAGAAGCCCAAAGAATTTTGTTGTCTTCTTCCTAATGTAGATTCCTCCTTTTTACAGATTTAAAAACATATCAAAATGGCGCCAGAGCCACTGGATATCTCTGAGCATGAGTTGCTCTTCAAAGCAACCAATTTATCCAAACTGGCCTCCATAGATTTGTCTCAGGTATGAGTTATAAATATTTTTCATCAAGTAACATTTTTTTATTAGTCAATGAGAACTGGAATAATTTTTTAGGACAAACAGCTCATATTTTTTCTGTTCTTTTTTTCTTATATTTTAGTTCAAAACCTGTCAGAGATCTCTCCTAAATTGTTGCAGGCTCAAGAAATGAATTTCAAATTCAGAGTATTGCATTAGAAAACTGGTTTTCTCAGTTAATGTGAAGTGTGCTCTATTATAATTAATAATTAACATTTTCTGTATTTTAAAATCCAGGAGGACAGGTCAAGAAGGTCAAGAGTTGAAATATTTGCCGAGTATTGTGCTAAGAAGCGAGAACCTATTTGCGGTCAGTTTTTGAACTTGTTAAATGGATCTGATGGATTCATTGTGAATATGTCTGCCAGAATAATCGCCAAGATTGCCTGTTGGAACCCATCTGCCAATTTACTTGACAGCTCTGATTTCACTTTTACCTGAATCGGTTGAATGGACAATTAAAATTGAGTGTAAGTTAAATGGATCAATGATTTTCTGCTATTACTTCTAATTAATTCAGTAATGCATCTGTTGTTCTCAGAATTCTGTTTCTGCAGGTGCAAAAAGTTCTAAAGCATCTTGCCTCTGCCACATGATCCGGCGGTCTCTACTTCGTAGCAAAATTTTTGATGAGAAAAGAGAGAGAAAAAAAAGACATCACTTTTTTAAAATTGCATCACTCGATGCTGATTGTTGATGATTGCTTATTTCCTGTGATTGCTAATTTCCTACGATATAACATAAAATAAATAAGGAGCTAGGTGGCACAATGGTGTGGGGGAGCGCAGGTTGTTCTTCTGGAAAACTGATATTTCCATACAGCATACCATAAGGCACTACTGCACCAAATTTCATGACAGTATTTCAAGATTTGAGCAAGTTACAGGATTTTTTTTTTTTTGCAAGGTTACGATTCTGTGACAATAATCATCTAGGTCATGACTGTTATCTGTCAAAATTTCTGTACAAATTCTCCACATAGCTGAAAATTGGCTGGTCTTTTAAGGTTCTTTCAATGCACGACCCCATTATAGCTGAGGAAGAGACCCTTCTCACAAGCAGCGATGGTGAAAGCGAATGTGAGGCTGAAGATTCATGATGTCTCGATTGATGAACTCAGTGGAGCTGGCCCTTCTTAATTTTGTCCTCTTTACTCCTAGACATGTACTGAGGGGGCTTATAAACTTTTTCAACATAAATATGCTTTTTTTTCAAAAAAAATAATAATCTTTTAGTAGTTCCCTTTCCTTGATAGCCTGTAGTTCTCTTGAAAAACTACTTCTGTAGCGCTTTTTTAAATCTCATTTTAAATATGTCAAATACTGTATTTCAGTAAATGCAGTGGTACCAACCTCTAAATGAGGGTTTGATCTATCATTTTTGTCAAACCCATGATCTCAAAATCTTTAGTATATAGCTGGTAATCATTAGAGTACCTGTACAGCAAGAGTATAGACAGGTGTGAAACTCAGAAAATTAATTCATCAGGCCTTCACCGATGCCTACGCAAACAAGGTTAGGGCCCAAAAGGGCAGCCAACCTATGAATTACATACATCCAGAACGATTTATTATTATTATAATTGTCACAACCTGTTGTTTGCAAAGAACGTATTTGACATAGTTTTTGCATAAATTTACTAATTTTTGAAGAACGCACATTTATGAACATTCTTTGCCATCTTGATTTGAATTGTAATCTGAAGATTGGCAGTGAAATTTTGTGTGTTAAAGAGTTGGCTACCCGTTTGGGCCCTAAACCCTCCATGGAGCAAGCTGTCCATACTCTCAGTATACAGGTACTCTAGGAATCTTGTCTTAAAATATTCAACCTTCGTTTTCTCAAACCGCTATTTTCTGACTCATGCCGTTTTTCCACCTAAATCCTCAAATGTGATGATCTGGAAAAGTCCGACTCAATTTTCAAAGTAAACTCTTCAAGCAAAAGAATATGAGTGAATCTGCTGGAAAAGTCACCTTTTAATATTTGAACTTGCATTAAAAAATCCCATCTCTTCTGAAACAGATAGAATTTTTCTTAAACTTCTTAATCCACACCCTTCTCATTTAAGTATGCCCTAGGTCCTATCAGTGGGCCTCAGTTCAATCTTGATCTGACGTCTTCAGGATGCGTTTACTGATTTCATCGAATTTGTTGTCTTTTAGGGAGAGGACTTCTTTTTGTCGGAAGATGCTTGCAAGTAGTTCTTCGTCACGATGAATATCGTTTGGCTTTCATCAAAGTTGGAGGGCCTTCAACATTGTTGAAAGTCCTTGCCTCCGGACAAGTAAATTTCCAAATTCAGTACCAACTTATGTTCTGTCTTCGGTTACTGCCTTTCAACCCTAAATTTGCTCAAAAAATGAACAAGTGAGTATATACAAATAAGTCTAAAAGTGTTAATTGTCTGTTGAAGAAGAATTTTGTTTTTAAATTGTTGAAATATCAGGTCAGATAGCCTTATCATGCCATAAATGTTTTAAATTCCTCGCTAGGGACCGTCATGTAGGAAGTCCGGGTGGCAATCGGCTCTGTCTATGAAAATAATAGGCTGTATAAAATTTGAGCCAATTTGAAGCTTTTTTAGATGATGCTCGAAGAGATTAAAACTATGGGCGTAAAAACGCCTGATCTGCGAAAATGCATTTCTTGGATCTAAAATGCGCTGAAATGAAGAAAACCTGTCCAGCTCTTAGAGAGGCATCCAGGGGCCCATTGGAAACGAGAAAATCACACTTTTGATCCATGAGTGGGGACAGCGGGGTCATGGTGTAGCTGGTTTTGAGGCGCTGCGCCCACAGCTAAGTGATCGCTTTTGAGACTTTCAGATCAAACTCAAAATAAGTGTTCCGAAGTTGAAGAGGCAAATGTATCTCACAACTTGATGAGAAATACTGTATAAAAGTTGTTTCAGCCCTTGAGAACTATACTTGGCTCTTTACAATGTTGCCTCATACTATTTCTTGAGCCTAGAATGAAATTGGTGTATATATTTTATCTTGCACTTGAGTGATCTCCCCTACCGTCACCCATGGGTCAAAAGTGTGATTTTCCCGTCTTGAAAGGGCCCCTGGATGCCTCTCTTGGCATCCAGGGTTAAGGTCCGGTTTTCTTCATTTAAGCGCATATTAGATCCGTAAAACGCATTTTCGTTGATCAGGCGTTTTTCCGCCCATTCAAACCAATGTAATTTTACCCATATTTTTTATCCCTTTGAGCACTACACGGAAAAAAAAAATTGCTGATTCAACCATTCAATTGCTATAAACAGTGAGTGCAATGTTTCAACGCAGATTTTACAACAAAAAAATGCTACTTTAACCACATTGTAAACTAATTTAACCACGGGGGTGGTTAAAGTAGCATTTTTTTGTTGTAAAATCTGCGTTGAAACATTGCACTCACTGTTTTTAGCAATTGAATTGCTGGATCAGCAATTCTTTTTTTTTCCGTGTATTTAAAAAAGCTTCAAATTGGCTCAAATTTTCTACAGCCTATTATTTTCATAGATATAACTGATTGCCACCCGGGCCTCGTCAATTTTCCTCCATGACAGAAATAAGCTGGACCCTTATGGTACCTCTAACTCAAATATCAGGCTAGAAGACCAGTTGAAAAAGAACAAGTTTAAAGGCGGGAGCAGTTCATTAAAAATCAGAAACCCTTCCCTAGAATATGGATGAATGTTTAATATGTTACTAATTAGTATAATTTCAATGTATTAAACAAATTGCTGTCCTGTATGGCATTGTTACTAAATTTAGAACTTTTCCAGGCCGTATACAATGAGGAAAATGTTCTCTGTCAGTCTAATATCAAGGGATTAACTAGGAAATGATTTGATCGTGTAGTCTGGTTGAGAGAAAAGTTCATGCGTAGTAAGAGAAGACAATAAGAAAATGAAGCTACCTCTATTTTTTCCCTTCACTCTAACATAATTCTGGTTGCTCTTAAATTCACAGATTAGGCGTCATTCCAATCCTAGCAGATATTCTCAGTGACTCTGTGAGAGAAGAAGTTACCCGCATCATCTTGGCTGTATTCAGGGTAAGTTGGCTTTTATACCCACCCATTCTTTCATGCCGGCCCTACACACTTGCGCAGAGGGTGCATTCAAAGCATTGATGCCTGCTTGATCATATTTTAAGAATGATTGCAGATAGTTAGTTAGTTAATTTAATTAGAGTCATTCAGCATCACAGACTATTGATGTTTTTACAGAAAACATAAGGAGTGAGTAAAAATAAAAAAAAATTAGATTCTTAACTTAATGGAAGCAAAAAATTTCAAAATCTTGATTATCACTGACATCATCTTCGGTTAATTTACAAATAGTTTGAACAAGTATATCTATATTATGCCACTAACCCAGTGTACCGTAGCGCTCTGCAACTCCTAATCGCCATTAAAACCGATTCTGCCACTCGATATCTGCAACCGTTCAAAAGTTATGTCGAAAAGTTGATTTTTCTTTTACCCCCCTTTTCTTGGGAGCTGGATCAAAAACTTCGCCATTATTGAACTTCTGTAACCTGCCTTTACAAAAGGTGAGGGTATGACAAGATTCCGCTCTGGGTCCAATTCTCATGAGAGATGCATACAGGGTGATCCAAAAGTCCCTTCCACCCCCTCTAACTTTTTACCTAATTGAGGTAAAGATTTGAAACTTGGGGGATATTCCTAGGTCAAAAGGAGCTACTTTTTGGCCCCCCTAAAATTTTCAGGGGGGCCCCCCTTGGGGGAGCAACGGCCCCCAACTTTTAATTTTCAAATGGGAAGACCCCCTTTGTGATAGCTCGTTCGAAAGAGCATAAAAAAAGAAAACTTTTCGCGCAAACCCGAAGTCAGTATCTCAAACCGTTTCAAAATGGCGGCCGGTTAAAGTTCAAAATGGCCGAAAATTCACACCGGTTATTTGTCGATGGATTTGCGTGAAAATCGGTATGTTGGGATATTTTGACACGAGAAAAAAGAATTTGACGTTAGATTTTCCAAAAAACCGAAATTTCCAAAATGGCCGCCGGTTAAAGTTTAAAATGGCCGAAAATTGTCACCTCGGTTTTTTGCTGATGGATTTGCCTAAAACTTGGAATTTGAGGGTATTTTGGCATAAGATAAACAAATTTGAACTTAGATTTCTAAAAAAATCAATTTTTCATTATTTTGTGTGTTTAAATGGGCTATTCGGGTACTTCCAGTCCTATTTTATTTACTCATGTCGATTTTTCTAAGATTCATTGGTTTTTATTCTAGCATTTAGGTACTCAAAACCTAGGTCTCATTAAGTTTGAGCTAGATATGTGATAGGTATTTGAGCAATGCCTTTTGGATATACTTCAATGCATTCTCTTGTGCTTCAGCATGCTTTAAAATAGACTATAATTTAGATGTCAAGGACTGATATCAAATTATATTATCGGTAGAAAAATTATGACATGTTCCAGTGCAGTTGACACATGTTGCAACCGTACTGCCACAACATCGCTTTGAAACTGGAGCTCTGAAATTTTGCCAACGCAGTCAAATTTTATGAATTCTAAGTTAAGGGTGAATACTTTGTACTCATTGTAGTCCCCTATGCTTCTAACCAATAAATAAAAGAAAAAAAAATTAATTTTACCAACATTGCAATATTTATGAAAATGTAAATGTTGACTACATTTTTTTCAATTAAAGTAAATTTCAAATTTTATCAACATTGGCTAATTTCACGAAAATGCCGAATTTTCTCAACATTGATCGATTTACGTACATACACACTATTAATCGGCATTGCTCAATCTCGTGAAAGTTTCCAAATTTTATCAATGCTCCGAAATTTTTAAACATCAATTCACAAAGATACAGTGGTATTCCAATGTTACCATAACTTAACAAAACCAGAAATCTATGCTTAATCGAGGTTTATTCTAAGTAGTTTCCCTAAGAAATATTTGTATCTGATTTTTAGTACCATAACATTTGGCTATTTTTTCTCTCTCAAAAAAGTTCTCAACTTTATATTTTGATCAATTTTCCGGAAATATTGTCATATTACATTTAATTTTGACCAATGACAGAGGTGACGGTGAATGACAGATTTTTACCATCTATCTGCTTGGAAGTAGTAGAAATTGCTAAGTGTCACCCTGGATTAGATAGATTGGTCAGAATTGTAACTTTAGATACAGCAAATGGATTCTGCACTAGAACCGTGACAGTCGCCACCCCTCTACCAATTGGCTAACTACTTTAGGTGTTGAAAAAATAAATCATTTTATAAACCTTTGAAGCAATTTGTTTCAGTCCAATGTTATTTTGAAAACGTCAGCAAGAGGATAGTATGTTGAGACAACCTGGCAACTATGTTTCAAATCTTTTTCAATCAAAAATCAAAGTTTCAAACATGCGCCTTTCTCTGAAAACTTTGTGCTCTTCCCTTCTCTATTCAAATCTTCGCATTTCTCTCTTTTCCCACTCCTCTTTATTAGACCTATGAGCGGCCTTCACCAACATTTTAGTGATCTGGAGAGTGATGGCGATGCTTCGGGAAATGATTAATTCATAGTGATCCCAGTACCCATTTGAGGAAATACCTCATATTTGCGGTGGCCGTATTGTCTCAACAACTAAAGCCAATTATTAGTTTTCTCTTTGAAGGAACATCTCTGTGTTCTTTGAGTGCAGAACTTTAAACCCTTAACCCGTTGTTTAATGCCCAGCAAGCCAACTTTTAATGTTGACCAGTCCTTCAATCATTTCGGCCCCTCTTATTCTCTCCTTTTTCTTTCATTTTGAATCATAAGTGACACTTGCAGGTGATCATAAGAAAGCTGCATGGATACTGAGCATGTCATAATGCACACCTTAACAAAAGAGATATAAGGTACTTATGGGGTATAGAACCTGCCAATCATATCAACTATTTTCCTTTTTCTTTTTTTGCCCAATCTTCTGTAATTCTCTTTCTTTGTAAGAGAAAACTCCGCAAAGGATAAATTCACCCGTCTTTTCCTGTATTAAATACATGTATTACCCTCTCTGTCCAGTAGGTGTCTCTCTGTACCAGGTGAATCTTTGGGTCCCTTGAGATCCACTACAGAGAGCACTGTATTAGTTTTTCAGTAGATCCATGTTAATGGTAAATGATTATTGCGTGCATATAAATATTTTGCTACTGGAGTCTAGAATTATACCTGTTGTACACACCTAAGGAGTAAAATTGTCTTAATTAATTATGTCGTTAATTTTTTATTTGTGTTTTATTTCAGGGAGTATCTAGGACGCCAGCTGGTAAAAGAGCAAGGATCAACAACTACTACAGCAAAATCTGCAGCTGGAGTACTCGCTGGTAAGACCTCTATGTAGCTTGACTGCTTCAGAAATTAATCAAATCTTGTATCTGAAGATCATCATTTGCTGCGGTCATATTAAACACTGAGATTTTTCCTGCCTATTATTATCAATAGACGTGGGTAAATTTACTGATGTGGCAGTCCATTGACCTGTATTAGCTAAAAGCCTGCTAATTAGGAGTATGGATTTTGGTGCCTTCAACGAAGACTTGTTACCAGAAGTATTACCCAGACTCTTAACAATGAGTCAATGACGCTGACTTTTTGTATTGTATCATTTAAAATTTCTAATTGAGGTGAATCCTTTGTAATGGGTCAGTTGCGCTGGTCACAGGAGTGCATTTTGATGGTTTCAGCTCATAGATAAGCAAAAAGGAATCAGTTATGTCCAGATGCTTAGTTTTTCCATCCAGTATTAATGGAAATATTGCCCTTTTAAAAACACAGTGTATGATGTCATCCACTGCGGTAGCTTACACCATGGTTCCATCCACCTTTGATTCATCAATTAGTGATGTACACGTTTGTATTGGTAGCTCTACTTAAATCATAGATGAAACCAACGTGGAAGAAACTATAGTATGCACTACTGTGATGGATGACGTCATACGCCATGCTATTTGAAGAGGAATATCTCCGCTGGTATCGGACAAGAAAACTTGGGTTTTGGACAGATCTTGTCATTTTTTGCTGATCTGTAATCTGATGTCATCAAAATACAATTCTGAGACTAACGCAACTGACCCATTTAACACTTTGAATTGTGATCAAGGAGGGAAGCACGGATTTGACGAAGCTAATCGGCAATCTAGCCGAAATAGTAATTTTGATGGCCAGCTTGTAATATGCAATAATTATCTTCTCGATGGTTGTGGATTTTGAACTTGAAGAATTAATGGCTAATTAGTAATTATTGGTAGTCTCACACATCAAGACAGCCGTGCTAAGGAATAACCTTTCCTTTGCCCTTTTGCCGCATAAACCTTCAGGCGTTGCCAAATTTCCTTTCATAAAATCCGAATTTTCTGGTAAACTTATGACAATTTTTCTCCCAATTTTTCAGATATTATTCGTAATTGCATCTACAGGTTCTGAAAATTGAAAGGAAAACTATTCATAACATTCCTCAAAAATAATAATTCTATCGAAGTAAATTTGGCAACTCTGGAATGCTCATACTGCGTTCTTCCTTAACACGGCAGAAGAGGACAATGATTCAGTAAAGGCAGGCAGGGGCACAGAGCAGCTGAGTTCCTCAGATTTTTTCCTAAATTCTTGAAATTGACCTTATGTTTTCTCGAGGTTCCTCTCCTCCAGTAAATATTTTTTAGCCTCTTTCTCCTCTATTTTAGTTTGTTTTCATAGATCTTTATTCAAAATGAGTATGCAGCTCAAATGAGGTTTTTAGGTTCTTGCATTTATTCCTACGTTGCAAGAAATTTTTCAGAGCTCTTGAATTGCTATCTATCTACTTCCCTGCCTCAAAAGTAGTGAAGCAATTCTATTAATCAATCGATTATTTTGTGAAGACATTCACTAATTTCCTTTGATTTTCTTCTAGAGGTATAGATCCATCAAAGTCAGTATTGGTGTCGATACGCAATTCAAAGCTTATCAACGGCGTAAGTCCGCAATCACATATCTCGTTTGCGGTGTCTGAAAATCTCAGCCTCTATGCTATTTTTTTAAAGGAGAACAAATTTACATCATTCCTTAAACTTTTTGCAGAATTCTCTTTGCACAGAGAAGAAAAATCACACAAAATCACAAAAAAATCAACACATAATTATTTTCCCCAAGTTCATTTCATAGCAATGTCACCTATCACTGTCCTTGTTGGATCATTCTATGAGATGTTGATAATGTATTTTTGATTTGTTAAATTTTATTATTGAAGTATCATATAATATTGTTAATGTTAAATTATATATATCAAAAAATTATGCAATTTTATTTAATTTGTGTTTCCCAAATTCGATTTTTTTTTTTTGGATGGGAGGAGTTGAGTAAAAATCGAAGAGCATTTTGTAGAAGGGTGGCTTTTCAAGGTACTATTTATTGAGGAAAATGCAATTGAAATTGTGTTGATTTTGATCACACTTAACCCTGTTGGGTAACTTTAAACCCGTTAGCTTCAATCAACCTATATTGAACTGAAAATTGACAATAGTTTTAATTGTTAACTTTTTGAGCTTTTCAAAACTTGAAGCATTGGCGGATCAAGAGGGGGCGGTCACAGTGGTATGCTGCCATGCTAAGTTGAAAATCAGTAGATCCATAATTTGCCGCAAGTCCACTAATGGACCAGTTTAGAAGGTACAAATTAACACATTCTGATACATGTCGTAACAAGAATTTTACCTAGAACTTGATTCACGCAACAGAAATTGATGAAACTAACTCTAATTGATCTGTTTAACATTTTTTGATTCGTGAATTCAAACCTTGCGCTCATGGAAAAATTAAAGTCTAGTTCAGACAAATTGGGCAGTAAGGGTTACTGTAACAGTCTCTGCGGTATGAAAGGATGGCAACCTTGATTTTGGATCTTCGGCTCAGCTGTTGCACGTAGTTAACACCTAGAACAATACAAGGCAGGAAGGAACATGGCTTGATTAAGAAGCCTGCCGAAACTGTTGTGGTAAGTGTGATTTGATTCAAGTAGACCATTGTTTTTCTTGTGAGCAGGGAATTCAAAATTCTTGTAACCAATGTAAACTAAAAAACGTTGTTATCTTAGTTTGGAGTTGATTTCAGTAAGTCCCTTTGTGCAAGTTGTGTTGAACGTGTTTCGGTTAAAAGCCATGTATCAGAACGCTTCAATTTTTGCCTTGTTTACTGGTCCATTACAAAATATAATTCTGCTCGTTTCGAAGAAAGTAGTTCAAGAGGTTTCCATTGACCACCTGGGATCAATTCATTTTTGATGATGACAAATGAGGGGCTTGGAGTACAAGGCACATTAGTGCAGTTTTTGCTTTTTCAAAATGTACTTTTTAGAAGTTTCGAAATTTCATGGATCCTCAAGGCAGAAAGAAAGTTCAAACTGACTTTTTGATGTTTAAAAATAGGAATTTGGGAGCGAATTTTTCACAAAATATGCATCAAGACCAGTTTCACTTGAAATTGTTAATATCTCAACTTTTAAAAACTGCACTAATGCGCCTTGACCTCCAAGCCCCTCAATTTCACTTCAATGCAGGAATACCAGAGAGAATTTAAATGAGGCCTTGTTCTTTATGATGATTAAGGGGAAAAGATTAACATAAAAGAATCCTAAGGAAGCTGAGTTTATATAAATGTAGGAACTTTATTTACAGGAAATTTTTTATAATTCATTATTTACAGTTGCCTCAGCTGGTTTATCACTTTAAAGCTTACCAATTTCATTCTTGAATTTAGTGATTGTTTCTTTAGCATTTTTAAGACGGTCCTTGTACTCGCTAATTTCTTGTCTAATCTTCTTTTTGGCATTTAAAATGGCTTGAAGGGTTCCCTCGAGTGGTTTCACAATAACTGGAATAGTTTTGTCGCCGTAACAGACAACACATTTTTCGGGCATATTTTTAGTAGTAATGATAATCTCTCGAATTTTTTTGCATTAATCTACACAGGGTTATGTGTTATAGTGCTTTTCAAAGATTTATTACTCTACCCTTCAATTTTAATATATGAATGGCCGAAAATGTGCTGTCTGTTACGCTGACTTTTTACCGTGTAACAGACAGCCTATTTTCGGAATTTACATAATATTAATTGAGAAGTAGAGCAATAAATCATTAGAAAGCGTTATAATAGGACCCTTTTAAGGTTAATGCGAAAAAATTCGAGCGATCATTATTTTTACTAAAAATATGACCGAAAAATGTGTTGTCTGTTACGGCGACAAAATTATTCCAGTTATCGTGAAACCACCCTCTCCTTCTTTTCATCAACTGAAACAAATTAGAATTAGTTACCTAAATTAATTTTAAAGCAACTTTAAGTTAACAATTGAAAATAAAAAAACCGAGATAAGAGTAATATTAAAAGATGATCATTCCAGATACAATAAAGAATACATTTAATCTTGCAGCCAGGGCTTCGTTCTAGGCTAACCTTCTTAGTTCCATTTCATAATCGTACCATTGATGCAAAAGGTCTTCATTTACATCTTTTCTTGCTTCATGCTAACCAGATATTGATTGCCAAGGTCAAAAAATGCGTAACTCTGATTGTGACATTACTAATCTCCACTCTTGTGTCCCTTTTTTTTAGAGGAAACTAGCCCAAGTACAGTTTTTTTTACATTTTCTATAAATTCCCCATACTCATTCATAACCATTCACAGATGGTTTTAAAGAGATACTTTAATTGGTTCTCTTTTAAAAAATAATACATAATTGGGGATTTTTAAATACTTGATAATATCGAAAAGGGGTCATCTTTAAAATTTTGACAAACTTACTTTCTTGAAGGAATCTTCTCTTAATGGATACGCAGACCAGCCCCTAAAAGCCTACGTTTGGTTTTCTTGTGAAACATCATTCAAGGGGGTCCAATTTAACAATAATTTAGAAAAGGAGCTATCTGCAAAGAGACTTGAAGTCAACCTAAAGTGTTGATAAAATACACTTTCTATCTTCACTGATAAGCTGCTGCTGTGTTCCTTAGATTTGCCTATCATTCTTAGCTAGACAGAGAACTGTCCAGTAGTTCTAACAACACAAAGCAACTAAGTAAAAATGTTGCCTTTTGAATTTAATTTCACATTTGCTCTGTCACACAATAATATGTGTTCCACTGGCACTGGCACAGAAAAAACACGACACGGTGATAATATTTTTCAGGGAAGATCTCAGCACAATAGAAAGGTCCTTTTATGTATGCGAAAATATAGAATTAAACATGGAAAAATGCAAATAATATAAAGAAGGGGCCATCCCCATTTTATTATTTCAGTTCCAGTATTCATTTAAATTTCTGGTTTTGCTCTGGATTTACTCATTACTATCATACACAGTATCAAACCTTCAGTCTCGAGATTTCACTAAATATTCACTTTCCGATCAGTTTTTTGGCTCTTCTGAAAAATTTAAAAAATAGGAGATGGCCTTTCTCCGAAATTATTAATGCAAAAATTACAATGAAAATGTAAATTTTTCAACTCCAGCCCTGAAAATGCAAGTTTGGTAATAATGAAGCGGTAGCTCACAAAGGGTATTAAAAGTTGAATGAAATACTTACTATCAGTCTCAAGTTTCCACGGGCCTATATGGTGGCTGGATGAGAATTTGTTAATAACTTTTCCATGAACGCAAATGGATCTTGAAACACTATTTCTTCTTAGTACTCTGATACAAGAATTTTTTCAGTACTAAAATATCTGGATTTGTTAAAAAAAAAAGCTTCAGCATGTGGTAGACTGTCACCGACACAAAAATGAAAGTAACGGTTACACTGTGAAGTAAAGACTCGTTGGAAATCAAATGAAAAAATTTAATGAAGATGATATTGATTAATATATCCACTCCAGAAACTGCAACAGGTGAATGATGATAACAATGTTTATTATTATGAGCGATAGGTATCTCAAAAGTTCCCTGACAGCCAGATTACTTATTGATGGAGCAAAGCTCTTTCATAGTCTCTTCCACTTCGCTACACTGCTCAGCAACATTAAAGGGTATGAATGCGTTTTGTAGGTATTCCATTATTGTTTCAAGGCCACCACCATTGACTATATACCTAGAGACTGCTTTTAAATTGGCAACAAAATGGAGCAAAAAGAAACAGGTAAAAATCAAAGAAGGGTCCCAGGAGACCTTCCTCCAGATGAACACAAGAAAATGGCTCAACGACATAGCCTTTTTCATATCTATACAAGATAATGAATTTTCGCTAATCCGGGAAGACGGAAACATAGCTCGAGATTTTCCCCTTGGATTTTCTCTTTATCCGAGGATAGTCCTGGGAGTCTATACTCAATATAAGATGAATCAAATCGGATGAACAAATGAAATTGACAAAACGCCTAAGCCTGTTCCGAATTTCCGCGACTCGACTCCTATAGATGATGGGGCGATTCGGCAACATTGCTCGAGATTTCCAAACTGGATTTTCTCTAAATTTTCCAGGGATGGTCCTGGGAGTATGCACTCCATATAAAATGTGTCAAATCGGATGAACAAATGAAATTGTGGAAACGTTAGAGCATGTTCCGAATATCCGCGACTCGACTCGTATGGATGATGGGGAATTTCATCAACATTGCTCGAGATTTCCCCTTGGATTTTCTGTAAATTTTCCGAGGATGTTCCAGGGAGTGCATACTCAATATGCAATGTGTCAAATCGGATGAATAAATGAAATTGTGGAATCGCCCGCGCCTGTTCCGAATTTACGCAACTCGCGAATATTGGATACTCCGAAATTTCGGCAACATTGGTCGAGACTTCCCCTTGGATTTTCTCTAAATTTTTCGAGGACGATCCTGGGAGTGAATACTCAATATAAGATGAATCAAATCGGATGTTCAAATAAAATTGAGGAAACGTTAGGGCCTGGTTGGAATATCCGCGACTCGACTTGTATGGGTGATGGGGAATTTCATCAACATTGCTCCAGACTTCCACCTTGGATTTTCTCTAAATTTTTCGAGGATGATCCTGGGAGTGTATACTCAATATAAGATGAAATCAAATCGGACGAACAAATAAAATTGTGGAAACTTTAGAGCCTGTTCCGAATTTACGCGACTCGCGAAGGTTCGTTGATGGAGGAAATAGACAACTTTGCTCCTCATTTTCCACTTTGATTATCCTGAAATTTTCCGGGGAGGTTGCCTGGGAAGGGGTGTAACGGGGAGGAGGGGAGGTGTGCTGGGGGGGAGGGGGGAGAAGAAGGGGGGTTGGGATAGGAGGAAGTGGGAGGGGAGGAGAAGGGGGAGGGGGAAGGGAGGGATGACGGAGCGAAGGGGGTGTGGATGTGATGCTTCGTCAGCTGCCCTACTAATTTTAAAATAGTGAATTTCCTTCGGAAAATACACTAAAAGCATTGATTGATCAATTGATTGATTGATTGATCATCAATGCGAGTCGAGTCGCGTAAATTCGAACCAGGCTCTGTCGTTTCATCAATTTCACTTGTTCATCCGATTTGAAAGATAATGTATTGAATATGGACACCCAGGATCATCCACGAAAAATTTCGAGAAAATCCAAGAGGGTTATCTCGAGGAATGTTGCCGCCATGGGCGTAGCTAGGGGGGGCCTGCCTCCCCCCCGAAAAACGGGATCCTCCATTCCTCGACCCCCCCCCCCCGCTGTCTTCACCACGAGAGGTAGTCCCATGCCCCCCCCCCCCCAGGGAAATTTCCTAGCTACTCCCCTGGTTGCCGCATCCATCAAATCATACGAGTCAGGTCGCGTAAATTCGGAGCCGGCTCTGTAGTTTCATCGATTTCATTTGTTCATCCAATTTGACGGATTATATTCAATGAGGATGGATATCGAAGACCATCCTCTGAAAATTTCGAGAAAATCCAAAGGTGAAATTTCATACAATGTTGCTGAATTACTCCATCATCCATAATTCGCGAGTCGCGTAAATTCAGGGCAGGCTCGGAGGTTTTCAAAGTTTCATTTTTGCATCCCCTTTGACACCTTAGATATTGAATATGCACACCTACATTCATACTTGGAAAATTTCGAGATAATCGATGGGGAAAATCTCAAGCAATGTTGCCGCATCCATCGTCAATACGACACAAGTCGTGTAAATTCGGAGCAGGCTCTATGAGATTTTTACAATCGCATCTTTTCATCTCATTTCACACATTAGCTGTTAATTATGGACTTCCAGGACCATCCGCGGAAAACCTTGGATTTTCTCTAAATTTTTCGAGGATGGCCCTGAGAGTGTACACTCAATATAAGATTAATAAAATCGGATGAACAAATAAAATTGTTGAAACGTTAGAGCATGTTCCGAATATCCGCGACTCGACTCGTATGTATGATGGGGAATTTCATCAACATTGCTCGAGATTTCCCCCTTGGATTTTCTGTAAATTTTCCGAGGATGTTACAGGGAGTTCATATACTCAATATACAATGTGTCAAATCGGATGAACAAATGAAATTTTGGAATCGCCCGCGCCTGTTCCGAATTTACGCGACTCGCGAATATTGGATAATCCGAAATTTCGGCAACATTGGTCGAGACTTCCCCCTTGGATTTTCTCTATATTTTTCGAGGACGGTCCTGAGAGTGAATAATCAATAGAGGATGAATCAAATCGGATGTACAAATAAAATTGTGGAAACGTTGGGTCTGGTCGGAATATCCGCGACTCGACTTGTATGGATGATGGGGAATTTTATCAACATTGCTCCAGACTTCCACCTTGGATTTTCTCTAATTTTTTGTAGGATGGTCCTGGGAGTGAACACTCAATATAAGATGAATCAAATCGGATGTTCAAATAAAATTGAGGAAACGTTAGGGCCTGGTTGGAATATCCGCGACTCGACTAGTATGGATGATGGGGAATTTCATCAACATTGCCCCAGACTTCCACCTTGGATTTTCTCTAAATTTTTCGAGGACGATCCTGGGAGTGAATACTCAATATAAGATGAATCAAATCGAATGTACAAATAAAATTGTGGAAACGTTGGGTTTGGTCGGAATATCCGCGACTCGACTTGAATGGGTGATGGGGAATTTCATCAACAATGCCCCAGACTTCCACCTTGGATTTTCTCTAAATTTTTCGAGGACGATCCTGGGAGTGAATACTCAATATAAGATGAATCAAATCGGATGTTTAGATAAAATTGTGGAAACGTTAGGGCATGGTTGGAATATCCGCGAATCGACTTGAATGGGTGATGGGGAATTTCATCAACATTGCTCCAGACTTCCATCTTGGATTTTCTCTAAATTTTTCGAGGACGATCCTGGGAGTGAATACTCAATATAAGATGAATCAAATCGGATGTTTAGATAAAATTGTGGAAACGTTAGGGCATGGTTGGAATATCCGCGAATCGACTTGAATGGGTGATGGGGAATTTCATCAACATTGCTCCAGACTTCCATCTTGGATTTTCTCTAAATTTTTCGAGGACGATCCTGGGAGTGAATACTCAATATAAGATGAATCAAATCGAATGTACAAATAAAATTGTGGAAACGTTGGGTTTGGTCGGAATATCCGCGACTCGACTTGAATGGGTGATGGGGAATTTCATCAACAATGCTCCAGACATCCACCAGGCTCTATCGTTTCATCGATTTCATTTGTTCATCCAATTTGACGGTTTATATTCAATGATGATGGATGTCGAAGATCATCCTCTGAAAATTTCGAGAAAATCCAAAGGTGAAATTTCATACAATGTTGCTGAATCACTCCATCATCCATAATTCGCGAGTCGCGTATATTCAGGGCAGGCTCTGAGGTTTCAAATTTTCATTTAAGCATCCCTTTTGACGCATAAGATATTGAGTATGCACAGGTATGCATTCATCCTTGGAAGATTTCGAGAACATCCAAGGGAAAATCTGGCAATGTTGTCAATTTGCTACATCATTCATAATTCGCGAATCGCGTAAATTTACGGCAGGCTCTGAGGTTTTCAAATTTTCATTTGTGCATCCCTTTTGACGCATAAGGTATTTAGTATGCGCATAGGTGTGCATTCATTCTTGGAACATTTCGAGAACATCCAAGAAGAAATTCACTAGCAATATTGTCGAGTTGCTGAATCATCCATAATTCGCGAATCGCGTAAATTCAGGGGAGGCTCGGAGGTTTTCAAATTTTCACTTTTGCATCCCATTTGACACATAAGATATTGAGTATGCACATCTAGATTCATCCTTGGAAAATTTCGAGAAAATCCATGGGGAAAATCTCAAGCAATGTCGTCGCATCCATCGTCAATACGAGACAAGTCGTGTAAATTCGGTGCAGGCTCTTTGAGGATTTCGAAAATGCATTTTTTCATCTCCTTTGACACATTAGCTGTTAATTATGAACTCCCAGGACCATCCTCGGAAAACCTTGGATTTTCTCTAAATTTTTCGAGGATGGTCCTAGGAGTGTATACTCAATATAAGATGAATCAAATCGGATGAACAAATGAAATTGTGGAAACGTTACGGCCTGGGCGGAATATCCGCGACTCGACTCATATGGATGATGGGGAATTTCATCAACATTGCTCGAGACTTCCACCTTGGATTTTCTCTAAATTTTCCGAGGATGGTCCTGGGAGTGTCATACTCAATATAAGATGAATCAAATCGGATGAACAAATGAAATTGTGGAATCGTTACGGCCTGGTCGAATATCCGCGACTCGACGACATATGGATGATTGGGAACATTGTCAGACTTCCACCTTGGATTTTCTCTAAATTTTTCGAGGATGGTCCTGGAGTGTATACTCAATATAAGATGAATCAAATCGGATGAACAAATAAAATTGTGGAAACGTTAGGGCTGGTCGGAATATCCGCGACTCGACTGCATATGGATGATGGGGAATTTCATCAACATTGCTCCAGCTTCCACTTGGATTTTCTCTAAATTTTTCGAGGATGGTCCTGGGAGTGAATACTCAATATAAGATGAATCAAATCGGATGTACAAATAAAATTGTGGAAACGTTAGGGCCTGGTCGGAATATCCGCGACTCGACTTGTATGGATGATGGGGAATGGGCCTGTTGCAAGGTGCGGGGATTTGCAAATTGATGCCTGATTCTTATGGCAAATTTCACGAAAAGAACGATGGCGCTACTAAAAAACCTTGAAATGATCTCTCAAACTCAAAAAAAGCTGTTTTTGGAACCGACCCATTCAAAACGGTCGCTTTTCAACCGCCATACTTGTGATTGGTGGATTCTATGCTTGTGACTACTTGTGACGTGAAATGATATGACAGACCTGGTTTCTTCATCACTTACAATGTATTTTCCCGTAAGGAAATGGCAGCCGCTTTTCAAATGCAAATATCGAGTCAATCGCTAATTTTTTGATCAAAATTGAAAGCAGAAATGGATTCCTCGTACGTTTAAATAGTTAAAAGCTTCATTAGATAAATAAGAACCGACGGGATAAACCCTATCTTTAAGGAAGACTGTAGTCAATGGGCGATTGTTTACATCTGCTTAGTGATAACAGACATGGACATCAGCTCAATATTTGGCCATTTTCATGAGTTTTTACTTGTTTGTCACTATTTGAAGGTAAGTTTATTTTGTAAATCAATTGTTTAGTGTCTTAGGATCATGTTAAAAGCTGTAAAGGTATACTTTGCTACTTATTAATTCAGAACACACTCCGGCAGTCCAACGCTCAAACCTGGATGTAGCGAGTCAGTTGTTATATCTTACTATTTCACCCTTTAATGCTTCACTGAAGACACCAAAATGATAGTATCAATCATTGATGATGAAAAAAACTTACCTTTGACAATACTGATGAGATGAGGAGACCGGTATGTTTTAGCTGGAGGCAAGGAAAGTAGACGTAGGATCCTTCTTCGATTACCAGACTTTATCGATAAATTTTTCTGTATAGTGTTACATTTAAAACACACAGGATTTTAAAATAACATAAGTTTATAAAACGTGGGAACGTTCTGAATGATATTGAGATGTTTGTTGAAGAGTTAAGAATGATTTACACGCATTGAGAGAACATCCATGGTTTGAGCGTTGGACTGCCGCTAGACTGCCGGAGTGTGTTCTGAATTAATAAGTAACAAAGTATACCTTTACAGCTTTTAACATGATCCTAAGGCACTAAACAATTGATTTACAAAATAAACTTACCTTCAAATAGTGACAAACAAGTAAAAACTCATGAAAATGGCCAAATATTGAGCTAATGTCCATGTCTGTTATCACTAAGCAGATGTAAACAATCGCCCATTGACTACAGTCTTCCTTAAAAATAGGGTTTATCCCGTCGGTTCTTATTTATCTAATGAAGGTTTTAACTATTTAAACGTACGAGGAATCCATTTCTGCTTTCAATTTTGATCAAAAAATTAGCGATTGACTCGATATTTGCATTTGAAAAGCGGCTGCCATTTCCTTACGGGAATATACATTGTAAGTGATGAAGAAACCAGGTCTGTCATATCATTTCACGTCACAAGTATGGCGGACCCGAAACGACCGTTTTGAAAATCCAAATTCTGAGGCGTTTTTAAGTTGATTTTTTGGGGGTTTCCGGTGATCAAAAAACTCCGGGAAAATTCTTGTGACATCAGGAGCCTTAGGTCTTTCGATTAAAGCAATAAAAAAAAATGGTGCAACAGGCCCATTTTATCAACATTGCTCCAGACTTCCACCTTGGATTTTCTCTAATTTTTTCGAAATTTGTCAATACGAGACAAGTCGTGTAAATACGGAGCAGGCTCTATGAGATTTTCACAATTGCATCTTTTCATCTCATTTGACCCATTAGCTGTTAATTATGGACTTCCAGGACCATCCTCGGAAAATTTTGAGAAAATCCAAGGGGGAAATCTCTAGCAATGTTGTCGCGTTGCTGCATCATCCGTAATTCGCGGGTCGCGTAAATTCAGGGCAGGCTCTGAGGTTTTCACAATTGCATTTGTTCATCCCATTTGACACATTAGCTGTTAATTATGGACTCCCAGGACCATCCTCGGAAAATTTCTAGAAGGACCCAGGGGGGAAATCACTAACAATGTTGTCGAGTTGCTGCATCATCCATATCCGAATTTACGCGACTCGACTCATATGGATGCGGCAACATTGCGGCAACATCACTCAATGCGGCAACATTCCTCGAGATTTCCCCCTTGCATTTTCTCTAAATTTTCCGAGGATGGTCCTGGGAGTATGTACTCAATATAAAATGTGTCAAATCGGATGAACAAATAAAATTGTGGAAACGTTTGAGTCTGTTCCGAATTTACGCGACTCGCGAAGGATCGATGATGGAGGAAATAGACCACTTCGCTCCTCATTTCCCACTTAGATTTTCCTGAAATTTTCCGGGGAGTTTACTTGGAATCAATTCTTAAGAAAAATAGTAGATAAATTGACGAAGCAATACTCCCGCCCTCCCTTTGCCCTTCTTCCCTCCCTCCCTCACGCACCTCCTTCTCCTCCCTCGCTGTACCCTTCACTCTTCCCTTTCAATACCCTTCTTTCTCCTCCTCCCTCCCTCCCCGCCTCCCCCTTCCCTCCCTTTCCTTCTCCTCCTTCCCTCCCCCTTCCCTTCTCCTCCTTCCCTCCCCCTTCCCTTCTCGTCCTTCCCTCCCCCTTCCACCTCTCCTTCCTCGCCGTCCCCGCATCCCGGATTTATTATCTATATCTACCTCTCCCCCAGCCATCATCCGATCTCGACGGATCTCTGCTCGCCCTTTCCTACCCGTCATTTGGCTCAAAAAAGCTAATTTCAGTGATTCATTATAATAGAGGAATCCAAACGGGTAAATTAATGGTAAAAAATGATCTCGGAACAAATTGCGCTGTTTTATGATGGTTCCGGATCTTTTAGAATACTATCTGTTCCGAAAACATCGGACATCAATTTTGTAGGTAACTATGTAGCTCATTTCAGTGCAGTGTCGGAATGCCTGCCAAAAACCGACACAACATGATGGGGAGGAGGGGTGGAGATGATGAGCTTAGAGCTTATGAAGATGAAGAAGCAAATAAGAGTGGTGTACCCAGTAAAGAAGTTCAACTTCAAGCTCAAAATATCTTTACTACTCAGATTATCCGAGAGATCATTTTACAAAAAATAACAATTTTCATAGTGTGATAACAAAGTTTGGAACTTTCCTGGTGGAGTTACTGGTTCTTTTTATGAGTCCTCTTGTCCTCTACTTTGAGATCATGATTCAACATTTTATGCAATTGGAAATCCAAAATATTCCTAATGATTTTCGTTTTTTTTTTCAAACAGCCTGCCTATCGGCCAATCTTATTCTCATAGATTGGTCAAGACCTTGGTACCCACATTCGATTTTTTTTTCTTTTTTGCTCAGCTTAAGGCTTTTTTTTTTCAGTCTCATTTTTTCTACTCAATGATTCTGAAATTCAGACAATCACCCTTCTTCCAAATGAGCCTTCATCCTGACGCACTCAGTTACGTGATCAGACATCTTTGTCATTTTTCTCAGTGTTGTGCCTATGTCAGATGCAAAGACAATGAACTAGGGTCACCTCTTGAGTTGCTAGTAGTTGATTGTCAATTTCACCTGACATATTTAGGCATGACAAAGAGGATAACTGAAAAAGCCAACTATATGCACAATTTCAATTCTCCTTACTCCTGTCTCATTAGGTTGAAAAACACGAAATTTCAACTATCAGGCTGCTGGACAAAGTAGGTATTTATTCGGCCTCCAATAAAAGTTCTAATTTAAACACTTTCATGTGAACTTTGCAAAGACCAATAATTATTGTACACATTTAGTTCCCAAGGTTTCGAGTTGGAACTGAAAAATATTAATTTTAATGTTGTTAACAAGTTTTTCTCTTCACCATAATTTCACAAGACTGTTGGGAGTGAATTTTTTTCCAGCTCCTCAGAGGTAAATAAATAAGTCTAGTGGAAAGTCTTTGTGACGTGCAGTTCTACTTTCCGATAAAAGGTAAATCGAGGTAAATAGGAAAAAGGAAATCAGAGACAGTTATAATGTTTGTATTCATTAATACAAATGTTTTCTACAAATTGTACATTTTATACAGTCGCTTAACATAACTACTTAAAATAACGATCACACAAAAAACATGACTTCATCGTTGACAATTTTGAATTTTTATTCAAAATTATTGTTGTGAATCACTTCAAGCTTTGATTACCTTAATCAATGCTCATCTTAGAAATGGAATAATTGTTATACAACATTTAACCTCCTCCTATGACCAAAAATTTCAACTAGAAAAGACAATGCGCCAAGTTGAATTATGAAAATGTCTAGGTCATTTACAATTGATAATAATGTGGATTTACAGCGGCTTAAAGCGACACAAGTGAAGGAGCTGCAACATTTTTATTTCTCCATAATCCAGTTTTACGACACCTTCTTTGTTGTCAACGGAAATCAACTGACCAGTATTTTCACGATCCTCTCCAGCTATAACTTTCACTTCGTCACCTGTCTGCGGGACAACAGGTTCAAGGTAATCGCATTCCAGCTCTACAATCCGATCTTCTTCTGGCAGGAACAGGCTGCACATGCCACTTCCCTCCTAGAGAAAGAAGCAAAGTTTAATATGTTGCAAGAGAAAAAAAAGAAAAAAAGAAAGAAAGAAAAAGAAAAAAATTCACTACTGATGATTTTAACAATTGAAGCATTGTTCCAGCAGTATTCAAGTAATAATAATAAAAGCGGTTCTGAGCTACCTCTTCTCATAGAAAAAAAAAGAGGTGGTCGGATTTCCGGCATCTTGGGTTTCCTTGATGACGTAGGAGGGTAAAGACACATTTTTTCATCATGATTTAGTTTATGAAAAAAAAGCATTTTACATGACGTTTTTGAAATTATATTTTAAATTGTATTCAGCGAAAAAAAAAAAAAACGGACGTTATGGTCCATTTTCCGTACTTTTAATTTCAGGTTTTTCTAAAATAACAACCCCACATTGTGCCCACCTACGCCTCAGGGTGAAAAACTTGTAAAGTGCAACCACCTGCTTTTTTCCCAATATTTCGTCGAAAAAAATACTAGCACATGAGAAAATTACTTCATTGAAAAGTATGCCAAAATTAGGGTAGTGCTCAATTTGAGTCAAGTAGACTTAGGTTTTACGAGAGCAGGAAAAGTGAATTGACAAACACAAGAAACACTATTTTCTCACTTTGCCGTTCCCCCGCTGAAGGAACGTAAGTTGATTCCAAGGTTGCCAAGTTCCCCTGTTCAATTGCTAAACGGCAGACCCAGGCTTCCTCAATCTGTTAAATGAGCATCATTTAGACTGTAACCTTTAATCATGCGCTTTGATCCTTTCTTTGCAATAGTTCCTTTTCTAATGTTTCTAATGTTCGCTCACTGTTTAACAATTTTTTGTTTTCTTTGCTTTAGCTATGTAATCTATTCTTGTACCAAACCATTATAATGTATATGCTTTGCTGCAGAATAAATAAATAAATAAATAAATAAATAAAAGGTTGCCAAGTTGACTCAAACAATTTAATCTTTTACAGGAATGTAATCGCACAATTATTGTCCAAAATTGTCTGATTTTTGCATGGGATCAGAAGAAAAATTAATTACAGTTGCAGGGAATAGTGCCGAAGATTCTCCTGGTAAAAATGCAATTAGTGAAGGGTTTGGCAACATTGAAATGAAGTTATGTTCTTTCGGGAGGGAAACGACGATTTATGAATTTAATTTGGAAAAACTCAGTGCGTCCATTCTATTCTAAGTAACATTTTGGTTGCGAAACATGTATCATTATACTTAATTTCATGCCCTGTATGGTGGTCCATTTGACAGGTGACATTTACAAAACAGTGAAATACTGCAAAAGCTATCTGGTTAAAATACGAATCAATAGTATCAATACTTTTGCAGTAATATTCGCAAAAATCGGCTAGTAGACGAACATTCACTTACTGATATATTTCGGACGATTCCATTTTGTCCAGCTAAGTCTGGGTCATGGATAGATTCTTTTATCCTGACCTCTATGTCGGTTGTCAGCCAATTGTGCAGTTCATTACTTATGCTTTGGTTGTCATCCACTGGAAGGAAAACAAAATTGTTTGATTACAAAAAAGAAGAACAGTTTGAGTTATCATCAGTCTAAGAAAAAGGATTGACCTGGGTAAAAACTGCAAGAAATAAAAGAGAAAAATTAAATTTCTATAAATTTAAAATTTCATTTTCAGCTGACAAAATTAAAGAGGGAAAATCAAGAAAAAACTGAATTGTTGACCTTTGAGCCAGTATTGTCAGCGAGTCAGAAGTTACATTGCAATAATAGCTACTTGACGATTCCTTTTTTTTTTAATTTTGCCGATTGAAAATGCAATTTTAATATTTAAAAAAAAATTTTAATTCGACTTTTGTCTTGGGTTTTTTACAACCTTTCCCTGGATGCAGTTGTTTCTTACTGTGTTTTGTAGCTGATTAAGTTATTCATTTTTATTGTGTGTAAAATTTCTTGGATAGTGAAAGAAAAGAAAATGTCAAGTAAAAATATATGATTATGCCTTACATCATAAGTAAATGCAAGCGATAATAACAAAAAAGAAACTGAAAAAGAACGAGGTGCCAAACTGTGAGGATTAAGACTGCGGTAAAAACAAAATGAATTTTCGAAAGAGTCGAAATAATAAACTCAAACTCACAAAAAATAAAATCAAATAAAATTGATGGATTTTCGGGCACCTAACATCTTCTTTAGGGTGGATTACAGAATCTAGTCAAACCCTCCAGTCATTTCATCTTTATCAAAGATGCTTGAATCACTGTGGGAAATTTTTTATTTCCAAGATTTGTCCAGTGCTTTCACATTATCAATAGAAGTACATATTCAAAGAAAGTGTGAAAAAGCTGGAAAAAAAGCTTTCAACAATAACTACTATATCATAAAGACACTACAGAGTCTCAAACTGAGGCCAGAATTGGTATGTACTGGAACACAACACAGATGGAAATCTTTTTAAAAACATATGAGAAGATCAAGACAATGGCCAGCGCCAAAAAATCTGTCAGTATAACTATCTTTGTATAAAATAAGACCCAACATTTTGCGACTTTAGAGTCCTTTTCTCAAATGAAATTTAACTAAATATGGAATAGGGAAAATATGTACCTCCACATTTTATGGGTAGATAGGTACTTTCTGCAAATAATTTTTTAGAAAAAATGGAAGAGATTGTTTATTTTATTTTTATTTTACAGATTGAATGATAGAACCATCAATGTAATACTTTTTAGGGCTCTAAAAATTTTTCTGTGTACCAAGCAAATCCAAACAACTGATTTTAAAATTGAGCTAAAAGGACTCACAAGCCTTAGATATTTTCTTGTCTGATCAAAAACTTGGAAATGAGATTTCAAAATTTGCTGCGCCCTAAAAATCAACAAATTTGTGGAAATCACAAATAAAAGCAAGCAAAAGGGGAAAATACTCACTCATGCCAGAGAGACCAGATGGTGATGGGCTTGGCTGAATGGGTGAATACGAATGGTCGGAGGAGGCGTACAGGGAGTTGGGGGTCTGGGGGGTGTATAAAAATGAATCATCCGATCTTCCAGGGGTGTTTGTGACCGACGGGTCCCAGGCACCAGGAGTGCGTGAACCATCGTGCAGTGGCGTCATGCCACCATAATGAGGAGTCCTTGAACCTGAAAAAGAAAATTTTCTAATTGAGCAAAAGGATCAATAATTTCTAACATATTTTGGTGCCTAGGGACTGATTTTTTTCTCTCCCTCTCTTTCTCTTTTTACAAAAAAAAAGTATGACAGCTGAGTATCCATTGTTAGGAAACAAAATAATGGCTACATGAACCTATGAAATTGAACCAAAAGGATATAACAAAAATTCTGAGTCCGTCGATTTCTGACACCCTGGAATTAGAGTTTAAAAAGTCTGAAAAGACTTCCAGCCAAAACGAACCCTGGTAAAGAGATGGCATCTTTGAGGCAAAAATTTCTCCATTTATCATCAATGATACATTGAAATACTCGATGAAATAAAACTTACAAAACCTATCCGAGAGCATTGTCAGATATAAAATCTATACAGATTTGATAGAATTCATGTAAGAGTAAATTTTAGAAATGTAATAATACTTATTTAACCATCAAAATTGAAAACATTGGATGACACATAAAATGGTAGGTACGAGTAAGCAGCAGTCATCAAGCCATTAGAGTCATTTTTTGGGAGAAAGCATTCTACTTGGTTCTTTGGACTTTCGTTCTTGGTTGAGCGATGTTCAAAATTTTATCAAAACGGTCAAAAACACCTCAATTTGGCCGTGTTCTTTGTTCTTGAAAATGTTTTAAACACCCTGTATTGACATTTGAAGTCTGAAAATTTGAGGGAAGCTACATACAGTGAAACCTCGCTAAGTCGGTTTCCGGATAAGCCGGTAACCCGCTTTAGTCGGTAGAATCGCCCGGTCCCGTTTATCACCCATATAACACAATGCTAAATAAGTCTCGGTATCTCGGTTTGGTCAGATTCTGAACCCGCTTAACTCGGTGAAATTTTTCCATCTCGACCTGTTTTTCTTCGATCGTCACCCGTGATCAAGCGTAGGTAGTGTTTCCGTGCGCGGTGCGGGTCGGGTCAAGTTACGCCACGAAGGGTGAGCGAATCTCCGAGAAAGCGCAGCGCAGTGCGAGAAACGACATCGGAAATAGAGAGATAAGGAATCAAAAACACTCGATAACGACACGAAAGATGAGAACAGTAGAGAATAGGATATCTGATACCGCGTGTTATCTTATCGCGCGTGTGAAAACACGCATGCATAATTAAGCAATTTCACGCATCGATGAGTTGACAGGTCAAGTCGGCACCGGCCCCTCTCCCCCTACCATCTTGCATTGCCCTTCCCCGCTCCCCCCAGGAATCTTCCGCAGAGTTTTTCGGAGATTTTAGCGAGTATTGATACGTTGCATTTTCAGTTCAACGACCCGCCATAGCGGGTGGCCGCGGCGCATCACCGCGCGGCATGCCGCGTGGGGTGCGCGGGGGGTGATACGCAATGGGGTGCCGCGGCACCCCAACATACGATTAACCCGATGACTTCATGATGCCCTGACACTTACAACACGCAATTTCAAGTGCATCTCATGAAATTTTACTCTTTAGTACCATTTTCTTCGATCAAATGGCTCTCCTAAACACTCCTACAAGTCACTCTACACGCACGTTTGCGTTTGTCCAATTTAGGGCGCGAAATTTGAAAAAGCGCGGCAGGAAAAGTGGCAGTCCGCGTAAGTCGGTAACCCGCTTAACTCGGTAAATTTCCTCGGTCCCGATGAAAACCGACTTAGCGAGGTTTCACTGTAGTTGAAAGTAATTTTTAGTAAATAACATAAAATATCAAATGAATTGGAAAACTAATGGTAACAGAGACAGGAGAATTGTCTGTATGAATTTGACCGGAGCATTATTGAAGATTCTATACCTTCGTCGCAAGGAGTCATAGAACCATGCATAGGTGTTTGTCCAGAGGTTCCATACGGCGTTCGATTGTAGCTGGAGAGAGAGCCATCCTATAAAGAAAAAAAGAAAATACAATGGTTACAGTAACCTTCTCTTAAACTGTAAAAAGATTACTTGATTACTTTCAGGAAGATAAATAATTTTTTTTTTCCCCCAGGAAAAATTTCGTTGAACTAGCATTATTACTTGATAAATAGCATTCATTTAAAATTGCATATGTTTGCATTACATTGTAAAAGGCACAAGGATATTTCACAGATCACACCACTGGTTTCCTTTCTCCTCAAGCAAGATTAGAGTTGAAAAAAAAAATCAAATACATGGCTATAAAGCTTTTACTTTCAGTTTTTCAATGTTATTACAGTCTTTGTTTGGTAACCATCTAATCACTTAAAAAGTGCTTGGAAAAATAGGGAGGTTTACTTACTTAAAAAAATGGTCAAAATGGAAATTCTTGGAGATTATCATAAACAAATTCTCTAGCAACAGATTGGTCAAAAACCAAAAAACCATAGATCATTTCAAAGCTGAGAGTATAGGCTCTAAATGATACCATACATTCAAAATTTCGGCAGGTCTGATCCACCTTGAATCAGCAATCAAGAGATTCTTTGTGAAGTCCAGGAAGAGGACTTGATTGACTGTAAGTCCCCTACAGTTCTTTATTCAAAAAAATTGAAATAAATGGTTAGAATAGCAGGAAAATAAAAATTAAAAAATGTACCCTGGAGGTTGCTCCAACAGCGGCAATGTGAGACCTGTCAACCGAGATAGTTTGACAAGTTGTGTGGAGTTCAACTCTTGCAGTGGATTCTGTTGCATCCTTGACCATACCAACATTGCCTGATCACAGCGAAAAAAAATTAAACATGATTATAAAATGGTGTGATGATAAAATAATAAAAGCAAATATTAGAGAGGAAAAAATGTGATAGGAGACTGTAATAGCTTTGGTTGTTCTTAATAAAATGTTCGGCACCAGTTGATTTTAAGCTTAATCAACAAACTGATGGAGGTTGAATAATGGAAAAACACAATAATTGAATGAACCGAAAATATTGTATTAGAGAATTTTGAAAAGATTTACGAATTAACAAGAGTTAGATTTGTCACACAGAGATGTGCCATGGGGGCGAGAGTGGCACAGCGCACAAGCACGGGTCAGGTGTTAAAAAGACCTGAGAGAGAGACGTGGGTCGTGGGTCGTAAGATGGTAAAAGAGACCGTAGAGCGAGGGACATGAGTCCGGGTCACAAAGATGGAAAAAAGACCTCGATTTTAGGGCAGCACAAGCTTTTATAGACTTGCTGACGTCACAGGTGGTGAGACAACAAGTCTACACGCTATTGGCTGGCTATAATCAGTGGAGCTATCAGCTGCAAGTTCAGTAATTAAAGTAATGGGTGATTTTAGGTGATGGCTGGGAGATAGACGTGAAAAAGACAGAAATGAACAAAATCCAGCCATCCCTAATGAGAATACTGAAATGTAATGAAAATTTGAAAATATGAAAGGAAAAATATGAGAAGGTGTTGACAGAGACGCTTTACTTTTTTTCTCATACCATTAATTTTGTTTCTGAAATAAAATAAGACAGCTAACTTTGAACAGAGCCAGTTCAAAAAAGTTACCATATAATATTGATCCTCATAAAAATAAGATAAAATAGATTTTTTGCATTGAAAACTGCGAGAGCATATTTTCTATTTTTGGAAAATTATTGTAGTCAGGGAAACAAGTGCTCAAGGCGAATAGAACATCAAAAACTAGGAGTTAAACAGAAAAGATCATGAAATAGGTGATTAACTTCTGTAATGGAGATGTTGCATGCATGAGGAATTTACCATTTGACCGTTGATTCTTAAGTAAAAGTTCGCGAGAAACACGATGGTGCCACTGGTTTTCTCTGAAATCAACTCCCAAGCTCAAAAAAAGCTCTCAAGTTGAGGCCAAAATGGAGGGGATATCCCACGCTATCCTGAGAGTCCACTTCTACATCAAGACAAACTCTCCATGCAAAGATAGGGAGCAAATACATTAGCAGGCATGCCAAGTTTTCAGTTGCAGAGTCCCCAAATTAAGTGGCAGCCCTGTCAATGTATTTGCTCCCTGTCTTTGCATGGAGAGTTTGTTTTGATGTAGAGGTGGACTCTCAGGATAGCGTGGGATATCCTCTCCATTTTGGCCTCAACTTGAGAGCTTTTTTTGAGCTTGCAAGTTAATTTCAGAGAAAACCAGTGGCACCATCGTGTTTCTCGTGAACTTTTACATGAGAATCAACAGTCCAATTGCAAATTCCTCACACATGCAACATCTCTATTGTAGATTTTGAGATTTTTGCTGCCGTCTTTTTCATATTTTTGGACATTTCATCACTAAAACAATTTGAATCTCCTTCTAAAGTTTCTTCTAAATTTCCCAATTTTAACTGCTCATGCTTGTGAACACTTGTACAGTATGACAGTATGACTTTATGTAATCATTATTACCAACATAAAATTAGCAGGAGCATTTGCAGTTGCTCATAACAGTTAAAATGCTGCAATTGCCAAACTGCAATATCAAAATAGGATGAAGATGCCAAAAAAATAACAGGGGATAAACTTAGAGACGTGCAAGATCTAAAAAAAAAGGGTCAACACTTTTTTTGGAAGGTGCTCATGCTCAACCTCGTTCTGGCAATTCTTGGAAAGCTTGGAAGATTATCGACCCCTGAAAGATAGGTTTGAGAGCTTATGTTTTCAGAATGACTGCAGACTGGAGTCTGCAGATTTTGGAAAGGAAAAATACCTTAGTTTGTTTTCCACCCATTAGAAATAAATGAAATAAGATAAACAAACCTTTGTAAGGACCACCGGTGATTTTGATGGTTGTCCCAATCAAATCTCTATCACGACGAATGTTACTAGCACCACCACGCCCAATACCTCCGCCTCCTCTGCCTCTGGTTCCACCACTTGGATGCATCGGTGATGAGATACGAGGCGACATGAATCCATGCATTGGTGACATTCCACCAAGATTATTGTTAGTGGCCTAAAAGAAAGGAGGTAGGTGATTTTAGTGATTGTAACATAATCTCATAGTAAAGTAGGTATAGCTTTTCATTTTTTTATTCTTCATAGAGTTCCTAAATCGTCGGGTATCTCCTCTGAAAAAAAAGAGTGAGTGGTCTCCACTCAATAGGAGGAAATTTTTTGCAAAAACTAAAACAGTAAAGACAATCAACATATTTACCTTGTTCCCTCCAGCAAGTAGCAGATGTCTTGTTTTGCAGACAAATATTCCACCATTGTCTAGATACATTCTCGAATGCAAAAATGCAAAGTTCCGATACAGATGTTTAATTTCACCCTCTCGACCCTAAATTCAAAGAAAAAAGAAGCTAGATTGAAATTTTTTTTACACATATACTCACAAATAAAAAAATTATGATTTTCATATTATAAACATAACGAATGTAATTAATTCTGCAGAAATACGAATGAGAGAAGAACAGTGAATTTTTCCCAGATAAAGGCTAAGAAGTCAAAATAATCAGATAATTTTAGCTTTGGTTTTGACTTTTGAGTGTTTGAAAAAGAATTTTCTGGCTGCTAAGATGTGCTTTAAGATGTAATCAATTTATTTTTGCCAAAAATGGACCACTAAACAAGGCACAATTTAGGCATTTTGGTGTATTATTCCTCTTTAAAAAATGTTTGAGGATTGTAAGAAATAGAGGATTGATAAAAGAAGTAAGTTGTGAGCGGTGTCGTTGGATAGGACTTCAATATCAATGTTTACATAAGCATGAAAATGTTACAACTTACAGAATGCGGTCCATCTGTCACTTTGACGATATCCCTCTTCTGAATTGTATTCTGCTCTGAATCGAGCGCTGCAACATATCTGCTTTCTTTTTTCTTATGCAATGCTTGTGGTTTGGCTTCGACAACCTTGCCTTGCATACTGAGGACATGGAAATTTTCTCTTTCCAAGCGGACAATGACACCTACATTTTGAGAGCTGCAATCAGAGTAAAAAATTGACTGAATTAGTTGGATGAATTATATTAAATTTGCTTTTGCTTTGATATTTGGTTTTTGTTTTGTTTCATTTTAAGTTCACAAATTGTATAGGGCCAACAATGGAATATCAGCAGATTTTGTACCTTATTATTATGAAATATTCATGCACATGAGATTATTCAGTTGTGCATATCAAAGTGAGTATGTACAATTGACAGAAATCCTTTGATTTTCTGTCCAAACTTCTGTCAAAAATAAATAAAAAAGATTGGCTCCCTAGTCGGAGGAAAAATCAGGAGAAAAACAGGACAGTTCATTTTGAACTGGCTTCTGATTCCTTCACGAATTTTGAGGTAATCATGAGATGAAACAGAAACATTCTAATGTCAAATACTTAGGAATGTTTACGAAGATTTTCTTACGGGAATAAGTTTACCAAGATTCAAAACACTGAAAGATATCTCCAGCCCAAAATATATTCTAAGTGCTGAAAAATGTAAGAATGTGGGGATTTAATCCACAATAGAACTTTTTTTTTTTTTTTTTTAGAAAAAGGCCTAGGAGCCAAATAATTATGAGTGCTGGAAGTCATATTAGGTCAAAACAACCAGGGCTCATGCATTTTTAGCAATTAAACCTGTTCATAAGAAAAGATAGATTTTTAACATCTGTTTAAACTAGGTATCTTATTAATTAGGACATTTTACAGGTTTTGCTAAAGACCCTGGTTGCTGTCATTGTGAGTAAAAAGGAAAGACAAAAGAGATAAAGTTACAAAAATAAAACATACTCTAACTGAACAAGATCTCCCCACTGGAACTGTCCCATACTGTCAACACCTGTGGCCATATCTGAACACAACTGGAGATCCCGCGGAAGAACTTCTAACACATGCATTGTTAAATCAGAGAATACCACAGCTCTATTCTCTTCAACACGAACGATTAATCCAGTATCACCTTCGTAACGGCCAGCTAAAACTCTGACATGGTCTCCAAGCCTAAAGAACTTTTTCAACTCGTGGGCTTGGAAGTCTAGTGGCTCCTGAAATGATAACATGAACATGATGTATCATATTTAAGAGGGGAAAAGGGCAGGTAATTCTGTTATCTATAGAACGCAACATTTGATAAAATCTCGATATAATGACTTTCAGCGGACTGAATGCCACACGCACATGGCTGAGAACCGTGTTTACTATATTCTACAGCACTGTGATTGGTTCCTAACATTACTAAGACGAGATTTAAAATGGAATAGTTCCGAAGTTTTTTGGAAAAATTAGCCTTAGGTCTGTCATCAGCAGATGAAACCATTGTTGAATCGAATGAAAACTTGCTGAGAAGTTATTTCAAATGAACAAATACACTGATAGTATAAGGCTTTTGACAATACCAACAAAAATCAGCTTTACATCGAAAAAGTCTTTGAACCAAAAGGCGCTAGTTCGAGGTTTTAGTGTATTACACTAGCCATACAATCCTCTCAAATTTTAGCCATCAAGAGCCTTGAGTTTACTTGGCTTTATGATAAGTAATATCACATTAGGGTGTCTACAAACTTTGGCGATAAAAATTCCAGACTTCTCTGAGTCCCATCTTCAGTTGCAACAAATCAGATTTCTCATCACACTTTAATTTTTCAAAAGAAAGCAAATGAACATTATTTCGTAGCATTTTTACTGATGGAAGCAATATAGTAAAGGTGAAAAAAATGAAAAATATGGTTAATAGTTTTTGTTATCGGTTGGTGACCTCTCAGATTGAAAAAAGGAAGTCTGGCGCCAAGAAGTTTCTTGCTCCAGATCACAGGAATATAAGGGTGCTTAAGATGACTTTATTGTTGACAGTTTGAAGTGACTTTCCAGAGAGAACTAACCTTCAAATCTTCGTGCTTGGGCATTACTGAAATCATGTTTCCATCGATGGTCAAAATTTTACCCTCCAAGTGCATCAATTCACCAGATGCAACAACAACATTATCTCCAGCACTGAAAGTGTGAGTCGGGTGGATGTCGTCCTTACTAGATACTGGAATTTCAATATCCAACCCTTCTGGTGCTTCTTCAAACTTCTCCAATTCGGAGAGAGTAGGTTTGACCCCTGAGAAAAATGTCAATTATCGATTATGATGAGTGATCGTAGAAAATTATAAGAATTGAATAAATGGATAGAATTGAGAATAGTGCATTTAATGAGGCACGCACCATTCACTCTTTTATCTGTTTTTCAATGATCAATTAAAAAAAGAGGGTTGATTTATAAATACATTTTAAAACAAGGAAATGGGTTAAAAAGTAATACCGCCTGAAGGGAGACGCTTCTTCTCTCTTTTTCTTTTCCTTCATAATCTAAGATTATAGCCCCTTTCTGATCTTTTGCTCTGGTATGACAATTGTTTTATCCATATGTATACCCGATGATGAAACCTCCGGCATAAATATACATGACACGGTCATACGATGAGTGTTTGGCATGCTACCAATGAGTATGTACTCAATTGACGGTGTAAGTGGGCAATCACATAACTCGGTTTGCAACATTGCAGACTTCGTGCCATACTTTATTTTTTTAAAAAAAACAACTCAACGGCAATACTTTAAAACTGCCATGATTTTACTTCTCTGTGGAAAGAAAATTCTGCATTAACTTCACAGAATGATGTCAATTTGTTCTCCTTTAAAAATATAACATAGAGGTGGAGATTTACAAACATTGCAAACAAGATATGTGGTTGCGGACTTACGCTGTTGATATATGATGAGGTAGTTTTTCCCCTCTACCCTGCTCCTGTCTTGCAAAAAGGAACACAAGAAACAAAACCATCTCAACACTTCACACCGAAGTTAGCAATGAGCTTGTCATAGAACACCCAGTGCATTAGGACCTTCACCAAGGATTCTGATGTTACTTTTAGCGATCATATTTTGAAGAAAGTAATAAAACAAGCATTATGGAGGTCAAATCATTTAACCTGAGTACATTCCTTTAATGATTTTCAGGTACTCGTTTCCTTAATGAAAACTATTTTAGACCTACTTTGAGTGATTACCTTAAAATAATACAGAGAAACCAATCTGGAGACAAAATGCATGCTGTGATCAGCAGCCTTTGCCCTCTGCAAAAGACTGGTCAGACAACAACTTACCATCAGCAATAATAGCACTCATTGCAAAACTCTTGTACAAAAATCCTTTTCTGCTGTAACGATTCCCCTCGAAAATCAAAAAGTCACCATCACTTGCTACTTCACCTCCAATAGAACGAATTGCTTCAGGGTCAAAAGGTTTGGCCGTAGGTATCCGTTTCTTTTTCCTTTTCAAATTTTCTTTGTCATCCTTTAAAAAAGTCATACACATTGTGATTGAATTTTTATAACCAGAAAGTAACATTAATAGTTATCAAACACTAGTTGGATTATGAGAAACTAAAAGTTTCTCTTACTCTGGCGTCTTTCTCTTCTCATTCCAATTACCCGCACCTTCCTGTAGGAGATTAATTCAGGCTAATGGATAATATAGTTCTCTTTTTGTTATTTACTGCTATTTATTTAACTTTAGTACACAGCTCACAAGTTCCTACAACTTAGTGGTCATTTTGATTTGCGGCAGTCCTTTTGGAGACATACTTTTTTTGCTTGGTGGGCATTCTGTTATCATTAATTATCAGTAAATGCATGTTTGTCAAAGGGCTTACCCATGAGGTTATGCAAATTAAAAAACGTTAGAAACTTGGTTAAAATTCTAGGTGGGACTGACACCATTGACAAATTGGTTCAAACTATCCTAAGTTCTATGTTCAATACTTCCGAATCAGAGCTCATCCTAGATATAATGGACGACTATAAAGCGTGACAGAAAACTCTGCCATGCTCATTTTGAACTGGTATCCAAAATTCAAAAGAATGGGTCTTCTGCTGTACTCTGAAAGTGCATCAGTCAGTCAGCCAGCTAATTTGGAAAGAGGTATAGAGATGTTTCATGTATCATTGAATACGTCAGCAATGATTGCTATGAGGATGACGGAAAGACAATGTAGAGATAATAAAGACGAATCGGTTGTTAATATTTTGAAGGTCCCTTACATTAGGCACTCGCAATGCTCCTCGAAGCTTGGTGTAGTCGATCCTTGGCAACAATTTGAGATGAACTTGATTTTGAGACAGATCCACGTAATCAACTTGAGCAATATCATCTTTGTAAATACCTGTTGCAAAAAGAAAGTATGAACCCTCAGATACTATTCATCATTGCCTTTACTTTTGTGTTTGAAGCAAACCAAAAGGAGATTCATCAAACGTTCCAACACAGAGCACATAAATAAAACAGTTGTGAAGATGTACGCGTGTGTAAGAGTAAGAAAAGTGTTCCTAGTCATGTACGTCCGCAGAGAATCATCTCACATTACAATACTACGGCTTGTAAGGCACTTGTTAAGGATAACATATTCGTTGATACTCTTTCAGCACCTCATAACTTAAATAATAAAATTAATTTTAAAACAACTGAAATGAGGGCATTGCCAACTTTGAGTCAAAGAATACGAAATTAACTTAAACTAACAAAGACGTAGTATAAACAAAAATGTGAATCAAGGCAAAATTACTAACACTCTGACAAAGACTTACCTCTCTTCAAGCGCACCCACTGCTTCGGTCTGAGACCTGTTTGAACCTTGCAGACTCGCATCACATCCGTCATTTCTTTGATTGGCACCATCTGAAACCATACAAATTGAAATCATGAAACGTATGTTGTACTAAAAGAATGCACGAAGAAGAAATAGATAAATTGCCTTACCTAGAATGATTTTTTTAAAACATAAAATCCAGTTATGACATGCAGCACAAAAAAAAATGGAAAGTTTCAAGATCGTCTTCTAAGTTCAAAACTCTACAACATTTATTTTATCTTAAAAAACTTAGAAATTACGAACCTGTGTATTTACTGACGAACCTGTTTAAGTCTGGGGTCAAGGACTACTTTTTGAAATACTATGTTCCCTATTAGTTATATTCTTTGTATTGTACTTTTGTTTGTTTGTTTTATTTGTCAGTTGAGTTTATCATTTGTTCAGCTGTTTTGCTCTTTTTTGTTAATTACTTGTAATTGGGCAACTTGCCCGTTTTGTATAATAAATAAATAAATAAATAAATAAATTAATGAGATAAAACAAACCTGTTGCTTCCAGTATCCCATTCTCAGATTACCGACGTTCTCAATGGCGGCTTTAACGTGAGGTTGCTTGTACGCCTCGATGTAGATGTAACCCTTCACGCCTTCTGGAGCTACAACTGACTTGATTTGCAGGGGTTCATTGGTGTTTTGATACGTCAAAAATTTCCTCATCAGAAGGAGAGCGGTGTTCTTCTCCTCTCCAATTCGACATTTGACCATCCATAGATTTGGGTCTCTGTGGACAAGACAGATTTATTATAGAATGAGAACTCTTGGCAAGTTCCCTGACAAACAGGTCAAGGACTATGTCTCTTCTGTTAGTTTTCCTGAGACAAAATGGTCAGAACAACTAGTTCTGCATCAAGCCATTCTTATTGCTTGGGACCAGTAAGAGTACTACTTAAGATTCTATCACGGAACAAATCATAAATTACCTATAGAGGATGCAGCCAAGAGATAGGTAAGCGCCAAAGCAATCTCTGGTGACTAATTCATAGCAGTCACATTTTGTTGTTGAGCAGTATGATTCCTTAGTCTTATGGAAACATACACAAAAACACACTGGCAGAGAACAAGTGAATTTGCACGACATGATATTGATTACTATTCCACAAGAAGCACTATTCCAAAGAAACGAGTAAAAAATGAGAAAAATTGAGGGGATTCAGGTGGAAGTGCTGATAATACCAAGTTTGGGTGTGCTTGTTTCTCCAAGCAGTAAATATCTAGACATTTGGTAGCACAGCTGAGACCATTGCTACCTGCTTGTCCAGATATGACAGTTTGATGAAACAAACTCGTCCTTGTTTTATGAGCCCTGATTCTGGAACACTTCTCAACTGCATTAAAGTGGATCAGATGCACACATTTGAAATATTTCCTAGCATTTAAATAAAAAGAAAATTTACAAATATTTAGTGAAAAAATTGTATTACGAAGATAGGAGCGATCTGAGGGGCTAGCATGTACTCAATGGCCTCCGTTTTGTGCTCTTTTGAAGGTGCCTGCGGCTTGGGTCTAGTATCAACAGAGGTCGCAATGATGTATTTATTTTTAAAAAATAAACTGAAAAACATAATGAATAATGTAACACAAACAGCAATAACAATTGGGACAAATATTTACAAAAATCAATAATGCATTGATTGATTTGGACCTTTTAAAACCATGAACTACATGAGAAACAGAATACTTACTTGACACCAGGCAAGAGGGTTTGCTGTGTGATTTCATCTGACATGTCCTCACCTCCATCACCGAAATGTCGTGCAGCCAGGGATTCATCCGCATATTTTTGACGTAGATATTTTTCTATTTCATCTTCTTTTTGGGAACTGGAAAAGAAAATAATTGAATCTTACTGTGATTCTTAAAGGAAGAAAAGAAAACAAAGAAAAAAATTTTGCAAACATTCTGTGGAATTAGAGCACTCAATCAATCACAAGCATTCCGTAAGTTGCTTTAAAATTCCACCATTTTTTCTTTTTCTTTTCTATTTGTTCATTGTTGTGTGCATTTAATTTTCAACGACTGAAACAAAGCCTCGTTTTTTTGAGCCATGTTAGCATTAATTAAGTCTCATATTACAAAAAGCCATTCAAACACTTTGTCAGGCCCTTGAAAAATCATTTATGCTTGAGGGGCTGAAAAAGTTCTGCAAGCTTGAAATTGAAGGTTGCAGAAGAAAGAATTTGGTGACTGATTAATTCTCAGCTCATAGAGCCCATCTGTTTCATCGAGTCAAAATTTTATCATCTACAGCAAAAATGAATTAAGTTAATGACAAGACTGCGTTATGGTTTAGCAGTCGATATACAAAATACTAACTTAGTTTTGAGCGCAGTGTGTAAAGGCGCTCGAATTAAGTTAATGACAGGACTGCGTTATGGTTTAGCAGTCGATATACAAAATACTAACTTAGTTTTGAGCGCAGTGCGTAAAGGCGCTCTTGACTGACTATAGATAAGTACTCTTATCCATTAAATTTATGGTATGATGAAATGTTACTCTTGGCAGAAACTCACTCCCAAAGATTGGTTCCTCGTCGACGCCCTTCAATTTCTCTTGCAGTGGGTCCCAGTTCGTCGATTTCATTGGCGACAATGCCAATTTCTTGTGCTCCATCTTCCCACTCGTCTTCATCTTCTACCTCGTCATCAACTTCAGCTTCGTCAATGATAAAACCGCCAAATCTGTCATTTTTCCGTTTCTTCTTCCCTCTTCTGTCCTCTTCCTCATCTTCGTACTCTTCATCATCTTCTTCTTCCTCTTCATCCCTTTCATCCTCTTCTTCTTCTGACTGCAATTAAAACCAAAAACAAATCAAAAGTAGTCATTATGCTATTAAACAAAGCTGAACTCTTTTCAGCCCAAAAATTCTACTTCCGTTGAAATTTAAAACATGATTTCTTCTCATACCTAGCTCATCCATTTAATACAATTTTTTTTAACCTTTTAAATCTCTTTTCACTTACCTACTTCATTATATCGAGTAAAATTGTCTAGGGCCAAAAAAAATTTGTCTTCCTTAAATGTAGTTTGACTTAGCGAAATTTCGCAGTAAATAGAAAATGTGAAAAAACAAGGTGTAGAAAATGGTGAATGAAAGAGACATTCACAAAAAGAACCAAAGTAGGTACATACCCCACTTCCTGACCTCGATCGAGATCTGGAACGTGACCTTGACCTTGATCTTGATCGAGATCTAGACCTCGATCTAGATCTGGACCTAGATCTAGATCTGGATCTTGATCTGGACCTTGACGGCGACCTGGATCTAGATCTTGACCTAGACACAGAACGGGACCTTGATCTGGATCCTGACTGTACCGATCTTCCAGATGCGCTTCCAGCATAACTGCCTTGATCACTTTCTACATCACTCATTTTGATCAGCCTGAAAAATCATAAATTTAAACATCAATTTGGAGAAGTAGTAAGTCTTAGGACTAAAATTAGAGAGCCTCCTGCCATTGTTGAGCTCTTAAGCCCAGTGTCTTAGAGCAAAGGACACGTTGGAAACGTTGAACACGTTGGGAAGGACAGGAGAAGGGATGGCAAATAGGCAAGATGGCAAAGTAAGGCTGGGTGGCACGCACCAGGATTACCCTGTAGCAAAACACCCTGTGAAGGAAAAGTCTTCCTGTACTGAGCAAATACACTCATCACGGTACATTTTTTGATTAGTGCTTCTTATTCTTTCACTTCAATTTGGTGAAATGATGGATTTTTAAGGTGATAGGGGGCCAGTCAAGTAAAACGCAAAGTGTTATGGTCAACTTTTTACTCTTCCCCCTTGTAAGACAACCTCTTCCCTACCTCTCTTGAATTATAGAATCCAAGTGGCATATAATATATTTAGACAGGCATTAGGTTTTTCAAACTTTTTTCTTGCTTTCCAATCGTGTTACTTATCCATTCTCTTTCTTTCTGAGGAGATTGGGAACGCAAGCTGCAGAAAGAGGAAATTTTAAGGACAGCATGAAGTTAAGACCTTTTGCCAAGATCAAAAAATATCCTTAGTTGTAGCAGCTATGAAATTTTTGTACCCTTGCCTTAGTGGAGTTAAAATGTTGAATCATTTGGTTCCTCACTTAAATAAATATAACTCAACAATCCAAATGACTTCTCGAGATAGGGGCGCAAAAGGGTACACTATGTTCTGAGACAAATCATATGACACATCAAACAGGGACAATGATGGTGCCTGTTGGGAAAGAGGTAATTCTGCTTTCTATCAGTCCCAAATGATCTAAAGTAGAGGTCTAAATCACCAATGAGGTTTAGAAAAGTTCCTAATCATGCGCTTCAGGGTCTGACTGGCCCAATAAGTGGAGTATTCCATAGGGCAATATGGCTCTACGACCTGGATGATTGTTCATAATACACCAAAATCTTACATGTCTTTCGCTTGTAAGGTTCGCTTCTCATAAATTGTTTTTTTTTTTTTTTTTGTTTTGTTGGTGAAGACGCAATCTGCCTTACGGCTTTGGCGACTGTTTTAGATTTCCCTAACCTTTTAGGTCATGGGGAGATAACGAGATGGGGTGTGGCGGCAATCCGCCTAGCGACCAGTTAGTTATTTCAGCCAGATAAGAACTTATGGAAGCTGTTCCGAGTTCAAGATGCACATATTAAAGAAAAATATCGAGCGATTTCAGCTGGGCTGAATACTGGGTAGCACGGGTAGCACTAGCATTAGCATTGCAAGAAGTTCTGTTAGGCTTGCGGTTTGTCGTTGTTGTGTTGCAGCGTTGATGCGTTGCAGGTTTTCGATGCCGAATCGGAAGCCTTTCGTTTCGGTTTATGGGTAAGATTTGAATTTGGTGACGCAATAATAGAGGATATATGTCACGGATATAGGTTCATTGAACTATTTGTTGAGTAATTGATTAATTTTCATTTTCACTGCTGCTGGTAGCTTCATCTTCATCTAGGAAATCATGGATATGAGCTCTTCGCAGGCGCCTTACTGTCATACTATTATCCAATATTTAGTCTTTTAACTTGAACCCTTGAGGTTATGTTAGCTCATTTAGGTCATCCCCAAAATAACAGGTTCATGGATCGCATTTCAGCAAAGCTTATTGGCTGCAATAAACTAGCAAATAAATACTAAGAGGTTTGATCTGACCAACTGGAGAACTGACAATAGAAATGAATCAACAAAAATATTTACTAGGAGCTGTTGCGGAAGAGTCCCAAATACTTCCGAACCTTAAAGTACAGGTGCTGAACTAAAACGTATGAACCTGGAGCTATATATTAGGAATGAATCAAATCCCAGAATAGTATATGTAGTTAGGGTTACACAAGGTTTGAAAAATACAAAAATTGCAGAAGCGACACGACACGTCAGGACACTTGCGGTAATGACCCGTCGTGGAAGGAGTAAACCATCGGTCCCGGTTACTCCATATTATCGACTAAAAAAGGGTAAATCACTTGCCGGCGAGCTTGCAGCGGTCCTGAAATCGAAGAAGCGGCAAATTTCAAGCAGAGTAACAGGAGAAACTAATAAAAATCATGACCAGAACTTTTTCAGAGGAGGAAATAACTTACGACTTACGTGATTAGACAGGCTGAAAAAGAATAATCAAATTGTTTTGTTTACAGATACGTCACAGTTCTAGAGGCACACTGGAGCCTGAAGAATATCGTGGCAAAAGTATAAGTGCAATGCGTGTGGGCTATTCGCATATTGAACGGCTGTAGCAAGCTGTAGCTGTAAAAAAAAAAATATTTTTGATTAGCGGGTTGCCTAACATCAGTATTTTACCTCGCCAAGGAGCACACATTCGTGAAGGGGTGCATATCTCTAGTTGGAACTATCCTTGTTGACGTTTTAGGTGTTTAGGTTATGTGGTTCGCCTTCGCCATTAAAAATTCCTGTTTGGAATTGAAGGAAACAGTGATCTTTCCTTTCGATTCCCATACACCTCTTCCTCCCTTGAATATACTTCAAGTGAAGTGTGTAATGAAATCAATTCATCATGAATTCTTGGGATGCAAGAATCCCGCTGCAACTAACTGGTAATTTTTATTTGTTATCAGTCAATTTTTCATCCTTATCGCCTTATCATTTGCACAACATATTCAGCAGAAATTTTTCTACTTTCCCGTCTCCACACTAAGGTCTTCAGTGATTTAAAAGTATTGATATATTTCGTATTTCAGAAATCTAGTAAAAACCTAGGGAAACAAAAACTGAGTCATATCTTACTGAGGAAATCCTTGTCCACCGGGCAATCGAATATTGATGGTGAAACTGTGGCATCGCAACTTTCTGTCATTCTCTATTTTTTACATGAAAAATTACTAGACATCAGTTCTTGAAAGCTTTGGTGATTATCCCTCTGTATGTGAAGAATATTCTGCGCAAATTCAAGCAATGATGTAGGTCAAGTCACCTTTTTTAAAGTATAATAGAACCGGGGAAAGAAAAGAATAGACAAATGTCACATCAGAGAATGGCACCATTCAACATAAATTTACCTGGTAACCAATGGGCCAACTGATGATTGATGCACCCAGATTGATGTGGCAACATTTGTCTATTCTTTTCCTCAGTTCCAGAGGGTTTTTTTTATGTGAACCGCTACGGAACGTATAATTTTTTATCCCGTTCCACTTGCGCGTCCCATCTATTCCTGGGGAACGCTTTGACCGCTCTTCTGAAGTGGGTCGAGGCCACCGTTAGGCTGGTTGAACCGGCCCGAACTGTAAAGATACATCGCGTTCCTTGCGTTCCACGGCTAAAAAAAGCCCTTAGGAGCTCTAATCTGATATTCTATAACTTGTTGTTTACATTCTGTTACAGTGTGCAGTATATGTTCAGAGAATCATCCAATAGAGAAGTGCCAGATTCTCACAGAAGTGAAACATATAGCTGATAACAATCCTCCAACATTAGCACGTCTCTCGGTCCCCTCAACACTCAGTGTTAGAGACACGCTACATGGACCAGTAGTTGTTGCCAAAGCACCACTATGCCGAGGCACGCAATTTGGGCCTTTCAAAGCTGACCTTATTGATGCACCTCCGCAGTCCGGTTTTATTCTCCAAGTAAGGGAGAGTTTCCCTGAGTTATTATTCCTCTATTTACTTTTTAAATATGCTTTTTATAAAAGGAACTTCCAAAATTGTGTGTGTGAATTTCACAATATTTTTTAAAATTTTCGCTGTTATCCACTGCAATGGACAATTATTATAAAGCAACCATAGCATTGTCCATTTGTTTAAAAATTATTTTGAATTTTTTGTATCTGTGTTTGCTATACCGTTCCCCAGCAAGAACCCACTATCTTTATTTGGCTGTTACCAAATTTCAAAGGCACAAGAATGCTGCTAATATTGATTTGCATCTCAGATACTAAAGCCTAAAAAAATATACTTAGCTCTAGGTTGCATTTTAAACGAGTTTCTCTAAAGTGATATTGCGCAGTTTTAAACGCTGTCATATTTAATGATGTCAGTTTAATACATGGGTTTGAAATACTCAAACAGGTACCTATTCTTTTTGCAGATATTTCATGACAATGATGTTCCCGGCCTTTTCCTAGAAACAAACAATGAACACAAATGCAATTGGATGTGTTTGGTAGCTGCTGCAGAAAATTCCTCTGAGCAAAATTTGGTTGCCTACCAGGTGAATATGTTTGGATTCTTGCCATTTCATATTAAAATCATTTTATTCTTTGATCAGTTGAAAAAAAGAAGGAGAAAAAATTCTGTATTAAAAGTAAAAGTGTTATCTTTTGCTGTGATTGTGATCAACTTGTAGAAGAAACAAAGATGAGGTGTAACAGAATGTCTCCCTTCTTGTAAGAAATTGCGCCCTCATCTCTCCTTGTGATATCTTACAGATAAATTTTATTTGGTAGATGTGTTTAAAACGCTGTTTTAGGATCATAGCAACTCCATACAATGCTTGAGAGCATGCTGTCTAAGACCTTGAAAAAACGGGAAATAAGACCTTGATGGAAAGATAAATGTCTGAGTAAATCAGGAACTTGTGAGGGAATCTGCCTTAAAAATACGGAGTTTATTCTCTCTCAACCATGAAACTATTTTGTTCATAAATTCGATGGCTTCCATTAATTTGGCACTATGTAATTACCCAAAAGATGAAAGAATCTATTATTCAGCTTTTAACTCTAGAGAAACATTTATTTTTTCATTTAGTACATACATTAAAGAGTGCAAAATGCAATTTAAAAGGTATCTACTTTTTGTTGAGAGAATCTAGTGAAAAATGAGAGAAAACCTTGAATTTTTACCTGGGCTTTTCCCCCAAAAATCAGGGAATGAGAAAATTGAAGAATTATACCTATCATTCCTTGCCTTTAAATCTTTAGAAGTTCGCATTTGAATTTTTCCTTTCACTTTAGCTCCTAAATCTTGAAATTTTTCAGATCCCATCTCACCTCATTACTCTCCTGGTCCACTGTAATTTGCCATGAAGTCCTGAAAGATCTAGAAATCAGTGTTTAATTTTCTCATTTTTCTGATTTGTTTAGGTTGATCAGAAAATTTATTATTCCATTACCAAAAATGTGAATGTCGGTGATGAGTTGAAGGTCTGGTATGCCCCATTCTACGCTGCAAAATTGAATAAAAGATTACTACCTCCAGGCGATACAGAGGAAGTCCTAGTGAGTACAACCTTTGCTCAGTGTTTTCTACATGAAATTGGGATGAAGAAACATTTGCTAGATTACTTGATTTCTTATTTCGTCTAGTAGGTAGTCAATTAGTTCAAAATAAAATAAACAACAGTCAAGCTGTATTTCATTAGTCCATCAGATTCAGAACACCAGTAGAGAACCACAGTAGCATCATGAAAGATTTATAAAAGAAATCATTAATCTCACTCTGCAGGCTAGAATTTCAAGACGTACTTTTAAATCTCTGTCATAGTTCCTCATGTACCTCAAAATCTCCATACCTAAGGAAATTTGAAGGAAATTTAAAGTCAAAGATAAGGTGTCTACTGTCAGTAAGTGAAACCGGAATATATCAGGAAATTAGATGTCATTAGGAAAAATCAGAAAAATTGGTCATAGAATAAAAAATTCTGAAAGCTTTGAGCATTTTTCAAAAATTTGATTCAATTCGTTTAATATGTCAGTTTGTAAAATCAAATAATTTATTCGTACAACAATATTCACATAACAAATTTACTCGCACAAAAAATTCAGGAATTTTCATTTAAAATATCCAGAAAGATCAGAGAAATCCTAAATGAAAGTTTCGTAGGCATTCTGAAAGAAGTTCCTAGGAGCAGCTTAAACTTTCGGTCTTCGATTCAGCAAAGCAGTCTATTAAGCTCACCCTGACAATCTGTGTCAAATATTATTTTCTTATTCGAGATGAAGTCACCAGTAAATCATATTCTCTCTTCTCTCTGTTGCACTCACCTCCATGTATATCTTTTAATGTACCCCTATGTATTTCATTCTTTCTCTTTTTTTCAGCAAAATGCAATCGAGGACTACAATAGCACCCCAAAAAATTTAAAACAGAAACCCAAACTGAAAAACCACAGAATCCCATCAGCAGGTATTTTTGACTGTTTTTAAAATCTCACACTTTTTAGAGTTAGAATTCATACTTGTCATATTGCATCCTGCTTGAGCAAAATGACTTTCTTTTTGTTGTAACTGAAAGGTCCTTGTGTAACAAAAGTATTATGCAAGCTATTTTATCAGAGATTAATTGATTTAATATTCATTAATCCACTCTATCTGATCGACAGAACGCAAATTGAAATCTAATGCTGTAGCGTTATTTTTTTCATATATTCTTCACATCTTGTAACTGTGGCTAAGAAAATGCAGAAGAATGTTTAATCACAACTAGTTCCTAAAGAGAATCCAACTGGTGGCGAAGGAATCAGTGTAGATAGAATCAGCATCAATCAAATATCAATCAAATATTGGTGCTACCTGCAGCTAAATCTGTCACCACACAATGAACTGTTTCTGTCCTCTCAGCTTGAACCAACCTGTGTCAATTGAATTGTTGTCAATCAGTGTCGACTGAATCTGTATCAGTAGAGATTGAATCTGTGGGATAATTGGTGTAATTGTTGTATTCTTCCTCCATCATTCTTTTACAAATTAATATTTGTTTCTTTTGGTTTAGCTCCAGTGGTCAATGAATTAACTCCTAAGCAACTTGGTGCCAAAGTAACGAAAGATGAATGGGTGTGCAAGAGATGCTCTGCCACGGAAAAAACAGTTCCATTGTATGCGAGACACCTTATGATTCACCTTAAAGAAGATATGATCTTAGCACTCAGAATTCAGAAGGTATTTTTCACATCTGATTACTTTCCCCTATCTTTACTACTCTTTAAAAATGATACTGTCAAGGTCTATGTTTACTAAGTTGTGTTAGTAATCAGAATGTAATACATGAAATGTAGCTATCTGCCAGGGGATAATCGAATTTTGGTGTTCGTCGGGCGGACATTGATGAAAAACGGAATGGCATAGCATGATTGGCTAACTATGTCTTATCGCTGCTTTGTCATGCCTATGCCAGGTAGAACTGACAACATACTATCCAAAACTCTAGCAGTGCCTTTACCTTGTCATCAATTCTACTGGAAATACGCATGACAAAGCAGTGATAAGACATAGCTGACTAATCACTTTACCCCTTTTCACCTTTGTCATCTATGTTGGCCCTGCTAACACGAAACTTAAAAAGTTGGTCTGCTGGAATGTATTGGATATGCGTAGTATACCCTTGAACCATCTGTGAATAAAACTATGGACTGTCAGATTCAGCCTAAGCTATAGTTCTGCACCGACTGTTAATTTCTCAGCATCTCTCAATTTGAACAGTCAATAATTATTTCCTTCTTTCTCTGTTTCTCTCTCCTTCTCTCCTTTAGTGTTCTCTTAAAGAATCCCACCACTTTTTTTCTCACTAATTCACTGCAAAGCAAGCGACGGGGGATTCCAAAGGGATCCCCTGCCTATCGGTGAGAGAGCTTTTATGTCATGTCGTATGCACTGCCAACAGCAAGTTATACTCATTCTTCTACCTTGCTTTGATTTTGCTTTCAATTACTAGCTATTGGGTTTTTTTCAAACTGTTTGAGCTATTGAGTTTCCCTAAATTGTAACTGGACCTGTACAAAACTCCTCCAGTGTGATAGTTTGGAGAAAAATCTTTGCTTATAATCCTCCGGTTTTTCTCATTTTCAGATAAATCAAACGAAAGAGAAGGGCTACGAATTAATGAAGATTACTCCTGAAGAACCTGCGAGCACCGAAGCGACGCTTCATACTACTAGTGACTTACCTGGAAATACAAATACCATCATGGACATTCCCTCCGAAGCAGAACCTACCGATCTCCTGTCAAAAAGTGCTGACTTAGTCGACAAACTGTTGTCACCAAATAGCTTTAATGAGAACTTGCTGAATGATCTTGACTTTTGTCCTCCAGTCCTTACAAATGGCGCAAACATGTCCACTGAAGCAGAAAATAAACTCAATCAAGATAAACCAATGGAAGGATCCTCACTAGACACTGTCAATACAGTGAACATTTTAGACTTTGAAGATCTTAATATCTCGAATCTTGACAAAACTGTCAGCCTTAATAATTTATTCAGTCTCGATAATGATCTTTTCCTCAACCTCAACGGCGAAGAGAGCCGATCCAGTCAAAAGAAAGCTGAAATAAACCCCACCGACCGCTCAAAACTGGACTTTGATTTTAAATCGGCCTCAAGTCTAATTGATCTCAGCTCCAATCTGGATGACTTAATTAACGATATTTCCCTCATCAAGGATTCAAAAAAGGACACTTTAGATTTTAGTCAAGACCTGAGTAGTATCCTGAATGATAAGAAACTGTTTTCTCCCCTTTCAACCCCATTTTCTGGAGTTCAAGCCTGCAACGAGACTGACTTTTCCTGCTCGAGCAATGACAATGAGCTCGTCAAAGTAATAAGTTCAGTGCCTTCAAGCATGGCGAGTACTCTTCCTTCGTTTTCAGTTGACAATATTCAATCCGCAGTGCCTTCTCACATACTTAACTCATCGCTATCAAAAGATTCTGTCCTTGCGGTTCCTGGAAAATCTTTGGCAACCACTGAGCCAATTAATGCACCGGTGAGTTTTAAGCTCTAACAGCCTGTGAATTTTCATGCTGAATTTCTCCAGTTCCTGTAGCCTTAAAAAGCGTTGCAGAAGCTTCTCGGTTGAGAGACCGGCGGATCATCTGCACTGAAATAGAAAGACCATGAAAAGGAGTGCTTCTTTAAATTGTAAAGTTGGTTCATGTGGATGTTAAACATGTCTTTGTGTGCATTTTTTTTTCAATGAAAAGCAAATATATAAAAGGAGAACATTTGTTTAAAACATTCGAGACAGTGGGAAGGTTTGAAAGAAAAGGCCAATTGTGTAACTTTTCTGCATTCCTGGCTCATACGATTTACTTATACATTCTAATTAGGGGTTAATCTTTGTTGATCGTGGCTATCATACAGACTGTGGTTAACAAAATAGCATCAAAGTAAGGCCCTGTCCACACGAGCGTGATCCGAGGAACTTATTCGACAAACTGCTCAGTTCCCAGAACTTGTTCCTTGAAAGGAGGGATGCTGTCCACACAAGTTCACCCGAACTGGAACCGGAACTTCAATAAAACTATACAATTATTGCAAAACAATAGATTATTACGGCCGCCAAAGTAACAAAAATAAATTTCAAGACATGTAAAGGACTTAAAAAACAAAAACAAACAAATTCACATCAAAAGAAACATATGTAGAAGCTTGGAGTACGGGGGAAGTTCCGGGTTTAGGAGGAACAAGTTTTCAGCTCAGCTAAAACTTGTTCCAGGAACAAGTTCCTCAAACTAAGTTCCGTGAACCGTGCTCGTGTGTACAAGGCCTAACATCAATATTAATGGCAAATTTTCATTTTCGAACCACATAATTTCAAATGTTTGTAATTTTTTTTACAGAATCCATCCCTTGACTACACGTGTGAGATATGCTTGTCTGAATTTAAAAATGCTCAAAATCTCTTTCGTCACCTACGTTTTCACATCGGAGAGTTCACCTGCACCAAATGTTTTAGGGTAAGTTAATGCATTTGTGCTAATTACTTCTAAAGAATTTAAATTGGTTTTTTTCCAATCCACTTCTCCGCTGAGCAAAGAATCTTCGGATCACCCACAAAAACTGATGACTTTTTATTTATTTGTTGAACCCAATCACTCTGAACATTAGCTCAAAAATAGCAGAAAAATCAGTGCAAAACCAATGAACTAACTGTTGCATGATTTATAACAACTACTAATTTACATTGGTTTTAACTTGTGTATGAATAGGTACGTAGGGGACGCCCAGTGAGAGGTTGGCGACAGGGGGTGTTGAATGAGATGAGGGAGTGTCAACTCCCTGATGACCTGTGGGAAGACCGAGCTTTGTGGCGATTAGGCGTCGTAAAGCGCCAAAGAGCGCTATAAAAGCGACTCATATGTATGTATGAATAGGCATGAAAAGCGGGCATCAACTATTGTCCTAGACATATCTGAGCACGGGACAAGAAGAAGAAAAATGATCAAACCTCTCTGGCTTATTCAATTCCTTGCCATATGTATATATATTACAGCACTTGACCCTACCAATTTTCGATAGGAAGTACAAGTTCAAGACAGCCTACCTTCTCTTCTCTTGAAAACTACCTGAAAAACGATTTGTTGAATTATGATCAGACTCCCTTGAATTCATCATAAATTGTGTTTTTGTTTTATTTATTTTTCAGGCATTTTCCCGGAAACAAACTCTGGATGACCACATGTGTAAACTTTTTCCTTGTAAGAAATGTGATCAAAAATTTTTTCTCGTCTCACATTATCAGAAACATGAGAAATGGCACACTCGATTAGGTATGTCCCTTTGAATCATTCCCCCTCCTTTTTACTGATAAGATTCACCCTCACCTGTTGGAATCTGCAACAAATTGAAGGGAAAATGCACGTAGGATGTAAAGGAGGAGAAGCAAAAAAGCAACCCTGAGTATTACTCAAACATCAATACATTTCTATAAATGTTAAAACCTCCATACTTATTTAATGAGAAGGCAACCATTCGTCTAATGTTCATCATATCAGTGTCATCCTGTCCGAAATAATATGTATCCTCTCCTAACAGAGGAGGTCCATGTAAGTATAGTTACTGAACATGATTCCAGAGTAAACTCCTAGGTGTGATTCATTTTGTAGGAAGGAGTAAAAAACAATAATTTTTGATGCCAACCAAGAGTTGTCAGTCATTATTCCTTAAAATGGCAGGTCTTAATCAAAATTTGACTGTTCTGTCTTTCAAACGGCAAAAATTTAATTCAACCTTAAATATCTTCGTGCATTTTGTACCTCTTGAAAATATACTTGGTTTAAATGTGAAGAAGTTTATATATTTAAAAAAGTTAATACCTTGCATACGAAGAAGGTCTATCAGTGTATTCAGCACGTTCAATTAATGTTTGCTCTAGAATAATGTGCACTTATTCTTTAAATCAGTGTCTTTTATATGTACATCGTCTGTGTCTTTAATGCTCTTCACGATTTTACAATTATTTTTCAGAAAAAATTGAGCGTATGAAAGCAAAAGAAAATGGCACAAGCGATGAAGGACTTTGCAAGATCTGCAATGCTAAATTGGCAACAAAGCAACAACTGAGAAAACATTGCAAAACAGTTCATACCGTTGGTAATTGATATAGTTTATTCTTACTAATTCATCCAGATTTTCTTTTATACCTTAAATAACTGTATCTAAAATTTCTCACCAATTTTAAAAGTGATGAATTTGCGAGAAATTCATTTGTCAAGTTATGCATGCAATTTCTTTTGATTTATTTATTGAAATTTTACAAAAACGAAGATGCACCAACCAAAGATCAGAGGAAATTATATTGAAATAGGCTGAGAAATAGAGACGGATGAAAGAAAGCAAACTTAATCAGACTATCCATTCAACTCAAATAAACTTGGAGAAACAAAGATTGGACGTAGAAATCTCATTTTAATGGAAAATAGTAATTATTGTCATTCAGTGTGGAGTGCTGGACAAGTAAAAATCTTTCCAGATATTTTCAGGTATAAATTTTAAATGCAGTTGAAAATTATTTCATTGCAGACATAAGAAGTATTTCCGGCACTAAATCCTGCCAGTGTCCTGTTTGCGGGAAAGAATACAAAGATATCAGAACCTTAAACTCTCATCTCAAAGTACATGGTATGTTTTTTTCAAAAGTATCTTTTGTTAAAATTTTTGTTGTCTATCACCATGAAAAGTTAGGACCACAAAGGGCTAAATGTTTTGGGGATCATTTTTCACCACTCAGTCACAGTGCCATTGGACTGTGTAACCTTGATTATTCTTCAGTCTAAACTCTCCCTTTGTCAGTTCCATCATTGAAAAGAAATTTCCGACAAGAAATTATGATAAATGCCTTTATTTAAAATTTGTCGTTAACTTAGTTGCAATTCTGTTGAGTTTTCTGTGCTGTGAGAGAAATTTTAATACACTGATGGATTTCCTTCTTTGTAAGCATTCTAACTGTCGCACCTGGGCTCACTTATCATGAGTTAATGGGGATCCCTAGTTTTGACATGTGAAGGGAGAAGTTAAAATACTCGAAGCCTCTAATTTTATTTTAATGTAATTTTGTTCTGCAAATTTTTAGGAGAGCCAGAATTTGAGTGTCAGATTTGTGATAAGAAGTTCCATCGGAAAAGCATCCTAAGAAGACACCTTTTGTCAGTTCATAGCTCATTTAAGGTATTGAACAAATTACTTCTTTCCTCTTTTTCTATTTGTTAATACTGTGATAGAACTACTCAATCAACCTAAATGCACAATACACTAACAACTTAAAATGGTACGTGGTCTGTAAATAAAAACTAAAAACAGTAGGATAGTTCAGAGATCACCTTTCCTTCCTCAACCAGGAAACAAAGGAAGAAAATAGCGGAAAAAAACACTGGTGCAAGTCGCCAATGTAATTTTGGGAGACAGATAAGTCACAAAAATGAATCAGAAAAAAATGAAGAATATAGAGGCAAAGATTACTCAACTATCGGGTATGGTCTTCAAATTAATGGCACCCAAGTACTTCGGAAACCTGCGGTTGTCCAAAAATTTTTTAAATGGTCTAATTTTTCTTAGCTCAAGTTTGATTGCTTCAAATCTTGTGGAGAGAGTTCTTTATACTTAAAACAAGATTAAAGAAACGCCTCTAAAGTTTGCAAAACAGCTGCCTCTATTTCCTTCTTTTTTAAGTATTGATAACCCTGAAATTTTTTTCCTGTATTTCAACTGCCTTTACTGGCATTTCCAAAGGCACTTGTCATTTGTTAAAGTCTTGATCGGATTTCAATGTGAGTTCCAAATCGTGGTGTCTGAATTTTGACAGTTATCTTAATGACATTGACTGCCAAGGGCCTGGCACTCAGGGTTCTTGTGGTGCCAAGTTTTCGGTAAGCAGTTTTTGTGTTCCATCAGCATCACAAGTTCCAGCGCAAGCAAGTAACGTTTCCATCCATCTGCATGTAGGGCTGGGGACCAACAACACTGTCTAAATGCTATGTTCAGCACCGATTGTCGGAATGTTGGGTCCATTGCAGCGGTGTAGAGATTACAAAAATTCATGGATGAGCAACGAAAATTCGTGGCACAACAGGGAGCATCAAACATCTGTGACAGTCAACATAAAATTAATAATGAAAGCACAAGAAATTGAAGTGTGTAACCAACTAGTTGCGCATAGTTTTTCATTTACTGAAGATTTAAGAATTTTTTCATCACATTACAAAAAGAAAGGTAGTCATTCTTTTTCTAATGTGGTCTCTCCTTGTTTCCCTGGATCTGATCAAATTTAATTTTTTTTCTTTTTATCAGTTTCAGTGTAGCCTGTGTCCATCGTCTTTTTCCACCGATAACGCCTACCAACTTCATATGAAATCCATGCACTCTCAGCAGAGTCCTTTTAAGTGCAAATACTGTGAAAAGGTATGTCGATAAGCAGTTCGACGGTGCAAGTCGGCAATCACATAACTCGTTTGCGGTGTCTGAAAATCTCCGCAACTATGTTATTTTTTTAAAGGAGAACAAATGGACATGATTCCTTGAAGTTTTTGCAGAATTTTCCTCGCACATAGAAGAAAAATCACGGAAGTTTTAAAGAATTACCGTTGAGTAGTTTTCCGTTTAAAAAATAAAGTATGACAGGAAGTCTGCGACGTCGCAAACCGAGTTATGTGATTGCCAACTTTCACCGTCGAGTTGTGTCTTTCTTTTTTAGTTTGATAAACTGTTAAGATTCAATGTTTTTAGTTACACTCAACATTTTATTACCTCAAGAAGGAAGGTTTATTCGATTCCAAGAGCTTCACTAAAGAATATTTTCTTGTTCACCCCTAGGTTTTAAATCGGAAGGTCAACCTAGAGCAGCACGAGCAGTCTCATTTGAAGAGTAAGGTGCCATGCCCTGACTGCACCAGAACGTTCATAACGCATGAAGGGCTGGAAAAACATAGGAAAATTCATCTGAAGCGAAAAAGTTTCTCTTGCTCGCAGTGCTCACATACTTTTAACGGGGTAAGTTGATTTACTTCATTTGCATTTTTCTATTGTACTGTCTCAGTGATTTGTGCTGAAAAAATAAGTCGCTTATTTTATTAACTTTATCGGTCATGTTTATCAGTTTGTATTAATCTGGAAAATCGATAAGGAAAAGGTTCTAATACAAATTGAAAAAATAAGTCTTAGTAAGAAGAACGTCAAAATAGAAGCTTCAGAAAAATAGACATAATAATATCCGAGCTGATAATTCTCTTTCAGAAAAGTCTCTCTTTTTGTTCAGTACAATTTACCGCCTTCTTTCACTGGAGACTTGAAATCGCAGTTGTTACTCTTTTCCCTGTACAAAAAAATGTGTAGAGGCCATAGGCTACCTCCTATTTACATATACTTTTATTTTGAGTAATTTTACATTTTTTTCTCTTTTTTGTTTTCTTTGAACCAGAAAGTGGCATTATCAAAGCACTTCAAGAAAGAACATCTTGGACCGTACACATGTTCCTTTTGCTTCATGTCTGTCAAGAGAATCGTTTGTCTGAAGAAACACTTAGAATGCCGTCATAAAGATAAAGTAAACGAATGGAGTGTACCTGGTTATTTTGATTCTCTGAAGGGCTTGACAGTCGACAAAAACAAGAATCTCAATGAGACGAGCATTATCGTCGAGGCTAATGAAAATTCATCAGAGGTCACAGACCATTCAGTGCTCAGTTCTATTCACTCGGTGAAAGCAATGGACACAAAGGACAAAACTGAAGACCACTGCATTACTGATTTAGATACAGAAGTTTTCAATGATAATGGACTGAGTGATCCTGTCTCAATGAGTTTTGACAGTATTAGTCTTGGAATCTTCGGTTCCGACACCAACAATGCCATCATTAGTGATGTTATGAACAAGAAAGATGAAAGCATTTTTGAAGACAACTTACTTCTGAGTGACAATCAGTTTCATTTGATTAAGAAAAATTGTGAAGTAGGAGGCAAGAAGAATGAAAGTATTTTTGGAGACAGTTTGTTGATAAATGGTGGGCAGCCATCACTGAAGAGAAACAGCGAAGTTCCTTTGATAAGCGGCGCTAAATCAAGCCAGCCTACTTCGAAAAGTGATGCCTTGAGTATCGCAACAGATACCAATCCGTTATGTTCAAATTCGGTCCTGGATTGCAGTACCTTAGGTCTCAACTCTTCAGGTAAGTCGAGATTCTGTAGCACTTTGATAATGAGACTGCAAGAATTGCAATCTACGGACGGCCTCAATCTGATCATTTGTTCAAAATCTTATCTGATTTAAAGGAGGATTTTGCTAAATTTTTAAGGATGGTGAATAATGTGATTAACATTCATACGTTCAAACGCACAAAACCTCCCCTCTGTTAATAGATTTAGTTTTAATAATAATATTATGCAGAGGCGTGGCGTGCTTTGCAATATATCGATTGATGCGCCACTCAAAGCTATGAAAAAAGATCGATTATCAGGGTGTTCGCAGCGAACACCTTAGTTATCGATTCTTTACCATTGCTCCAAATGGCGAGATATCAATAATCGATCAGTCACGCCACACCACTGATATTATGTAGTTAATAAAGTCATTGAGAAACTTTTGGATCCGTTTTTTGACAAAAAGGATTTTGTGATGGCCTTAGTATCAGTCGTTGGTGACTGGTGCATCTTTGAATCAAATTCCTGCTCAGTATTTGAATGGAGTCAGGAATCAAATGATTGTTTCTAAGGGGTACTATAATATTGTAACTCATGAAAAGATTGAATTATCAGTACAAATTGTGATTTTCACCCATCAGCCACTAGCATCTATTTCTGCCCCAAAATTAATAATGCTGAGAGCTGTCTGTCATCAGCAACTGATAGAGGCAGATCTAGCAGGATGATAACACTGGTTTTCCTCCAGTTAAACCCGTGTTGAATAATCGATTCATGTTGAAGTACCTGTCCCCTCGGAAAATCAATTATTTTCCATAAGTTAAATGGAGAGAAAACCAAAACCAAATTGCTAGCTCTGCCAATGGTGGCTGATGTATTAATGCTCAATTAGTTAAAATGTATTTATACAAAATATCATTGTATGGGCCTGTTGCAAACTTTTGCTAGAGCAAAAATAAGAGTTGTTTCTTACAGAAAATGTCTCAAAAATCTTGATGAGCGCATCGGCAAAGTCTGAAATGCACTCATAACTTCACAATGTAGGTAAGAAATTTGAGTTCTTTTGAGCTTCCCCCTTCAAGAACAATACTTAGGCACAGGTGAACATTTTGTTAGAGGAGTCGTTCGGCAATATTCATCATGGCTGACGCCAATCCGCCAAAATACGTGTAACGGGACGAGATAGCTCCTGACCAGTATAAGACCAGATAACAATCGGCGTGTTGACGTTCATATTTTATTTGCCCGCCTTGATTGACCTTGATCTCTCCTCGAACTATGCGCGGAACTGCGGAAGCGTGGACCATAATGAATATTGCCAACGATAGAACGTCTCCTCTAACAAAATGTTCACCTGTGCCGTAGTATCGTTTTTGAAGCGGGTAGCTCATAAAAACGCAAATTTCTTATGCAGATTGTGAAGTTATGAGTGCATTATAGACTTTGCCGATGCGCTCATCGTGATTTTTGAGACATTTTCTGTAAGAAACAACTCTTATTTTTGCTCTATCAAAAGTTTGCAACAGGCCCATTTCAATCATTTGCAATGCAAGCAATTGTAAATATTTTGTTTTGAAAATTGAATCCTTCTTTATTGGCAGGTGGCGAGATTTTTTGGACTGTATCAGATTTACCGGGACTTGGTTGCAATCAAAACAGTCTCTCTCAGTTACATATTCCAGGTACAGCCAATTGATTTTTTTTCAAATTTAATTACTTATTAAATAAACCCATGAGCAGGTGTGCCGAAAAGGGTCTTTGGGCATTATAGATATTAAAATAGGTCAATTTCTTTAACTCAGTATTTCATAAACCGAGAGTAACGAAAACTAAACGAAACAAACGAGAAATCGAGGTAACAAACTGTAAGCTAAATAATGAAAATAAAGAAAGTCGAAACTAAAAAACTCATACTCACAAAAATAAATTAAAATTGCCGATGCGTTTCGGGGCTCCTCGGCCCCTTCAAGGCTAAATTCCGACCGGTTGTTGTTTGTTGTTATTCCACTCATCTCCTTCCTTCTTATCATTCTTATCAAGACTGCCATCTATCACTGAGCAATTTGGATTTGGAATGCCTGCAAAACTGTCTGCTCAGAGTGACAGATGACAGTCTTGATAAGAATAATAAGAAACTAAGGAGATGAGTGGAATAACAACCAGTCAGAATTTAGCCTTGAAGAAGGGGGGGGGGGGAGCCCCGAAATGCGTCGGCAATTTTGATTCATTTCTGTGAGTTAGAGTTTTTTAGTTTCGACTTTCTTTATTTTCAGTATTTCATTCCTGATTGAACCCAGACTCAAAATACATACATGTATGAGTCGCTTTTATAGCGCTCTTTGGCGCTGTGCGACGCCTAATTGCCACAAAACTCAGTCTTTCCACAGGTCATCAGGGAGTTGACACTCCCTCATTTCATTTAATACCCCCTGTTGCCACCCTCTTACTGGGCGTCCCCTTTATCTCCTCCCAGGAGGAACCCAATCAAGCATCTTTTTTGGCAGCCTCTCTTCCGTCATCCTCTTGACATGACCGTACCAGACAAGCTGTTTGGTCATGACGTCAAACACGATGTCATTTTCGACTTCCATGATATGACGTATTTTCTCATTACGGACCCGATCTCTCCCAGAAATTCCTGCCGACCTCCTCCAGAAATCCATCTCCGTTGCTCTTAGCATATCCTGTGTCCGTTTTTTCAGCTGCCAAACTTTGCATCCGTATGTTAATATACTTTTGACCACAGCGTTGTATATTTATCTTTGGAAATCCGCTGATCCCAGAGGATTTCATTTAACATCGCTATAGCCTTCCTTGCTGAGATGTTCCTTTCCTTAATAGCTTGATCCGTCCTTCCATCCTGGGTCAACCGCATTCCCAAGTATTTAAAATCCGCACATAATACACAAGAGTATCTACAAGGCTGAAAAACAAGGATAAATTCATGGAAAAATTTAATCATGAAACCCTATTCTTTAAAGTTTTAGGAAAATTATACAAGGAAAAACTAGAAAATATTATCTATTTCATTTTCAAGGTCTGGAATTTTTTTCCTCTGGCTGACTTTTCTTCATCCTCTCAGTTTTCACAACCATCAAAGTGAAGAATCTGTAAAATGGTGCCTCAGAAAAATAGACTAAGAGCTTTGTGGTCAATTTTCCATTAGTGGCGGGTTTTCCCCTTTTCTCGATATATGCTGATAAATTGTTCATTATTAATTTCAAAGCATTTTAATCAGGAATTGTATTTCTTGAAGTCTGTGAAAACCTCGGTAACCGATTTTTATAGGGCTGGAATCGCCGAAAAAAGTTTTTTCTATCTGCTGGAACTTTAAAGAAATTCCACATCTTAGGTGGGTTAACTTTAGTTAAGTGCTATATTTCAGAAATCATAGTTGACTCATGTTTACTGCCATATTATTGTCTCTATTAAACCAACTATATATTAATCTTTAACTATGTAACAAGGTGTTAGAATAGTGCTGAGTCTCCACAGTCCCATAGGAAAAACAGGTCCTTGTTACTTACAATTTCGGCCAAATTTTTAGTGTTTTTCTTGTTTGTATCTTTCAGCATGTCTTCTAATCTTTTTTTCGGTGCATTTTTTACAGATACTCAAAATCTCAGTGAGTCATTGTCTTCCAGTGGGAACATGTTACTGTACGTCATAGAGCCATCCTCCACAGAAACCACCAGCAACTCAGAACTTGGAGTTTTCTTAGTTTAATTTCCTGCCCGTGGGTTTATTGTTAACGACATTCGTTTTCCTATCATTTAGGAATCGAGATTCATTCACATCGAAAGTATTTATCGCTGAATGTTATCCGAATAATATAACATCAGTAGATAGAACTAATTACCCTGCAAAGCAATTCTGTGCTAAATCAAATTTAAAACATTTGTTAATAATCTTTCTTGGTGAGAAGTGCTTCTTCCTCTATCCACTTACACTGTTTTTTTTTATTGTCTTTTGTTAGCTTGAACTGTCGGTTGCAGTCTTGTCACCGCTCAGACTTGGCGTCTTGTTTTCTCTGCTTTGATGAATTGAGTTACGTTTTGTGCACAAATTCCATAATTTTCTTTTCAGAGTCTAGAAATAATTAGTGGAAATACATTAATGCTAATCTGTTGCAAATGGATTTAGGGAAATAAATATGAAATATATCATGGTGACAGAGAACAGGAATGGACGTAGCAGCTGTTGCAAAAACCCTTGAATTGTATTTTTACACCGAATCTTTTCTCATCAACTTATTAACAGTTAAAACTTACCAGCAAAAATCAAGAAGCAGACTGTTTCCCTCGAACATTGATTCAGTCTATGCACATAAGCTAAGCAGAGGCGAGCACGCTGACGGTGTAAGTCGGCAATCAAATAACTCGGTTTGTGCGACGTCGCAGATTTCCTGTCATACTTTATTTTTTAAACGGAAAACTACTCAACGGCAACTCTTTAAAGCTGCTGTGATTTTTCTTCTCTGTGCGAAGAAAATTCTGGAATAACCTCAAAGAATGATGTCAATTTGTTCTTCTTTGAAAAAATAACTTAGAGGCGGAGATTTTCAGACACTGCAACCGAGATATGTGATTGCGGACCTACGCTGTCGATGTGTTTCTCCCATATTTGTTCTCTTTCTACCGTCCTATTTAGCTGTGCAAGGAGGGACAAAGTTGCATTTAGTGCCAGAAAACCCCTGCAGCTTCGATCCTTCATTATTCTTAAACTGTGTAACAAGCACCTTATAACAATTATCGTTAGGTATTTGCTCTAGAAACTCATTATGTACCACTGATTTGCAGATACATCGCAATTTAGACAGTGTTTTTATTTGCAATAAGTCTTGCGCTTCACTTGCCTCGTCGTGACTATCTTTAGGCGCTCCAAAAATTCTGATGTGTCAACACTGTGGCTGATGAGAGAGTGGTCCAAGGAAAAGTTGAAAAATAGGGTTTTTGATTCTGTCTATTTTATAAGACAGTTTATTTAATCATTGGTTTGTAATCTCGTACAGACCCCACCATTAGTGTTGAATATGGAGAGAGAGAAAGTTCTCTGTCTCCATTATAAAGTATTTTTTTTTAACTTGTATTAAACAAATGGTTTGTTATTATTTGAATTTTGTTAATCGTTCAGATGATCTCATCAACCTCAGGTAGAAATACGAAAAAACTATTCTTACTCCGTTTTTGATAGTGTCAATTCACTATTAGCTTACTATTTCCTATTGACTTAAATTCCCTGTATGGTTAGACACAGTGGCACTCTTTGCCATCTTTGAGATGGTAATGTTATTTAAAGTTATTGACCCGAGTTGCATCTACTCATGTCAGAATATATGTAAAGAAGTACATATTATTTGTTAGCTTGCCAATGCTACATTCAGGCAAGGTCTTATTGTATCCCTCTATCCTTTTTCCAGGGATGACGAAATAACATATTTTTATTGTTTAAAATTCTGACAATTGCAGTTTTACCTACTGCAGAATTAATTTTTTTTCTTCTGCGTTAATTTTCATACTGTAAATTCATCACATTCTTCCGTCTCTCTTCTAATGTCTAGCTAGGTCCTGACTCTGCAAAACGGCATTCAAGAATTATTACTCCCTCAATGACTTCTTTAACATCTGAGTATGTAAAGAAAAGTAATAACTGCATGATTTGCTCTCTCTCTGTTCCTCACGGGTGCAGAAAGTTCCTAGCCTTCCCATTTTTTTGAGCTGTCCCTCCCATTTTTTCGAAATAGCCTTCCCATATTGAAAACCCTTTCTCTCCAAAATCTTCAAAGCTATGGCCTTTTAGTTTTATTGTTCCTATTCGCATTGTGTTACCTTGGTTTCTTTGTGAGAAATCCAGTGATGAAAGGTGGAGGAATAGAAGGTGAACTCAGTGGTAAAAAAAATTAAAATTTATTTCCATCAGTCTTTCCAAAATTCTTAGTTAATTCACATTAGTGAGTAGTGAAGCCTCCCAAAAACAAATGGACTTTGTACAAGTGCACTAATTGCATTATTTGCTAACAACATAAGTTGAATGAACAGCAATGTACAGAGTTTTACACGACAATTCAGTTGTTCAATTGTAATTTCAATTTTGATTTGATATTACCTACGGAGAAGTATTATTTTAGTCAGTTTAAGCTTGTTTGCTCGTATTTTTACCAATAAGAACTATGTGCAAATGAATTTGATCAAAAGGAACTATGTACATAGATTTGCATGCTACACAGTTCCTTTTGATGTAATTCATTTGTCATCAAGTCTTTCAGCATTAATACAAGCTTCTTTTTTTATCGTCTTTTCAAGAATGATAGATGATAGTTTCTGTTACATGCAGTCCCATTTTAAGCTCATTCAATTGAAGCTACTTTTCTTTTATGTAGTTCCTGTCTGCTCACTTCATTTAATCTGAGGGGACTTCTAGATGAAACAATGGTGAGACTGAGTAAACACATCTCGCTTTCAACGCTACAAATTCTTTGTCTTTTTTTTACTTTCTTGGAAGATAGTTCATCAATACATTATACTGTAAAATTTACTGCAATTCTCCTTTGCCTTTTAAAGATTTTCCTCTGACAATCTCCTGTCAAAATATGAAGTGACATCTTCTTGAAAAAATAAAATATGAGCAGAAACTTCATGACAGTGATTGAGATACAAGATTTTGGTCCAACCAAACGGTGAGAGTATGCTATTGGATACTTTTGAGGAATAATATGATTGATATGGAATATGTAAAATTTTATAACATATCAGTATTAAGAAAAATTTAGTTTCCACCTTGAACATCACATTCACTAAGGATCTGACAAAATGGCCAAACAAGACACATGTTTTCCTACTTAACCATAACTGTTGATTGATAATTTTTTATTTTCTTTATTTATTTGTTTTCATTATTTAACTACTGGCCTAGATGATTTCACTTCAGTGAAAAAGAAATGGTTTCAATGAGGGCCGTTTACGGGCCCACCTTAAATTTCCTCAACTCTAGGATTTTTTGTCATTGAGGGTAAATATTTTACGAAATCCATCATGAATTTGTCATTTTTGGTTTCTTTTCAGGTCTAATACTGGCGGAAGCTTAGGTCGTAAGGCTGACTTAGCGGGCTTGCTGTTGAATACCAAAAGAACCGCATTTTTCGCCAAAATCGGCCCTCAGGACAATGCTAAGGCCAGTAATAGACCTGAAAAGAGACCAAAGATGACCAAATCATGATACACTTTGTAAAATATAGACCCTCAAGTCCAATGAGCAAAAAATCTTGGAGTTGAGGAAATTTAGATGTGTGGGCCCAAAAATGGCCCTTACCGATACCTCTCCTTACCCTTTACCTTGTGCTTTACCTATTTTAAACTGAACGTCTTTAAATTTTTATTGTCTGTGAAAGGCTGCTGTTGAAGGTTTTTCATGTTAAAAGTGAGTCTAAGTCAAATAAAGTATTCTGTTCAATTTTTTGTTTTGTTTCTTGCCGATCTATTCCTAGTAAAAAGGGTATTGCAGCATAAATACTTATGTACCATGAATGAGTCCATGGAGTTCATAGATGAATAATGTAATGAATAAATTGATCGTGTGCACTGAGGGAAGGCTAAACAGTGATAAAAAATCAGATGCATTAAAAGTTTGGTTCGATAAAAGGTTCAAATATGCAACTGATCTAAAAAAACATTTTTTTCAGTCAGCTGCTAAAAATCATCCTCTAATACTGGAAAGGGGTTACTTTACTTGTTTAGCTGATTTTAGTTTCAAAATAGTTAAAAAACATCTTTGAAAGAGTGTTGGTCAGCTTAACTAAGAAGATGAGTTGAAAAAGCACCGTCACTGATTAAACATAAATTATTCCTGAATGAAACTTTAATGTAATGTAGATCATACCAGTAAAACAGGGTCTGAGCTAAAGCGTTTTTCAATTCATTATCTGTTCAAAATTTAACAACAACAAAAAAAAAAAAAAAAACTAAAAAAGACAAAAAAATCCTAAAATCAACTTCCAAACCGTGTAAATTTTAACTTTGAAAATAAGCATCGGTAAAATGTATAACATCTAAAACTTCCATTTGACCACAATTAATTGCATACGCTAACAGTTAGCCTAGGTTCTAAATTTTCTCTGTGGTGTCCATGACTTGATCAGAGTATCTACATTTTGGAAGAGGAATTCGGAACTTTTCCTCACTATTGGGTCAACTTTGATAGGTAAGTTAAGAGACTAATTGATTTTGGACGATTTTTAATAGCTATAAGTGTGTTTGTTGCTGGCCAAGAGTTGAAAAAATTCTACACACGTAGACTTTTTAGGAACTTGTTTCTAAAATGAGCAAACGTAAAAATTGACGGTAACGTTCTGAAATTTCTCGAGAAGATAGAGAGATTTTAATTTCATAATTTCCAATTTTGCAGGCAAGGACTTTTCTTATACCGTTTTTGGAGCAATCAGTTCAACCAAGCTACCTACATTCCAATTTTTTAACATTTTTTCCGAGCCTCTAAGGTAAATTTCTAGTCTTATACCCAGCATATAGCTCTATCATAAAAATACCTGACTTTTTTAGACTTCCCAGTTTTTCCAGACCTGTAGATACTCTGTTTCATCCACAAAATTTCGAACAGAAAATGTGTTCAGGAGTATCTAAATTCAGACCCTGCACAGAACCCTACGGTCAAATTTAAAACGATTAACAATTTAATTTAGATTTTTGGTAGTTTGGATGCAATTACTAGAGGATTGACTTTCTTGATAAGTTTCCTCCCTTCAGTCTTGTAATCAAACGAGCAGTTATGGGCTTCTGAATACCTGAAAAATGAAAATATTTCTTTATTAATTTTGCAATTAAAATGAAGTATCATCTTTTAGCTTCAAAAACTGCACGACACTAAGCACAATGCAAGCCTTGTTCTTATCTTGTTCTTTCAAAACAACTGATACTTAATCTACCCAATTACTGCATTATGACTTATTGAATTCACTAGGTCATAAAGTCTTACATTTTTCAACTTCAGCGCCAAAAAAAAAAAAAAAAAAATTAAAATCTGATTTGACTATGAGAAAAATCATTTTAAAAATATGTAGTTCCTGTATTTAAAATTCACAAAGCATATTTAAAATTCACAAAGCAATATGTATTTAAAATTCACAAAGCAATATGAAAAGCAAAATGTCTGAAACAAAGCAGAGGTTATTTTGTAAATAAGAGTTGCTAAGGAATTTTCACAAATCGTGTGCTACATTGGGCTGATTGGCCAAATACTAGAAGATGTCTCTGTGACTAATGTCGAAAAATTCTTAAAATTCAAGGGAGAACTTTAATCTTTAAGAGAAAAAAAACAATACCTATGCATGGAGCAAAGCAGAAGTCCACAGCGGCATTCATACATGTTGGAAATAGTAAGTTTCTTCCGACACTCAGAGCATCGCTGCTTGCTCTTTTTTTTCACTGGAGTGAAATCGTCACTAAATTCCGGTTCCAAAGGTGACAGCTCTTCTGGAGCAGTGGCCAATGTTTTCTGAGCAGGCACATAATCATCATTTTCCATATCAGGTATTAAGTTTTGAGAACTCAGAAAACTTAATTGCTTGTTCACTACAGAGAAGTTTTTTCTTTCTCCTGGCAGAGAAAACACGGTGCTAGCCTGATTACAACCGCTACCAACAGATTTTTTCTCTAATTTTCGCACTATCCCAATTGGTGGTTTCAGCTTGAGACCTTCACCTCTAGGTGATCTGAAAATTAGTAACAGAAATCTTTAATTGGTAAAATTTAAAACAATGGCTTTCATGACTACAGTGACTCACCTGTTCTTTCGGTGAGAATTTACGTCTGATGAGTAAACATTTGAATGTCCTGCACAGTAGAACATTTTAAGTAACTGCACAAAGCAACGTCATTGGCCACAATCAGTCCTTAATTGCCACTGGACGATCATAGCGCAATTGCTTGCGAGTTGAACATAGACAAAAGTCAACTTTCCTTCCGCGAATTCTTTTCAGTGCAGATAGCTCATCAGTGGATCATAATGGGCCTGTTGCAAACTTTTGCTAGAGCAAAAATAAGAGTTGTTTCTTATAGATAATGCCTCAAAAATCACGATGAGCGCATCGGCAAAGTCTGAAATGCACTCATAACTTCACAGTCTGCGTAAGAAATTTGCGTTTTTTTAAGCTTCCCGCTTCAAAAACGATACTACGGCACAGGTGAACATTTTGTTAGAGGAGTCGCTCCATCGTCGGCGACATTCATCATGGCCGACGCTTGCGCGCAGTTCCGCGCGTAATTCGAGGAGAGTTGAAGGTCAATCAATTCGGGCATGGAAAATATGAACGTTAACACGCCGATTGTTATCTGGTCTAATTCAGTTCAGGTGTTATCTTGTCCCATCACACGTGTTTTGGCGGATTGGCGTCGGCCATGATGAGTATTGCCGACGACGGAACGACTCCTCTTACAAAATGTTCACCTGTGCCGTAGTATCGTTTTTGAAGCGGGAAGCTCAAGAAACCGCAAATTTCTTACGCAGACTGTGAAGTTATGGGTGCATTTCAGACTTTGCCGATGCGCTCATCGTAATTTTTGAGGCATTATCTATAAGAAACAACTCTTATTTTTGCTCTAGCAAAAGTTTGCAACAGGCCCATTGGTCTCCATTTTGCAATAAAGAACTACTATTTCAGGCTCAATTTAAAGAGTGGCTTATATATAATTTGATTTTGTATGCAGACGGGTCTTTTTATAGATGAGCCAGGAATAGTAGCGCCTAATTGCAGAATGTAGTCTAATTTTTGAATGCTCAGCAACATCTTTCTATAATGAACTCAGCTAATAGGAGTTTATCCATCAAATCTCTCTAGAGAGGTGCAATACTTTTTTGATGATAAAACTGCAAGGGACGTAAGAGAATTTCCAGGGAAGTAGGATGGCAGTAGATTGGTAGAATTATAATGTGAAAAATCTTCAGGCTATCTAAGATTTTTGATTAGTTCCTATTGCATGAGGTAGGTTAGTCTTAAATTCAGACTTACCTTTGGACGCGGATTTACTTACAATTGACAAGCAAAATTTTCAATGATTTCATGATTGGTCTTAATAGTAAATGCTCATAATTTCATTTTTTTATTTTTTTTATTTTTTTTTTGGCCATCAATATTTTACTCAACTCTTAAAATCAGAAAATTATACCCAAATTATCTTGAGACTTTATGTGTGTCTATTTAAAGGAAAGAAACCTCCAATTATGCTGCACAGAAATGCTTGAATAAAAATGCAAAAATAGAGGCATTATAATGAAAATATAGGAAAATTCGCATGAAAATAAACTCTGCACCGTACAAAAGAATTTTCAAATAATTTATCTCCCCTTTTCTGTCTATCAATAAAAAGAGTCAACTCACACATCTTGAGCAATTGAGCTACTCCTCCTTTTTGGTGCACTGCAATCGGGCTCTTTCCGTTCATGCATTCCAAATAAATCAAAAGTCTTATCGTCCGTTGGTGCCAAGTTATCAATTATCGATGTCAGTGTGCTGCGACCGGAACCTGAAAATTTCACAGAGTTCAATTAGAACTTGAGATAATCAAAGGAGAACTATGGAAAAGCAGGGATTAATACTTAAACTCATCACTGGCACATTGCAGCAATCGGGAGGCTAATCTTGGGCCATGAGGTAATTACCAAGGAAGATGACACTTTTTTATTTTTATTTTAACCATGTGTGAAATTTGAGACTAATTAGACGAATTTGTGAGGTAAAAAAACTGAAAACAATTACGAGAGAAAAGTGTCCGCACTTTGGCACCCCTGGAGAAAAGTAAGAATGGCAACTTGAGCAAGTCACTTATTGGAATTCAAATAGCAAGGGCATCATAAAATCAATCGCCCAAGGATGAAAATTTTGCTTTTTAACAGTATTATTTTATTAAAAGACATATTTCCACAATTGCCTACTTCGGTTTTACACTTTTACAGTTTTTCACTCTGAGATGAGCATACATGAGAAACTTAATGGGAAAAATTTAAAGATAATTAAACAAAAACGAGAAGAGAGATTGTGGGTAGGTTTTAGAGAAATTACCCTGTGCAAGTTACACCTGTCTTCAAACTTGGAGAAAAAAGGTATAAATACGAAGGTCAAACAACCAAACCAAACGAAGAGATAGGTAACAATGAGTCAAAAGAGGATGATAATTATAACATCGTTTAGTGTACATCATACAACTGGCTATTAAATTTTATGCAAGATAAACCTTGGGATTTCTGCTCTAAAAACGCTACAGCATTTTGTTCACATATTGGAATGCTTCACAGAAATTTTGAGATGAAAATTACCTCTACTTCAATACATCAAATAGTGAAATTTGAAAAGAATGTTCCTTCACACACAAAAAAAAGAAGACTAGATGGTAACAGGCTAGTAATTTAACTGTAGCAGTAGCATTTCACCATATGCTGTCCAATGATGGACAGAAAATATGGTGAGCGAGAATCAATTGAAGAGCTCCGCAAGATTTCAACCTAAATACTTGTTTTTCGCTTGATTAACTCTTGAAATGCAGCTTGATAAAGATCGATGCTTAGTACAAAAAGGCGAACCAGTTTTCCAAGGAACCTCTCAAACCATGCACAACACTTGATATTTTGGATTGAAATAAGTCGTATCTAACCTTGAGAAACTGAGGCATGATGGCTAGGTAACATGTTTGGTCCAATGTTCGGCAAAACAGGAACTTGTGAAAATTCAATTTTTTTCCTTGGACTTGGCTCCTCGCTAGTTGTTAAAGTTGATGATAGAGGGGGCAATTTTTTTTTGGAGGGAGCCACATTTTCACTTAAGATCTGATTCATAAATGGTGAATAATTTTCATTTGAGTCTACTGCTTTCTGTTAAAAATTAACAGAAAGTATTAAAACAAAAGGACAATTGCAAGAAGAGCACAAAGAAATACAAGGATGAATTATTCCCAGATATAGAATGCTCTTCCATTCATAAAAATTTATAATTAACTCAAGACACCTATTGTTTAATTATTAATGAGTTTGTTGAATTTATAAGCTCTAGGAGTCCAAGGTTAAAATGGATGAGACAAAACAGATTCAGTCCTAAAACAATGCAGGCCAGATAACTTCTTAACCGAAAGAAGAGGGAAAAAGTATGATACAATCTTGTTTTTCATTCCAAAAATTGAAAATAAGCTTGGTCAGCTGAACTATCCTAGAAAAATAAAAGAATTAACTCAAAACTCATAACCCTACTTGAAAAAATCGTTTTACTCTTTAACTTCTTGCTAGTCCACAACTTGTGACTCGAACTTTGATACACACAAGGAAAAAAAATCATTGAGCACTCCCTCAAAGATATCATGCCTCATGAGCAAGCTGTTTGCAATAAATCTTATCCCAGAAATGATAAAATGCTAGCCTCTCAGTCTGTTCGCCTCATTTAAAAAAGTCGGCAGGCAAATGCAATGAATTAAGGTCTAAAATTAATTAGAATTTTATTTTACCTTTTTTGAATTTTTCATTTCTAAGAGTTTTGCTTTAATTAATTTAACTTTTTGAACACCTTTTGAGTCTTCGTGATGTTTTGACCTTTCACCCTTCAAAACAAGCTGCTTGCTGGAACTACTTCTAATATGGACAGAAAAAATACAATTACTCCCAAAATGGAAATGTGATTAATACATTTTATCGTTCAGTTGTGTTTGAAAGATAGCATTTATTGAAAGATTGAACTGACTCCATCATCTCAGGGGTGCACAATCTTCCAAGCTTCCACATTTTCACGTGCCCGGCTGCCAGCTTTCCATATTTTTCTCATCAGTTTTCCACAAAATGTCCCACCAATCTAAAAAAAGATGACGTTTTTCTTCGGTTTCCCTTTGATTTTCGACTTTTGGCCCCTCAAAATGTTCCCTCCTTCCATATTTTTGGGGCTTTTCCACATTTTCATCGGGCATTTTCTGCACCCCTGCATCATCTCTGTGAAAGAGTTACTGAAGGAGTTTCTCACTAAAAATATAGAAAAAACTCATGAAAAAAAGCTGTCAAAATCACTTCAAGCGGATTTTTTCTTAGAAGCAGGCAATCATCCAAGTATTGATTAAAGCCTCAAATTTTAATGATATGACGTTCATCTTTCCGTTTAAATTGGACACTTCGCAATTTTTTTCTACTTGCGACCAGACCTACAAACAGGGACCTTGTCACGCTAGAGATAATGCTTTTTGTACATAATTAAGCCTTACAAGGCTACCTACAACCAAAGAATTTGCATCTTGGAACTTCAGAACGAATATATTCTTCAATTTTTGGATTTTCGGGTCAAACTTGCACTGAAATTTTAGATTATCTTCCTCTACGTATATTTGCAAAAAGTTAAGAAAAATTTTCGCCTGAAATTAGGTCCTTTTAAACAGATTTGGTCAATTTTTCTTCTTCTTTTTTTTTTTTGTAATTGGAGTGTCCTACAGGCACTTATTCTATTGCTGTAAAATGATTCAAGAGAAGCTCCTTCAATTGCTTCACCACGTAGATGAGGGCAGTCATTTTTTTAGTAAATGCCTGCTTTCTGTGACAGTATTTAAAAATCATCATACAGAAGATCAACAGTTCAAAATTAACAATCTTGAAATTTTCTTTTGAGATATTTTTCAAATTATAATTTTTAGGAAATAAACACTAGATTTCATTTTCTTATCAGTTTATCTTAGAATATTTTCGGGCATGCACTTGCATGAATTCTTATACCATATTTTCGTAATGATACCTTGCATATTAACAGAGAAAACGCAGCAATGCATATCTTGTTTGCAGTGTTTTAAAATCTCCGCTCCGGTCTTATTTTATTGGAGGGAAATAAAAAAATATGATTTTGAATAGAATTTTCACATAGCATTCTTCAGGCAGAAGAGAAAAAGCAGAGAAGTTTACATGAAATAGTATTGAGTATATTTCCGTTTAAAAGATGAAGTGTGACAAGAAGTTTGTGACGTCGCAAACACAGACGCTCATTCCTGCAGTTGCACCATCGATATTTAATTCAAGATCAACTTGTGCACACACAAGACTTAGATCATTGTCTGTAATAGTAACTGTGGGCGAAACTTAAAAGCAGAGCGTGTACCTAAACGTTATCAGGAGAAATACATTACCATAAAACTCTTACGAACTTAACATGTTCAATTTGAAGGGGTACAATTGAAGACTTACCTAGAAGACACTGCAAGAAGAGGATCCATGGCTACTGAAGAATCTAATTTTTCTAACATTTTAAAAACTCTAACTTTTGTTCCGTCTCGAAAAACCATGATTGATAATCTAGTTCCTGGCTCAAGGCTTCCTATCTCCTTTCTGTAGAACACACAAATTAAAAAAATAAATTTTAGATGATGATGCAGTAGCTGATGATCCTAGTCAATTTCACAGGAAGAAGCAGGTCCTTGTCGTCATCATATCAGTTAACATACGCTCCACTTTGTTAGAACAGAATACTTTGAGAGAAACCATCGAGTCAGCTATAAAAATATATGGTCATAATCCACTGGACTCATCAGGAGTGTTAGTGCCTCCACGTCACTGATTATTGCCATAGATCTATCTTTCAGACTCAGACTTCATAATTCATAAAATTGTTAGGCACAGTTTGCAGTTATACTTAAGTGCTGCTATCTTAGCTAGTTGAATGTATTTTTGCAAGCTGAGTCTATCTCCATTGGGAGTTTAGAATAGACGCAAATGCAATAGTTTACGACTGGTAACATGTTTTATGTCTGGATGGATACAAAACTTGTGATTTAATAAAAAGGGAATACTCTGATAAAACAGTCATACAAATATGCAACTCACCTATTCTGCATGATCAAATCTTTTAAAAAAGTACTGCTCATGGCAGGAATAATTTTTCTAAGGGTGCTAACTGGACCACTTCTTAGAGATAAAACAAGCTGGAGGGTAGTTTGGTCCATGATAGAAAGCTTTTCCAAGGTTGATTCGTCATCTAGTTCCTTGAGGTTTAAAAGTAATTGTTGTTGTTTGACAGGAATACCTGGAAAAGTAAAAGAAAAATTAGATGAAAATTGCAGTTCACAAAGCAAAAAAAAATAAAATAAAATAAAATGAGATAGGTAAAATAAAACAAAAATATTTCTTAAAATGAAATTCGAGAGAAAAGAGACACTATAACAGAAAAACTCAAGATAGATTGAGTTACCTACATTTACCTACTAGTGCTTAGACAAGTGTTTTCCTAAAAACTGGCACACAAAGCAGGAATTTAGGTTAAAACAATTAATAGGGTTTAATGTATGTTCGGCATGTTCAGAGCTGAAAATAGCCCGATTAAAACATAACTTGATACCCTCCGTCAACACATAAAAGAATCAAATTACTTGCAACTTCTCTGTAAAAGATGATGAGGAACTTTCTCTGTTGAAGACGCAAATACCAATTTTTTTACCCTCTTTGATAGAAATAGCTCTCCTGAAAACCTTCCTCCAGAATGAGAGCCTCTTTAACCTAGAGTACCTGTATAGGGAGAGTACCGACAGATCGGTTCATGGAGGGCTTAGGACCCAAAAGTGCAGCCACCCTTCTAACCAACTTCTAACGCACAAAATTTCACTGCCAGTCTGCAGATTCCAATTCTAACCAAGATGGCCAAGAATGTACAGAAATGAGCGTTCTTCCGCGAAATTGAGTAAATTTATGCAAAAACTGAGTCAAACACGTGCTTAATAAAGGACGGTTCGTAACAATAGTATCAGTAAATCGCTCTGGATAATTGAAATTCATAGGTTGGCTGCCCTTTTGGGGCCTAACTTTATTCGCGGAGGCATCGGTGAAGGCCTGATGGACTTTCGGAGTTTCAGATCTGTCGGTACTCTCCCTATACAGGTACTCTACTTTAACCCATCGCCAGTCAAAATTTTCACATAACATGAGTCATCCTAAAAGGACTTTCCAATAGCACTTTTTGGTTGTAAGACCAGTGCTACAATAAATACATCCGCAGGGGTCAGTTCAACTTTGTGTTCCCAGGTGCACTTATCTTACGAAGTCCGTACACTCTCTGGATAGGCTCAGGCAAGCCTATGCGGCTCTGTCCCCTGAGCAGGAAGCTGGTGGCATACGGACATCCCATATACTTTAGGTCTAAGGGTATGAGTATGTGGAATCTGCACAGTGCAGGAATCTCCTCCAGTGTACGCTTAAGAACATTGATTCAACTGAAATAACGTTGTATGTCGACAAGCTATCATAACTATAATTAGCAAGTATAATGCCTACCAGAGCATTCAAAATTAGTAAATAAACAGGACCAGATCATTCAGTTATGCATATTTCAGGCATCAAGCCGTTCGGCTTGGGCTGTACAGGTTAGAGAAGCCTTTCTACATCTAGGGTTACAGTTAAAGTGAACAGGCTCACCCTATTTTTCCGCATAGGTACTTACTCCAACTTGTGGTCAGATCCAATCTAACAAACTGCAGTCATCTGATGCGTAGCATGGTCACTGTCCTAAATGGGATTTGATTTGCCTGCAGTTCGATACATCTGCATAGGGTCGAATGAGCCCACTCACTAACCGTGGCTTATGAACTAACTGCAGGTTTCACTGATACTTTTCAAGTACAGCTACTGAATTCTGCTGGTGATAATAATTGATTTCATGAGGGTGGTAAGCAATCGAAAAACTATTTGCGGTGTGGTATTTCTATTTTCTAAGAAATCTGTAGCTATGTCCTTGTGCCTACTTCGAATAAATCCATGTTCACTTTGCTTTCTGAACTCGTAACCTTACTCTTAAAGATACCTGGTAAAGCATTGCGGGTAGTGTAACTCAAATACCTACCCTTTAACTCCTCAATTTTCATTTTCACCGACAGGAGAGTCTCTGCGGGTTGGACAGTCAACTCAAAAATGGAGCCTTGAAGAGGATCGATGAAAATTTTGAATGTCTTGCTTTTGCTGGAACTCCAGGGATCTGGATGAGAGGCATTATTATCCATTCCTCTTCCTGAGAGACGAAGAAATGAAGAACTGGGAGTCAAAACGAAGACGTCAACGATAAATAAATCGGACTTCCGGGTTGAGGAAAATGAGATGCATCGGTAATTACGAGAAATTGGCAATGGCGAAGCTGCAAAACGAACCGAGATTAAAGCTTCATGTGGAAATAGAAACGAAATCACTACTACTCGATAACTGGTAGGTCGCGAACGATTCAACAAGCATACGTGGAGACGATTCAGCGCGAGGAAAGGAAGTTCAAGTTCATCGATTGAAGGCACGAAAGCTGTCAGTCCGCACATCCAATCATCCATTCAATTAAATCATTGGGCATGAGTAAAATGGCAGGAATGGCACGTACGACCCCGAGGGTTGATGGAGAGCGATTTCCCTATTCGTAAGTATCAGGAACACAAGATCGGTAATAAATTTAAAACTATCATCAGAGAACCTTGGGCACTTTAATTCCACCTATGAAAGAGGCCAAAACTTTGAAAAACCTCCACGATCACCAAAAAAGCTCAAAGACCTTCCCTAAAGTTCCACTTCACTGATAACAATGTTGTTGTTGACTTATGCGTTTCGTCATGTGATTACAGCGCATAGTTGCCAGTTTACAATGCTGAACAATTGTTGAAAAAAATATTGATAGTGCGTTTTCGGTTATGTTCTGATATGAAATATGACATGCAATTTCCAAATTATTTTATTTTTTTTGGTTTCTTATTGATGCAGAGCCTACAGTTAATAATTTGGTTATTAATTAACTTTTATCAAGCACTGGCAACATAGCCTATTAATGTTTACATTGTGTTAGACCCAAGTGCCGATAGCCACTGGCACAGCTCTCATCTCATTTGCATGTGCGAAAGTCATGAATCCTGCATTTCGCTGTACATTCATATTCAAAAATTTCCAGCAGTAGCGTTGATTAAGGTATCTATTTCAACACTTTTATTAAATTTATACCTCCATCCCTGTTACAGTTCATTTTGTCCATCATCTTCGCAATGTGCATCCCTACTCTGCCATGCTGTTACATAACATAATTTCCAGCTCGTCCTGTCAGTTTCTTATCAGTTTTCTCAATTGACGCTACGATTATTATAAAAAAACTCGTGTACCTTCTTAAATCTTTAATTTTATACTTTTTCAGACAGTTTGATCGCCGAATAAGTTTTTGTCGTAGAGGTAGGTGCGCTAGGTTATGAAGCTGTCGGAATGACTCCCTTTACAAGTTTTCCTCATTTTCCTTGCCATCACATTCAACCTTCTCATTCTTTGAAATTTTTCAGCTCCTCCTAATTTTGTCACAATTCTTAGGATTAATTTGGTTTTAATCATGAGGTTTACTCCAGTGCGGAACCAGCAAGTATCTGATTGTGGTGACCTTTTGAAGTATCAAGATAGTGGTCACATAGCTGAGACAAAGCTCAATTCAGCTGCTATCTAAGAATTTTACGATTCCAACTAACAATAATGCCGATTTTATTTGATTGCGGTACGAGCAGATCACACATTTATTCAAATCTTACCTAGACAATGTTGAAAGAAAGCTGCGACATACATTATCGCAACTATTGGTCCAATTTTGATAAATTCAGCTTTACATTATGCTCTGAGTACAAGAAACTAGGAACTTATCAGATTTGATCTATCATTTTTGGTTTCTGAGTTATGAACTACATGATGGACCCAGTATATTTTAACAGTTTTTCAAGAGTTTTTCGTCTTTAAAATTCAAGCACATATTTTTTAATAGTTTTTTTCTATATTAATGCTCCTATCTTTTTTTCCCTCTCAATTCTAAGTACCTAATTATAAATCTTGAAAATAAGAATATTTCCACAATGTTGGCTGGTCTGCTTCTATGGAAATGAATTGTGAATAGAAGTTCTGCAATATAATGCATCAATAAAAAAGAGACTTTTCTAACCGTGCGACCTCCACTGTTTCTTTCAGGTTCTCCATCGAGCATTTGTTATGTACTGTCGATACATAAGTTTTCTCTAATCAAAGATACTACGCATTCAAGACACCCGCAATGTCTGAGGAAAGTGATGTTCTGGGAGAACCAACCTCTCCAAGGCGGTCCAATGTGGAAAGTGGAATGCTCAGCAAGAAAGGCATGTCCACCCTTAGAGTGGTAAGTTGTGGTTGTAAGTTGTGTCATACATATTATAACTCATCATTCCATTTTACTGGTGGAACTGGAATTGCAAATTCTTTTGGTCATTCAGTGAGCATTGGTGAAAAAAGGAAAGCTGTATCGTAATGTAATAATTTTTTACCCTGAATACGACAGAACAGAATTTCATGTGGCTTTTTCTTGAGTTAAAATTTTTAATAGCCAACTTCAAATCGCCTCAACTTGCCATTGGTGTAGTTTTTTCAGGCGATTTTTCCCCCAAAATGTTTGTGAAAAACCCCTCCATGCTCAAGTATCAATAAGCCAGTTTTAAGGTTTTATGGATGAAGATCCCTTGTCCCGCTAACACTCACGTTGTGTAAATGTTAACGATATCTATGTCCTCTCTTACTCCGAAAAATTCAACATTTTTACAATTCTTTATCGTTGAATCGTTTAAATCTTAAAATAAATTGTTATTTTCCAAACTGAGTCATGTGAGTGTGTGATTGCCACTCCCAGATTTTTTTTTCTTTTACTCATCGAAAAAAGAGAACATGTTACATAGTATTTTAATTCACACCTTGTCTAAGTAGGGACCTCTTGCAATATATAAACCTGGTGCAAATATTTAAAAGAAGCAGTCAGTCTTTCTTCTCAACCTATTTGAACATTAACAGGTAAAGTTGGCAAGAAAAAAATAAAATTTAGTGTTTGAGTAGAATTTTGTCGCGAAGTGGTTGAAAGAATGTACATTAAACCCATAGGTTGGGCCACAAGACAGTAATAAGGTATTGTTTCCTTCTTCATTCAATTTTCCTGCAAATTAACAGTTCGTATTAATTAAGTCATTTTTTCAATTTTTGTCTTCTCTTTTTCTTTTCCGGTATGTCTAGGTGATTTTGGGTCTTATTGTCATTGTTCCTGGAGTAGCCCCGGGATGAGTTTTGGATTTCCTGCTGTAGCATTACCACAGTTGAATTTAAACATCGATGAAGCATCTACGTTTGGTAAGTCATGTTGTCTAAAGTCAAAGTGTCTAAAGTGTTGTCTCATGTTGTTCACATTGATGATAAAATCCTGAAAACGTGTAACTCGATTGCAGCATTTCAAAATCTCCATTCTTGTTTTTTTTTTTTTATTTACTTTTTTTTTTTTTTTTTTTTTTCGATAAAAGCAATGAATAATACAGCCTGAAAGAGCCTTGCACAAAAAGGGCTAAAATTCGCCCGTTTTCGGGCCCTCGAAATTGGGGTCGGTGTGAGGTATTTTTTCATCTATAGGGTGACCCTTTACACATAATAAAATTTCAGATTGAGTATACGCACCGTTTTTGAAATATGGGGGGGCAAAGTCCCCGATTTTTACTCATATTTGCAGGTATTTTATAGTCGAACTTCGGCTGCTACAAGGTACCGGATGTAGATATTGAAGCGCGGTTTGCGGTGATTTGTCAAGCTATTTCTGGATTATTTTTTCACATCTTTTACAAACCCGCAAATGGTTTTTCGGGGGGGGGGGGGAGCTTTATTCATACTATCATGACCGTTCGTATACGTCTTACTGGCATTAATTGCTTCGTTCTCGACTCCTCTCCACGCCGTAATCATGATGGTATTTTCTGTTAGGAATCTTTCTTCTTCTTTATATTTGACCAATTCTAATGTTGTCTCCCCCTTTCTCCCTTTTTAACCTTCCCCCCCCCCCAATTCTAAACACTCCCTCTCAAGTGTATATTCCTGTGCGGCAGATATGAAGGTGTTATTTGTGGGGAATTATTTTCTGTCTTTATGGTTGATAAACTTTGACCCCACCTATTTCCTCCTTCCCCCCTTTACCCCTGTTTCACCCCCCCCCCCCCCATTTCCACCGTACCTTACTCGAAGTTGTCTGCTCCCTCTGCAGCAGAAATGAGGATGTTTCCGGTAACTATTACACTATCCGATAACTATTATACTCTCACAAAAAAAAGTATTCAAGCATGTAAAAAAGAGAAAAGAGGGGGGGCAGTGGAAAGAGGGAATAAGGTAGGAAATATGAACTAGTGAGGGGGGATGGGAAAGAGAAAAAAGGGTGGGGGGTGTCTCCCTTGTATTGAGTTTAAAAAAGTAAAAAATTCTTCGCTGGAAACATCCTCATTTCTGCTGCGGAGGGAGCAGACAACTTCGAGTAAGGTACGGTGGAAATTGGGGGGGGGGGGTGAAACAGGGGTAAAGGGGGGAAGGAGGAAATAGGTGGGGTCAAAGTTTATGAACCATAAAGACAGAAAAATAATTCCCCACAAATAACACCTTCATATCTGCCGCACAGGAATATACACTTGAGAGGGAGTGTTTAGAATTGGGGGGGGGGGGGAGGTTAAAAAGGGAGAAAGGGGGAGACAACATTAGAATTGGTCAAATATAAAGAAGAAGAAAGATTCCTAACAGAAAATACCATCATGATTACGGCGTGGAGAGGAGTCGAGAACGAAGCAATTAATGCCAGTAAGACGTATACGAACGGTCATGATAATATGAATAAAGCTCCCCCCCCCCCCCCGAAAAACCATTTGCGGGTTTGTAAAAGATGTGAAAAAATAATCCAGAAATAGCTTGACAAATCACCGCAAACCGCGCTTCAATATCTACATCCGGTACCTTGTAGCAGCCGAAGTTCGACTATAAAATACCTGCAAATATGAGTAAAAATCGGGGACTTTGCCCCCCCATATCTAAAAAACGGTGCGTATACTCAATCTGAAATTTTATTATGTGTAAAGGGTCACCCTATAGATGAAAAAAAACCTCACACCGACCCCAATTTCGAGGGCCCAAAAACGGGCGAATTTGTGCATGGCTCTTTTCAAAGAATGAAAGGAGATTACAGGTTACAGAAGGATAAAAATTTGAGGAAGTTTCAAAAAACGATAATAAGTTTTTTTTTCAAAACAAACAAACATTAAATATGAGGGGAAGTATGCCTTTTCTTAGGAACAAGGCCCACTATGAAAAAAAAAGTTCTTTATTCGTAGTCTACCTTTTTACAAATTCAAAGCGACAGCAATTGACATTATTTTTATTTTCAGTCCATCTTAAAAATCTTGAACAGCAAATTATGGAGAATCTCTAACTTTGTGTACCTAATGAGACAAGGCAATCAATTAACCTTTAATTAAAATGTGACTTTAGTAGCTTACATTCCAGCTCATCTAGCTCATATAAAGGGTCAAAGCCTAATACATTTATCCACTTGCAGAGTGCAACAGAAGATCTGCCATCTTGATTCTTGCATTTATTTTATTGTTATTCAATGCTTAACTGAAAACAAATGATCCTCTGTCACGTTCTTAAAGTGCGTGAACTCATTTGACTTGGACTCGGGTCTTGAAATAACATTATCATAGTGGTGATTTTAATAACTTCATTATTCAGAATTTTCCCTCCGCAGGTTATTATTGATCTTTAATATATATTTTTTTTGCAATCTTCTCTTCGTCATCATGATCTTATATACTATACTCTAAAGATGATTTAATAGTGAGAGTAATTTTCTCTGCTGGATTTTAATTTACAGCAAGTCTGGGTGCTATAGCAATGCCTATTGGGTGTTTGCTGAGTGGTCCAGTGATTGACCGCTATGGACGAAGGACAGCTCTCATGTTGATAAACCTGCCAAGCTTCATGGGCTGGCTGCTCATAGCCTCAAAGCCTCACCTGACAAGACTCTATGTTGCTCGGTTATTAACTGGTTTAGCTGTTGGACTCGCAACAACTCCAGCAGCTGTCTACTCGGCGGAATGTCTCACTGTTCACAAAATGAGTCTTCGAGGAAGTCTGACGACCTGGTCCACAGTTGCGCTCACAAGTGGTATTCTTCTTGTTTACTTTACCGGTGCCCTGCTAGCATACACAACAGTTGCAATAATTGCATCTGCCATCTCACTGTTATCATTGGTGCTCATTTCTTTGTTCATCCCAGAAAGCCCGACCTGGTTGATCGATCAAGGCAGGTTTGATGATGCTGAGAATGCAGACAAGATTCTCAAAATCCATCGTAAACGGACAGCGTCCGAGTGCAGTCAGCTAATCCCAAAAGATAGTCCCAAAGAGAAAAAGGAAGAATTTTTCTCCATGGAAACTATTCGCAAAACAGTCCAAGACTTCCGTGAACCAGAAGCGTACAAGCCGTTAGTGATAATGATAACTTTTTTGTTTTTCCAACAATTTTCTGGTTTGTACGTCATGATAACTTACATGGTAGATATCATCTCCTCTGCCGGTGTTGAGGTTGTAAATCCATACCTAGTTACTGTGATCTCCGGAGTAGTAATACTTATAGCTGCAATATCTGTGACATTCTTGCTTCCAATTTTTGGAGTGCGGAAGCTCTCTATGTTTTCATGTTTGGGTGTTTCTGTTTCAATGTTGACCTATGGAATGTACTTATCAGTGCGGAGTAAAGTTCCATGGGTGAGCAACTATCCCATCTTTGGGCTCATACCTGTTTTCGCAATCGTTTTAAATGTTTGGATGAGTGGTATCGGTTTTATTCCTATCCCGTACTCAATGCTCGGTGAAGTTTTTCCTCCACATGTAAAAGGAACTGCTGGAGGTATTGCATCTAGTTTATCTTCAATTTTTTGTTTCATTGCAATAAAAACATATCCTTATCTTTTCTTAAATTTAGAAGCTGGAATTTTTTACCTGTATGGAACCTTAGCTCTTTTCGCCTCTCTGTTTGTGATATACTACTTGCCCGAAACACGTGGACGAACTCTAGAAGAAATAAATTCAAGCTTTTCATCCAAAAAGAAAAGTGAATATGAGCAACATTGATTTTTTTGTCAATGTTTGATCCGTGGAAGGAGGTTTTTTACTCGTACCTCAATGCATTTCATTTTAATCGCTTCCGGCCGAAAATATAGTAAAATTAACTTTTGGGTGAAATAGTACACCCACTGTATCAGAGACAACATCCATCTAAGTTTGAATTACTTTTTTCTATACATTTTATGCATTATATCTGTATTAGGGTATCACAAAAATTCATGTCCGGTATTAAAATTCTTTCAGGTACGAATCCACATTGTACCAAAGAGACGCATTAAAGCAACAAGATCTGCCTTTTTTTTTTATCAAAACTATTGTGATTTATTTCTTGTACATATTTTATTTTTTCTATTGCCTATTTTCCCTTTGTATGTTTGCCTTTCAGCAATGAATACTCCCTTTCCCTCATCCTTCAGAGCACCATGACTGCAAAAGTTTTTTATCTCCGTCTTTCTTCCAGAAACGGTCTCATTTTGTTTTCCTTTATGCTTTTTAGGATGAAAAATGTAAATTTATAATGATGAGGATGTAAACCTATAAGATCAGAGGAGGGAGTCCAATGGTTGTGAACAAGGGATTACAAGTGGAAAATTGTTTTTTGTTCGTTTTTTTTTTTATCTTTTGTACAAATGCTCATTTTGGACTTAAATTATTTGTTTGTTTGTTGTTTTTGTAGAAGTAAAGAATTGGAATACTTCATTAGATGAAGAATTTTCTATGATGCTGCTCAAGTTTTCATCAACAAAATGAATTAATTAATCCAACAAATTAATTAATTAAAAATTTTAATCAAGCTTTAAGTTCATAGATCTTAGAACTTAATATTTCAAAGCACATCCTCAGTGTTTTGTGCTATTTGTCGATCGCAAGTTCTTTGATTAGTCTTCTGAGTAGCAGCGGTGAAAATATCAAGTGAAAGTATTAAAAAAAACCCTGTTTATCTCTCTAAAAGTCTGATACCAGTTATTTTTTTCTTTTTTTTTTTCATCTACCATCTGTAAAGCTTTCAGTGGACTGGGGGAAAAAAATGCCAGTTAAAAGCTGGGAATGAGGAGCATGTTTCCCTAGAAATCTAGAAAGATTAAGTCTTATTTGAAATCTGCAAGGTTGTAAACTACAAACTTACGTACAGTGTTCTATTATTTTTCATTGTGGTTCAGTTTAAGAGAGGAAACCTCAAATTAAGCGTTTTCTCAAGATTTTCTCCAAATTGTTACTTTTCGAGTCAAAAAATCAATTTTGCAGGTTTTGAACCAAGAGGGTCATGATGAATGCATATGAAGACAATTGTTTTAAAATTGAGGCAGTTATTTTCAAAACAGTTCATCTATGTTGAGATTGTTTAACCTTTCTGCTACCTAGTAAGTGTCCTAGTGCAAGCTTTCCCGAGAGTGTTTACTCGTAATTAGGAGGAAATGTAATCAAATTTCATCCGAAAAAACTAGAGAAGGTAATCTGCTGTTAGGAATTCATGTTTCACCATTCCACTTGATCTATTGATTGAGGAGACCTGTTTTAAAAATGACTGCCTTGACTATTTTTTTGTTTTTTATTTAGTAAAAATTAAGTTGCTTAAAGGTTAAGTTAAGTTTATAGCTTTTTTGTATCACAAATAATGATTTAGTAGCTTTAGTGCACCTAATGTACAATGTACCAGAATACAAGCCTCAGCATTTTTTCCCGATACTAACAAAGATAGATTTGCTGAAGGAACTGTCATTTTCAAATCACAACTAATTATCTTGCTTTGAGATAATGCGTGCCTTTCAATTTGTTACTTTTTTAAGGTACCTACCCAATATTCATGTGTATCTGAGAATTTTAATCGATCAATCAGCGTGAAGATCATGGAAATTGAGCTAGGTCAAATAGGCTGTTAATGGTTGCTGGCACTAATTTGAATCTATCTTTTTGATCTTCCCTAAAGTAACAGAATTCAAAATAACTGATTATTTTTCGGGAGAGTTTTTTTCTCCTGTGTCTATTCATATATTGATCAAATTTATGGACAAGAAACTGCCCTTGAATAATTTTTAACAATTTACTTCATCATGATCAATTACTAACAGAATTGTCTTAGTTTTTTGTTGTTTTCTAATTGATGCTACATACATGTAATTGTGATGTTTTGAGTCTCAATATAGAGAAAAATTTCATCTGACGAGGGTGTAGCTCCTCCTAGCAATGAACTTATTCAGCTCTTACTTTCAGCTGATTTTTAAATTATTCTCGGTCAAATCTTATCTATGACTTGTAGTGTTCTTATTATCATTTATTTAACAAATTTTCTCTTGTAGCTAGTCATTCAAGCAAATGTTCGTTTTTTTTCACCTTTTTTGTACCTCTTGAATGTTCTCATTCTTAGGATTAGTGAGGGATTATAAAGTTTACAAAACTTCTAATTTATTAGTATTTTTTGTTCTAAGAGAGAGAGTCAGAACGAGATATTTTATAGGTTCCTCACTTATGAAGTATGTTCAAAATTATTTCCCTTTATTAGTCTTATCTTTTCTTCAGATTTTCTACCTTTGAGCTTTGAAAACTTCCAACATGTTTTTCTATGACAGTAAATTCTGGTAGAGGTTAGTTCAAAGGACTGAAGTTTGCAGTATCAAGAAATTTGGTGGCAGGGAAATTTAGATATTTTTTTTATAATGTTCCTTACGGCCTCCTGAGTACAATGCGCTTTTGAAATTTTACTTTTTATGCGTAAATCTTGAGGAAAGCAAGGCTGAACAGTGAAATTTTCGGCATCTTTATACGCAATATCCAGCATGAGTTTTCCAACATTTTGTCTGCAATTAAGGAAGTCTTTTGTTTTCTTGCAGGCTAGGAGGGTAAGATAGATAAAAAGGAACAAATTCCTCCAAAAAATAAGAATGTGTGGTGCAGCGTCCATACATACCTTACAACAGTCCCACTTTTCAATTTGAAAACGCTTTTATTGAGATTTGCACATAAAAAGTTTAATTTCAATAGCTTATTATTCTTAGGAGGTTGTAGGGAGCGTCATATCAAAGAGCGTCGAAATTAACTAGTGCTGACTTTCTTGGTATTTATTGTGTGCATAGTCCTTGTAATGCTGTTATTTAATTTGGTAAAAAAGATTTGTTGAACTAGATACTAAAAAAACAACAACAAAAACAGAGAAACCTTTAACATTATCTAATAGATTTATCAAGAAGGGTAAAATTCCACATTTTACAATTAAAAACATTCAATAATTACGCATGTATTTGATAGAAATGTGGAATGTTTTCAATAATGATCCTCTTTTAGTTATTCCACTATTTTCTCCCTTACTTTTTATTTATTTTTTATGTCTTTTCTCTTTCCGGGTGCTCAGTACTTTCTTACTCTGGTGTCAATATTTTAAGTATCCAGGATTGTCCGTAGATTATGTAAGACACTTTTTTCAGACTTTTGATACCCCCCTACGTCAAATATGTCTCTTTCCCTCCTACCCTTCTTTTCAGTCTTTTGTGAGGCAGCCCCAGTCTCTTCTGCTTCGCCTTAGTGCTGCACATAATTTACGGATGACCCCTAAAAATGAAATTTATTCTCCTTAATCATTAGAAAAATTTGAATAATTTTAGAATTCATGTTAAATATGAACCTAGTCAGAATCATTTACTAAGATTAATGACTGTGTTAAAAATATGGCATTCAGCTGGTATAGAAAGCATCCAAGTATTATTTGATGCTCCTATGAGGAGAGGTGAAAGCTCCATGTTATGCACGACTCCAAATCTAAAGAACGCTCAATATTTTGGGAAGAATGATAACTCTTTGGAATATGCTACTTAAAAATTTATTTAAGTTTGGATTGTGGCTCTATCGGCAGTTGAGAGTCTTGGTTTGCATTAGGAAAGTATTTTAAAAGAGAAAAGGTTCAAAGAAAAACCCTAAATCCTAGCCATGTACTTCAAGAACAGTGTGTGGATTTTGAAGCTTGTCGTGGCTTCAGTTTTTTTTGTTAGCGAGTCTTTTGAGGAAAAATGCGAGTAATCAACTTACTCATTTGCCAGAGCTTTCAATTTGTTATTTCATGAGAAATCAAGAATTATCCTAATTCACTCATTTTATATTGTAAGCAAGCTCTTAACCCTTATCATATCTATTTTTCAAAATATTACTAAACGTTTCTTTGGATATGTTTCCCCCTCTTTTTCACATGAATATGAACTAAAGGATGTCTTGAGTACCTACTTGATGAGTGAAATACCCGGTTTTTTAGTGTTGTTGATTTTTTATGACATTCAAGCCTGTTTTCTTCTTATTTTCTGTAAAAAAAATGGTGATTAATTTTTTCCTTTTCATACATTATGTTCTAAGCTAGTTACCTTTAGTCTAGTTTTCACCTTGTACCTCGTATGATTGGTTGTGAACTGAAAGTATTTACTTTTACTTCTCATAATACTGCTTCAGTGCGGTGGCAGTCTTTAGAGGTGATTCAATATTCCCTGTACGTACGTACTTTTGTCTGTGCACATACAAGATTTATTGTAAATACAATCAGCAGCCTGATTGTTGACATTTTGTGTTTGTTGGGTAGACATAGATAACATAGGTTAAAAGGCGGAGCCTGATTGGTCAGCTATGTCTTATCGCTACTTTATCCTGCCTTTGTCAGGTGGAATGGACGACATATTGTCGGAACCTTAAGAGGTGCCTTTAGCTTGTCGTGAGGTCCACCCCACATAGGCACAACAAAGCAGCGATAAGACATAGCGGACCAATTACGCTCCGCTTTTTAACCTATGTCATCCATGTCTACCCTACTGACACCAAATTTCTACAACCAGGCTGCAGGCCGGTACAATGATAAAATTAGTTTTAAGTTGTAAAAAAAATTGGAATATCGACAGTTATGAAAAAAGTTAGGAGTCCTTGTGAGATATTTAATTCATCCTTTTGATCATGTTTGCTTGAAGGATTTGTTTTATAATTGAAGTGAAATCTAATCAGACCAGACCATATAGTAGGTCACCTGCATTCAACACTTAAAGACTAGATATGAAATCAGAAATATTTACAGCGAAGAGATGCCGAGAATTGCCTCATGTAGATCAGGTTTTTTGGAGTTAGTGCATTCAATTTAGGTTCTTTTCAATGGACTGCATTTTGCACCTAAGAACTACTATTTTCTGGCTTATCTGTAAAAGTACTCACTTACCTGCATTAAAATCCTGCTGGCACAAAATGATTCTAAAATGAGCTGGAAATCTTAGTTCCTTATTTCAAAATGTAATCCTTTGTGGTAAAAATTCATTTCTTAAGAAAATCTGAGGATTTTATCAATAATTGTCCTACTGGTTTCGATTTTGGCGGTTTTCTAATTTCACTTCAAATATTAGAAAATAAATAAGTAAATTGACCGCATGATATTTTCAGAAATTTTAAGATCTTTATACGCAAGTACTTACCAGAAAATTAAGTTCCACTGATCACAGACATAGGTGAACACTAAACACCATCAAACCATGGAGTTTTTCTGCTATGTGAATTTTCAAGTCTCCACTTTTTTACCTCTATGTATCAAAATTAATTGATCTATGTTATCGCAATTTATCAATCTACTTAAAGCAGAAAATCCACTTTACAAGATTTTAATTTTTTTTTAAAAAAGTGCAAGTTAACTTAAACGCAGTCAAAATCAAAACAAGTTCTACACAAACCTACCTATCAAAATAATGCCTTGACTTACCATAAAACTGTTTCCTCAAAGAAGTAAGAAGTAACTTTTAAGGTCTACCAAACATCAACTTTTAAATCTATTAATCGAACAATGCCACGTTTCTTTAGGAAAATGTATACCTACTTGTCCTCCGGACCTAAAATTCTCACAGTAACTTCCACCTTTGTCGATACTTTTTGATAGGTTTTGTTTCATTTGCAATATTGAAGCTCTGCTGTTTGCAGTATAGCCGTACATATAATGGGTTATGATAGCCAATACTCAGTGCAATTTTTCCTCTTTTTAACCATGATCAGGACTACGTATAAAAAATTATTATAGAATTTACTTAAAAATATTGATTTTATTCCCTTATGTTGACTAATCTAAAGTCAAGAAGTTTTGATTGTTTCACACGTCCCTGATATGTCATTTCTTGTCGCAATTTATAGTGCATATTTTTTTTCACCTTGCCCTTTTTGCAAAGTACTGTTTTTTAAGGTTTCTACAATTGCCCAGCATTAATGTGACTTTTTGTTGTTTTGTAAAATTCACTGCAAGGTTTATTTTATGAACCTTTTGTGCCATAAATTTTAATAAAACGGTATCGCTTTTTAATATCTGCCTTTACCTTTATCACCCACCTTAGTTTTATATCTTTAAAATTTGAAAGAATGCCAATTTAAGCATATTAATAACAATTTTCGTTCTTCAAAATTTTGAAAATCATATGAATTATAGTGCAATGGCAATTAATCAACTTTCAAAATAGAAAAGTACCTAAAAAAGTATGCAGTGTCTTTAATTCACAATTCTCAATTATTTTTCTGATTTCACCATAAATTAGCACCCACTTGAGCTCTAGATCATTAGGCGTAGATATAGGTATTAAAATTTATAGCAAGGACATTTTTTTACCCACGTACATTGAGCCCAAACATTTTTTTCAGAGTATCTATCATTTTTAAATTTTTCTCTCTTTTTATTATTTCATCGCCCATGCTCTTTAATAGCTGAAATTTCATTTTTTCTTTATTATTTCTAAGGATCTTTGGAGCCTATTTTCATGATTTCTCCGTCATCGGCAAGAAATAATGACGCCCTAGTTCCTACAAAAAAATTTAGTACGGTACTCCCAGTTTAAATAACTTATATCCTGCAAATAAAAATTTTCCGAGAACCCTGGGAACTTAACAAGTTCATCTTCGGTTTCAAGTTAATTCATGTCTAAACGCCTTCAAATAGGTGAGATGCAACTTCTACGCAGGCTCAGCGGCGCGCGTCAGGCCACAGCAGGGTCGCTGCCTCCTGTGAGAACTGTGTGATTACAAATTAGCGCCTGAAAAAAGCTTTTGATCACACCGCCGATCATGACTTCCCAAACTGCGACAACTTTGATCGCGCCATACAGTAGTAACAAAGCAGGCAGGGTAGCAACCACAAACGCTTTGGTTATGACGTCACTGTGGTACAACCGTAAGATTACATGTATTTTGTTATTTAACTGATGACGTCACTTGCCACGAATGTGAATTGGAATAAAACGAACCTTGTTGACTACGACCTCAAACGGCCATAAAAGAAATAATCAAACCGTTTTATTATTATTAGCTCTTCCGAATTCCGATCATTCTCAGTTTCATGAAGTGATTTCGTGATCATAATCCATACCTGGTTATTTTCTCGTAGAGTTTTTCCGACTTGGAATCTTTAAATTTATCTCTCGAGGTCTCTTTGTAAATTTTGAGAACCCTGTGAAATGTGAAAATTCGGTGTTTTCGTTTCCGTTGTCGATGAAGCACGAACCGATGATGAATTTATTGAGGCTTGTTTTGTGACTGGAAGGAAAATATTTATGCTTGATCAGCGAAATTATCAATGTATTGTGCCTGTTTCCTGTGATTCTTAGTCGTGAAATGTGATTTGTAATTATCAATTACCCTAGTGTTTCGCCCCCGATTTTTCGGATCCATCCTCACGAGGAGAATCAAGATGTTCAAAGTTGGATTAAAACTTCTTCTGCATCGGCAGTCAGCCACTTCCAGGACAATAATTCATTTCTAAATATTTAAGGTAATCCCTCGGTCTGATAATTTTTCACCTCTCAATAACTAAGTTTGCTTCATGAGTTAAAATTTGGGATTTTCTGGCATCACTTTCCTTTCTTCAAGGTGTTGATATCAGTTTCCTGGGTAGCCTGATAGCAGTTGACATTGTAGATACCTAATCATTATTTCAATATGCGGAAGAGGACCAAGGTTTTAATCCTCTCATAAGTCCTTCTCTCCAACAGAAAAGGTACTATTTGGAAAAATGTAGCAATTCTGGCCATCCCACCGTCCTCAGAAGTCTTTGAATGTCTTGTTTGGATGTAATGGTGATGATGGAGCAGTTGCCTGCAGATATTACTCTTCCAATTATGATCCAGGTACACCAATCACCCTCAAATTTGTATTTTGAAGGGTTGATTTGGACACTTAGTACATGATAGGCTATGGACTATACCCCTGATGGACCTGAGCATTGTTTACCAAGATATTAATTATGCACCGGCCGTGGGTGGAATGGGGCCTCATCTGGTACCGGACCTATCCATCGCTGATTGCTTCAAGAGATTGTAATCCTTTCAAATTGGCTTAAATTATAAATATGAATGTTACCTACTGCAAAGTAGAAGGGGCAAAGTGTGGAATATCAGCAGCTACGGTCGCAAACCCTGAATTTACTTAAACCTCCGTAAGTACAGTAGAGGGACGCATGAATGGCCTCAGTAATTTAGTCTCCAGTCATCAAAGTCAAGTAAGACTTTATAAGTATCAATGCAAACCCCTCCTGCGAAATGATCAAGGTTTTGGTATCGGTCGCACCACCATTAGACCTTAGAGTGCAAAAGAGTCGCAATGTACTGGAACGCTGATGAAGTCACTTTTTATAGCTGTGTCGTCCAGCAATGTAGGGCTAGTAAGCGGAGACTGGTGAAACCGTATGTGCAGGATCCCAGCTCCGGACTTCGCTCTGAAAATATAGGCTTAAAATTTATTCCGCCCAAACCCGGAGTTTTGTACATCTTTCAATTTGTTATGACTTTGGTCTACATTCTTAATTTTCCAAAATATGTATCCTCTGAAATTACTAAATCCCAAAAACCACTTGCACCTTGTGACGCTTCAAACCATTATGTTAAAAAATACTGTGTGGTTCCTACTTTCTGGCGAACAGGAGGTTTGAAATGCATCGGTCAAGGATTGACTTCATCGGCGCTCCAGTATATTGCAATTATATTGTACTCTATGCATTACTTACTTAGACCGGCATACCATTCGACTTCTTCTCCATCAGTGTACAATGAGGAATACCAAACTTGACTCAGTTTAATTTGTTGTTTTTAGATAAACCTTATTTTCTGGTGAAAAAACTCATTAATTGCTGGTTACCCTGTCAAGTCAGTTTTCATCCTCTTTTTTTAGCAGCAAGTATATAATGTGAGGTCCAAGTGCTCAGTTCTCCAATCTCTAGTGAAACTGCGTAAATACTCGTCTTGTTTGCATTTTCTCAAATCTCTGACCCCATTTTATTTGTTTGAAAGGATAACAAACCAACAGTATTGTTTGAAATTTTCACACAACATTTTTCACAACAATCGGCCCTGATTTTTTATCTTCTAGAAAACTTCCTTGGAAGTGGAAATGGTTTCAAGTATTTTTAAAGTGAGTAAATAGTAAGAAGTAGTCAAGTAAAATAAATCATGACAGGAAGTTTGCAGGGTCAGTAACTGGATATGCAGTTTTGCAGTTTCAATGTTGTAATGCCAGCATCAGGTACATGAAAACTCCAACAATCAAGAAGTCAGCTTCTTTACAATCAGCCTCACTACCATTCTTTCATTCATAGAGTCATGGGTACTCTTGACCATCAATGATGCTGGAGTATAAAAATCTGATATAAAAAATTAATGATCCCGAGCTCACTAGCTTGCTTACATTTGTGTGAATGTTTAATTTCATATTATCTCAACACCATGGCTTATCAATCAATAAGCCTGTAATTTTGTTTTAATTGGTGCCTATTATCTGAATGGCTCAAACACAGGCATGAATACGTAAATTAAAGTAGGCATCATCTTTATCACAAAATGTGCTTAGGGGCAACACTGCTATTTGTCATTAAATGACTAATTAGTTCCTTTCTATAACCCTTATCTCTCATTTCCGCATCAAGAGAAAATCAGTCTGTCTTTCTTTTATTTAGTTTTTTTTTCTTATCATTCGGCTAATTTTATAATGATATGTACCTAGTATATGTAACATCTATTTTTGAAGATAATTCCTTATCCTTAAATCAGATGCTTTCAGTTTTTTGTTTTCATTCTTCAGGTACTTGGCTAGGTTATTATCAAGGAAATACTGTCTTCCCAGCATCCTCTGTGTGGAATTTTCAATTTTCTGGGTATTGTTGTTTTTTCAGGAGGATTATTTTTTAGTTTATTTTATTTAATTGAAGGGCTCACCCTAAGCAAATTATAAGGTATTATGCAACATTTTTATAAATTGCAAAGTATGAAGTTTACTTTTTTTCTCTTTGAATAAATAAAATAAGGGTGGAAATTTTGAAACCCAGCAAATGGAGGTACTTGGTTCTGCGCTTAGGTCATCAATAAGTGGTCAATATTTGTTATGCTTTGAGCCAGTATCTCACATTTTTCAAAAATGTCTCCTCACATCTCTGCATTTGTATTCTTCCCAATTTGCGGTTCAGACTTGTAGGTAATTATGTATGTTTGTTTTCTGATTTTAGAATTGCCTGTTGCTTCACTAATTTTATTTTATGCTTAGGGTAATCAATTGAATAATCCAGTGATATTCTTCCACTTTCATTTCAGCTTCCGGATTGAATGAGTGAAGACTCAACAGACGGTGACAGTATGGTGTCCACGCAGGGAGAGATTAGAGTTGGTCCCTCACATCAGGTAATTTCTATTTGTTGTCCTCTTTCAATCATTTTGCCTTAAGGGAGATGCAACATTTGTCTTCACTTGTAGCATCATCATGATTTTCCTGTAATTTTACCTAGAAGTTCTATCTCCAGCTGTACCTGTAGCATGCAACATACTCATTACATTATTTTATTTTCCTTAAAAATTATCCATCTCCAAGAGTGTTTCATTATTTTTAAACTGGAGGAAAAAGGAAAAACGCTGTATGAACTTCCAGGAGTTGCCAAATTTCCTCTGATATGACAAAAATTTGTTGGGACAGTTATAAATATTTTTCTTCCAATTTTTCAGACAATTTTGTTTGCAATTTCATCTAAAATAGCTGAAAATTTTACAGAAAAATATGCATAACTTTCCTTTAAAACACATGTTATATCTGAGGAAATTTGGCAACCCTCGAATGTTCATAAAACGTTCTTCAGCAAAGCAGTATAGACTACATTTTGCATGGAGGACCAATATTTCTAACTTATCCGTAAACTCACCTATTTGCATAAGGAAAAAGACACATACGTTGCCGCTAAAATCAGCCAGAGATAGTAGTTCCATGCTGTAAAGTAAGGTCCAGTCAAGAGTTCTTTCCATACCTTTTCTCCTTGGTCCTCATCAACCATCCTAAGATTCCAAACAAGGAACAGATCAAGAAACAAGTTTAGTCTCGAACGTACTTTTTCCGTTTTATTAAACATTCATTCAAAATTTTCCTACATTCGGAGTATCATTTTCTACTACAGGCACGTCTACCTGATTTCCGGCCGAGCGGAACATCAGAGACTGTTGCTGAGAAAGAAAGAGAATGGGAGGAAGTGCGCTGGGTGCCTGCTATGACATTGGACGGTGATCTTCTCATGTATTTGCGAGCGGCCCGCTCCATGGCTGCCTTCGCTGGGATGTGTGATGGCGGATCTGCTGACGATGGTTGCATGGCAGCCTCTAGGGATGATACAACTATCAATGCTTTAGATATGGTATGTTTTAATGTCATCAAAACCAATCTACACAGATCAGTCATATCTATGGTTCAATTTTGAAACCGTACTGTGTATTGATGGCAGGAAGTTTGAATGTATTGCGGCTTTTTTGAGATCATTTTTGGATGAATCAATTTTACATCATACAGGCCGTGGCAGGGGAATCTCAAAAAGATGCATCGTGACTGGCCTCTGTGGATTGGTTTTGATTTCAGCCCTAATTTTGGCCTCCTCCTTTTTTTTAAGATGTCGCTATCTACTGATCAATTTAGTAGATTTATTATTATGTATGGGTTTCATAGTCCTTCTGCAATCAGCTCCTTTCCACAAGGAGCTCCTTTTAGTCCACATGGTAACTAAGGGAGGATTAAGAAGATCCTAAACATAGCATTATGCAAAGGACAATTTTAAAGGATCGTGAGTGGAGTGACACAATATAACTTTGAGCATAAACCCTCACGAGGGATTTCAATGATTTCCCTCTTTAAAAAATTAAAAGTACAAAACAGAAAATTCTGCTGGTTTTAAAAACTCTTAAGTTTACTTGTCACAGAAAAAATGAAGGTGTGAATAAAACAGACAAAAAATTCAAAGAGAAATAAACATAACTGAATTACAAGTCTATAGAACCCACAATCTCCCAAAAGAATTATTAATAAATGGCCAGAGATTATATTAGATATTAACTGAATTCTTAAGGATCAAGGCCAGATCCTTAAGGACCGAACCTCAAAGTTTGTTAAGATCATTTTCATCATCAAAAATTGTTTATTTTTATTTTTTTTGGTATCAAATCATTGCAAGCCTGAGACATCATGTATACATGTTACAATCAAAGACAGAGCATGAATGACAACCAAGGCTCAAAATGAAGTTCAATCAAAGAAAATTCAATTTGTAATGAATATTTTTAATCGTCTCTGTATCAGCATTGTGGCTCCAATCTAATATAGAGAGAGAAGTTCTTTCATCTAGAGTTTAATAATGCTGTGCAAATCTTTCCTCGTATCAAGCATCAGGCACATAATATGGCGTGTCATTTTGAAAGGCTCTTTACTTCAATTGGTATAAGTCTAATGAATTTGGAATAGCTGGTTACGATAATACTCTATTTTTCCTCTGCTATAGCTCCATGATGCTGGTTATCATCCGGGAAAGGCGCTGCAAGCTCTTGTTAAATGCCCAGTTCCTAAAGGAATAGATAAGAAGTGGTGTGAAGAAGAAACAGTAAGTTATTTATCCTTATTTTTTATCTGTCAATCAGGAACTTAGGAAGACAATGAGCTCGCTCTGCAATTTTTGATTCTTGCGTTTGTTGAAAAGTGGTAACTGCACTCAGTGCACAGGAATTTCCGTGGATTTTTTTTAACCGCTCCCGAACAAGAGTTGAATATAGCACATTTTGAGCTTGTTCAGCAATTTTTGACTCTTGCATCCTTGAAGAGTTAAAACTGCACTCAGTTCACAGGAATTTTCCCGGATTTTTTTTTGTACTATAACAGCTCAAAAAACCAGTTTAAAATTGCATATTTTGAGCTCCATTTCAAGGTGAGAAAACCAAAATTATGTTAAAAAAATATCCACCCTTCCTCAGGTACACTTTCAACCAGCCACCTCCCTGTCACAATTTATGGTCCGTCCAGTTGTTATCAATGTATGACTGCAAGGCCATAATTGCAGCAGAGCGGTTGCACAGTGGAAAGTGAAGTTTGGGTTTAAAGGATTTAGCAGAAACTTTGACTCAGCAGCATTCGACTTACCAAGGGTTGACTGTATTCTCAAGTTACCTTAAGCTGAAAGAGTCTAATTTAACTAAAGCTACAATGTTCATAATTAATTTTTAACGTTTCAGTCACATTTTTTTGCTTTAATTTGTTGCACAGTGTATGTTACCTTGTTATTCTCTTTCAGAAACGTTTCGTGAAAGGCTTGAGGCAATTTGGAAAGAACTTTTTCCGTATTAGAAAGGATTTACTGCCTAACAAAGACACTGTAAGTTTCCCATTTAGTTAATCCTTTTGTCACCATCTCTTTTCTCCTCCCTCTTGACTCTTGGAGGATCTTGTTCTTTTTGCCCTAAAATTTGACGAGTTCAGTTTTTACAAAACAGTCTCATGCTTGCAGGTTGTTTTTTTTTTTTTTTTTTTTTTTTTTCCCTCGTAAAGCAAATGTTTACACAATGATTGGTACAGAAAAAAGATAAAATACAACAAGAATAGTTAAAGATTTAAGACAATGAGTAAGCAAGATAGAACATGAGAAAATATAACTATTACCTATTACAGAAAATAAAAGTCTATATGCAAAATTAAAGTCTATTCACACTCAAGTTAGCTATTTAAGTATACCCAGGTTCTCCGTTTGGCAATTCAACTGGGAATATGCTTGCATAGTTAAGCATCAAACAGAGAAGTCAATACAAGGAACTTCTAAATTACTGCCAAGTTGGTCGTGGTGACCATTTTCAAGGTGCCAACATTATCTAAAGCAGTCACAGAGACCGGCCCACTCTGCAGGAATATATTGTTGTCTTATGGAGCGATGAAAACACTACCTGGAGGTCTACCATGGAACCAATTGAATCGGGACGTGCAACAACCACTAATGTCCCTATTTTTCTAGTCTTCAATTTTATTTAGTTGATAATACCTTTTCATAGGTTGAGTGCAAACCACGAATGCGTTAATACCGTCTCTTGGTTACCTTAATCCCAAAACGATCCTTTCATCACTTTTATGTGTTTTCAACTCTTAAAAGTTTTATCAACTCAAGAAAACTGAAGACAGGAAAAATGGATATTAGCGGTTTTCGCACGTCCCGATTCAATTATGAAGTACTTAATATGTGCACAACTGAAAGGCAGTGTTAGCACCCCAGAGGTCCCTGTCAAACCGATTAAATTTTGCAACAAGGAAGTAGATTTCCGGTTCATAATACAAACAATGTTTAAGTCATTAGTTTGTGCTATGCAGTAGACGCTTTTATGATAACTAATTAGCATTCCCAGTGCACATGTAGCTCAATCTTTTTTTTTTTTATTATAGATTTCCTATTTCAGGGGTTTGCTAGACTGGATGCAAACAAACACGCAAAAGCATGATCTACAATAAATGTGTTAAGATGTATTGGTTGATAGTTTTACTTGGTCATCATAATATTGTACAAAAATTGTTCTCCATTAAATGGTAAATTTGGCCCTAAGCTGCTAATCTTTTCCATCCTCAAATTAAAAATGGCATGAAAACAAACATTGGTGATTTTTTGTTAAAATAGCGCTGACCGCATTTAAAAATATTTCCTCTATATCAACCTTATAGCTACCAATATTGGTAGACATAAGAAATATAATGTAATGCTTTAATATAAATCAACAAAATTGAAATGAAAAAATCCTCTCTCTTTTTCCAGTCAAAAGCCAACAATGATCACCAAAATTTCCGCATAAGATCATTTATCACATGAATCCACAGGAAAGTGGACAATTTGATGCTCCGGAGACAAGATAGATCTCTTTTCCTTAGTACCTTCATCAAAGACACATCCCAATAAACATTTTCTCTCTTTTTTTTAGTCGGAACTTGTCGAATTTTATTATTTGTGGAAAAAGACACCTGGAGCAAACAATAATCGACCTCATAGACGAAGGCGTGGATCTCTGCGTAGAATTAGGAACACACGCAATACACGGGCTGGAACACCCAAAGAGGAACCCGGTGGAAATGGTATGAAGTTATTATCTCCTTATTTTCTTTGATATTCTATCATTTACATATTTGGGGATCTACCACTGAAGTGTGTCAAAGGAACTTTTATACGTTGAGATAGTTTTTCGCTACTATTTATGAAGGGATCTCTGTTTGTGACAGAAAATTTTTCAGGAATGTGGACTCAAGCTAGCAAAATCAAAATTTATAAAATAGAGTTTACAGCATTTCTGACACTCAATTTCACCCAATACCTAACCTAATTATTGTTCTGAAAGCAAGTCATCACTCTTGTCTGTAAAGCTGATGACAAAAGTGGAAATGCTTGATGAGTGGTTTTATAAAAAAAAGTTGAAGCCAGATAGCTCTTATCTCAGGCATTAGGTCCGAAAAATCTGATTAGTCTAGAAAAAGTGAAGTATTTTTATGATGGGTCTGGAATTCAAGAGAAAGTTCGGTAATTTGCTTGAGAGGTCTGGACAAAACATTAAAAAATATTGATTTTGGCTTAATTCGATGCAGTTCAGCAATGATACGTCCTACCGTCAGTTTATGTAACAGCCGCCGAGCCTTGCGGCTACTTGTGAGTAAGGAGCATGGTCCAACTTCGAGGTAATCGACGGCAATTGCCATTTACCCTGGTCCCTTGAGAGCGTCTCACTAGTCAGCTTGGCCCTTACTTACTTACTTACCTACCTACCTACCTACCTACCTACCTACCTACGAATCGTAAGTAACTATATCTGGTTCGGGAGTCAATTGCCTAAATGTTTCAAGGAGTGCTCTGATCCCTTACCTTGTCCAGATGCACCTCCTGATATCTCACTCATCAACCGATCTGGTTTCATGTCATGGTTTCTCTGTTTCAGGCATCGGATCTGCTCGGCCATCTCCTAATTCCAAAGAAACAGGTTAGAATCCTATTTTTTTTCTCTTTACTGTGATTCGCAATGATTCGTAAATTTTTTTTTCCATCTGTGAATGAATTTTTAAAACAGTTTGTTCATTACACTCAATGAGCGCCTGTCTGCAAATTGCATTTTTCAAGTTACAAGAATTCTTAATGGGAATATAAAAGGAATTTAAGTGTGAATTATTCCATTCTCATCTAAGATAAATGAAGAAAATCAAGTTCACTGAGCATCTCGCCACAAAGCTCCTGAAGTAATCGTACTAATGATTTTTAATAACGGTAACAATGATTATTTGAAATTTGGAGGGTTCCAAATGCTTACTAAAGCACAGCAACTACGTTAAGAACTGTTCTTTGGTCATTTTTTAAGTAGTTTTTTCAAATATTTGGCTAATTTGCAGAACTTTTTTCCTTTAAGCCTCAGATACCTCATAATCTAGAGTATGACTAACTTTGGGGCAGACTTGTACATACTGTGCTTGAATTAATTACCAAGGAAGTTATAAAACGAATATATCACTTAAACAAAATAAATTCTAGAATATTAATTCTTTTAGAATTTTGTGGGATTTGAAATAGACTAAGGACACATAGCATATGCTGTTCGAAAATTTGATCCAGAAAACCTGGAAAGTCAGGGAATTTTACAAGCAGCGTTCAGCAGAAGTCAGCGTTAGGCAAGTTAAAAGGAAACTAAATCTACAAGGCAGTTTTGTTCGATGATCAGGGAATTTGAAAAATTTAGAGTTAGGGAAAAGGAGCAAAAATCAGAAAATTAAAAATGAAGAAATTATAGAAACCCTTCAGTCTTTGTGTGAGGAATACAGTGTGTTCAAGTACCTAATTTCAACCTACAAATAAATATTTTATGTGTCACAGCTGGTGAAGGTGGTAGTTCAGGAAGTGATGAAGAAAATTCTGAAGACGACTCTGACACTAGTGGCTCTCGTTGTCAGCATTGCTTTAACACAAGTAAGTCATTGTTTGCATTCACTTTTTTCTATAGAATAAATGGTGGTGTCGAGCAAAATCGTACAGCATTTCAGCCATATCTTCACCGAGACTAAAAGTGAGCTGTTGAGGCTTGTGAAAATGAAATTCTACAGAAGAGGTGGCAAATATATCCGACTGAACCATTTTGATTGAAAAAATAAAACGATTGAATAAAATGAGCACCATGATATCTGGAACGTAGCTTTGCGTTTCATTTTGGAGCTCTTTCTGGTGAAGGTATGGATGGCCTCTCCAGTTACATATTTGATTCTTTTGTTTAACTTTTTGGAACCAAGACATGGTATGGTAATATTTGATGTTTCAAAGCACACCATAACAGCTCATGATACGTTTATTCATTGTGTTGTTCTCTGGTTTGTATGGTTGATTTTTTGGTAATTTTAATGATTAAAAACCATTTTTAGGTTCAAGAGACTGCCAACCACTCACATCTGGTCCAAAGCAAGGGACTCTGTGCTGCCCCGATTGTCGGGCATACTACAAAAAGAATGGTGAGCTGCCGCCTGTTCCCAACAACCGAGCAGACAGTTCATATTTATTCAGACCCGTGCAAAACCATGACTCGCCGGAAAGTTCACCCTCGCGCATGCGGACGCGTAACAAGTCGAAAGAAACAGTAAGTATTTCTTAAATTCTTGAATCATTCAATTGATGATTTGAAAATCTAAAGTTTATCATCATCTTTCGATACTTGAACCAGGCATTCATTTGAGTGTCAACTGAATAAACCAAAAAAAATGAGAAATATGTTTAATCTCTTCATCTGCACCACCTAATCCAAACAAAGAAAAAATGGTATTAATAGTAAAGCTCCTAAATCATGTATCTCGTTTGCAGGGTTTTAAAAACTCCGGTCATATCCAATTTGTTCAAAGGAGAACAGATCAACATTATTCCTTGAATTTTTCTCGGAATTTGCTTCATCTAGAAAAGAATTATCAAGAAATTTAATAAGAATTGACGTTAAGTAGTTCTTTAATCAAAAGATTAAGTATGATAGGAAGTCTGCAGTGTTGCAAACCAAGGTACACCGTTTGGGAGTTTCAGTGTCAATATTCTTACCAGAAAGGTTCCAGTATTTGAAATCATCAGCTCAGTTGTGCTTTTCAGGCCTAAGGATTCAAAGTTATAGCTAGGTTCCACATCTGGAATATAAGCCAGTAAACCAACAGAAGAAGAGGAAGTTATAGCTAATTTTGATGTCATGTTCATATTTTTGCTCTTGCCTCCCCCTTTTAGTGACCTATAATTGCTGCTCTCGTGCAAAAATGGCTGGGAGGTATATCATCTTGGTTATTTTATTGCTTGGTGCATTCTAAGATAGGTTTTTGAGTAAATAGTCAAAGGGTCCATTGTTTTTAAAAAAGAAAAGAAAGATTTTAAAATTTGAGAATCTTTTAATTATGATCAGAATTTCAATTAACCTTGTTGAAGAGCTCAAACTCTCAGTTCATGGGTGTAGCTGCTCTTTTTTTTTTTCATTTGTCGTGATAGGTCAACTTTTATTTTCAGCCTACGAAGGGATCAAAGGGGAAGCAGAGTGGAACAACAACTCCTGATGCTGAGTTAGAAAAGAAACTAGGCGGAAATGCTGGTGGCGTAAAATCTCCAGGAACGTCGAGTAATTCTAGCTCGCCAAGTGATAAAGCAAAGAAAAAAGTAAGATTTATTCTTTATTAAAATCGTTTTTTAAACTCTTTGAAGCTTTTTTAGGAGGTCAGTTTTCTGTTGTCAATTTGAGACTATTGAAAAAGGGCTCTGAGATTGAAATTAAAAATAAAAATATAACAGTGTATTTTTCGTAGAGGAATATTGCACGAGCAATTTGACAAAACAAAATTACCAAAAATTGTAAATTACTGTGCACCAACATGCATTTGTATGCTCTCTTTTAGCCAAAAAGTGAACTAACCTGCTAGCAACTTATTTCTTTTGATATTACAGAGCGTTTTTTTGTTGATAATTCAATTACTGATTTTTTTTCTCTATTTGACTGAAGTCCCTCTGTCAAATAAAATTACCTTCAAAAAGTAAGGTCCCATTTTCTGTAAATGGTTCGATATATTTTATGTTACTGGTGGATCAGTGCATGCAAGATCTATCTAGGTAGAGGATTTATATTAAGTGAATTGTCAGACAAAGTCTAGGAGAAAGAAATCAACCCTCATCAAGTTGAAATCTGGAAGAAAGAGGTTTGTAATTTTATGCTTCTAGAAAATACTGGACCTTTAACATTGAATGTGCTGCCGTTAGATTAAAATTGTTTTCTTTTTCTGTGCAATCTTTAATTTTCTTATTTCTCTACTTTTTCAACAGCTCAAAGTTGATACGCCAGTTAAGAGACGGAAAAAGTCAGGAGAGGAAGATGATGAAGAGTCGAAACCAAAAAGAGATCGTCTGGAAAGCCCAGCAGAATCGTCAGATAGCAGCAATGAAAATGCAGATGATGTGGACATGGCAGCTCCAAACAGTCCAACAGCAGCTTTGGAATTGTTGCCAAATCCTATCGCTGCACAACCAACTGCACCAGCTGTGAGCGAACCTCCCAACTCTTCACCAGTCGCCACACTCCCCGCGAATCCACCTCCTGCCCCACCTGTACCATCAGAACCTCAGCCTCTTGTTGAACCAAAAACAGAATTTCTGCCTCCAGTAGTACCCAAAGTCGAAGAAGAGGATTCATATCCTCTGTCGGTGCTCACCAAGAACTATGAACCAGGAATGGGACCGTTACCAAAAGGCTTTGAGGAAATCCCTCCGCCTAAAAATCCAGTGAGTGTCAAACAAGAAGACTTGTTCGAAGCACCACGGGTTAGTGAGAGCGAGATGGCATCTATTGCTCCAGTGGCGCAATTGACATCCATACCTCCTGCGCCTGAGACAGTCCAAATGTTAGAACCAGAGGCACAGCCTCCGAAAGTTAACGAGGTTCAGCCGTTCAATGAAGTTCCAGTGATCCCACCTGAAACTGAGCCAAGGGATCTGGTGGCACCAGACACTGGTGTTGTCATGAGCACCAGCAGTATTAAACTTGACGAATCAGTGCCTGTTCCTAGTGAATCGATTCTTAGCACCAGTGTTAGTAATGAAGTACCAAAAGCACCTAGTCCAGTTCTCCCCGCCAATAACCCGCCAGATGTCCAGAAGTCTCCGCATTCAATCCTTGTTCCAGCTTATCCAGCCGTTGAGCCCGGCGAAAGGTCTGAAAAAGTAACATTGAACATTCCATCAGTCCCGCTTTCGAATTACCCAACACTCTATCACCCTCACTACCCGCCAATGCATCGAATGGACAAAGTAAACAGCCCCTCGCCGTACATGAGCTCCAATGTTCAGATGGAGCCTCAGAATTTGAAGATTAAGCAAGAGGTATTACCTCCGGACCAAATGCCAACCACTGTTGACCCTCTTCAATCTCTGAAAGAGGTGAAGGTGCCTGGTTACTCAGGCTCTACGTCAATTTCTCAACCGTTGTTACCCACAACGATATCATCAGTACAGCCGGCAATCAATGAGTTCACACGCACCGAGTCTAACTCACCTTTAATGACAAGCCCAGCTGTTGATAACATCAAGCGGGAAAGAGAAAACTACACTCCAATACGAGCAACGACACCCAAATCCCACTCCGTAAAATTATCGGAGAATACAACACCCACATCATCGCCTGTTCCTAATGTGGCATCACATACGCCACCATTCCCTGCTCCTGCAGCACCACCAGTCTCGCACAGTGCAGTCAACTTGATTGCACCCTCCCCAACAAGTTCAGCTAGCACTCCGACATCACTGCCTCAGCCTGTGATGCATCCCGCACAACAACCGTCACCCCTCAGCCGGGTTTCGCCGGGGCATTTAGCCCACCCTCATGCATTTATGCCATCGATGCACCACCCGCACCCATCATTGATGCATCATCATCCGTTCTTTGCGGCAGCGGCTGCCCACGCTGCTGCAGCTGCCGTTCACAGTCCGTATCATCCCTATGCAGGGTATCCATATCCCTTTGCTGGGTACCCATACGCAATTCCTCAGCCGGTTCCTCCACCATCCCGCGGTGACCAGAAGAGAGACCTCGAGACAACAACTCTTATGTCTTCTCATCACTCCTCCTCCTCCTCTGTAACGCGAGGGCGGGAAGAAGAAACCCTCCAGATGCATTCCTCCACATCGCATCATTCGGTCCATCACTCTACTGACAAGCAGCAAACCATATCTCACTCCACCACCTCAAGTAGCTCTGTTCATCATAAGTTGAAGCGAACTGGGAGCCCAGCATTGCCTCAGGTGAGTGTCGTCTTTCATTACCATGAACCTCATCATACTGTGCACCTGCAACTTTCACTCTCATTTCTCAGTGAACTTTAATTTGTTCATTTAGGCAGTGCTGAGCAAAAACAATTCAAGTGACATTGATTAAGAATAGATTTGTATGCTTGCATAAGGTTCAATGTGATAAAGAACCTCATTTAAAATTTTCTTGTGCTAAATATTTTTTGCAGTGCAAAAATCTGCTTCCAGCTGAGCTAAAAATTATTCCTAACTTAACTTTTGGAATTGTCATTTGGTCCCCTTCTTCTAATTGCTGCTCTATTGAGCCTATGTAATCCCTCAGCGTTTATGAATATAAACCAAAGGCGCAGAAAGTGCTAGAAAACCGATTGTTAGAAAAATGTGAAAGCATTTAAAAAGGGAGAAACATGTGAAGGCAGAAGACTTTTTTTTTTAAGAAAACCAGTGAACATATAATTTTTTAGTAGAAAACTACCAAGTGCATTATGTATTCATAGTGAAAGAAACTAGCAACGTGCTGTTTTCTGCAGAGAAAATCATAAAGTGTGCAGTCTTATGCAGACAGCAATGTGAAGGCTGCCTCAAAATGTGTCTGTGCAAAGAACTTTCTGCACTCCTGATACAAACGTTAAAATTTTCTCAGTAAGTTTTGTCATGTGAGGAGACATTTTGAAAACTAGCCAAGGAGGAAGCAAAGTAAACCTTAGTAGCTCTTCAAGACTGCAGACAATTTTTTCCATGGCATCTCAAGAGAGTGACATTGATTCTATTTCTCAGTACCAGTTAACTTCCCCAAGTGAGTTCTAGTTTTGAGGTAAATGAACTGACTGTGTGTAAAACTAACACGAAAATATTACCACCTCCTTAAAATGAAGAACAGAGTTTGTTACATCTAGATGAGTCCTTCATTATTTTTTTATTTACTTTTAAGGCTAATAACTTTTAAGGCATACTATGTGACATTCAAAATTTTTCTCATCAACTTCTGAAAGTCAATGATTTTATGAATTATAACGTCCTAATAATTATTCATAAACCCTTCATTTTTGAAACTTTAGAAAGAACAGTATGTTCTAATTTTTTAGGTTATTAAGTAATAAGTTGTTCCTTCTTTTCAGTTTTTAAATTTGTTTAATTATTGTTATCTTGTTAAATTTCCTAAATCAATCCAAATTAATGAAACAATCGCTGTTTCAGTCATCGGGAAGCTGCCACATGTCCACAACACTATCGCAGTCCTTGTCGACAAGTCATGGAAATCACCATCAACATAATCAACACCATCATCATCATACGTCTCTTGCACCACCGCCTCCAGACCCAATGCAATTAGGTATTGTTTCAGTTTCATTTTAAGGAAACATCCATCAGTAGGACAAAATTTCCAACACATTTCCTTTAAATTCATCAATTTGAAGGAAAATGGACCACCGGACAGAGTGCAAATTTAAGCATTATGATGATTTCCCATCAAAATTTCGTGTAAAACATGACTTTTAAGACATAAATTACAGGAAGTAACTTTTAACCAAGATATCAACGCTTCTCAATGCAGACGTTCGAACTTCCCGCTCATTGAAAAAACAATAGCCTACTTGAGTTAAATTGCACTTGAAACATTGCGGTAACAGTCTCTGTTGTGTGAAAATATGGCAATCTCAATCTTTGCGCATCCGCTCAGCTGTTGCAAGTTGCCTTCATTTAGAACAACACATGGTGGAGAAGAATCACTGCAACTTGTTGCTCAAAACATGTTTCCTGTGAAAGTTCGAAGAGAAACCATATATGAGAATGCTTAAACGAATAGTCCATTAAAAATGCCAAGACCTTAAAAAATAAATTATAGAACTTGACTAGGGTCCTGGACGAGTAGCTCATATTACGTAGATAAGTCCATTTCTTTGATCTCCTTTATCTGAACAAGCAGATGGCAACGGTTATAAATACTTTGCAGCTTGTCTAGGTCAAGGAGAAGGAAAAAAGGAGAACTCTCTCACCAAGTAGGGAGCCTTTGTACCTTTCAGTGAACGCTGCAATCTTACTCTATAGCGTTTGTTGACTGATCAGTTGACTGATCAGTTGATGATAAAGGAAAAACCTGGAGATGTTTAATAATTTCCGAGAAACTCTATTGAAATCCTGACTCTGGAATTTTCATTATCAGGCAGGTTTGCTTTCCTTTTAAATCTTTTTTTTTCCTTACAAGAATTTTCTGGCAATCATGTTTCGTGTTTTTATTTATATTCTATAATGTTTTTCAGCTGGAAGAAGCAGCAAACCAATGCCACCAGCAATCGGACTGACATCACCAGATGCTTTAAGATTACACGGTAAGAAAAATTTTGTCTCTGTGTCATGATATTCCTCCTGTAAAAATGTTAATACTGATGTAAATTTCTCATCTTTGTTTTAAAATTTGGTTAATTATGTTTTGCCATGTTTCTTTGAGCGTGTAACATACTGGTGGATCATTGTATGGCAGAATGTACCTAATCAAACTGAACATACCTAAAATATGCATGTTGCAACAAGGGGAAATCCATGAGAATATAAATATATCAAATTTAAAATGTTAACTTTTAAAAACAGGGTTTGCTATCAGTTTAATAAATGTAGAGAAAAATCCTTATATGACACTCAAAATGAAATCTTCTCATGAGGCTACATTTTGGAAGATAATTAGTTTGAAGTAGTTTCAAGCGCAAATAGTCGTACATTTACTCCTTACAAAAATTTGAAGTTGAGAGTAAAATACAGAAATAACAGAAATGCTGACTCTATTCTCTGCTTAGTCCTTTTGAGATTATCGCTTTTTCAATGCTAAATATTTGTGATAATTTTGTCAGATTCAACAGTGAATCAGAGGTTTCAATTTAAACTGTAGAATTTCATCATTCTTGACAATTCATCTTTCTTATCAGCTGATTTTTGTCAATTGATCTGCTTATCCCTGTTTTTTGAATTTACAGGATTAGGTCCTGGTGTCCCACCTGGAAGTTACTTGAGCCCTGAATTCGGGATGGGTCAAGAAATGATGAAACCCCCTGAGTCTAATGAAGATCTGGTGATGCAATCACAAGAGGAAGAAGAAATTCCAAGTCCGACGCATCACATTCCAAGAGGGCCTTCGCCAGAACCTAAAATCGAGGATACAGAATGTCATAGGAGTCAAAGTGCAATGTAAGTCAAAGCAACCACTCCCATATCTTTATCACTGGACGGATATAATTGGAAATAGCTCACCTGCATTTTCCCTTGCTTAGTTTTCTCTCATTTTCTTATTTTTTTACACCACTTTGACAAGGTACTTTAAGCATTCTAATTCATGTTTCTTCCTCAATTTAATTTTATTTAGACACAACTTGCGCAATGAAAATTACAAAAATTAACTACCAATCAAGATATTTACATTTTTATTAAGATCTGGTTTTGAAGAATTTGAATTTCTTCCTCACTAGGAAAATTCGAGTCTACATGAATTAAATGGGGCACTATACAGCAGTTTTGGCAGGCTTCTCAATCAAGCAATGTTCCTTCCCTGCCTTGTGTTGTTCAAAGTTTATGTGCAACAGCTGAGCTGAAGTATAGAGATTGAGGTTGCAATATTTGCACACTGCAGGGATTATTACTGTTACGTTTAGTGTGCAGTTTAACTGAAGTAGATAATTTTTTTTTCTGTGAGCGAGAAGCTTGAATCTATGCATTGAAAAACGTTTGGTTAGGAATTATTTTCAACAATCTTCATTGAACAAACCGTGTTCTACGTGAAATTGTGATGAGAAAACTTTCATCATATTTTACACTAAACCACTTGATGTTTTTAAGCTCTCTGTGAATTCACCCCAAGTTATGAAGAACATGATCACCCCCTGTTTGAGGTGCAAGAATTTATCTCTTTCTTTTTTTTCTTTTTTTTTTCTTGTTTTTGAAGGAATTTTATTTAAATATAACGTAACTACTGCAAGTATTTCCTTGTATCCATCTACATGGTTTAAAACCAAAACTAAACGAATTGCATTAATTGTACAGGGTAACGTTAGATAATACGATGATTATCTCTTTCTGCTCACACTAAAAATTCCGAGTGGAAATATGAAGATTCTCTGATATTGTTTGTGGTTTTTGCAAGTATCAAAAAAATCCCATTTATCATTTAGCAATTTAACTTTGCCCTCTGTGTAGGCTTGAAGAGATCGGTTTCTCCCGTATGATAAAGTTTTTGTACATTTCTGTGCTGTTTCCAAAAAGTGAATGTAGACAACTATTTCAAAGACTTGTCAGTGTCTGTTTTTGTAATGAAAACCTAAAGAAAATAATGACATCTTTTTTGATCTTTTTTTCTATAATTATTGTACCTACATACCATACATTTAAAAAAAGAAATGCTATGTTTCCCCCAACCTCACTACTTTTCTAGAATTAATATGGTCAAAATATATGTAAGTTTGTTAATGTGAGTTGTAATTTAATGGCGAATTGATTTGTTTTTTCAACAGTTTCTTACGGCATTGGAATCGAGGTGATTTTAATTCATGTACGCGGACTGATCTCACTTTCAAGCCTGTGCCCGATTCAAAATTAGCGCGTAAGAGGGAAGAAAGGCTAAGGAAGCAGGCAGAAAAAGAAAGAGAGGAAAGGGAGAAAGCACAACAGGCCAGACAGGTAAGTTGTCAAGAAAATTGTATTTTAATATAAAATAGGCCATTTAGTAGGAAGGAGTGCTGTGTACGCCCATTTTTGCAATCAAATTTCTCCTTCAGTTCCCATTTGGCTCACTTTGTAACACTCAATAAGCACTCAGACAGGAACTGAAAGAATATAGCAACTAAGTAGAAATATACACGCAGCTCTGTAGAACCATGCAGCTATGTAGCAAGAACTATACTGAAAGGCAAACTCCATTTTATGGATTCTCAAGAGGTAGTTTTTAAAAGTTGCATTTTTATTTTTGAATTACCACAAATGAGAAGATAGAAACAACAAAAAATTCTATCTAAATACATAGAGGGTCAAATGTATTATGTCTGGTGTGGAACACCGGAGTGCCAACTTTGGCGGCAACTTCAAATTGCTTGGTGCAAAAATGCTGTGACTTTGTGTAACTAAGTAGGATCACTGGCCTTAAGGAAATCATAGTTGTAAAAAATAAGGAATTGTTCCTTCTTGGCAGATTCTCATTCCTGAGGCAATAGAGGAATTTTCGAAATTCCTCCGAGAGTCCTTTAGTTTTTCAACACAAACTCATCGTTATCGCATCAACCAATAGTAAAAGTTTACCATAGCTTAAAGCAAATGCACCTCATACTTTTTTTTATGACTACTTCTCAATTTGCTTTTTTTAATGAATCATATTTTCATCTGTTCTCTCACAGCAACAAAGAAAAATTCAAACGCCTGAAAAACACGAGGCAAAACCACCATCTAGAGGTCCCGTGGAAACTGTCACCTCACCATACGATAGGTTTGCTCCTCGCACCAGCTATCCTGACACACCTGCTCTGAGGCAATTAAGGTAAAACCTGACATCCTTCACAACTTTTATTTTTTCCTAATTCAGCAGAACGTAGTTTTTAACCAGTATTATTTCTATTCGCCCCAAATTATTTTTTCAAATCTCATTAGTAGCTTCAAATTTGTATCATCATTTCCTTTCACTTTGTCTTAATTTCTCTTTTTGTCAAGAACAGTCAATTCATTTATTCCGCAGATTAGTTTCATCTATTTATTTGGTATCCATTTCTAATCCTAAATTTTATGAGCCATATCGATTGTCCTCTTGACACATAAATTTTACCCTCTGCTCCTAAACTCTGAGCTCAGAAGCTTAGTAACCGCTGCTTGCAAATTAGCAGTATAATGGTGCAATTAAATATGGCATTTAACAATTGTCACTGGTGTAACAGTTCTGCAGAGTACCTGAAATTGTCCATGATGATTAAAATGTAAAAATGATGTAAAATTTCATAGGAACTAAAAAGTTGATCTGCAAGTTGCAAAAAGTCCTTCTAAGGGGAGAAAAATCTACCAATCTAAGTCATAATGATGTAACTAGGTCATGTCTTCGGCTAGGTTTCAGCCAGTCAGCAATTACGGATTCCCTCATGTATCTGTGTCATTACAGACTGTCCAAAATATCATTTCCAATGGGTTCAGATTTTGACATCTTCAAAATCGATTTTTTCAATCATTTCGTGTCAGAAAATTTCGAAAAAATTACTGAGAGCTCAACTCACTCAGTATTTCACAAAAATAATTGGAAAAAAAAATAGGCTCCACTGACCCATCGATCTTCTGCCAAATCCTATGGTGCCAAATTTTACCTCAAGTTAAAAAAATAAATATTTTTTTCTTTTGAAGTTGAAAATTTCTCGAGTAATAACCTGAAAGAGGAACACTGTATTTTAATATTATATTGTACCATATTTTTAACTGGTAGAAAAAGATGTAATTTTTGTTTGTGAATCCTTTGTAATCTTGAATTTGTCATTTCCATGTAGTGATTTTGCTCGACCACACGTAGGCTTCTCTCCTGTCTCTCTACAACGTATTCCGCCCCAGTGTATCGAACCAGCACTTTTACACTATCAGCTAAATCCTGCTTTTAACAGGTAAAGTTTATATTTGATATTTGCCCTCAATCAAGCACAGTAAGGACATAAAATGTCATCTTTTCTGTTAGTTTAATTTTACCTTGCTTCTCAGTGGTTTTCCGTAATTTTTTTTGGTTTCGATCTCATTTTGAGCTGATGAGCCCATAATGCAAGAGAATCAAACAATTTTCAACAGGCTCTCTTTTTTTGTTTTTAAATAATGTACAAAAATATTTGATACCTGAGATCATGTAGCCCCTGCTGGCTTTGTAACTTGTACCTCCAAAAGTTATTCCTTCAGAGTTCTTTTTAGACAATCATAAAAAAATTTAGTTTTGCACTTTCCAACCCAAGATGAAGTTCAACTCACATTTTTTAGGACCCGAATATAATGAAAATATCTCAACTTTTAGCTATTCCAAACCATTGCAGGTTCATCTTCAGATGATGATAACGAAATTAAACTATCCACATCAAATTATTAAGAAGAAAACAAAAAACAAAAGCACTAAAAATTATTAGAATTTCAAGGGAAACGAATTTTCACTTTTCAGTGAAACAAAAATTTTCTGTGAAATTTTATTTTGCATTTCTGGGTTCAACAACCGTTTACAAAAGTACCGTATGTGACATCGTCTTGAAGTGATATGATGAAGCCTGTTGCAGACAAGTGACCTAGCCAACAGAATATACATCTCATGGGTAAAATTTTATGAGAATCAAAATCAATATAAAGAGTGTAATCCATTCATCGATGCACAATCTCTTCACACACTTTTGGCTTTAATAAAGGATTAATACTGATTTTAAATGATTACAGGCTTGAATTGGAGCAGTTAGAGAGAGATAAGCGCGAGAGAGAACTAAGGGAACTTCGAGATCGAGAACTCAACGATAGGTTCAAAGAAGAGTATATCAAGAACTCAGGCCCACGATTGGCCAATCCTCTTGATCCACACTGGCTTGAAATGCACCGCAGGTAAGAGATCAAGTTCGACACAGGATAGATATCTTCTAAGTTAGGAAATCACAAGTACCCTTATTGATAAGACAATTATTTCAGGCATCTCCATCGTTGGAAAAGCCCGTAAAGTCATGAAAAACGATTTACCTATAAATGTTTGAAAAATGGAAATGAATGAGGATTTGATGAAAAAAAACGAACAAATTTATTTTCAGTATATTTCGTTCTTTTTTTTTTTTTTTTTCGTCATGACTCACCAAATAGGTGTTATCTGAATTTTTTGCACAATGGTCATTTCAGGATAAGGCAAATCGTCAGGTGTGATAGAAATGAAATAACATGTATTGAAAACTTGTCATCTAGAATGAGCTGTGTCTTAATCGCCAGATAAATCGCAGGTTGGCGCGGCTTGTTCTTGATGACAAGACTCCTATACATGTTACTCCATTTTTAGAGCACCTAACAATGAGGCCTATCCCAGAATAGTCACAGTGAAACAAAATTCTTACCATAAACATTTGGCAAGTTGTGATAAAAAGTTAGTGCAATCTATTAAGTAATGTAAACGACTACAAGTTACTTGACAATAGTCTAATCAAATTCACCCGAACTTAATTTTTCCCTCTTTTTTTAAATTTTCAAGGCCATTTGAGAATTAAATTGATTTCAACATGTTCACAGCAGTATTTTTCAACACTATTAAAAAGTAAATAAGTATGTCAATTTTCACTGTTCATCAACTCAATATGCACATTTTTATCTTCAAGTTTTTGAATACTTTCTTCTCATCACCAAGAGCATCAAAGATTTAGATAAGATGCAGAATACATGCAAGTGATGATTTCAGAAAATGATACATTTCGGCGAGAACACAGAGGCATTTGAAATTACTTTTACAATTAACATCAGAAACTCTGATTCTCAGATTCCCTCTTGTATTCCATGTCTCTAAATTGTTGAAAAAAAGTCCAGAACATTTTGATAACACTGCCATGCTAAGAAAGAATGCCGTATGAACATTCAAGAGTTGTTAAATTTCCTTTGATAAAATGTTTATTTTTTAGGAAAGTTATGAACATTTTTCCTTTTTAATTTCAGAATCTTTAGGTGAAATTGTGCTCTAAATTATCTGAGAAATTGGAAAGAAAATATTCATAAATTTACCAGGAAATTCACGTTTTATCAATGAAAATTTGGCAAAGCCTGAAGGTTCATTTGGCGTTTTTCCTTAGCATGGCAGAATAGTGACCTGAGGAAGGAATACATTTTCTTCCCAGAGTCAATTGGTTATTTTCTATGGATAGATATCGTTGCTCTCTCATCGATAAATCAAAATGCTTGCCCTCTTTAATGAAATCAGAATAATAATATTATAATTAGTCTTTGGGAGAAGGAGGGATGATGGACTTATGTTGAAAGAATTGGTTTCCGTACCAATTGAAGTGATTATTTTGATTTCAATGCTGTTTTTGTATGTTGTCCGTTCATAGCGCTGCAGATCAGAAATGCTTTCAAACTTTCTATGATATTGCTTCAGATTTTACAGAATATTCTCACAAAATTTCAAGTTTCAAAGTTGTTAAGTTCTCTGTTCTAAAAATCAAAACACCATAGAAAAGTTAGGCATGTCCAATGTAGCTTGGTTGATTCCCGCTCTGATATTGAATTATTTTGAAAAATGACTGGACCTTGCTTTTAAAGAGCAAAAACTTTAAATGTGTTAATCAAATTCTGATCATTTGAGTTTGACCTGAGGTTTTTTTTTGGTCAGAAACGTGAATTCATCGTTCAGCCCAGTCAGCTTTCTCCCTGGTTCTTTTTTTCATCACAAGAATGGTTTTACTTGCATAAATTTGCCATATTATTTAAGTTTTTGATGTGGTAAACAAAATCTTAAAGGAAAAGTGAAGTATGAATATAGTGCCTTCTCTCTACAATAACATCCATTATGACGAAAATTTCTCCACTCTGAAAGAATCGATTAGTCTGCATGCCACCATATTTTTGCTGAGCGCCGCTCGTTATAATGCTAATTTTGCCATAATGAAAAGCATCTTAACCTGTTGCCAATTCGTTTACAGAGAGAGCTCTGTACTTATATATTTACTGAAAATCAAATCCATTTTTAATGTATGAATTTTTTTCATCTCCTTTTAGGTATGGAAGTTTAGGTCCTTCAAGTGCATCAGTTGCATCTCCCGCAATGCAACAATTTGGCATCTTTCAGTCGCAGAATGCCTCTAATCAGGCTGTCGGGTTGAATCCTCTAGAAAGAGAGAGACTTGAAAGGCTCGGTAAGTACTGTTGTTTTCCTTTTCACATTTTTCATCAAGGCTCTTTTTTCTTTTTTTGGTTGTAGAAATCAGGCCAAGTAGACTTGAAGAAATGCATGCTGCTAGATTTCGAGTCCGTCTCCGTCTTCCAGTGTGTCTATTGTCATTAAAGTTTTATTTCTTTATTTTAATTTTCTTTCTTTTATGTGTGTGTTTTTCCAGAAGTTGTACATAGTGTTATCAAAATTTTGCTTCTGAAAATTCGCTCGAGCAGGGAAACAGTTTTTAACAATCTTGCTTGAAACTTGGATCATAATTTTTTATAAGGAAATATGTCTCTTTTTCAAGTGAGCTCTGAAACATTAATTTTCTTGATTACTGCAGATCTCATTTAAAAAAGCACATATTTCCTTTCAATGTAAATAGTCTGGAATAAACCGAAAACCATGTCTCAAAGGAAATTGCAAGGAATACGCGTGGATTTTGAAATAAATACAGCTGACATCATTTAATACAATGCTCCTTACATTCTCCTGAGTAAGATGAGCTTTTTAAATCAAACTTCCCTTGTGTCAATCTTGAAAAATGCGGGGCTAGCCACAAGTGACTTTTTTGCCTTTTTGCATGCAGTTTCTAATGGAGATGTGGGACTGTTACAATAAGTGTATGTGTGTGTGTGGACGCTGCGCCACAAACTCTCTTTGTGCGGAGGAGTTTGATTCTTTTCATCTGTGATATCTTCCCTGCTTGAGAAGAAAAGCTCAAACAAAAGTGCTTAATTCAGCAACAAAAGGTCTCTTCAATCTCTAATAAAAAGTGCAACCTTTGTACTAGTTACTGTTCGTAAAAATGCTGCAAATTTCTTTTTTCTGTTCTTTTTCTCAAAGTCGGCATGTGGAAAGTTCAACTTGTAAAGCTTATCATGCTCAGGAGGTTGTAAGGAACATCCTATAAAAAAATATCAAAATTTAGTGTGCGTCAAATTTTTTTGTACTCTGCGTGTAGGCCTCAAGCAGGATTAAATCCATTTACATTCCGTGAAAAAACAGATAAATTTTGACATGAGGTTTTATGTTGAGTCCATAGCAAGTCCACTTGGTTGCCAAAAGAAAAGTTGACCGCCATTTTTATGATAAAATTACTGATATATTTGTTGGTTAATGTTTGAGTCCAATGGAGATCATCCTGCTCATGAGAAAATCTGAATTCATAATAATCTCAATTATTTAAGATTAATCAGAGCATAATAAAGTAAGAACTTAATCTTAAAAGCAGTATTGCCCTTTGAAAGTGAAAGAATCGATAAAATTCTACCTCCTGTAGTGAAATGAGAGGTGAAATACAAATCAAAATGGCCTAACTTTTTCTTATCAGCCAGAAAAAGTTTTCATCATTTTAAAATATCAGTAACATGTAAAATATTGCATACTTCGAAGTGGGTCTACAGGCAAGTTTCAGCAGAAAATTCTGTGCATCATAATTAAGACAAATTCCAAGGATGGAAGGATGGAAGTGGCTATTTCGTCATATAGCCACTTCCATCCTTTGATTAAACTTCTTTTTTACCTTCTTTCTTCGATGTAAATATGGTCACTTTTTCTGCCAAGGAATTACAAACTCTTTCTTTTTCACTGCATATCCTCTACATTCTCTTATTTTTCTGTTCCTAATCTGGTTAAGAGCAATACTGGCTCGCAAGTGTTTTCAGGATTGTAATAGTGCCTAAATGAGTACTTCAAATACTGAGCACCAAGTCGACACTAAAACTGCAGGAACACATACCTTAGTTTGAGACATTGCAGACCCCATGCTTTGTTTTATTTTTGAATTGAAAAATGGTGAATGCCATTTATTGAAAACTTCTCTGATTTCTATTCTCTGTGCGATGAACATTCTGTGAAAACTTCAAGCAATAACGTTGGTTTGTTCCTCTTCGAGGAAATAGACTGGGAGTGGCGTTTATGAAACATTGCAACGAAGATATGCGGTCCTGCAGTTTCACCCTTGGAGTACTCTGTCCTCCTCATTACTATTTTTAAGTCCTAGGTTCTGAGTTTGTACCGCGTAAATTAACTATACAGAAGTGCACTGATGGCTCACACCAGCCTAACTTAAATAGTTATGGTAGCATGAAAACTGAATTTGTCGAATTCACTCGGTACTACCTCTCTTTGAAATATGTTGTTTGTTTGAATCAGTTTTTTTTAACATTGCCAAATGAGCCTGTTGCAAACTTTTGCAAGAGCAAAAATTAGAGTTGTTCCTGTTAGTAAATGTCTCAAAAATCACGACGAGCGCACTGGCAAAGTTTGAAATGCACTCCAAATTTTACAATCTGCGCAAGAAATTTTCGTTCTTTTGAGCTTCCCGCTTCAAAAACGGTACTGCGGCACAGGTGAACATTGTGTTAGAGGAGTCTTTCCATTCAACCCTTTCGTAATGGCCATACCCAACATAGCCGACGCTTCTGCATGCAAATCGCAATCGGGAGCACAAGGTCAACCACAGTGGATCTTTATTAACCCGGAAAAATCGTGATTGTAAAAATGCTGGGTTGTTAATAAATGGTTAGAATCTCGTCCAGGCACATATGTCTAGGCGGATTGGTGTCGGCCACGTTGAATACTGCATAGTATCCTAGTGCACAGGGGTTGGATAGAATGACATCTGTAATAAAATGTTCATCTGCCGGTAGTATCGTTTTTGAAGCGGGAAACTCAAAAAAACACAAATTTATTACTCAGATTGTGAAGTAAGTAGTGCATTTCAAACTTTGCCCATACACTTATTGTGATTTCTGAGACGTCTACTGATAAAAGCAACTCTTATTTTCCCACTAGCAAAAGTTTGCAACAGGCCCATTGCAGTAATTCCTTCTGACTATATCTTTGTGTTCTGTCTACTGTAAAAAAGCCGACAACCAGCAGAGCTTGAGCGGCCCTTTTTATCATTAAAATTTTATCAGGTGACTCTAGTGTGACTTTCTGTGAATCATTAAACTATTATTAGGTGACTTCAGTGTGACTTTTTTTGAAGAGTTAGTTATCAATTGAGCTGTTGATTGCAGCAAGGGCGCCTCTCAGTTGCGGTGTTTCTGAGTTGCCTCTGTTTCCGAGAGGAAACTGTTTGGTTCATTATCTGAAATTTTTTGATTGGAGCATCGTAAATTTATAAAGAATATTCGGCAGGAGTTCCGACAAATTAAATAAATTTGCTTTGATCATAATAAATGAAACTTGAGGGATAATTTTAAGACACTGCATTTGAGAAGTGCCCTTTCTGTACTCAGCTATTCAATTATCATCAAATTTTACATACCAAAAAAAAAAAAAAAAAATTGTCAATAGTAACTCAATTGGTTTCCAAATCAGTTCAATCACGTCTTTGCTGTTTGGAAGCACATGGATCCTAACCAGTAAATATACTGTCGTTTTCACTGATTCATGATTGCAATAAAATTGTGTCCTGCTGTCTGTAATTGTTAGTGAAGTAAGTTAGCAGGGTATTTACAGGGCTTTGTCACCAGGGAAAATCAAAAGAAAAGTGCTTCTATTGTAAAATTTTAATGAAAGATTTGTTTTTTTTCTATCCTGCTTGATTTTATCCCCTTTTTTTAAATCCAAGACAGAGTACATACACATTTTTTAAAGCCTTTTAAGTTTGTTTTTTCCTGAAGCCTGTAGATGCACTTGCTAGTTTTTAATTTTAATTCATTTTGTTTTCTTCATTAAATTGTATAACTCGGCTGTTCCTCCGTGACAGGAAAGAACAAAGCTCAGTCAAGTCGAGTCAAGTCGAGTCGAGTTGTAAGGCAAGCATACTCACAAAACAGTATGCAGTGATAGGTGGTAGGAAAGTACCTATTTCCCATTTCAAACTCCCTCAGGTTTCTTCATCATAAGATCGGTGCAGCAGGTGTAGCTGCAAGAGACATTACTATCGCTCACCACTTTAGACAGTTTACTTATCACGCTAGCTCTATACTGCCATGCAAAGGAAAAATGCTGCATGGACCTTCAGATGTTGCCAAATTCCCTTTGATAAGACACGAATTTCCTGGTAAACTTGCGGATATTTTTCTCCCAATTTTTCAGGCATTTTTGTCAGCAATTTCATCTCAAACATCTGAAAATTCCAAGAGAGAATATGCATAACTTTTCTCTAAAATAAACATTTTATCGATGGAAATCTGGCAACTCTCGAATATTCATACGGCGTTCTTCCTTAGCATGACAGTATAACTCTACTGTAAGTCATCTTTTTGGAAAAGGTGTTTGAAGTATACTTTTAAGCACTAGTGAGATTGTTTGTAAAGGGGTGTTGCTCTTCATTCATTTGAAACATGCCCAAAAAAATGTAGATTAAAATATTCTGTGCTCCTGAAAAGAAATTGTAACTTAAGGTGGATCTTTAGCTGTTTGGAGAACGATTCGACAGTTAATTGATTTACTGATATTGTCTGAATTCTAGAATATTTCTCCAAAAATGTCCAAGTGTCTTATCACGCTGTAGTCTGTTAGATGTTTATACATCAGATTTGATGGAGAAACATCTCCGAAAGTACATCCCAAGTGAATATCGCACTTCGTTTTGCCTTTCAATTTGCACTATTCACTCAGGATGTACATTTAAAGCTATTTCAAAATGTTTCTCGGACAAGTCTTTTGTACAAATATCCAATGGACTAAAGTGATTGATTGATGGACCATCAAATCGTTCTTCAGAGTGCTAAAAATCTACCTCAAGCTAATATTTGTCATTTCTTACCCCTTGGTATATTATGTTAGTTAGAAAGTAAGTAACTTAGCTGATGATTTTAAGTTTCTATAAGAGTGAGTTTAAGTATTTCACCACTTCTCAAAGGGACAATTTGACTTTTAATCCTCTTTTAGTCTGAGTCTAGGTCTTCATTGATCATTGTTATAGTCATTTTTTTCTTTTGCTTGGGTGTTGGGTAAGTAACCGAAAAGAACCTCCGTCAGTTAAGTGGAATTTTCCTCCCTTAAATTGATCGGTATGCCTCTTTTACCAAACTTTTTAGTTAAGCCTGTACAATTAAGTTTACTATTAAAACTTTTGGAGAGAATTATCCTCGCTTGGTATAATACCTTCCATTGGAATTTCGGCTCATTGACTAACCAGGGGTGCAGAAAATGTCTATTCTTGCAGTATGTGAGGATTACCTTAATGATTTATGGCAAGCGGTTTAAGACCATGGAAAAGATCACTCGTTTTTGTAGAAGCTTTGGAAATTTTAGCAAAAATTTGTTGGAAAATCTGGAAATTCGGAGGAAATGATAAAAGTCAGGAAAAAATGTGAAAAATTGACAAAGTAGAAGAAGTAGCGGTATGAGGAAGCAGCTACCTCCTCAAACTTTCTGCACCCCTGCAGCCCACTAGAGGTGAAGCTTCGGTCAGCAGAAGCGCATACTGACCCGTTGTTCTCATGAACAGGTGGAGGAGCCGCACCGAATGTGGCAAGTGCGAGCGAAGCAGAACGCCTAGCGCTGGCAACGGACCCCATTGTCCGACTCCAGATGGCCGGTATCACGCCTGAGTACCATGCGCATACTCATTCGCACTCGCACTCGCACTTGCACCTACACTCAAGGGAGCAATCGTCCCAGCCTGGGCCAACACCTCTCCCAGTCCCAATCCCCAGCCATGCTCACGGGCCTGCAGAAGCATCGCTCTTCTCGTTCCCAGGTTTGTCTCTATGGGGAACGCGTTTGTGACTTTAGTTTGGTTGATCCACTGATTTTCGTCACAGTCAGTCGTTTGAGGGAGACCATGTAACTAATGTAGAGCCCTATGACAATCAAGCCATTTGGTTTGATTCTTCTCCAGATGGGACTTGAAAGCAAAAATTTGAATGGATGTAAATGAACAGAGGCTCCGTCCAAAAGAGACCTGATTTCGGGAGCAAACTTATCTAGAAAATTGGATAGGACTTGTTGAAATCAATTATTTTTGGTAGTATGTTGTGGATTCTGCCTCATATCTCAAAGATAATATGTATTGTATATGTATAGTTTAGAGCTGAAGGACCCGAAGTGGTACTTTTAAGGAAAACGGAATTATTTGCACTTTGATTTTCCTTTTTACTTGAAAAATTTAGTTGAACACCACAATGAGCCATTAAGAATATGAATTGTTCATAAAATCTTTAATATTTCATTGACAAATTTCTAGCAACAGCGCATTAGTACATTTCACTCAAGATGATTAAAATGTAGTCCAGTTCTTTGGCTCTGTTTCTTAGATATTACTACTTCACTCTGTCACTTGGTTTTAATTGAGAAGAGAGCTACCTACAAAGAGTTTTTTAGACAATACACAGTCTTCAGTATTCTCCGACAGTTATGGTTTTTTCCTTTAATTCCTTTTGTAAATAGAGCTCTTCTCTTAATCCGTCAAGTCCAGAAGATTGCTGAGTAAATGACCCTCTTTTGCTTCGTGTTTCTACAACTGTCACTTTTTCCGAAGTTTTAAGTGCGGACATGAAATTATACGTCACAATTCACCTTGTGTGCTTTCGTTATTTTTGTCTTTCCTGTTTTTGGCCATTTATCATTTGTTTTGTATGTATTATTTAAAGTAATCTAATGTATGCTCCTCTCTGCATTGTAAAATTCTCGGCAATATGGTGACATAATGACTCTTAGAGAGTGTAGTGAATCTACCTTGTCATTTCCTGCAAAATCCAAATATTTATTGGCTCAATCCAAACCAGTTAAAAAAATCAACTTGGAGGCAGTATCTGCCAATTTTTGAAAATGCCTTATGTTTAACTTTGCTCTTTGAAGCTACAACCTTGAAGATCTATCTTCAAGTTTTTCAAGGCTGATGTCTAGGAACAAAATGAATTTAAAAATATAAAGTTGGCCTGTAATATATAAAATCATATGATTGGTTTCAATGTAATTTCGATTTATGTTCTCAACGCAGCTTGACGAAAAAAGGTCAAACTGCATTCTCATCAAATTCTCATTTCAAGGTTTCTTAAGAACTATTTTGAACTCTAGTGTTTTTTCAACAAGTTTCTCCCTCACAAACCACCATGAAATCAGCTGATCGCCCAGTTAAAGTCAACAAATGCTGCTTCACCCAAAATATTTTGGTACTTTTATATCGAATCAGGAAAGAAATTTCGAAATCCTTTTGAAAGTTTAAAGAGAGCAGTATCTAAATTTGCAACCCTTCAGCCTTCAAAGTTGAAAGGCTTAGGAAAGTGAGAAAATTCTTTTAGTCCTAGGATTTCGAGTTCTTTTCTGTGCACAAGTTCCTAAACTGGAAAGTAACTTTTTATAGATTCCTTATGTAATATTCTCTCACAGCTCTGCCCCTATCTGTATAATTTTTTGACCCCCGATTTTAGAATTAGTCTACTTAGTTTTCTGTTGTCAAATTTTCAAACCCATAATGCACAATTAATGTAGGGCTCTCAAAGTAGGGTCACATACCCGTGTGTGACATCACTTTGAGAGCTCTACTTTCATCAGGTGATGTGGGCTTTAGTCACAAAATGGCCTACATATTATTCAATGATACCAATTTTATTCAAAATTGTTTGATCCTTGCAAAATATCTAAAGCACAATCCCCTCTCCTACCACTCAGCAAATAATAATAAAAGAGAGTACCCCCATAATGTGAGGAACGTTGGTCCAAAGAAAACTGACAGCATCTGAGTCTACTGTGGTCTTTTTCTATCAAATGATGTTTACTTTTACTAATTATTTTACTCCTAACCTTGTGAAGCATTGGCCTCTCCCAGTACACCAACTTCTTTTACTGTTTATTATTTTAAAATTAACTCACTTTTTAAGCTTGAGACCGTCCTGTTGTGAATTCAAATGTGATGCTTTGGGGCTACTGTGTATCTCAATGAAACTCTTAGCAATGCACAACACAATGAGACCATGTTTTATCTCTGCACTTACTCAGCCTGTATAGACAACTTTGGGAGTTTTCGCAGTTTTCTCTTAGGGTGATTCAAAGGTTGCAGGGAAAATTTTATTCCCTTTTTTACAATGGAATTAACTAAACATCCACCGAAGCTCTTGTTTCTAATGGTATCAGAAACAGTATCCTTAGGGGGCCAGTGAACTCCTCTTGGATGCTTATGATTTCCATTTTCTTACTCCGATTGTGCTCAAATGGCTTCTTTAACTTAAATGCATTTGTCATTTCCCCGACTCACTAAAACGAAATTCTGTTGGTTATCCTAGATTGCAGTCTTCCTTTATTCTGTGGCTAGTTTTTCATTTTAGTAGCATATAACCAATGTGTTAAGCATTTGATATTCTAAGTTGCTTCCTAATCTGCTTTTAAAAAGTCACCGAGGCTCAATGACCAAAATCACCTTTTATTCTTCGTAAAAGCTGCAGTTACGAACTACTTCCCTTGCACAGGAGCATTAGGTATACAGAGGTATCGACGGTGAAACTCCCAAACAACGTATCTTGCTTGTGGTGTTGGAAAATCTGTCATTTTATTTTTTTTTTTTAAAGAGAACAACTCAACATTGTCACTTGAAATTTTCACAGAGTATTTTTCAAACAGAGAAGAAAAATCACTGAGAGTTTCAAGATTTAAAATCAAGTAGCTTTTCAGTTAAAAAACAAAGTATGAAAGGAAATCTGCAGCGTTGCAAAGCGAGATACGTCGTTTAGAAGTTTCACAGTCAGTGTATGTTTTCAGTTTTCACTACCGATATATCGAGGGTGTAAAATACGTATCTAAATTGGGGTGTTTCAACATTTCTGCCTGTAAATTTTTTAATTTTACTGAGCATTTTTGCACAACATTTTCAGAGAATAATTTTGAAAAGAAAAAAAGGAGCACTTAACATTTTCTAAGTTATTGATAGTTGATCATACTTTCAAAATGTGATAGAAAAATCGCAAGGTCACAAAATGAGGAACATGATTTTGCAGTTTCACTAACGATTTTTAGCATTTAGTCCTGTCGGGTTTTCCTGCCTTTTTTCTCATCTCAAATGTAAACAATATAAATGCAACTGCAGACGTTTAAAACCACTACATGAATCAGGAATGTTTTGCGAGTTTAATTGAATCTTAGGATTCTAATTTAGTGTTACCATTGCCACCAGCAGCCTGATTGTTGAAATTGTTTGTTTGTCGGGACGACATAGATGATACAGGTTAAAAGGCGGAGCGTGATTGGTTGGCTATGTCTTATCGCTGCTTTGTCATGCCTATGTCGGGTTGAACACACGACAAGCTAACGGCACCTCTTAAGTTCCCGAAAGTATGTCGTTCATTTCACCTGGCAAAGGCACGACAAAGTAGCGATAAGACATAGCCGACCAATCACGCTCCGTCTTTTAACCTATGTCATCTATGTCGTCCCGACAAACAAACAATTTCAACAATCAGGCTGCTGGAAACAACATATTTATGTCTTTGAAACATCAACAAATAGAATAGGTTGAGCAGAAGGGAGCCAGTTTTATTACAGTGATGCTGAAGTAATGGGTTCATATATCTTACTTTAAGGAGGGTGTATTTTTTAAATTCTTACGTGATCAGGCATCTGATATCAATATCAGATATCAATTCTGATAAGATTTTTGTTGTGAATATCATATGAAGTCATAAAGGTCTCCTTTTCAAAAGGGGTACCCTAAATCCAAGATGGCTGCCAATTTTGAAAGGTAGGAGGGAGCATTTTTTGGATTTTATGTGATTAAGACAAGTTAGATTTCAATTCTTATATCACTTTAGTCGCACATTTCAAGCATGCAGTCATAAAAAAACCCAGTCAAAGAGGGTGCCCCAAATTCAAGATGGCGACTGAATTTGAGAGGTAGTAGCTTCACCCTTCACCCGAGAAATACGCTTAGGACACGGAAATGTCGGTTCTCGAGTGACATTGGGATCAAAACTTGAAACGGGGAGAAAGATTTCCTCGAGAATGCACAGAAAATTGAGTTATCCACAAAATGCTGTGTGTGCGGTGGTATAACTGTCATACCACTTTATTTCAGCTCAGAAAATCGACTAAAATGAAAAATCAAGTAAAAACTGAAATGCACCTAGTAAATCACGGCTAGTTAGATTAGAGAATCACATTTATCTAAAAAATAACACCTATTTTTCACACACGACTCGAAGAAAAACAATGCGGATCCGACATAACCTAAAATACCGGGTTTTCATGACATACAATACGCTGTAGCCATGTCATTTTATAAAAATGAATGGTCATACCATTTAGCAATGATAACCAGAGGTATATTGGACCCAATGATTCAGTAGTTGAGTCCGCTCATCACATTGGCAGCGCTGTAAAAATTAAAAACCGAAGTGGTATGACATGTATACCACCGTGCAACAAAGGGTTAAAGCCTGAATGTTTGGACAAAAGTATGAATTAAAGAAGGAATCTCTTCTAAAAGTTTTCACCACAAAGGAGTCGCATAATCTTAGAAGCACTGCAATGTACATGGTTTCTTTTTGATACATCCAAATGAGCTTAATCAGTTATATTTTGTTCAAAATTGAGAATAATTTTACAAAATCTTCCAAGAAAATTTACTGAAGTTTCCATGAACACATGCATATCTAGTAACAAAAGTTAAATTTTGTCAATTACAAGTCAGAATGTTTTGCAATGAGTTTATACCACTTCAGCTTTCAACATCTAGCGTGATATGACGCATTGAATTTTCATTTGCCAAGTATTCTAACTACCCATTGAATGCTGAAATAACAGTCGACCTCTACTGCTTATGCTTTGCTCCAAATTAGTCAAGTTTTTTTTTTTTTTTTTTTTTTTTTTTTTAAATTGCTATTCACCATGTTATTATATTCTTTCATCCATTCACATGTTTTTGTTTTTATACATTTGGTTTCTTAGTGTTATGTGCACCAGTCTTCCAACATCTAGTAATGATTTAATGTTAACTTTTTACTATTCATTTTTCACCCATGATCAATATCTCCAATTCAATGGTGTGTTTTTGTGCAAATTAATCAAAACTTTAGCTAGCTTTTTATTTTTTACCATAAAAATTAGTAACACATGTATCCCTAGCCAATTTCAAGCTTCTTCCAGCTCCAATCAACTCAAAACTGAAAACTTAGGTTATGCACAGTGATTTAAACTGAAAGCGTCCAAAAAGCTAAGAAAGTTGCAACTTTAAAAACTACAAACTAACGATTGTAATTTGAATTAGATGACAATTTCATTGACCCCTTTTCAATTGATATTGATTGACAAGAAATGCGGAGGCATAACTGAATTCCGAACTGGCTCATTTTCACTTATTTTTTAGTAATAAGTCATTTCGGGGAGGGGGGGGGGGATTTCACGCCTCTTGATTTTCTTGTATTTATTCCTTCATTTTTACATTGTGAACGTTTTGTTACATCAGTTGCCTTTCTTTGCTTTTTTGACTTAAATCTTAATGGAGTGTCAATGAAACTTGGTGGGCTGAATGAATACATCCCACCAAGAAGAAGAATTGCTTTTAGCTTTTCAGTACTGAAGTCTCAAGTTAGTAAATTCTGAAACCATTTGTTAGAATTTTTTTTTTTCATCCCGGAATTTTCTCAAACGCAGCATAAAAAATATTCCTGGTACTTGCTCTTGCCATTCAAACTTTGTTAAGAAGTCTTTTGCCAAATCCCCGTGTATGGGTACTCAGGAAGTTTAGACATTTTTAAACTTCATAAGTCTGTCTGTAGTGAGTACTTAGACTTGACCATGTGTAACCATCAATGTACGCTCCATCTAAATTGTCTTCATCAGTCTGAAATATTTGTTCCTCCTAACTTTTTTCCTAACTGGAAACATTTATACTGAGTTAACCATTCTTGACAGCTACCGAAATAAGGAGTTGCGATGAGAATAAACACCTCCAATCTTCTTGAATAGAAGGAACCACCTCTAATTTTTTAGTAGCATTACCATGTTTAGTTTTTAGCTCAAATACCTTTTCAAAACTAGTTACGGCTAACGTTTTCATCTTCCTGTTTCCTCTTAGGCAATGATTTTTCTTTTATGGGTTAATCGAATCACTTGAAAACTTTGCATGATACCCACTCTTCTCCCAGAGAAGAAAAATCACAGGAAGTTTTAAAGCATGACGATGAATTTTCATTTTTTTTAAAAAAATCAAATGTAGCAGGAATCTTAAAATGTGGCAGATGAAGATACTTATTTTTTAATATTTTTTTTGAAGCTTTGTTGCCTACATATACATGGTTTTTGGACAACATTTCTTCCTCTGGTCAAGCGAGATTCAATTTTAATGTATTTTTCAATTCAGCCCAGGAAGCATCAATGCACGGAAAAAATTAAATTGCTGATTTAACAATTTTGTAGTTGAAAAAAGTGACTCCGATGTTTCAATGTAGATTTTACAATAAAAATATGCTAATTCAACCTCCTCCGTGGTTACATTAGCTTTCCACTATCGTGAAATGTACATTTGAAACATTGCAGTTACTTTTTCAACAATTGAACTGTGCAATCAGCAATCTAATTTGGTTGAAGTAAAAAAATGCGTTTCTTTGATTGAGGTGTTGCAAATCTCTCATATGTATTTCATTTTTCAAAAAGAATCCCCATCATAGTTTCTATGCAATTTCTGGATATTCTCTATGCATCGAAAATTATTGACAGAAAAATCCCTAAAGATATTTTTGTTCGTTTTTGTCAAAGAATAAAACATAATCAAGGACTTTTGAGATGTTGCAAAAGAGAAACACATTTTTCGACCCCAGCCAGCAATTTTTTCAAAAGCCTCCTGAGTTTCATATACTTTGGCTCTGTCTTTATTTTGACTCCACCTTGTTAGGATTTTCTGACCTCCTTCTTGTTTTGTTTTTTGAATTCTAATCTTACAACATAAGATGCAATTCAGAATTTAACTTTTCATTTGCCCTCAGCTGTCCAACAGCATAATTAGGATATGGGACTGTCTCTCGTTACTATTTGTGTGAATTCTCAAGTGACTCAGGCCTTAAGGCTCTCAAAGTCACAAGAAAATAATGTTGTGTTTGGTATCGGGGTGGTATTTTATTCTATACAATTTGGTTTTGTCTGGTTTTGCAGTTAAAATCACTCTTTTAGATGAATAGTGAAGCTTTAAATGTTCAAGCTTAATTTGCATACCTCAGTCTGTTATTTGCATGCTTAACATTTAAAGTTGGTTGCGGTTTTTAAAGTTTTCCTAGTGTAAAGTTCGCTCTTTTGGTCAGTTAATGTATTTTTGATACTAGCTTATGTTCCTTTAAATGTAATTATTCGCATGCTTGCGTGTTGCTGGTGAATTTTCGCAACTTAGTTCAAAAGGTTAATCAATTTGTCTCTGCAGTTGAGCAAATAATCTACTTTTCATTGTTTTAAAATCAGGAAGTTGACAATTTTGTTTTCATTATGTTTACTCCTTCCCTCTAAATCTGCGATCGTCAACTTCTATCTACACAGATAGCATTGACAGTTTTATTCCTATACTAGTTTACAACTCAAAAGACATCATTAAACAGAGGTGATCTATCTGTTTTGAGGAAGGAATTTAAAAGACATCATGTCCTCATTGGGTTGTGTTTAGGAAATAGTTTCTTCCGTCCCTCCATGCAGATAGCGCTTAATTTTATTGAAATGATCAAGCCAATCGGAATTAGGAAAGCACTGTCATATGATAACCTTTAGCCTTCAAAGCAAAGAAAAAACACATTATTTTAAGGCCTTTTTCATAGAAAGTGATTGAAATCCAGACTCTCACTGGGCCTTTGATCCTGAAAAAAATTAAATGGTTTTGAACTGTTCGATTAACTCTTCAGCTTTAAAGAAGATCCAGATATTTTTGTATCATTTGCATACTTAGAAAGAGCCCTCATTCCTGCAATAAAGCTACCAAAGATCTCCTTATTTTCATTGTTGTTCGAAAGTACGAATAGAAGGTTTTTCATGCTTTTTAACTTTTTAACTGGTGAATAATCAGAACAGTTCAATGCTTCGTGCAATTCCTGTGGTATAATTTGTGAACTGATCAGGAATTTAATTTATTATTTGCCCAATAATGTTCTATTTACTTCATCATAACCAACAGAGTTTCGTTCAATTCATTTGGAATTTTCCTATTTTTATAGGAAACTACTTCGAGAAACATTTTTTTTCATTTCACTGACATTTAGTCTCACATCAAGGCACTGTAACCTTCATCTTCAACAAGGATAAAAATATTCATGCTTTTTATTAGTTTCTTCTCTTTATCCACTTGAATGTCTCATCAAAAAGTATCATAACTGAGTTTTCATAACAAATGCTTATCCTTTAAAATGGCTGCACACAGTTTTCTTGTTTTTCTGTCAAAAATTATTAATCAGAATTGCTCCTCTATGACTAGCAGTATTGCCGAGTGTAGTTTTTCGTTTGCACCTACTGCAAAGAAGTGAATCTCATTTACCAGAAGGGAACCAACGCAATTATAAGGTTGTAAAAATCGTACTTCACAACATTTATCTAAAAAATAAGTTTGAAATCGCAAATAAAATTCCCTTTTTTTTACCAAAAATTCTCAATTTTAAAGGACAATTGTGTAAAGATGAATTTACATTTATTTTGTATTTTTTAAAGGAAGGAAGTTGCAAGATTTTGAAAACATTGTCATCGCAATGGTTCCCCTCTGCAATCCCTTTGCCTATTAAATCATGTACTTGGAAAGCTTAACCAAGTATGAGTTTGAAGTGTTCTCAAAAATTGTTTGATAGATTAACCTTCATAGTTAAAAGAATAGAATAATTCATGGTCCTTTTGTGTTGTACAAATCTGAGGGTAACAAAATACTTTTTCTATAACAGAATAGATGCAATGAAATCCAGTCTGAATCCAACAGCCCATAAAATTTATGCACTTAGTGACTTCTAAACTTATATTTAATAGGAAAAAATAAAAGAAAAATAGTCTTCCTCCTTAGATGAATGGTTTTTTTTAGAATAAAAAGGAAGATAAACTTAGATTGATTAAAGGAAAAAGATTTTCCTTAGGACTGACAAATTTCAGAACCAAATACTTTACTGCCTCATATCACTGATTAAAAATTTTCATCCCATTTTTAAACTCAGAATTTTCCTTCATCCAACCAGAATTCCTCTATTACAGGAACAAATTTAAAATCCCCCAAAAAGGCATCTAGAATGATTTGAGGCTAACTTTTGGACAATACAATGACCTTCTTAGAAATACATCTCTGAATTAATCCTGATCCCATTACTGCAAAAGGCCTCTGGGGCTGACCATGTGTTACTCAAGGCTCTTGTTATTGTATTTTCTTTTCAAGATTGTAGTTCAATGATGTATTATTTATATTATAGGTTCAGCTTCAAGCGCGTCATCGTACCCTCGGCCAGGACTCATACCATCTCGAGACACACCTCTAGGCTTGCATCATCCAAGCGATCTCCTGGCCCGACCATTTGCAGACCAACTGGCGCACCAAGCAGTGGCGCATGAGCATCTCCAGCGACAGATACTGCTGGAAAGGGAACGCTTCCCTCACCCTCTTGTCACAGCTCAACATGATGAATACATCAGGTTAGTAAACTGTTCTTATAATTATTTTGTTTAAAACTGTCATTAGTTACTCATGGATTCCATAGTCAGGGTACCTTTTTTCAGAAAAAGTTTGATGTCTCTTTTAAGTTCTGAAACTGAACTTTTCAGTTCAAAAAATGTGTAGCAATGTCAATAAAACTGGTCATTTATTTCAGGGTGTGTACAAATCTGTAAACCAAGAATTGTCTAGGAATTTCAGCAGGTCAGGGTAATTAGGGAAATTTTTTAAAATGATTGAAATGATTTTTGATAATTTGAAACATTTTGAAACTTGTCATCTGAAACATTAGCGCTGCCCACAACATCAAACTGTGTTTCAGGCTGGTTATCGGTTAATTGCTCTAAGTTATACTCTGAGTAGTGAATGGAGGAATAATTTTCAATGAGGATTTGCCATTTTACTGAATGTAATGATTGATACCTAAAGGAAAAAGGCTAATATGTATTTTTCTTTCATATACGATGATATTAATGAGAACAATAATTGTTCCTTTCAGTTCTAAGCAAGCGAATTGTTCTTTTGGAAAGTTAGGAAATTTTGATCATTATGGTCAAGGAAAACATGGGAAAGTTAGCGAATTTTTCTCTGCTGGGTCTTTAGACACCCTCATAGTCGGAACTAGGAATCTTTTCTGGGGGGGGGGGGGGGGCACAAAAGGATATAGAACTTGGACTAAGGGGGGTCTGGGGGGACTCCCCCAGCTGCAGAGGGGGGTTCTGGGGGGCTTCCCCCGGAAAATTATTGAAAATTGGAATGTCTTAGGAGCAATTTAAAGCCATTCTCAATGACAAAGTAAATGGAATTAAATATTACAAATGACAGAAATTTTGCTGACTTGTTTTTAAAAATATCGTATCTCACTGTGGGTTTTAATTGAATTTTTTTTAATTTAACTCTCATGAAAACAAGTATTGCGCTAAAATGCGCGATAAACCACAACCGAATACAGGCAAACTACATTCCATGTTCCTTACTCGGTGGAAGCTGCTCTTCTTGCGAGTAGTTTTCATTTTTCCGACATCTTTGATCGATTATATTAGGATTAAGCCCATATTTATTACATTCCATATGCCTTTTACCTCAGAGTTAATTAGTAGCTTGGGTCCTTGACATTTTTTGGAAGGGGCCGAGCAGCATTGTGGGGGGGGGGGGGCGGCCCCCCTATTTCCGCCCATGGACACCCTGTTTTTGAATCTTCAGAGGTCAAGTTGGATATGGAGCACAGTTGAATTTTGCGCTAGACTTAAAAGTATTCAAAACTGGTGTCTGAGAATACTTGATTTTTTGTTTTCCACAAACGCATGGACCTTGCTAATGCATGAATTTACTTGCTTTCAGAATGAGCCGAGAACGCGAACTGAAAGTCAGAGCTTTGGAGGAGGCAGCTCGCAACTCCCGACCATAATCTTTACATCAGTCCTCGGCTGACTCTCTGTTTTTAGATTCCTTTTATAATCGTTAGACTTCCTCCAATGAAATGAAGCTTCATTGAACTCAAGTTTTAGCAAGAAATTAAGATTTTCTTTCAGATCTCTCTTTTCTCTTGTTTTATTTTTCTCTATCTTTGTAAAAATGTTTCTGAACCTAAAAATACCCACGCCGTATAGCCCTAAGGATTATTTTGGTGCATCATGAAGTTGTATAAATTCTAGATTTATAATATATTTGTGTAAAGTAATAATGTACCTATTTTATACTGTTTCTATAGTTTATTAAAATGTGATTATATTTAAATGGTCAAAGGCCCTTCTTCATGCTCAAACTGGAGTTCTCCATGAGGTACATTGATGCCTTTTCAGGCCCTCTTATTGGCCAACGGTGCAAGTTGGGGTAATCAATGAGCCTCTTTGAAGCCGCTAGTTTGTACGTGGAGAGGAACCCAAAGCAATCAAGTGCCAGATGAGAGCTGGCACGAAGTTGATGTATGTAAAGCAGGAATACTGCCAAACCATCAGTATTTTGGAAAATGGCTCTAAGCTAAGTTTTACTAATTAACTCTGCAGATTTTTGATAACTTGAACCTAATTTCAAATGTAAAAACAAAATAATCCAGGACTGGTTTTTTTTCATCCAATTTTTAGGTGTTTCAAAAAAAATCAAAACTGATAACGGTCAGTTATCTAATGTATTATAGTTTCCTTTTCTTTGTATTGGTAGGTTTTCCTTTTCTTTTCCTCTTTGAATGTTTAATTTCTTCCAGTTGAATAAGGACGTTGAGCTCGGAGCGCTGATTAAAAAAATTTGTCACATGAGTTCTCAAAGAAAAGAGGAGAAAAATGATTTTGTTTCTTTTTTCCTCAGAATCAAATTTCCAGACATTCTCGAAGATAGCTTTGCTCAGAGAATTAATAAAGTATTTTCTCTGGAGTTGCGCAACTAAACTTCCAAAAAATATTAATTCAGCATGCTGCAAGCATGCATGCACTTTTTAACATTCCTGATTCCCAACCATTTTTTTTCCATTCTAAGTGGGACTGTCATTTTTAGTTTTTAACTTTTCCTTTTATCTAAATATTATTCTATCCACAAGGTTATTCCATGATGCCTTGCAGACTAATCATACCATACATCCTAAGTTCTGGATACTAGAGGATCATAATTCCTTCTGTAAATATAACCGAAAACAAATGTGACACTTTAAAAAAAATATTGTATTTTTGGCATAATGGACACTGACAACAGGTTATGTTGTCGGCCCTGATTATTGTCACTTTCCCTTTTTGCTTTCTTCTGATTTTCTAATCATCAAGCTGCTTCCTTTGAGTCGTAGTCATTATCTCTTGATATTTGTTGATAACAGACCACTAGACGGGGTGCAAATTTAAGCATTCCGATCTATGCCTCCTAAGCAAAAGTTCACATTAAACTTGATCTACGCAAGGAAACCAACTTCTAAGATTTTAAGTTTCACGAGTTTTCGACTCCCCGTTCACAAGAAAAAAAAATAGTCTACTGGAATGAAATTGCCCACTTAAACGGTTTCTGCATCTCAATCAAGCAGTGTTCCTTCCCCTGTGTTGTTCAAAATACAAACAACGTGCAATAGCTGAGCCAAAGTGCCGAGATTGAGGTTGCCATATTTTCATACCGTTGAGACTTCAGTAAATTTTAGTGCGCAATTTGACTTGTATGGGCTTGAATTTTTTTATGAGTGGGAAGTTTGAATCCATGCATCAAAAAACATTAGATAACTTAGGTAAAGGGTAATTTCAGTAACTTTCTTTGCATGAATTGCGTTCTATGTGAAATTTTGGTTGTAGTAGATGTATCAGAATGCTTAAATTCGCAACTTGTCTGGTGGTCCGTTGAAATACCCAAACGTGTTTTCTCCACCTTGCATTTGGAAGAACTGTATATAAATTTGATTGTAAAATGTGCACCAAAAATGTGAACGTCTTTCAGTGGACGCATTCACGCATAAGAGGCCCATTTACGTAGGGAACCCTTAGCAGATGGACTTCTTCTACGTAAACGCATCCAAATATTAGCTCCTTCTCATGCTTTTATAATTAGCTATAAATGTTGCTTGTAAAGGAGTAGTGATTGTCATTTATATTAGGCACAAATATCAGCACTGTATAATAATAATGTACCTTCTTTGACAATTTTTCATATTTTCTAAGTACCTAGCTGTTATGTTGCATATTAGATTTCGTCAAGACAATTCTTCTCTCTCTTTAACGTTGTGGATTGTGTTCAATAATCTTACATTGCTTTTAGGATTTACTCCATTCGTATCCAATCATTGGACGGTATTGTGATCAACCATCTCTCCTCTTAGTGATTTCAATAAAATCTAATGCTCTTGTTCTCTCCTTGCTAGCAAATTTCAATATGAATTGTTAGATTTGTAACGACCTCATTATTTCATTTCAAATCAAGGTTCATTTTTTCAGAGAAATGCTCTCTGGAACTAACAAAATTCGGTGCTAATATTTCAAAATTTCATGACAAAATATCCACTCACATTCTCTAGGAAATTTAAGTGTATATTTTGAAATGCTGCGATCAGCATACTCAGTGTTCGAATTCTAGACGAAATTTACATCAGTTTTCTTATATTGAGTTAAAGCTGTTTAGGGATTTATGAAAATAGTCTTAAAAACGCTATCCACGTGTACGTGCAGTGTAATGTAGTCTCGCTAAAGAATGGGAACGAACAGAGATGCGAGTCCATGTATTTTTGTAAATCTCCTAGAAGAACATGAGTGTTTGATCGTATGATTCTCATTTTGAAGTACTCCTCATACCTTTGACATATGTTCATGCGAAAGCAGCAATCAGAGTTTATGTTTTTCAATCCTTAAAGAATGGGAGGACCGCAACTCAATGACGGAACAATTTCAGTGAATATTATCCTCTACTTCCCCTGATGTCCCAACTTTTACTGAGAGGTCCTCTTTCGCAAATGCATTTTTAATAATGAGGATTGGTTCTTTCATTAACAAGCTCATCTAACACAAGAACATGTGACTTAGCTGCTTATCGACAAGGCAACTCACTAACCATGTATCTGGTTTGCGGTGTTTACTAATTTCCGCTATTCTATTTCTTCAAGAAAGAACAAATCATCATCATTCCTCAAAATTTTTTGTAGAATTTGCTCCAGACAGAGAGAAAAAAAATAAAAGAAGTTTTGGAGAAATGACGTTGAATAGTTCTATATTTAAAAATTAAAGTAAGATGCAATGTCGCAGTCCAAGATATGAGGTTCGGGAGTCTCGCTGTCGTTATGTTCAACATGTTGTGCACTGGTATCGGTATCCTCTTCCTCACTTACCACTCTTTGTCGTGTATTCTACAAAAGATTACTGCCTCAGATTACTGTTTCACCAGCCATAGTAATGTTCTTGTTGAAATTTGATTCCAAGGAGAAATATGTGAACATTCAGAAATGCTGGATTTCGAACTGAACATGACTTTTCAGCAAGTTGTTACGAAGCTGAAATCTAATTTTCTGTTGTACTTCCTCATTCGCTCTTTATTTACTTTTGGTCTTTTGGTGATTGAAATGAATTTCGTGTTGTACTTTTAAGAGAATATTTATTAATGTGATAATTCTAGTAACAATATTATTGCTCTTTCCTGTAAACCAATTGAGAATCGGATTAATTAACCCAAATTTAGTAGAAGAATATTTGTAGCACCCTTAAACCATAGTTCTTTTACGTTTTTGTGGGAATGTGTGATAATTTTAAGGGAAATTAATGGTTAAAAGCAGCAATGAATGAACCAAGAATCAGTTTGTTTTTTAATATTTTTGTAAATAAATGTGTTTTTATTTTTTATCCCAGACCCGAAGACTTTTTACTTCCACTTCTCCTTTAAGCAATATGAGGAAGAAAGGACCTGTGATCAACCTACCATTAGTAGGGCGCTTCCAGAATGTACAGGGGAAATATTTGTACCATCAAGGTGTGTTAGATAAGAAACCAGATTTTGGTGATAACTAGCCCATTTTGCGTCTGAAGTAGGTTTCCTTGGACTTTCCTTATAGATGGTAACATACTGAAGAACGTTAGATTCTCAGATTTTGTTTATTTTGATCAGTGTTTATTCTGTGTCACCTTGAATACGAGTAAGTCAGGTGCGTTCTGCGATTTTCATCATGTGATCACTGTTAGAGCAAAGGTTTAACATGGAATTTTGCTCAGTATACCTTGTACCAAAACTTTTGATATGCTAGGTAAAGTTTACTAGGATCATTGTTTGAGTTGTTCTCAGTGTTTTGAGTGGGTTTAACGATTCAAAACTAGTCGGGAGTCTGTCAAAGATAAGGAGCACGGGAATCGATCATCAACAGCAACTGACATTTGCCACGTGGAATGAGTGCGGGCTAAAGTGCTTGAAAATGGTCATGTCAAGCTTGCTGAACAGTGTAATATTTCTAAAGGCTGTGAACATACAATTTTGATAGAATATTTAGATATGCATCGAGTTTCAGCTAAACTTGTCCCTCGATTGTTGTCCGTTCAACGAAAATCCAACCGAATGTCAATTTCCCTTGAGCTTCTTGAACGTTCTAACAATGATCCTACATTTATGGATACGATAATTTCCGGTGACAAAACTTAAAGGCTGTGATATGGGAACGAATCTCAAATCATCCATGCGAGTTGATAAAGGTAGTGCAAGACCGAAAAATGAGCGATATGTTCGGTCAACCTGGAAATCGCAGAACACCCGTGAGGTTGCCTTACTTCAAGCCACGTACCAACAAAGCTCATTAGAATTTTTCAAATTTGTGAATGTAACATTCTTAAGTATATTTTCAGCTATCAGGAAAATCCAAGAAAACTCGATTCGGACGTACAATGGGCTAGTTATCACCAAAATCCGGTTTCTTATCTAACAGACCTCATGATAAAGTTGAATAGCTTGTTCAGTAATTTGTAATTATATTATTTATGAAAACAAGAGTGAGCAAAAAAAAAAAAAAAAAACTTAATTTACAGGTATTTTCCCGGATTTTATGGAATGATATTCAACCAAGAATTTTCGAGCTCCCATTGATATGCACATCGCCAAGGAGGCCAAGATGGCTTCTGAAAATATTCCTGCCACACGATCTCTCTACCGACCTGGTTGGATTCACAGTTCAAGCAATCCACATCATTGCATGGGTTTTACATGAAAGCTTGAAATATAAGACTTCAAACTCGTTTATTGTGAGTTGATTTTGTCCAAAAAAATCCAGGAAAATTTTTAAGAAAAAATCTCTTCTAATCAAAAAATTCACAAGTTAAAAATTACTGAATGAGCTAATTGACACCGTTTCAATTGCTTTATTTACAATATTGTTTCTAAACTTCGAAAACTCCATAATCATTTCTTTTCTCCTTCTTGAGAATGAGATTGCTCCAGCTTTAAATGAAGTATTAATAGAGCTTAGATATTTTGGTTGACTTCAGTTTTGTAGTAAAGTGGCTTTAATGGATATATACCGATTGAATCGGCTCATGCGAAAACCGCTCATGTCCGTTTTCTCTAATTTTGAGAGAACTGCAAAAAACTGTAGAAGCCTTTTAAATGCGGAATTAAAAAATGTTCAGAAGTTAATTATTACAGGAGAGGATTGTAGAAAAGGATCCCTAACAGTTTCTAGCTCCTCCTCTGTCTGGGACGGAATAATGAAAAAGAAAAGACTCTGGACATTAGCGGTTTTCGCATGATTCCTGAAAATCTCCGAGTTTTGGAGCCGTTTGATACTTTCAAAATTAACTCTAAAGATATTAAAACGGTAGATTTTCAATCAAATAAAGTTGAAAAGCTGAAATTTTTGACAATTGCGTCACTTAAAGCAAGTTTTATCACGAAACTACCAGCAATAAACTGGACATTAGCGGTTTTCGCATGATTCGTGCATGGTCGGTTCTAAATCATCGAAAACGCATATTTTTCAGTATGCCTTTCGGGTAAAGAAAGTTACTCTTTCGTATTTTGAGGCGCTGAATCCGAATATGATCTCCGTTTTTTTCCATCACCCTCAACTTTTCCGGAAAAACCTAATTTACTCGGAAAAATTGCCATTTTTGGGCATTTTCGGTGTATTTCCGACTGTTGTCCCCAGCAGAATGTAGCTAAAACTTTTCGTAGCTACGAGATTCACGTTTGCCGATGTGTTTTTGACTGACAAGTCCGGAAATGACCTTAATTTTTCCCGTTCACCTCTCAGTTTTCCGGGAAAGCAACTTTCTCCCGGGAAAATGAGCAAATTCGACGTTTATATGTCGTGCATGCAATTTATTTTTATAAATTTTCCTGAACCCGTGATAGTATGTTGTTTCTGTATTTTGAGCTGCTGAATCCAAATATGACCTCGATTTCTTTCTATAACACTTCAGATTTCCGGTAAAACCGATTTTTCCGAGCCTAAAATTGTGTATCGTAAAAGCTTTGCCGGACTCAAAGTGTATTCGAAATTCATTTTAAAAATGTCTCCAATGTGTGACACATCGATTCCTTTGTGTATTGAATTGTTGAATTCAAAAATGATCTCAGATTTTTCCGATCACCCATCATTTTTCCGGAAAATTCGCTTTTCCTAAGAAAACGCTCTTTTCAGGTATTTTTGCGATGATTTTCCTGCTTTGAGGAGTGTCAGGAATTCTCTGGTGGGTGATATCGAATTTCTAAGGTCATATTTGGGGTTTTCAGCTCAAGTTACATGAAAATCGATGTAAATATCACACATGCGGAAAATGTTTTGAATTTCCCTGGAAGAGGGAACAGTCGGGAAAAGCATTTGGCCGGGAAAACCGAGCCTAGAGCCCGGAAAAATCGGACCTTCTCGAAAACGGGGGCTTGTCAAAGATGAGTGAAGGTCAAATTCGAGTTCAGTGCCTCTTAATACAGCAAGAGAGACCTAAAGTGGATCTCGGAAAATTTCTGAAACTCCTCAGAGCAGGAAAATCATCGCAAAAATACCTGAAAAGAGCGTTTTCTTAGGAAAAGCGAATTTTCTGGAAAAATGATGGGTGATCGGAAAAATCTGAGATCATTTTTGAATTCAACAATTCCATACACAAAGGAATCGATGTATCACACATTGGAGACATTTTTAAAATGAATTTCGAATACACTTTGAGTCCGGCAAACCTTTTACGATACACAATTTTAGGCTCGGAAAAATCGGCTTTACTTACCGGAAATCTGAAGTGTTATAGAAAGAAATCGAGGTCATATTTGGATTCAACAGCTCAAAATACAGAAACAACATACTACCACGGGTTCAGGAAAATTTATAAAAATAAATTGCATGCACGACCAGGCATTTGAGGCGCCTCATGAGGTTATGCTGTACAGCATCAACTCGTAGCTTCAGCATCAATGCCGTATGCCCAGGTAGCGGCCGTTCGGGCATACGGCTCCGAGCCTGATGCGCTCAACCTGCCGGCCGCCGGCTTCGGGCATTGAAGCCCGATGCTGGAGAGCCGACCGAGCCAGCCTCAAGCGCTGATGCTGAGGTTTGATGCTGGCTCATGGGCCTCAGCGGGCCTCAGCCTCTGCGGCCGGACCGTCGGCTTGCGGCCCGATACGGCCTTAATTTTCGGACCCGCCACCCAGCTTAATTACCGACGGGGCTGTCCCAGAAGACCGCGACCCTCGGACTCGGCGATGAATTCGCGGAACACCCCTTTGTTTACGTTTCCCATCGGCGCGGTGGCCCACGCCGGGGCGCTGGCGTCCGACGCGTCTGCTAATTGAGGCCGCTAATTTTGATGCTGGACTCAGCATCAAAACTGATGCAGCATCAGAAAAGGAGCCGGGAGTCGGCTTCACCAGGTGAAGCCGCCTCAACGGCATATGCGCTCCCCCGGCGCACTGATCGAAGCGGCATGAAAGTCCGCGCCGGGCCTCCGCCTCGCGCGCCGATGCGGCTCCGTTTATGATGCTCCCTCAAACCTCAGCTCTAAATCCCTGTGCACGACATATAAACGTCGAATTTGCTCATTTTCCCGGGAGAAAGTTGCTTTCCCGGAAAACTGAGAGGTGAACGGGAAAAATTAAGGTCATTTCCGGACTTGTCAGTCAAAAATACATCGGCAAACGTGAATCTCGTAGCTACGAAAAGTTTTATCTAGGTACATTCTGCTGGGGACAACAGTCGGAAATACACCGAAAATGCCCAAAAATGGCAATTTTTCCGAGTAAATTAGGTTTTTCCGGAAAAGTTGAGGGTGATGGAAAAAAACGGAGATCATATTCGGATTCAGCGCCTCAAAATACATGAAGATCATCTTATGTCGTCCAGGAGACTTTTTTTTCTTTTGGTGTGTTGCACAGTGTTATGAGGCATATATCGGAGGATGGACATTGGCGGTTTTCGCATGATTCGGACCACTTCCCCCCTGAAAAGGGATTCAAACCTAAGGAACAAACATTTTCACCCCATTAATGAGTGTGTCTGACCTCCGAGAGTATTTTAACCCAAAAATCTCAAAATTGGAAAAATGGACATTAGCGGTTTTCGCACAAGCCGATTCAATTGTTAGATCTATATGCATCAAGTTAATTAACTTCAGGAAGTTTTGGCACGGATAGTGGTTTAAAATGAAACTTTGGTAGGGGAATATTCATTGCACCATATTAATTAAGGAGGAAATAATGCTGAAATGTAATAATGTAGTGCTTCATGGCAACATTGTGAGCCCAGTAGCCTGGTCTTGTGGTCAGCAACCTCTTAACGATGATACAGATAGTAATGTCTTTGCAGAGCTCGCGAAGATACGACTTCATTACTTGGCACATCAGTGTGGTTGTGCCCTAATTTTCACCCTGCATACTGATCAATTAAAAGCGCATAATTTATGCAGCATCAATTGGTACATACAAGTCAGTTAATAACATTTAAGGTTACATTTGTGTTAGGTAATCAGTTTGCAAATTCCTCTATGCTAAAACATGCTATTGCAATTAATACACTTTTGTTCAGAAATGCCTTCCTGTCTTCAATTTCTAAAATTTATTTTGGAAGTTTCTTTGTAATAAAGACTGGCTGCTAGCAAACATAGGGTGCTGAAAATTCCCTCTAGAATTCCTCTTTCGATTTAAATCGTATTCCTATGGGTATTTAATTACTATTTTCAGTTATTTTTCTGAGGGTCAATGAGAAATGAAAAGCCAACAACTCTGATGCATTAGCGAAGGTAATTTTTATTCGAAATGGAGTACATGATTTGACACTACTTTAGGGTTACTGCCAGGATCAATTTTCTTTAGCAGGATACAAGTGCATTTGATGGGCATGGAGGAAAAGGAGCATAAAAGCAGTTTATACAATTTCAAGAGATACGTTTTTGAAGTTTCGAAATTACATGGATCTTTATGGCAGAAAGAGAGTTCAAATTGACTTTTTGATGCTTATATTGGAATTTGGGAGCAAATTTCTCACAGAATATGCATTAAGACTAGTTTTACTTGAAATCATTAATACCTCAATTTTTCAAAAACTGGTCTTATGCGCCTTGTCCTCCAAGCGGCCAAGCCCCTCATTTGGTTTAACACTTCTGATCCTAATTTATGTGCTTTCTTCAAAAAGCAAAGCCAGAGTCAATCTATCCGGTATCACTGTCTGCATTGTCAAACTTCCATGAAACAATACACCAGGTCATATAAATGTACCGTAGGGGTGATCGAAATTCCCGACTTGAGCGCAATACAATCCGAATAGGGAGAAAAGGTGGCCAAATTGCATGTAGATTACGGAAAAAATTGTCCGCAGCCGTAATTCCTACGGGAACATGGCGCTCAAGCCCCTCGAATATTTCCATAGTTAAATTGCCAAAAAAATCAGGTTTTTTCTTATTCGGGTCGCTAGAGGTGTCCTCAAACACGCAATTTCATCATCAAGCTTATGTTTTCCTACCTATCTTTTCACAAGGAATCGATTTTACTGGTTTTCAAAACAATATATCGATGTTTTCAAGCAATACATTGATTTTTCATTCGATTTCTGAGAAAAATTTGGTAATTTTTAACACTAACTGTATCAAATTTTATTAATTAGTGATACATAGGCAAAAGTTTTGATGCATATAAGTAAACTAGTGCTCACAGAAACTTTTATACACAAGGCACTTACCCTCAAAGCAGTGTATACTGACCATTCTTCAGTTTGGGTACTAGATGATGGCCGGAATGCCGGGATTCTTCGCGTCGCAGCGATCGCGTTTCATGGCCCATTAGTCGAAAAAACATTTTTTTCGAAATCTGGCAACGGATAGTGAAGTTGAGTTGCCTTTTGGCATCAAATGACGAGAAAAAAATCCTGGCTCCATAGTACAACACTTTCATCGAAAACATCAGGCTCGAACTTCCAAAATCTCAAATTTTCGTTTTTACCTAGTTTTTTTTTTCTAAGATAATTTCTGGATGATAGAAATGACACAACTGGCACCTACCATGCGAGTTTTCATATATAATTTTAGTCAAAGAATCGATTTTTGTGGTTGAAAAATTAAGATATTGATTTAAAATATGGTTTCTTGCGATACTTTGTCCGAAAAAGCGATTTTTTTGTGTATATCCTAAGAAATTTTGATTCATTGATGCAAACCTTTGATAAATTGACATTTTGACTTCAAAAATAGATTCCTCGTGAAAACATTCAAAGAGAAACGGGGTTACACTTGCTTTTAAAATACGTAGAAATGTTGACACCTGTGGTATGACTCATAAAAGTTTTAAAAAAATCCTCAAAATAGGAGTTTTTGCCGTTTTTTAGTCCTCACACATCTCGATTCAGTCCTTAAATAACTTCATTTCCCTTGATGATACAGAAATTTTAGCACCTTGCAAAAAGATAGATCACAAAAAGAAGTATTTCGTCAGTCTTGTTCCAATTCTGTAAGTCAAACAGAACTGGAAATATGCCCGTTTCCGTGAACACGGATTTGATCGAAATGCACCTGAGAACGTCAACTCTACAAGGCCGCCATGGATTCTAGAATGGTCAAAAAAATTTTAAAAATGGTTCTTGTGCTTCCATTGGAGAGCTTAAGAAGTAACCTAATTATAAAAAAAAGTCAGAGTCGGTCAAGCAAAGAGTGCCTGGATGATTTCGCATGGAATGACCCATCAGCTAATTCAGTTTGAAAACTCTTATGAATTGTACCTTAGTTGTCAACATTTCCATGTACTTTAAGCAGGTGTAACCCAATTACCCTTTGAATGTTTTCACGAAGAATCTATTATTGAAGTCAAAATATCGATTTATCAAAGGCTTGCATTGATGATTCAAAATTTCTTGGGATATACACAAAAAAATCGCTTTTTTGGACAAAGTATCGCAAGAAACGATATTTTAAATCGATATCTTAATTTTTCAACCTCAAAAATCGATTCCTTGACTCAAATTATCTACACTGGAAAAAGAAGACATTGGATCTAGAGGCTAGACTCTTGAAAACATTAACAAGAAGAAGGACTCTTGATTCAAGCAGATTTAAGCTTAAACAAAAGGAAATCCGCTCAAATTAAGAGGCTTGGTTCTTGATTTAAGCTTAAATCTGATTGAATCAAGAGTATTTTTTCTTGTCGATGTTTTTCAGAGTCTGGACTCTAGATCCAATGTGTTTTTTTCCAGTGTATGAAAACACGCATGGTAGGTGCCAGTTGTGTCTTTTCTATCATCCAGAAATTATCTTAGAAAAAAAAAAAACTAGGTAAAAACGAAAATTTGAGATTTTGGAAGTTCGAGCCTGATGTTTTCGATGAAAGTGTTGTACTATGGAGCCAGGATTTATTCCTCATCTTTTGATGCCAAAAGGTAACTCAACTTCACTATCCGTCGCCAGATTTTTAAAAAAATGTTTTTTCGACTGATGGGCCATGAAACGCGATCGCTGCGACGCCAAGAATCCTGGCATTACGGCCATCATCTAGTACCCAAACTGAAGAATGGTCAGTATACACTGCTTTGAGGGTAAAAGCCTTGTGTATAAAAGTTTATGTGAGCACTAGTTTACTTATATGCATTAAAACTTTTGCCTATGTATCACTAATTAATAAAATTTGATACAGTTAGTGTTAAATATTACCAAATTTTTCTCAGAAATCGAATGAAAAATCAATATATTGTTTTGAAAACCAGTAAAATCGATTCCTAGTGAAAAGATAGGTAGGAAAACATAAGCTTGATGATGAAATTGCGTGTTTGAGGACACCTCCAGCGACCCGAATAAGAAAAAACCTGATTTTTTTGGCAATTTAACTATGGAAATATTCGAGGGGCTTGAGCGCCATGTTCCCGTTGGAATTACGGCTGCGGACAATTTTATCCGTAATCTACATGCAATTTGGCCACCTTTTTTCCCTATTCAGATTGTATTGCGGTCAAGTCGGGAATTTCGATCACCCCTAATGTAATGTCTCTAAGAAATAGTTAAAATACTTACAAATGCTATTCTTACAAGCAAGGAATTCAGTACGTATGAACTCTAAGAGCAAGAATCAGCATTCTCCTTCGTTGCCTGCTAGAGGGAGGCTACAATTCAAACAGAGGTCAGGGCCAAAACTAGTAAGACCTAATTTTAAGCTCTAACCAAACCAGAAAGTATTGAGTTGTGGCATTGTAAGTTGCCAATACTGTAAAGATGTAGTAAAAGGGAAATCAGTCTTGCAAATTGTTTTTGCATCAATAACTCAAATCAATACGTAAAACCAGTATTATCAGTAAAAGTCTTGTAAGGTGATACCTGTTCTTCGATAAACTGTCTCAGATCACAACATTTGCACCAGAGCACAAGTTTGTTATGGTTTAGCTGGTTTTAGTGCTAACATGACCTTACAATGCCTATTTTTGTTTTTTAATTTAATATCTCTTGGAGCACTTGATTTCTTGAGTTAAAGTCAGTTGTACTTGTATACAGAGCACTACACAAAACTGGTGTTTTCTATTATTTGTCAGTACAACAGGAAGCTTCCTAGCTAAGGGTATAAAAATCGTTAGATAAGAGTGGCCTCCAACTCAGACAACAAGTGGAATTAATGCCTTCTTTGAGGTACTCATTACTCTAGTTGCTGTTGAGAAGAATTACTTATCCCCCCTGTATCAGATTTAAAATACCTTGAGCTTACGCATTTCTTCCATCATCAAGAGAATCACCTCTTGGAATACTTGTTTTCTTGAGCAGAAGCCAAATGTATGCGGCGCACTGTACAAAATTAAATTTCTTATACTCAACACAATAGCAAGCTTGTTAGTGAGGAGCATAATGATGCTTGATCAGAATGGCTTTTGACTCAGATACCAAGTGGAATCGATGCGTTCTTCAAGGTCTCATTTCTTTAACAACCATTTGTGAGAATGAATCTCCTATTTTAAGGTTCAAAATACCTTGAGCTTAAGCATTTCTTCCATCATCAAGAGAATCACGTCTTGGAATACTTGTTTTCTTGAGCAGAAGCCAAATGTATGCGGCGCACTGTTCAAAATTAAATTTCTTATACTCAACACAATAGCAAGCTTGTTAGTGAGGAGCATAATGATGCTTGATCAGAATGGCTTTTGACTCAGATACCAAGTGGAATCCATGCGTTCTTCAAGGTCTTATTTTTTTAACAACCATTTGTGAGAATGAATCTCCTATTTTAAGGTTCAAAATACCTTGAGCTTACGCATTTCTCTCTCTCTACGTTTGTCTCAACATACGATGCGCCAGCTCTAACAACCTAAGATTCAAGATACTAAAGCTTTATAATAAAGGTTTGATTTTTGCTGTCTTTATAAAAAATGCAGTTTTTTCTGAGGTATCAGCCATGGATTTTTTTGGTATGGGTGTTTCCTGTGTTACTTGATCTTACCAAGTGAAATCAATGCGTTCTTCAAGGTCCTATTTTTTAAACAACCACTTATGAGAATGAATCTCTTATTTTAAGAGTCAAAATACCTTGAGCTTACACATTTCTTCCATCATCAAGAGAATCACCTCTTGGAATACTTGATTTCTTGAGCTGGAGCCATAAAAGCCAAGCGCACTGTGCAAAATTAAATTTCTTTTACTCAGTACAATAGCAAGCTTATTAAGCATAGATGCTTGATTAGAATGGCTACTAACTTAGATACCAAGTGGAATAGATGCATTCTTTAAGGCCCTACGTTTTATTACTGTCATTTGGGAGAATGAACCTCCTATTTTCACGTTTAAAATACTTGCACCTTGCCTTCAAGCATTTCTTCAATCATCACGAGTATTTGACGTCCCCCAGAAAACTTGCTATCTTGAGGTAGAACCTAACTCACAAAACTGTGCAGAACATATGTTCAAATATTCTCATTTCAATACGGGGCTTTCTGTTACAGGGCATAGTGACTAAAGATAATAATAGCTTCCTGTTCCCACACCAAGTGGAAACAATGCTTTCTTCAAAGTCTGAAATTGTGTTATTCTCCGTTTCATTATTGCTACCTGTCTTAATTATGAGGGTGAATCTCTGATCATCAGGCTTGAAGTGTCTGGTGAATTTTGCTGAGTTCATGAAAATGGACTACATTTTCTTTGTAATCAAGCATTTATTTCATCATCAAAAAAATTAAATTGCTCTTAGAATACTTATTTTCTTGAGCTGGAGCCAAACTTAGAAAGCTGTATGAAATTCATGTTAGCTTGTACTTCCTGTGAAAGGAGGCTTCATCAAGAGGATCATGATAATCCCTTCAGAAACTTGGCTTCTGGCTAAGACACCACATGGCACCATTGCTATTTACAAGGCCTGATGTTCATCTTCCTTTATTATTACTCGCCCGAAATAGTCTGTTGTTTTCAGATTTAAAATACCTTGAGTTTCAGCAAATTCTCTATCATCAAGAGCATTTGATATCTCTTGGAATACTGGATTTCTTAGGCCAAAACCAAATTTATAAAGCAGCCATTACTAATTAGTGTTTTGTTTTACTCAGTGCAACAAGAAGCTTCCCATTAAGGAACACAGTGATCCTCTGATAAGAGTGGCTCCCAATGCATGACATCTAGTGGAATAAGTGCTTCTTTCAAGGTCTCGAGTTCATTCTTCTGTTATAACTTTGATGCCACTCATAAAAATATTTAAAATACCTTATGTTCAAGCATAACATCCATCATCAAGAGAATTTGATATCTCCTGGAATACTTGATTTCTTCAGCTGAAGCCAAATGTGTAAAGCGTGCATCACAAAAATGTTTCCTCCAATTCAGTGTGATCGAAAGCTTCCTATCTGGGCTTGTAATGATTGATACCTTGACAATAATGGCTTCTTCCTCCAACACCAAGTGGAAACAATCCTTTCTTCAAGGTCTAAAATTTTATTCCTCTCCATTTTATTATTTCAATCTGTCTCAACTGTGAGAGTGAACCTCTAATCATCAGGCTTAAAATACCTGGTATTCAAGCACTTGTTCCATCATCAAGAGCAACGGGTATCTCCTGGAATACTTGGTAATATAAGCAAGCGCCAAAAGTCTGTAGGTGTGAAAAATATATGTTTTCATTTAATCTTCTTGATAGGAAACTTCCTAGAAAGGGTCGTAATGATCCTCTGAAAAGAGTGGCTTCTGGCTCATGAACCAAGTGGAACAAATGCTTTTTCAAGGTCCTCTTTTTACTTGATGCAATTTGAGAGAGTAAATTTCCTGTTTTAGAGTTAAAATACCTTGCGCTTCAGCATATCTTCCTTCATCAAGAGAATTCAATCTCTCTCGGAATACTTGATTTCTTCAGTTGGAGCCAAATGTACAAGGCACAAAGTACAAAAGCCACTTTTTTTACTCTGAATAATAGGAAGCTTTCTCATAGGAGTTGTGATAATTTAATGCCAAAAATGGCTTCTTGCTCAGACATCAAGTGGAAACAATGCTTTCATTAAGGTCTCAGATCAGTTGTTTCACATTCTCTGGATACTTCCAGTATGTGAGAATAATTTTTTTATTTCCAGGCTTGAAATACCTCGAGTTGTAGAATTTGTTCCACCATGAAGAATATTAGATGTACCTTGGAATACTTGATTTATTGAGCTGGAGTCAAATGCAATTAATGTTTTCCTAGACTAAGTCCGATAGGAAGCTTCCTATTGAGGGGCATAATGATTCATCAAAAATAATGACTTCCAGCCCAGACACTAAGTGAAATCAATGTCACATTTAAGTTTGAGTGTTCACACTCCAAGTTTTTGTAAATGTTACTACATCATAATTTTGTCATTTCTTCAGTGAGTGCATGTGTTATCCTTGGGAATTGTTTTTGTGGAGAAAAAGCACTGCTGAGCTAATGCAAATCAGATTTTTAGCTTTAACTAAGAGAAATATATTCTTTCATCGAAATATGTGGACCCTTGGGATTTTTTAGAAAGCTTTAAATACATACCCCCTCCCCACCCCCTCATTCAAATCAAATTAAATAGAATTAATGCCACGGTCTATATTAATTTAAAGTATGCAGTTTTTTCTGAGGTATCAGCCATGGATTTCTTTTGTTATGGATTTTCCCATTAGATCAAGTAACACAGGAAAAAGCCATACGAAAAAAAATCATGACTGATACCTCAGAGAAAACTGCATTTTTCATGAATGACAGCAAAAATCAAACCTTTAATTTAAAGCTATAGCATCTTGAATCTCAGGTTGTTAGAGCTTGCGCACCGTATGTTGAGACAAACGTCAAAGTAATGTCTGTGTCACCACTCATCAGTGCCGGTGCCATATGACTGGATGTATTACCCTGTTGAGTGGTGCTAACTGGAGGTAATCAGAGACTGACGTATGTCTCAACAAACACTGCACAAGCTCTATTCTTCCATTAAAAGAATTCAGTTCACCTTAGAATGACTAAATTCAAACTATACATGTATCAGACTGTTATTTTCTGCTTGTGCTACCTTAGACCCACGGTGGAATCAACTTTATTTAGAGTGCAGATTTCTCTCATTCTAAAGAATTTCTTTCCAGATTTTCATAAAGGGTTCCTAACGCATACTTGATTCTGAATTGTTTTACAAAGCATACTAAATGTAGCCTTTGAGTTGTAATATTCTTTTAATTAAAGGAGCTTACCAAGGATTAGAGCATCTGTTCCATCGTCAAGCACATTCATCATCTTCTGAAATTCTTGATTCTTGGGCTAAAACCACAGTACAGAGTCATGCAAATTAAGGTGGCTTTTTATTATTGCCTTTTCTTCCTTTTTGCATTTTGGACCTTTCAGAAAACAAGTTTTCTACAGGGATCCTACATATCATTGGAGAAGCGTGGTTTCTAGTCTTGGAATAAATGACATTCTCCAGGTTTCACTCCATTAAAGACGCTGAATTGCTTAAAAATTTCAATTTCTTTCAATTTCAGGAGCTTACCACGAATTCGGACACAGGTTCCATCATCAGGATCAGGAAACATCTCCTGGAATTCTTGATTCTTCAACAAAAACCACAGTAGGTACATAGTCGTACAAATCCAGGTTGGGTTTATTTTTTTTTTTTGGGTCTTTCCTCCATCTTTCGTTTTGGATCCGTCCAGTAGAAAAAAGTTTTCGACTGGGACCCTTAATTATTTTTCAAGACAGGTGGTTTCTAGTCTTTGAATCAAGTGGAATCAATATCATCTTCAAGGTTTTACTCCATTGGCGAAGCTCAATTTACTTAAAAAAATTGAAATTCTTCAAATTTTATGAGCTTCCCTTGAATTAGAGCATTGGTTCCATCATCAGGATCAGTAAACATCTCCTGGAATTCTTGATTCCTGAGCAAAAACCACAGTGCAGAGGCGTGCAAAACAAAGGTAGATTTTTTATGATCTTCCCTCAATCTTCAGTTTTAGGTCGGTCCAGTAGGAGACAGTTTTCGACTGGGACCCTTAATTATTTTTCGAGACAGGTGGTTTCTAGTCTTAGAATCAAGTGGAATCAATATCATCTTCAAGGTTTTACTCCATTGGCGAAGCTCAATTTACTTAAAAAAATTGAAATTCTTCAAATTTTATGAGCTTACCTTGAATTAGAGCATTGTTTCTATCATCAGGATCAGTAAACATCTCCTGGAATTCTTGATTCCTGAGCAAAAACCACAGTGCAGAGGCGTGCAAAACAAAGGTAGATTTTTTATGATCTTCCCTCAATCTTCAGTTTTAGGTCGGTCCAGTAGGAGACAGTTTTCGACTGGGACCCTTAATTATTTTTCGAGACAGGTGGTTTCTAGTCTTAGAATCAAGTGGAATCAATATCATCTTCAAGGTTTTACTCCATTGGCGAAGCTCAATTTACTTAAAAAAATTGAAATTCTTCAAATTTTATGAGCTTACCTTGAATTAGAGCATTGTTTCTATCATCAGGATCAGTAAACATCTCCTGGAATTCTTGATTCCTGAGCAAAAACCACAGTGCAGAGGCATGCAAAACAAGGGTAGATTTTTTATGATCTTCCCTCAATCTTTAGTTTTGGGTCGGTCCAGTAGGAGACAGTTTTCGACTGGGACCCTTAATTATTTTTCGAGACAGGTGGTTTCTAGTCTTAGAATCAAGTGGAATCAATATCATCTTCAAGGTTTTACTCCATTGGCGAAGCTCAATTTACTTAAAAAAATTGAAATTCTTCAAATTTTATGAGCTTACCTTGAATTAGAGCATTGTTTCTATCATCAGGATCAGTAAACATCTCCTGGAATTCTTGATTCCTGAGCAAAAACCACAGTGCAGAGGCATGCAAAACAAGGGTAGATTTTTTATGATCTTTCCTCCATCTTTAGTTTTGGGTCCGTCCAGTAGAAAACAGTTTTCGACTGGGACCCTTAATTATTTTTCGAGCAGGTGGTTTTTAGTCTTAGAATCAAGTGGAATCAATATCATCTTCAAGGTTTTACTCCATTGGCGAAGCTCAATTTACTTAAAAAAATTGAAATTCTTCAAATTTTATGAGCTTACCTTGAATTAGAGCATTGTTTCTATCATCAGGATCAGTAAACATCTCCTGGAATTCTTGATTCCTGAGCAAAAACCACAGTGCAGAGGCGTGCAAAACAAGGGTAGATTTTTTATGATCTTCCCTCCATCTTTAGTTTTGGGTCGGTCCAGCAGGAAACAGTTTTCGACTGGGACCCTTAATTATTTTTCGAGACAGGTGGTTTCTAGTCTTAGAATCAAGTGAAATCAATATCATCTTCAAGGTTTTACTCCATTGGCGAAGCTCAATTTACTTAAAAAAATTGAAATTCTTCCAATTTTGTGAGCTTACTTTAATTAGAGCATTGTTTCTATCATCAGAATCAGTAAACATCTCCTGGAATTCTTGATTCCTGAGCAAAAACCACAGTGCAGAGGCATGCAAAACAAGGGTAGATTTTTTATGATCTTCCCTCAATCTTTAGTTTTGGGTCGGTCCAGTAGGAGACAGTTTTCGACTGGGACCCTTAATTATTTTTCGAGACAGGTGGTTTCTAGTCTTAGAATCAAGTGGAATCAATATCATCTTCAAGGTTTTACTCCATTGGCGAAGCTCAATTTACTTAAAAAAATTGAAATTCTTCAAATTTTATGAGCTTACCTTGAATTAGAGCATTGTTTCTATCATCAGGATCAGTAAACATCTCCTGGAATTCTTGATTCCTGAGCAAAAACCACAGTGCAGAGGCATGCAAAACAAGGGTAGATTTTTTATGATCTTTCCTCTATCTTTAGTTTTGGGTCCGTCCAGTAGAAAACAGTTTTGGACTGGGACCCTTAATTATTTTTCGAGCAGGTGGTTTTTAGTCTTAGAATCAAGTGGAATCAATATCATCTTCAAGGTTTTACTCCATTGGCGAAGCTCAATTTACTTAAAAAAATTGAAATTCTTCAAATTTTATGAGCTTACCTTGAATTAGAGCATTGTTTCTATCATCAGGATCAGTAAACATCTCCTGGAATTCTTGATTCCTGAGCAAAAACCACAGTGCAGAGGCGTGCAAAACAAGGGTAGATTTTTTATGATCTTCCCTCCATCTTTAGTTTTGGGTCGGTCCAGCAGGAAACAGTTTTCGACTGGGACCCTTAATTATTTTTCGAGACAGGTGGTTTCTAGTCTTAGAATCAAGTGAAATCAATATCATCTTCAAGGTTTTACTCCATTGGCGAAGCTCAATTTACTTAAAAAAATTGAAATTCTTCCAATTTTGTGAGCTTACTTTAATTAGAGCATTGTTTCTATCATCAGAATCAGTAAACATCTCCTGGAATTCTTGATTCCTGAGCAAAAACCACAGTGCAGAGGCATGCAAAACAAGGGTAGATTTTTTATGATCTTTCCTCCATCTTTAGTTTTGGGTCCGTCCAGTAGAAAACAGTTTTCGACTGGGACCCTTAATTATTTTTCGAGCAGGTGGTTTTTAGTCTTAGAATCAAGTGGAATCAATATCATCTTCAAGGTTTTACTCCATTGGCGAAGCTCAATTTACTTAAAAAAATTGAAATTCTTCCAATTTTGTGAGCTTACCTTGAATTTGAGCATTGTTTCTATCATCAGGATCAGTAAACATCTCCTGGAATTCTTGATTCCTGAGCAAAAACCACAGTGCAGAGGCGTGCAAAACAAGGGTAGATTTTTTATGATCTTCCCTCCATCTTTAGTTTTGGGTCGGTCCAGCAGGAAACAGTTTTCGACTGGGACCCTTAATTATTTTTCGAGACAGGTGGTTTCTAGTCTTAGAATCAAGTGAAATCAATATCATCTTCAAGGTTTTACTCCATTGGCGAAGCTCAATTTACTTAAAAAAATTGAAATTCTTCAAATTTTATGAGCTTCCCTTGAATTAGAGCATTGGTTCCATCATCAGGATCAGTAAACATCTCCTGGAATTCTTGATTCCTGAGCAAAAACCACAGTGCAGAGGCGTGCAAAACAAAGGTAGATTTTTTATGATCTTCCCTCAATCTTTAGTTTTGGGTCGGTCCAGTAGGAGACAGTTTTCGACTGGGACCCTTAATTATTTTTCGAGACAGGTGGTTTCTAGTCTTAGAATCAAGTGGAATCAATATCATCTTCAAGGTTTTACTCCATTGGCGAAGCTCAATTTACTTAAAAAAATTGAAATTCTTCCAATTTTATGAGCTTACTTTGAATTAGAGCATTGTTTCTATCATCAGGATCAGTAAACATCTCCTGGAATTCTTGATTCCTGAGCAAAAACCACAGTGCAGAGGCGTGCAAAACAAGGGTAGATTTTTTATGATCTTCCCTCCATCTTTTGTTTTGGGTCGGTCCAGTAGGAAACAGTTTTCAATTGGGCCCCTAATTATTTTTGGAGACAGGTGGTTTCCAGTCTCAGAATCAAGTGGAATCAATATCATCTTCAAGGTTTTACTCCATTGGCGAAGCTAAATTTACTCAAAAAAATTAAAATTATTCCAATTTAATGAGCTTACCTTGAGCACAACCTTTGAGCTAAAACCACAGTGCAGAGTTGAGGGAATTAAGGGTGGGGTTTTTTCGGGGGCTTGCTATCCTTGGGGCATATCCTATCTCATATCGTTGTTGTCAGCATGATAGAACATATCTTGCCTGTACTGTTTCAGTACTTCATAGACATTTTACTTTTATATGGGAGAACTGTCGCATAAATTGGTCTGAGGATATCCCAGTCTGTTCAATAGTGAAGAAAAATCAGGAAAAATTTCAGGAGAACTCATGTCACGGTTTTCCTGTGAACAAATAAAACGTGTGTAAGAAATACTGAAACAAAGCAATTAAGATAGGTTCTTTCCTGCAGGAGACAAAGATATCCGAGACATTTATTCCATTCTCAAGAGCATACGATACCTTCTATGAAACTAAGTTTGGGGAACATAGCAAAGAAGAAAGTCACATTTATTATGGTGATTCTTTCCGTCGGACTGATAGAAAATTTGAATTTATTTTGGAAAAGGACTTCTATGATCTCTTCGGTTATCATTTGTTCTGGCTCAAAAATCTTTATCCAGCTGCAAAAATTGACTTTGCTTAGCAAATTGATGACGCCTTGAAATAGGCCATCTATTCCTTCATCAAGGGCATTTGAATTCCCTTTAAACACTCAGTTAAATGCACAAAAGTCATTAGTGTTCTTTCATAAAAATATCCTTCCATGGCTGCCAGACCATGCTAAAAAATCGGCACTTTCCCCAGTCTACACCCAAGTAAAATATCCATAATACATTGCATTATGTGGCAACCTTGTTCATGATTTCTTTCATAAATTTGGGCTTAGGGTTTTGAACTGAGTGGAATGAATGGTGCTCTCAAGGTTAAATCTCCTAATTATAGACCTATGATTGATGAAGCAATGTGTACCTTGGATTTGAATAATTATTCCTCCATTAAGATCATTTCAACAGTAAAATTGCAAAAATGCATATCTCGGTTGCAGTGTTTCAAAATCTCTACTCCAATTTAATTTTTGGGAAGGAAACTTAGCCAACATCATGGCTCGAAATTTTTGACGAACACTCTTCCAATAAAGAAGAAAAATCACTAAAGTTTTCGAGGAATGATGAGAGTAATTTTCTAAGATGGAAATAACTTATGATATGAAGTCTGCAACGCTGCAAACCGAAAAACTTGTTTCTGCATGTTCACTATGGATTTATCGTCCCTTGGAGCACTCGATTTCTGGGTAAGCCAACAACAAAGCCAAATACAGTGCTTAAGTGAAAAATCTCTTTTGTCTCAATCTGGGAGAGAACAATTATTTATTCTCTTTCATGGGGGCACTATGATAAATAAAGACACAACTTCAAAAGGCCGCAAGCTCTGGAGCCAAGTGGAATTAATGCTATTTTCGAGGTTTATTCTTTGGTTATGAATTCCTCGAAATTTTGGCACTTACTCCTACATCAAGAGTATCATAGATCTCTTGGAAAACTTAGTTCAGAGCTTTAGAGCCAAAAATGAAAGGCTGCATCAATGCAGTGATCAGGGTCATTTTTTCTTATTGGACCATGCATTCAAGAATAATTTGCATTAAATGGAGCCTTCCGGATATTATCTTGGAAGGAGTAGCTTCTAGAATTAGAACCAAGCAGAAAGTATGCAACTTTCAAATAAACCCTCTCCTTTTTAGAAAGAGTACCTGAAATTGTTGCATTCCTCCTTTCATCAAGGGCATTTAAAATTCCTTGGAATACTCGATTCTTTAAACTAGAACCTGCTGTGAACTTTTACATTGATACCATGAATCGTTCTCTCAAAATTCAAGAAATTTCTAAATTGTTTTTTACAGGAATTTAAGTTTCTTTAAGATTAATGGCATTAACCTAGAAATCAAGCGGAAATAATGCCATCTCAAAGGTATAACTTTCCTTCTGGAGTTAATTCGATGCTTGAATATAAACACTATCTGTTGAGAAGAGTGTCAAAAATCTATTGAAATTCTCAAGAGTAAATACTAAGGCACTTAGGAAAAGTCTAAGTCATATTGATTTTCTGCATCTACCTACCAGTCTGAAACAATTGTCGCATCATCCATGGAAACGAAACAATAGGAAATTGAAGCATTAAGGTCTTGAAAATGGAATAAAAGCTACGATGTGTTTGACCTGCTTTTTCAACAGTCCTACCTCATGCTGTTCAAAGCATAGTATATGCCGTGTCAGAAATCTCTTCAAAGGACCCAGTACACCTCTTATGGGAAGCTGCACCATGAAGGGACGTTAATTTATGTCATTCGATTCTCCTCAAGATGCTGATCAAAAGTTATAATTGCGCCAACTTTCTACGATGCACCGTTTTCACAAAAAACCGCTGAGAAGATTCAATTATTTCGGCAACAATGAATAAAAAAGAACAAAGCATTTGAGAACAGGCCCGATGTAAATAAGGAAAAAACGTAGCGCGTGTCCGTCTTCTTATCTGTACCTGCCGACTCTAGGGCTATCCTCCTCCTCCCACTCTCGGCGCGTCTGCTTGACGTTCACTGACACACAGCCGCTTGTTAATCGAGTACTGAAATGAGGAATCTTTCTGGCTTCCTATCGCCGAATAATTGAATCTTCTCGGCGGTTTTTTGCAAAAACGGTGCATCGTAGAAAGTTGGCGCAATTATAACTTTTGATCACCATCTTGAAGAGAATCGGATGACAAAAATAAATTAACGTTCCTTCATGCTGCAGCTTCCAATAAAAGGTGTGCGGGATCCTTTTCACAAATTACATTAAGAAAATAAATCGCTCCTCTGGGCAGTTTAATTCCTTGATTTTCTATTGAACTGTCCTGAGGAATTTGGAGAAGCAAGAGATGGTAAAAAAATTAGGTTGGAAATGTGACACTTCCAACAAAGGTTACTAATTGAAAATCCTGCCAAAAAAAGAATAAATTCCTCACGAAAGTTTTTGGCACCTTCATACTCACTTGAAATAGAGACTGAAAATAAAATTGATAACCTTATCCACGCAAGCCTGCTCTTTGGAAATCATGAGGGTTTGTTTCCATCGCAGTCTTGGAATGATTGCTAAAACTTAACCTGGTCCTCAAATAACGAACTCAAGATGTACCACAAAGGGCTCCTGCTTACACCAGTTGCTTCTCCAGAACATGCATTTCCAACTTGTCCAGATCCTGCAAGAACCAATCAAGGAAATGTTGAGTGGTTAAAAATCGCCCGATAATTCAAAAAGTAATGTAGTCAGAAAAAACAGAACAGTAAAAGGCTTAGACTTACCAAACTGTCCCTGATGTGAGATAACTTTGTTCTCTCTAAATAACTGACTTAAGAAATTTCATTATCCTATTAAAGGTGTCGTCAGCTAAGTTGACGGTTGTTTACTTTAGGTTTGCGGGCGTTTTCGCGTCACTACTATCCACATGAAAACATCTGACTCTCTCAGAAGCAAGAGCACAAGCTTAGATAAGTTTTTTAATACTTTCAAACCTTGTAACACTTTAATTTTTAGCCACACAGAAATCACAACCACAAAAAAGTCGCAAATGATAAGTGAACTGATAAGTAGTTTTTTTACGATACGATCATGAGACTGATGTTTTCAATGTGGATAGTAGCGAACGCCGCTTTGTTCAGAGGCCCAAATTCGTCGTTGGTGCTTGCAAACCGAAAGTAAACAACCGTCAACTTAGCTGACGACACCTCTGGCACTGTTGTAGGTTCTTACTGTGCCTAGATCAGCTTACAGGATTTGGATACTTATACAAGATGTGCGATTGCTCATGGCTATAGTAGAATGTTCAAGCTATGGACTACAATTATCATTCCTCTGACGTAAGGGCACATCTTGATTTCCACATGAGCCCTGTTTCCGTATGCTTCCTGGAGCTCACATAGAAATTGAGATACGCCGTGACACCAGAAGAGCAACAAAGTGCACTCGAATGTAAGGCCACCGTGAACAAGATCCATCCATATAGGTCAGTCATTGCACAGATTTCCCCCCGCTCAGGGTAAGCCCCTAGGGTGGACCGTTTTTGAACTTTTTTCGAAATTCCAAAACGGCTAGTGCTAAAAAGTTGCGTTTTGGCATAAAAATAACGCTCAATTTTTTTAGAATTTTTGGATGATGTCCTGAGCCCGTCCCGACGCCATCTTTGTTGCCAAATTTTCGATTTTTTCGAGAAATTTTAAAGACTCTGTTTAAGGCCCGGGAAACGCGTAGAATTAATCAAAATGCAATTTAAAATACTTTAAATATCATTTCAAGCAATACAGGTCAGGATAGGACACCCCCATTAGGGTGCAAAGGAGTGCTACAGGGATGCCATATCCTTCAGTGATGAAAAAATAACCACCAGGCTAGAATGGGCCTCTGATCCGTGGATATCACTGGAATAATGTTCCTGTCACCTGAACTGAGTACTTCTTAGTACAATATGCTCAGACTGATGGTAAGATATAATACAATTGAACACATTACTAGTTCAATCTGGCAGTAGTGGATGGCAGTTTCCATGCGCTTCGCGGATCGGAGGGTGGGTCACGGTGCCGGTTTTTTAAAGGCGCTGAGCGCAGAAAAATTATTGTATTTGACAGTTTTTCATCAACCTCAAAACAGGTGTGCCGAGATTGAGGAGGCTAGTGTATCTAACATTGTGTACGCAAATAATATACAATAGTTTTTTTAAGTCCTTAAAAACTGTTTTTGACAATTTACACTGTTGCCATAAGCACTCAAGTACAGAACAAAAAATACACTAATTTTCTCCCGGGCTCAAGTAAATTTGGCAACAGTGTAAATTGTCAAAAATAGTTCTTAAGGGCTAAAAACATCTATTATTTTCTTACACGTTGTGAGATATATTAGTCTCCTCTACCTTGGAAGACCTCCTTTGAGGTTGATGAAATACTGTCAAATATGATAAGTTTGCTAGGCGCAGCGCCTCAAAACTAACTCTGCCTTGATCCACCCTACCTCGACCCCTGAGTCAAAAATGAAATTTTCTCATTTAAAATAGGCTACAGGGTGTCTTCCGAAGACATGCTTAGGTTTGGAATAATTTGGACGCATTTTATAGCCGAAAAACGCAGTTCCGCGGATCGACCCATTTTCTTCCCATTTAAACCAATGTGATTTCTTCCGAAATTTGAATACAGCTTTGGGGGAATATATAGACTTCAGATAATATGCTGAGACAACAGAATTATCTTTTGGGGACAAAAAGGAATGAGAAAAAGCCCGGGGAGCAAGGTTTTGAGATGGTCGCCTCAAAACGGAACACCCTCCGAGGGTAGTTAACTTGGTTCCTCTAGTATCCGCGAAGCGCATGGAAACCGCCACCCACTGCTGCCAGATTGAACTACTAATGTGTTCAATTGTATTATATCTTACCATCAGTCTGAGCATACTGTACTAAGAAGTACTCAGTTCAGGTGACAGGAACATTATTCCAGTGATATCCACGGATCAGAGGCCCATTCTAGCCTGGTGGTTATTTTTTCATTACTGAAGGATATGGCATCCCTGTAGCACTCCTTTGCACCCTAATTCCACATCGTAAGCCGTAAAATAGTAGGACAGAGTCTACTGATAAGTTTTGTTAGTCATAACACAAAGTATGAGCAAAATAGAATCAATGAAACTTAACATAAAATATAATTAGTATTTAAGTGCATTTTTAAGGGATTTCGGGGCTCCATGATTGCGTCCCCTAAGGCATTCCCTGCGCGTTGGGGGTGTCCTATCCTGACCTGTATTGCTTGAAATGATATTTAAAGTATTTTAAATTGCATTTTGATTAATTCTACGCGTTTCCCGGGTCCTTAAACAGAGTCTTTAAAATTTCTCAAAAAAATCGAAAATTTGGCAACAAAGATGGCGTCGGGACGGGCTCAGGACATCATCCAAAAATTCTGAAAAAAATTGAGCGTTATTTTCATGCCAAAACGCAACTTTATAGCAGTAGCCGTCTTGGAATTTCGAAAAAAGTTCAAAAACGGTCCACCCCATAAGCCCCATCCATTGGCTCAATTGGCTCGTGACGTCAGCATTACTGCCTCGAAAGCGAAAAAGCACAGATACAAAGCTTTTCTTATGGGAAAGAGCATATTTTTTTATATTGAATTGGTAAAATTTCGTACTTTTTTCCTTTGAAACTTTCTGAGTGTCGAAAGCAACGTTTACACATTAAAGAGCATTCAGGGTTTCGATTTTGCCGAATTTGTGTTCTTTCATTTACACGGTTTACTCTGTATCAGCCATTTTTACATGCGAATCTATACCACTAGATGGCTTGTTACATCGCTGACTTCAAAAATCATTTAAAAATATAAAAACGCAAATTCCGCCAAATTGAAACCCTGGATGATAAAGTCTAAACATTCCTTTGAACACTCAGAGAGTTTCAAACGATTTAAGAGTAAGAAATTTAAATGATTCATAAAGAAAAATTTGCTCTCTCCCATAAGAAAAGCATTGTTTCCGACTTTCCTGGTTTTCGCGGCAAGTAATGCTGACGACACGCGCAATGAGATTCTCATCACAGTTTCAGGAATAAGAATGACTGACCTATAAGGATGGATCTTGCCGTGAACTGGCTGCAGGCAACTGGGCAAGAATTAAACATCCTAACATGAACCAATAATTGTTCAGCTTCGCAGTCTAGACTCTGGAGCTGTCCAAATTTTACTTAAAACAAATGCTGATGCCTGAGGCTTGAGGTACTAGGAAAAGGCAAAGCCAGACGTTCCAAGAAGAAAAATGAGAGGAAGGCTTACATACCAGCATTAAGGGACTTGTGTGATATGTGTTAGGACTCGCAATCAGCTTGTGAAGTCTCGTCATCAATGAGCTGGTATGCAAGGTGCAGCATAGCTAACGCAGGGACAAGGAACACCATGTTGGAATAAGTGTTCCAATAATGAATAAGTGTACCAGCAAGTTGAGTGGAATTCATCGCGTTCTTTACCTGTAGTTGGAAGCAGAGAAAACATGAGAATACTCTCTGGAATGAGACGACTTCAGTGAAGAATGACATGTGGCATGGGCCGAAGGGACGAAGCCGGGTACCGTAATCATAACCTGCAAAGCGTTCATTACCAGGCCAAGGGAGGAAACGAAACCTTTCAGCACTTTATTGGGGACGAGTAAGTTTAATTGGAACTATTTAAATACAACTAAGTCGGGACTTCACGGAAAATAACGTTCATGTTCATGAACGTAACGCATACTTGCGTAACGAAATTGACCGAAACGAAAACGAACGTTGAAATATCTCCGGTAGGACCGCGGCCATCTTGAATTTCGCTTGAATATCGAATATCGTATCGCATGCGACTATTCGAATATCGCACTATCGATTCTTTACCATAGCTTCTAACGAGGACGTGGGGATATTCGATCATTCACAAAATGTGGCAATAAATCCACCTCAGCCGCTTACTCCGTTCTTCTCGCACCGGCTCACGGAGGAGAGAGGCCGCGGCTAGAATTCTTACGATCAGCGACCTTTCTCCTCATTTTACTTTAAAACTTTCAATCTTAGAGGAAAATGTCATAGGACCCGAAATAACGACCGTAAAATTTCCTATCGGTTCATTACACAAAATTTTCGAAAAAATAATTTTCGTGACCAAAAATAAGGGTTTTAAAAAGGGCGCAGGCAAAAATTCTTATGATCAGCGACCTTTCTCCTCATTTTACTTTTAAACTTTCAATCTTAGAAGAAAATGTCATAGGACCCATAATAACGGCCGTAAAATTTCCTATCGGTTCATTACACTCAATTTTCGAAAAAATAATATTCGAGACCGAAAATAAGGGTTTTAAAAAGGGCGCAGGCAAAAAATGTTATGATCAGCGACCTTTCTCCTCAGTTTACTTTTAAACTTTCAATCTTAGAGGATAATATCATAGGACCCATAATAACGGCCGTACAATTTCCTATCGGTTCATTACACTAAATTTTCGGAAAATGGGAGAGGCGATGGAAAGGAATACATACAAGAAAAACGACTCGTACCTGTAAAGATCCACTCTGAATTTCGGTTCCTCCGCACTTCCCATGGCTTCTTCTTGATTCTCGTTGGCCCTGGGGTTAAAGCTTCGTCTCGAATTGATGAAATACTTCTAAATGAGCAGAGAAGATGACAGTTTTAACGGCAAATGATTCAATAAATTAAAATTAATTGAACGCGCGATCTGGGGACCGCGGTCGTGAATTCGTGATTGAGTAGGAAAATGCATGGCCGGGCCGCCATGTTAAAAAGAAGTACTCACCAATAGATTGTATTCGCCCTGGTAGTCATTTCGTGTTGAAACTTCGCAAACTAATGGTATTTTGGTCAAAAAATTCATTTATAAGCAAACTTATGCTAATAATTATATGTGATGACACAATCGATGATCAGGGCCGGATTTACCTATAGGGCACTGGGGCACTTGCCCATAGCGGCAAATTTTGAGGGGCGGCAAATTTTGGCACTGGATTAATTGAAAGTTAAAGCGAGAAAAAAGGAAAAAATGGAGACAGCGACGGAGCGAAGTGAAAAGATGAGCGGCAAAATGTATGAAGGAAGGGAGTTGACGCTTGACGGGAGCGGCAAAGCTGCCGCCCCTTAGGTCCGGTCTTGAGCGCTAGGATGATCGTTCGTTGGAGTGATACTAAACAACACGGCAATTTGAAACATCAAGGCAGACTTGATAATCAATTTAGACGTCGATGCTCTGGTTGACAGCTTTGCTAAACTGAAAACCCGGAGAAAAACTTTTTAACCTGATCTTCCGAAAATACATTGCAACTAATACATTGAGCTACACTAGCTTCAACTTTGTCTCCACATTTTATTTTTGTCTCATCCATCCATTCCATCATAGGCGGTTCTACGGGGGTGCCAGTGGGTGCCGGGCACCCCCAAGCAAAAATTAAGTACGGTTACCGGAACCGTAAAAGAGGCTTTTGGGCAAGTAAAAACGTCGAGAAAAACTCGTATTATAAAGCACAACAAATTGGCAATATTTTTATTTCATGAATTTTTTAAATCTGCAGGTATCCAGTATACAATGACTATGGGCAAGGGGTGATGGGAGGAGGGGGGGTCTCGTTGATGGAAAATTTTGCTAAAAAATTTTCTACATTGAATTCATAGGTATTTAAGTAGAAAGAAAGGAGAGAAAAAGAGACAGGAGGTTCATAGGAATGGGATAAAACTTAAGGGCCGAAACTTAGGCCTCCCCTGAGCGACCGTTTCCTTCGGGGCTGGTCTCCGACATTTTCCACCTCTGGGCACCCCCAAGCATGAAGGTCTAGAACCGCCTATGCATTCCATTTTATATATTCGCGGCGCATTTTGAAGCAGCTACGCGCACGCGCCCAGGCGGCGCACGAGGGGGGGGGGGGCAAGATGAGATGTCGTGGGATGTTGGGAGTGCGGAGAGGGGGAGGGGGAGGAGGGGATACTGTTGACAATATAGTGGCGAAATATTGCAGACCCAGGGGCGGCAAAATGTAGCTTGCCCAGGGGCGGAAAAAAGCTAAATCCGGCCCTGTCGATGATGACACATAATTGGGAGGGGGATGGGTGGCGTGCGGTCCGGATAAGCAAGGCAAGCACTGCTTGCCCAAATATTTCAGAAGAAAGAGGAAAATTACACCTATATTACATGTTTTAAATTGTAGCAAATATTATTGATAAAATGTAATGATGAGAAAATTGCATTAAAAACAGAAAGGGAGAGAGACCAAGTTACGTATGCAGCAGCCACAAAAGTAGGAAAGCGGCAGAGCGGACAGATGTGGCGCAGCGAACATGGGGATGAACATGGGCCAACTCATGCTCTGGAGAATCGCTCTGTGATGGGCTGACTGTGAGCGAAGAGCCAGCCAGAGCCAGACTGCTCGGCGGTGGAATCAAGTCGGGCGGGGGGGGGGGGGGGGGGGGGAGCGGTTACGTTCCGAGTACCCCGCCGCGGGGTTTCCGGCCGCGGGGCGGCGCGGCGCACATTGGTTCCAGAGCCAGATCTAGGCGGCATTAATTAGAGTATCACCTTTGTTGGCATGCAATACATGTTTTTATATGTTTTTTGGGTCGCTGATCACGAATCTGAAGTCAGTTTTACTCCATCGTTAACTAAAACATGGTAAATTTGCGAAAAATAGCAAATTCACGCTCAAATACCGGAATAATTATTTGACAATTTGGCTTGGAGCTTGAGCTATAATACATTTGACTAATTTAATGATTAATCATCCAAAACGACCAATGATTTTACTATTCTTCATTTTTGGATGATTATTTGAGAAGGGAGGGAGGGGGAGGGGGGTTGCCACGTTGAGTAACTGAACGAAGTATACCTGCATGCAATTGACACGATCTGTTTTCGGAATCTACTTCCATAATTTTGAGGTATAAGAAATGGCAGGATGAAAATAAAGTAAAAATCGTCCTAATAATACTATTGGACAGGGAGAAAAGGCATTGAACGTGTCGGACACTGGTCCGTTGTTTTTTTAAATTAAAGAGGTTGTAATGTATTTTGTATTTTTTTTTTTTTGAAGTACCTACGGATAATCAAGAAGAGCAAGAGTCAGTTTTCGTCCGAAATTCAAGAAATATATTCAAATTTAAAATTCATGTATATTAAAATGTACAACAACTAAATCGCATATAAATTTGATGAATAATTAACATCATGAACACATTTAGCAATCAAAATAAGTCACAAAAAATTACATTGAAAGAAAAATTTCACTGGCTACGAGAGGAGGTGAATATTCTTGCGGGTAATGATCACATTTTATAGATTCAGACAATGGTATGCCAAAAAAAGTAGGTAAAAGTCGCAGCTTTTGTGATTTTATTACTGTTTTTGTTATTTTATTGAATTAATTAGGAGTTTTGAACTTGTGATGTCTGGTTGGAGGCTCTCAAACCTGTAACAACAAGAAAGAACAAAGAAATCATGATAAGAAAAAGAAATGAAGTCTTTGCTGAATAATAAAATGGAAAAGCCCTTACTTCCGGGCATAGTACCTATAATAATCAACAAAAAGGAAACACTACACAATAATTTACTATGAATCGATAATTTTAGCGATTTTTTTTTTTTTTTTTTTTGAAATTTTATTTGCCATGATTGTTTTGAAAAACCAAGTGAATAGCCTCCTCTCTAAGTGAATATCAAAGAAAAAAATAGTTTTATATCATTGCTAGAAAGGTAGAACGGTATCACCAACCCGTAATGTGATATAGCCAGTTCTCATGAGAACCGAGCGGGCGACCTTTAAAAGGCTGTATTTAAAAAACCGGCAAAAACTGGCAAAAGATATTTGTATCTACATCATGCCTAGGATTAGTAGTAACTAGAAATGGCCGTTTAAAAGGTGTCGGAGGGTGACAAAGTAGTTATTTTCAGCCACTAAGGGAGTATTAGATCATTTTTAGCACCAACATTGAACGTCTAATCAGTGTTTTGCGGCCCCTAAAAAATTGTATTTGCCATGATTGTTTTGAAAAACCAAGTGAATAGACTCCTCTCTAAGTGAATATCAAAGAAAAAAATAGTTTTATATCATTGCTAGAAAGGTAGAACGGTATCACCAACCCGTAATGTGATATATCCAATTCTCATGAGAACCGAGCGGGCGACCTTTAAAAGGCTGTATTTAAAAAACCGGCAAAAACTGGCAAAAGATATTTGTATCTACATCATGCCTAGGATTAGTAGTAACTAGAAATGGCCGTTTAAAAGGTGTCGGAGGGTGACAAAGTAGTTATTTTCAGCCACTAAGGGAGTATTAGATCATTTTTAGCACCAACATTAAACGTCTAATCAGTGTTTTGCGGCCCCTAAAAAATTGTATTTGCCATGATTGTTTTGAAAAACCAAGTGAATAGACTCCTCTCTAAGTGAATATCAAAGAAAAAAATAGTTTTATATCATTGCTAGAAAGGTAGAACGGTATCACCAACCCGTAATGTGATATACCAATTCTCATGAGAACCGAGCGGGCGACCTTTAAAAGGCTGTATTTAAAAAACCGGCAAAAACTGGCAAAAGATATTTGTATCTACATCATGCCTAGGATTAGTAGTAACTAGAAATGGCCGTTTAAAAGGTGTCGGAGGGTGACAAAGTAGTTATTTTCAGCCACTAAGGGAGTATTAGATCATTTTTAGCACCAACATTATACGTCTAATCAGTGTTTTGCGGCCCCTAAAAAATTGTATTTGCCATGATTGTTTTGAAAAACCAAGTGAATAGACTCCTCTCTAAGTGAATATCAAAGAAAAAAATAGTTTTATATCATTGCTAGAAAGGTAGAACGGTATCACCAACCCGTAATGTGATATAGCCAGTTCTCATGAGAACCGAGCGGGCGACCTTTAAAAGGCTGTATTTAAAAAACCGGCAAAAACTGGCAAAAGATATTTGTATCTACATCATGCCTAGGATTAGTAGTAACTAGAAATGGCCGTTTAAAAGGTGTCGGAGGGTGACAAAGTAGTTATTTTCAGCCACTAAGGGAGTATTAGATCATTTTTAGCACCAACATTAACGTCTAATCAGTGTTTTGCGGCCCCTAAAAAATTGTATTTGCCATGATTGTTTTGAAAAACCAAGTGAATAGACTCCTCTCTAAGTGAATATCAAAGAAAAAAATAGTTTTATATCATTGCTAGAAAGGTAGAACGGTATCACCAACCCGTAATGTGATATATCCAGTTCTCATGAGAACCGAGCGGGCGACCTTTAAAAGGCTGTATTTAAAAAACCGGCAAAAACTGGCAAAAGATATTTGTATCTACATCATGCCTAGGATTAGTAGTAACTAGAAATGGCCGTTTAAAAGGTGTCGGAGGGTGACAAAGTAGTTAAATTCAGCCATTTATGTGGAAAAATACGTGAAAATCACGTAAAATAGCGTTATGTCTAAGGGTTTATCTAAAGCTGTAGACTTAATCTAAAGATATGATTTCAACATGGTAAACCTTAAACTTACCTTCAATTTTAGGATTCCTTTTTAAAAACTGTGCTTTTGTGCCGAAAATGGCGACGAACCTCACATATAAAAATCACTTCACTGTGATAATCGAGGAAACTGGTATGAACTGCAGAAAGACGACCTGCGCGCTTACCTTTGGAAGCTTATAATTTTCTTATCACTCATCCAATCATCATGATATTTGGCCGAGATACTCTCCAGAGTATGTAGTATCGACCAGTGGTGCCATTTTTCATTTTTATTAAAAGTCAATTTTTCGAATTAATGCCGCCTAAATCGGGCTCTGGAACCAATGTGCGGCGCCTCCCTGCGCCGCCTGCGCGATCTATTAGTCCAGGCGCCTGGCGCTAAAAACGAGGCTATCTGGAATCTCGGGTACACAGCGATTTTTTTGGCTTACTTAGGCCTTGTCTCCACGGGACGTTTTCATGGGATTTGTCCCAAGTTCGAATCGCAGGAATGAAACTTCTGGGATTTTTCTCAGTTACCGTCTCCACGGGACGAGGCTCATACGGTCCTGCGACTAGTTGGCGCGGGAAGATAAATTAGATAGGTAAAGTCGAGTATTTAACCGTCATTAAAATAATAAGTGCACTCAATTGACAATTAGACACATATTTCAACTAAACAAACAGGAACAATGGAGTATTCAACAAAATATCGCACAATCCGTTTACACTTCTTATTCTTCCTCTCTCGGTGGGAGGAGTAAAAGGACCATACTTGGTACTGGGAAATATATTGATAAACTCAATATTTTTCCCAACTTCGTAAGTGGGATTTTTCCCTGGGACAAATCTCGTGAAAAGGCCCGTGGAGACAAGACCGAACGCAGAAGAAAAACGGGGTAAAAAAAATACTAATGCGTGATCAATTTTCAAGGACTATTCTGTAATTTCTCCTACAATTTTAAATACATTAAAACGCGTAATATCCGAAATCTAAGCTCAGATTCGGATTCCTCGTGAAAAATCGATGCGATTTCATGTATCATATGTTAGCATAACATGGAGGAAAGAGGTTTAACGACGCGTTTAGATCAAGACCAATCCGTCGTACTACCCCTTCGAACTACGCCGCCGCGCCGGTCGCCCGAGATGCAACCGAACGGGGAGGCCCCGGCGGCGCTGACAAGCGTTCGGTTTCGTCCCGAGGAATTCCTGAGCACTACCCATGTTGCCACGTTGCATTCATATGCTCGAATCAGTATGCTACGTTGCGTCTCTTTCCTCCACGCTATGCTCGGGTATGGTACATGAAATTGCATCGATTTTTAACGAGGAATCCGAATCTGAGCTTCGATTTTGGGTGTCACGCGTTTTAAGTCACATTTTCCAACTTCAAAAATCCGAAATGACGGACGTGGCTAAAAATGCTATCTCGGCTCCTGTTCGATGGATTTTTGTGAAACTCGGTGTCAGGATATGATACATGAAATCGCTTCGATTTTTTACGAGGAATCCGAATCTGAGCTTCGATTTTGAGTATTACGCGTTTTAAATCAAAATCTGTCAAAATTCAAAAAATTCAAAATTCGAAAATCCGAAATGACTGAAGTGGCTTAAAATGCTATCTCGGCTCCTGTTCGATGGATTTTTCAGAAATTCGGCGGTTCGCAGGCACCTACCTGCGGAACAGAGTTAAGAAATTTCGTGAAAGATTATAAGAAGAAATTTCATGAAATTTAAGGAAATGTGAAATTTCACGAAATTTCATTCGATGAAATTTCTTTTAGCAACTCTGCTGCGGAAGGAAACAGCTGGACTGATGAGCGGCTCTCGCCTCTCTCGTTCTCTCCTCGCCCCGCCCGTTCACCTCTCGCTCTCATCCTCAGGTTCGGTAGCCGGTGTTGTGAACCCCGCGCGTGCCGCAGGAATTTCTCTCACCGCCTCGCCGCGCCGCAATATGCCGCTGTCGGAAGCCAAGCGCCCGTTCATTATTTGCTGTCAACTATTCTGTATGTATTGTTTCCCACATCCTTATAGCCATAATTTATCAGTTATTCCAAAATATATTAGGGTTTTCGGCGAACACTGCAAACCCATGGACGCCGCCACGCCACTGATACAATCAGTTGGATTTTCAATCTAAAACTTGATACACTTGAGTACAGTATTTTCATCGTAGAAGTCAATTTTGGCCTTACTTTTGCTCGTTTGACCGAAACGTATCATTCGTGGAGTTTATGAGTTGTTGGTTGGGGTTGGAAAAAAGCTGTTTTCATTCTAGCTCACTTAAATTTTGGGCATATTGATGGAGAGTACATTAAGTATTACTGCATGTTCTATCAATGCTTTTGAATGAAGTGTTTGTTATATTTGTCCGCCCTTTTGCATTGGTTTAAGATTTACCTTACCCATGAGTCTCCAAAGCACTTGCTTCCTGGGATTGTGCTCTTCTCAGCCGATTCTCATATTGGGTCTAGTAGAAAAGGGCTGAAAAGGAGTTGTCCTTTATTAATAAAAGGCATCTAAGGGTGGAAAAGGGTAAGGAGAGATGATATCAAAATGACGCAATAGGTGGTGGGAGGGGAAAAGTGCAGTTTTAAGAGAGTGAGATGGGGCTGAAAAATCGCGTATTCATGTGAATCAATTAACATCAGTAAGGTCAAAATTGGGATATTCGATAAACATACCATACCATCAAGTATCAAAAATTCGATCAACGTGCATTTTCATCCGGAACTAGTGAAATCTCTCTTTGAGTAACTTCTTTTCACTAAAAAGACTAAAAGTTTGAAAATACCCTCCCCCCAGTGCAACCTCTAGCGATCGTAATCCGGGGAGGGGGGGGGGGGATTTAACGTATCCTAGCCCCCTTCCCCTCCTCAGGGAGCCTCCCTAGAAAATTGTTGAAATGTAGATCCTCGCGAACCTCAATTTAGTCTATTTTTAGGATGAAATCTGATGGAACGTCTTGAAAAACAATGGTTTTATTTCATTCTCTCTAGCTTACTTACGATCATATGCCACTTATTTGAGGTATATCTAGTCGTTACTCCACAGCGTTTAGAATTTTTTGAGTTATTTAAATTTCTCAAAAAAACATCTCTCTGCGTTTAAAACATAGCAATCGCAATCGGGACGGGAAGAGGGAGAGGGAACAGGACAGCGCATCGGAGGCAAAAGCAGCGAAGCGCTCGGACTCGGAACGTACCGCTCTCCCCGCCCGCCTGATTCCGCCGCCGCGCCGCGCCGCGCCGAGCTTAAACCGATTCTCCAGAGCATGAGTTGGCCCGTGCCGTGTTTAGGCCGCGCAGCGCGCTGCGCCACCTCCGTCCGCTCTGCCACTTTCCTACTTTTGTGGCTGCTGTATACGTATTTCTGTCTCTCTCTTTCTGTTCTTAATGCAATTTACCTACCAATACATTTGATCAATAATATTTGCTAAAATTTAAAACATGTAATAGGTGTAATTTTCCTCTCTTCTTCTGAAATATTTGGGCAAGCAGTGCTTGCCTTGCTTATCCGGACCACACGCCACCCCGGGGCGGGGGGGGGGGGGGTGGTCCATCCCCCCCCTTAATGTGTCATCATAGTTTGTGTTGTGTCATCATATATGTTAGCATATAGTTTGGTCATAAATTCATTTTTCGATCAAAATACCATTAGTTTGCGAAGTTTCAACACGAAATGTCTACTAGGACGAGTACAATCTACGGGTGAGTACCTTTTCTATTTACCGCCGAGATCATGTATTTGTGTCAACAAATCAACAAAAGTAAGGTCAAAAATGAAATCTCCGATCAAAAGTCCCACAGATGCGGAGTTTCAACACGGAATGCCCACAAGAACGAGTAAAATTTATCTTTGAGTAACTTATACATTTTTATGTTTCTCCGGAAAGTTTGAAAGAACGCGTAAAAATTGAAAAAAGTCAAAATAACTCAGGAATACCTTGGTTTAGCACGAAATCCCCAGAAACGAGTGAAATAGCCGCAACGCAACAAGTTAGTATAAGGCGATGAGAGGGCCAGGCATTCGAGCCGGTGCGTCGCAATGCAAAACTGAGTCAGTCAGTGCCGAGGCGGTTTTTTGGACAACTCTCGTGATTGATCGAGTATCGCTATGTCCCCGTTAGAAGCTATGGTAAAGAATCGATTGTGCGATATTCGAATAATCGTATTCGAGACGAGTATTTCGATATTAAATTCGTCCACCTGTTTGAAGAATGCAACATGGCGGCCCGGCCATGCATTTTCCTACTCAATCACGAATTCACGACCGGTCCCCAGATCGCGCGTTCAATTAATTTTAATTTATTGAATCATTAGCCGTTAAAACTGTCATCTTCTCTGCTCATTTAGAAGTATTTCATCAATTCGAGACGAAGCTTTAACCCCAGGGCCAACGAGAATCAAGAAGAAGCCATGGGAAGTGCGGAGGAACCGAAATTCAGAGTGGATCTTTACAGGTACGAGTCGTTTTTCTTGTATGTATTCCTTTCCATCGCCTCTCCCATTTTCCGAAAATTTAGTGTAATGAAACGATAGGAAATTGTACGGCCGTTATTATGGGTCCTATGACATTTTCCTCTAAGATTGAAAGTTTAAAAGTAAACTGAGGAGAAAGGTCGCTGATCATAACATTTTTTGCCTGCGCCCTTTTTAAAACCCTTATTTTCGGTCTCGAATATTATTTTTTCGAAAATTTTGTGTAATGAACCGATAGGAAATTTTACGGCCGTTATTATGGGTCCTATGACATTTTCCTCTAAGATTGAAAGTTTAAAAGTAAAATGAGGAGAAAGGTCGCTGATCATAAGAATTTTTGCCTGCGCCCTTTTTAAAACCCTTATTTTTGGTCACGAAAATTATTTTTTCGAAAATTTTGTGTAATGAACCGATAGGAAATTTTACGGTCGTTATTTCGGGTCCTATGACATTTTCCTCTAAGATTGAAAGTTTTAAAGTAAAATGAGGAGAAAGGTCGCTGATCGTAAGAATTCTAGCCGCGGCCTCTCTCCTCCGTGAGCCGGTGCGAGAAGAACGGAGCCGGTGGCTGAGGTGGATTTCTTGCCAAACTTTGTGAACGATCGACTATAGCTGCGTCCCCGTTAGAAGCTATGGTAAAGAATCGATAGTGCGATATTCGAACAATCGCATTCGAGACGATATTCGATATTACATTCGTCCACCTGTTTGAAGAATGTAACATGGCGGCCCGGCCATGCATTTTCCTACTCAATCACGAATTCACGACCGGTCCCCAGATCGCGCGTTCAATTAATTTTAATTTATTGAATCATTAGCCGTTAAAACTGTCATCTTCTCTACTCATTTAGAAGTATTTCATCAATTCGAGACGAAGCTTTAACCCCAGGGCCAACGAGAATCAAGAAGAAGCCATGGGAAGTGCGGAGGAACCGAAATTCAGAGTGGATCTTTACAGGTACGAGTCGTTTTTCTTGTATGTATTCCTTTCCATCGCCTCTCCCATTTCCCGAAAATTTAGTGTAATGAAACGATAGGAAATTGTACGGCCGTTACTATGGGTCCTATGATATTATCCGCTATGGCGTCATTTCCGTAACCCTATCCTCTAAGATCATAGGCGGTTCTAGACCTTCATTCTTGGGGGTGCCCAGACGTGGAAATGTCGGAAAGGGGAGGCCTAAGTTTCGGCCCTCAAGTTTCATCCCTTCCCTACCCTCCTTTCTCTTTTTCTCTCCTTCCTCTCCACTTAAATACCTGTAAATAAAATTTAGAAAATTTTTAGCAAAACTTTCCATCAAAATTACAATCTTACCATAAAAAAACAGTGGAATCTTTGTAAAACACGGCTATCAATTTTAATTCTGTTTAAAACATTTTCAATTAATTGCTGGGATTTTTTCTCAGTGTGAGCGAATACAGAATCTTTAAAAGCAGTAATTTCACGGTTCCGATAACCGTACTTAATTTTTGCTTGGGGGTGCCTGGCACCCACTGGCACCCCCGTAGAGCCGCCTATGTCTAAGATTGAAAGTTTAAAAGTAAACTGAGGAGAAAGGTCGCTGATCATAACATTTTTTGCCTGCGCCCTTTTTAAAACCCTTATTTTCGGTCTCGAATATTATTTTTTCGAAAATTTTGTGTAATGAACCGATAGGAAATTTTACGGTCGTTATTTCGGGTCCTATGACATTTTCCTCTAAGATTGAAAGTTTAAAAGTAAAATGAGGAGAAAGGTCGCTGATCATAAGAATTTTTGCCTGCGCCCTTTTTAAAACCCTTATTTTTGGTCACGAAAATTATTTTTTCGAAAATTTTGTGTAATGAACCGATAGGAAATTTTACGGTCGTTATTTCGGGTCCTATGACATTTTCCTCTAAGATTGAAAGTTTAAAAGTAAAATGAGGACAAAGGTCGCTGATCGTAAGAATTCTAGCCGCGGCCTCTCTCCACAGTGAGCCGGTGCGAGAAAACGGAGTCCAGTGGTTGAGGCGGATTTCTTGCCAAACTTCGTGAACGATCGACTATAGCTGTGTCCCCGTAAGAAGCTATGGTAAAGAATCGATAGTGCGATAATCGAACAATCGCATTCGATACGATATTCGATATTCGTCCAGCTGTTTGAAATTCAACATGGCGGCCATGCATGCATTTTCCCGCGCTCAACACAGCTGATGCCGGTGCCCAAATTCCGCTTCGCTCAATTAATTTCAATTTATTTAATTATTAGCCGTCAAAACTGTCATCTTCTTTGCTCATTTAGAAGTATTTCATCAATTCGAGACGAAGATTTAACCACAGGAGCCAACGAAAATCAAGAAGAAGCCATGGGAAGTGTGGAGAAACCGAAGTTCCGAGTGGATCTTTACAGGTATGAGTGTATGAGTCGTTTTTCTGGTGTTGCTTTCAATCGCCTCTCTTTCAACTAAATCGAGGAAGCTTACACTACTGATTCCTATATGATAACGTAGTGAAGTTCCCATAACTTACGATGTCACAACGAATTGTCATCAGACTCCCGTGACGGATCATGTCTTTTTGTCTGTTGCTGGACCTAGTCTTGGAGACTCCACTATGGACCAAGATGCATCTCTTTATCTCCTCTTATCTTATCTAGTCAATCAATGAATGCAGACCGGTTCTTGAAACTCTGTTGGCATGCTAGGACAAGATAAGGAATGTGTGAGCTTTGCGCTTGGAAGACCTTGATCCCCTTGGCCTGGGCATGCTGACAAGAGTTTCAACGACCGATTCCTGTGTGTGAGACTGAAGCTAACTTTAAAGAAGGAACTTCTGAGCACAGCGAAGAGTGTTTTACAGGTTTTTTTTCCCAATCCCCTGCAAATAGCAAGAACTGTGAATTCTGTTTCTACTCCTAATGATCATCCTAGTTCAGACTCCATTGCCAGGTATTTCCCGCCTGAATTTCCTCTTCAAGAATTGTAACTTCCTCATTCCCCGTATGTCCTGTAACTCTTTCCTTCTTTCACTTTCATGTCGTTTAATCTCTAAAGGAAATAGTTTGACTGCATGCAGTCATGCTATGATAAAGAGGCCAATTTCATCATTTTGAAAGCTCACCTAGACCATCTCTTCCCTGCGAATCGATAGCTTAGCCTTTGTTTCCCATGATCATTTTTCTTCCTTTATTCAATGGGCCAGTTGCGCTGTTAACAGAATCATGTTTTGATGCGTGGTTCTAGTAGATCAGCATTAAGTAAACAGATCTGTCCCAACAGCAACTCTTCTAGGTACCTTGAATATTAACCGAGATATCTCGCCTTGACAAACTTGACTTATGGCGTCATCCACTGCGGAAGTGCATAATATGATATGTCCTACCATGGTGGATGACTTTATAAGTCGAGTTTTTAAAGGCGAGATACCTCGGTTAATATTCAACATAGAAATTTGCTGTTTGGCCAGATCTTATAATTTTTAGTTGATCTGCAAGAATAAAGTATCGTTACACGATTCTGAGACCAGCAAGGCTGCCCCATCCTTCCACTCCCATGTTCTATGTTATATTTCCAATGTTTCAACCCTAAATTTTTCACAATTACCTGTTTACTCTGCTCTCAAGAGGTGTCGTCAGCTAAGTTGGCACTTGTTTACATTCCACTTGCAAGCAATAGATGATATTAGTAGTGAAGTCATCATAGGGATTCTCCATTGTATCGAATTGGATCCATACAATAACATTGGCGTAACCTCTTTCAATGCTACTTAATGCGAATAAATCGATATGTATAACGCTTTTTTGTGACGTGCCACTAATAGCGTCTATTGAGATGCAATTGTGCAACAGCTATAGGGGATTGACGGCAGCCTGATCGTGAGCTTAGTCAATCCTTGATTTCTGTTGGACTACTACATTGTAGTTGCTTGCGAATGCTATGTATTCAAGTGCCAACTTAGCTGACGACACCTCTACCTCAAGTTAGCAGTATTACTTCTGATAGTTTTACACAAGTTTGTCCTTTCTCTTGAAGGCATAAAGTTATTTGACCAATTTTATCTACTCTCCACCGTCAACCTTCTCTGGTATTGACTTGTGCAACACTCAAGAATATTTATTTTCGGTTCACAGTGTACTCTCCGTTTTTAATTGATCAGAATGGGTATGTAGAGACCTTAAATTAATTCAAAAAGAACTAAAGCATTTTGCCATATTCTTTGTATCTTTGTAAACTTTATTTGAGAGGAGTTAAACTCCTGTCTGAGGTAGCAACTTCAGCAGTAATCTTACTGTATCACTCTCCGCACTGTACGACTGGCTAAATGATCTGCTATAGACTGTTTACACAAGTAAAAGTAGTCAGCAAAAAATCGATTAGTCTCTTAGTGAGTGGTATTATTTTCGGAAGGTTGCCTTTGCAACAAATTAAAAACCTGCTCATCATATTGCAGGTACATGAAAAAAAGAAGCCCGAAGAATTTTGTCGCCCTCTTCCTAATGTAGATTTCTTTTTTTTACAGATTTAAAAACATATCAAAATGGGGCCAGAGCCACTGGATATCTTTGAGCATGAGTTGCTCTTCAAAGCAACGGATATCTCTGAGCATGAGTTGCTCTTCAAAGCAACCAATTTATCCAGACTGGCCTTCATAGATTTGTCCTAGGTATGAGTTATAAATATTTTTCATCAAGTAAAATCATTTTGTTAATCCATGAGAACTGGAATACTTTTTTAGGTAAAACAGCTCATATTTTTTCTGTTCTCTTTTTCTTATATTTTAGTTCAAAACCTGTCAAAGATCTCTCCTAAAATGTTGCAGGCTCAAGAAATTAATTTCAAATTCAGAGTATTGCATTTTAAATTGACAAGTTCTTTTGAACAACCACTTACAGCTTAAACACAGCTTACAGCTTGTAATAATGACTAGATTATGCATAGTGATGCACATAATGCATAGTGCATGCGCATGCGTGATGCATAGTGGTGCACATAAAGGGAAGATGTCCCCTAACTTTTTAGTCCATCGTTTTTTCACCAACATTCTGTAATCTACTTAGTACAACTTTGATATGAGAACATTGTGTTTTTATGGACAAAGAATTCAGTTAAAAGTGTGAACTAAGTTATGTTGAAGCTGTACACCAAAGTGAGAAATCATGTATCTCCATCGCAGTGTTTCAAAATTTCTGCTCCTATTTTTTTTTTTTTCTCCCCCCTTTTTTTGAAGCGGAGCAAGCCAACTAACTTTATGACTTTATGAAACTTGCGTAGAGTATTCTGCTAATGGAGATGTTGCATGTGTGAGGGATTTGCGATTAGGGGATATCCCACCCTACCCTGAGAGTCCACGTCTACATCAAAAAAAACTCTCCATGCAAAGATAGGGAGCAAATACATTAGCAGGGTTGCCGTGTTTTCAGTTTTGGAGTCCCTCTGGGAGTCCCCAAATAAAGTGGCAACCCTGCTAATGTATTTGCTCCCTATCTTTGCATGAAGAGTTTGTTTTGATGTAGAGGTGGACTCTCAGGGTAGGGTGGGATATCCCCTCCATTTTGGCCTCACTTTGAGAGCTTTTTTTGAGCTTGGGAGATGATTTTAGAGAAAACCAGTGGCACCATCGTGTTTCTTGCAAACTTTTACACAAGAATCAATGGTCAAATCGCAAATCCCTCACACATGCAACATCTCCATTGTAAGAGTGAAGAAAAGTTAAGGAAACTTTCCAGGAGTTATGATGAGGAATTTTTGGAAGAAAACACATAGTATGTCAGGAAGTCTGCAACGTGCAAACAGAGATACCTGGTTTTGCTCTTAGGTCATTGCCATAGTTCTTATACAACAACTTTTCACCACCATATTCCAACATATGAATTACATTTCATCATCAAAAGATGTTAAAAAGCTAAAATAAAAATATTCACCCTGATTTTCAAGATTAAATTTTCCATTTGACTGGTACATTTTTCAAAAAAAAAATCAAACCTCGTGAATGAATGCTCTTCAAAGGAATATTGGGATTTAATTTAAAATGAAGGAAATAATTTCAAAACTAATTTTGCACTAGGAGAAATCATAATCATATCTTTGTCAGTCCAACAACCATTCGTACTATTCAAATTTAAACTGGAGGTTGATACCTAAGTTCTGAATGATAAGATTTACATCCTTCTAATGCATTGTTGTCAAACTTCATGCCTATTATCCAAAGGAGGTTGAAAAAAAGTGCCCAGCTTTCATTCATGCAGAACTGATGTATTTCCACTTTTAATACCGTTAGGGGACTACACAAGTTGAAATTCTTTAAAAAAATTATTTAAAAACACAAAGATAAAACACACTCACTTGCGTAAAATTGTATAACAATTTTATACAATTTTACGCAAGTGAGTGTGTTTTATCTTTGTGTTTTTAAATAATTTTTTTAAAGAGAACTGATGTATGTTTTGTGCTCCAGATCTTTGCTTTATGTTTGCCAAACTGAAGCAGAGAAATTTTTCAAGGTATTAAGTTAAAATTTGGTGTCAGATTTCAGGAAAAAGCCTTCATGGTGACTTATTTTTTCTGGAACTCACCATATCTTGAATTTGCAACCTGGCTGCACAATTATTAATGTTAATTTTTGAAGACACCTCAGAAGAGTGGTCCACATGGTCTTTCTACCACATGGTTCCATAAGAAAGTGGTCGGTGTGTTGGTGACTGAATATTTAAATTTATTGCAGTCTTCGACAATTTGATAAAAAAAAGCTTTACAGAAGAAGAGAAAAGCTTATCAAGGCACTTAGGAGGTGCACCTTAAAAGCCTGCAAGAGAAGCAAAATATTATAGTCAGGGTTGCCAGCGACCGGGAAAACCGGAAAAAGTCAGGGGAAAAAAATCAACCGGGAAAAGTCAGGGAATTTCGGTGTTGGTCAGGGATTTTTCTGATTTTTCGTGGAATTAGGCGCGAGCGGTCTCGGGCTCGCGTTGCGGGATCAACTGACTACTTTTCACTTTAACAGACTGCGGCAGATCCATACTTAAAAGTCAGGGAAAAATATTGGAAAGTCAGGGAAAAGTCAGGGAATGGAAAAAATTAATTTGGCTGGCAACCCTAAATTATTTAGGTATGACAAAGCTGAGAAAAAATTATATATACTTACTTATTTCACTTACCTGTCAAATATAGTTTTCAGTACTTGGAGGCATACATGAGGAATATTAGGAACCTCTACAATAACTCCTCAGCAGTTTAAGAAATGAATTTTGCTGAAGCTGCGATGGCGATTCAGAATTCACTGATTATCTTTGCCAAGAATGTCGACTCAATTTGGGCAAGAACTATGAGCATACGGCTTTCTGCTAACATAAAGTAAGTGATCAAAGTATTTTCTCAGGGGCTTTACTCCTTCAAATGGCGCTAGATGAAGATTCTCCATGTACATCCCACAAACCAAGTTAGGAAAAACATATTGGCAAAACATGGCAGTCTGAGGCGCTTTAAGGCTCTCTCTCATGTATAGATGTGTCCGCCATCTGTCATGAATATGATGCAACTGTAGTTCATATCTATACCAACATACAGTATATAAAGCCATATATGCATAGATAGCGGATGTCAAGTTTTTAAGCTTTTAAGTTTTGAGAAAATGACATTTAAAGTTTTCAAAGCTGTGCACATTTGCGTCTGTACAGCAAAGAGGGTTTCGTCAAGGAAATCATTTTAAACAAAAGAGCAAATCTTTTTCTAAAAAATGAGCTCTAGGAATTTAAATTTAAAGCAAATTCAATGGAAGGGCTTGGGAGACAAGGGGGATGAGTGCAGCTTCTGAAAAATTTTAGATATTAATGATTTAAACTAAAACTAGTCCCAGAATATATTCTGTGAAAAAGCCACCACCAAAATCCAATTTTTAACCATCAAAATCTGAGTTTGTAATTTTTCTCTGCAACAAGGCTCCATCCTACTTTAACCTTTTCAAAACCTACCCTTGAAATAGCAAAAACTGCTCCTAGCCCACTTGTCATCCAAAGCCCTCAATTGAGATGCAGTGATTTTAAAAAACGACCACATCTCCTGTTCTTACGTAAGACTATTTTTAAGACATAAAATTAACTACTTATCTAATGTAAAAAAGGGAAAGTGCTTTAAATGAATCAACGTATGATAACTGTTGAGTTTTTTAATGATGTTTCTAAGGAACTAAGTGTTTGCTAACTTTCAAATTGGAACCAAGAGTCAAATTATATTATTGATCTTCTAAAGTAGGGAAAATATTGGAGAGGATGCCATCCTACAGATACCCATATGCAACAGTCTTATTTATGTTTATTACTAGGTACTTTAATGTGCTTATTTACACTATCTTCAAGGAGATCAATGAGCTTGGTTAAGATGAACAGCGAATTCTAACGTCCGCTTTTTTTAAGGTATAACATGGTTTCTTATTCATATCTTAATAGATAATTATGCAAGAAGTCTGAAACTTGGCACCAACTCTTGAGGGTTCATGGATTCCATTAAATTGTTCTATTAAAGAGAGAGGGCAATGCACAAACAGGTGGATAGGTTGACGCAATGGTTCTATGGAAAGGGTTAAATTAAAAACACTGTTTTCTCTGAGAATTTAGTTAATTCCAAGTCATTTTTTGATACATTTGTCGAGGATACTTGGTAACCTCATATTTATTCTTTTCAGCCGGAAAAAAAATGACGATGATGAAGACAAAGAGGATTTTGATGTTGGAACTGGCGAAGAAGGTGCTAAGCAAAAAGAAAAAGCTAAGAAGAAGAAAAAGGGAACATTTGATGTTGAAGAATTTCAACTCCTTCCTTTTCTCAATACTGGTGAGAGTGAGATTGTAGGACATGTAATCCTTTAACCAAAATTTGGAAATACTTCTTGAAACTCCCATGACTTAAGATCTCTAACAAAGAAAATTTCAAGGTGTATCACAAATTCTAGCCTCTGTCTTCAGGGTTACATAAAGTAAGGATGCCAAAAATACCTTATCTGCAAATCACAACAAACAAGGCAAATCTTGGGTTGAGGGCAACTTGCGGTAGTGATGACCCCTATTTTTCTCTCTTTTTAGCCCATGCTTCGTTTTCGAAAGTCTAGAAAACCTGGAAAGTCAGAGAATATACAGTCATCCAGGAAAGTCAGGAATTTAGGGAACTCCTGGAAAGTATTGGAATATTGCGAATAGCGCATCTGCTTAGCAACTTCAGCTAGTGCCGCTCAAGAGAGTGGGAACAATTTTGTAGTGTCCTATCCTGTCCATTAACTGATCGAATTCTCTATCATTCCATCAGTCAAACTGTCTATTCATTGACCCGTTAGATTAACCAGTCAAATTGTTTGTTGAGCAACCAATCAAATTCTCCGTCAATCAATAAGTTGGATCATCTGTTTAATTGACTAAAAGTCTCTCCATTGACTAGGCAAATCATTTGTCTATGGACCATTCAACTCCTCTTTTGATCAATCTGTTGAATCTTCTTTCGATCGATAAGTCAAATTTTCTATCAATGGAACTTCCGATCCTAATCAATATGCTTTGTTTTTTTATTTTTCAGGTAAAAATATTGATATGAAACTTGACAAGAAAGAGGATAAACTAGCAAAGCAATCAGATAAACTTCCCACCTCCTTGCGAACCAAAAGTGGTTAATAAATCGAGAGATATTTTCACACCTGAAGGAGAAGCAGTCTGGAAAATGGATGAATTCAGGTAGAGACTATTTTGTTTTTCCTCCAATACTAACTTGTATTATTAATAGTAAATGTGTCTTCTATTTCAGAGCAGCCACGGTTGGTAAAAATATCAGGAAAAATTACGAAAATCGGTCATGAATCAGATAATTTCGAGTGTGTCAAGCATTCTTCAACTATTTGCAGTTTAGCACATGGAAAAGTGAATCATTTTATTCAGTTTATTACATACAGTTGGTTTTTATAATTAGACAATTATCGATTCATTCAGGTAAAAAATCAGGAAAATCCAAAATGTAATTTTAGCAGATACATTGCTTTTTGGAAATGTTTTAAAGTCTCACAAAACGTTGATCTTCTGATAAATCCGCAGGAAATTGTCAAACTTCATCTAACTACTTCTTTTATTACACATTTTTTAACGAATCGCCAGGGTTTTCGGCGTTCTAAAAAACCTGAAAAGTCTGGGACTTCGGCAAGTAGCGCATCAGCTCAGCATCTGCAGCCGGTATTAGTTTTAGAGAGCAGGGACAACTTTCAAGTACCTTTTCTATAGTTTAAATCTAAGTGGAAATTTCACGCAAAATTTAACAGCAGTCAGCGTAATTCAAAGGAAAAAAATCTAAGAGGTAGTTTTGTCCAAAGATCAGGGAAAAGCAGGGAATCACAAAATTCTGGAGTCAGGAAAAACCCGAAAAAGTCAGGCAAATGAAGCAGTTATAAGATCCCGTTCCACAAAATCATTGAGCCTCGATTTTTAATCTACAATTTTGTGAGAGTTTATTGATGTTTTTATTGACACCTAAACTATGTTTACAAATCTCCTTCTCTTCTCCAGCTCGTTTTATACTTTTATTTATTTATTTTTTCTAAAAAGTAATTTTCCCTGAGTATTCTGTTCATTAAAAAACTTTGGTGATTTTAAAGAAAATCACAGTCATAAGTTTTCATCTTTCAGTTCAGATTTTTCCAAATATTGTCTCAATTTATCGTTTAAGTCAGACACATTAAAATTACCCTAAGCAATCCGTAATTGTTTGACCTTAGGGTCCATTACCTAGTTCATTTTATTATACTCCACCTCTTTTTTCCCCAGATTATTTTGGCCCATTACGAAAAGCGGTTACCTCTAAGAAGATTATGAACCTGAAGATTGGTATGTGTTACCTGAAAGAATCATCGAACAAAGTTTTACAGGTACAAAACACATTTGTATCCCTTGAACAGTCAAATCAACCATTATAAAAACAATCTACGTATCTCCTCTTTCTTAAAAACTGTTCCACGCACATATTTTAATGTCAAACCTTGAAATCATCAACTCTTTGGAATTTAACCTTAGTTGAGAAGCAGATAAATAAATGAAAATGAGTAAATTCTTTTTGAGTTGTAAAGAAATGTTTAGGTTAAAGAGTCAAGTTGTTTTTTATACAGCTGATTTTACTGTGTAATTTTGATCTTGAACTATTGGCTTGAAATAAAATATTTTACGGTAGATGTTCAATCATTGAAGATGAGTGATTTGCCTCTCATTTAGTTTTCTGCGGAATTAAACGCGGTGCATTTTACTTTGTCCGAAAATGATTGTATCAAAGTTTGGAGTTTGGCTGCAATCATGTCCGTCTACAGTAGCGCGCTATCATGTAAAGTTCATTTTTGCAACTGCTGAACTCACAAGATTTCTCAAACAAAAAAAAAAAAAATGTTGTATGATACATTGAACACAAGTATAAAGAATGCATTGAATGCCTCCACAAATAATGTTCAGTACTATGCAGTTTTTTTAAAGCATTTTTTCTGCATTTTCACTCTGTTATCTATATTAATAAAAGCGCCACTCCACTGACTGATATCTGTATCTCTGGATCGTTTGATCAGGATGTTCCCATTTTTGGCATGAGGGCTCCTTGGGGGTTGGTGAAACGAGATAAGCGACATTTTCCCTAGTGATGCATTCCATCCACCCCAAGTTACACAGGTACGTAAAAGTATTGTAAAGAGGTTAGTTCGGGGAGGATCTTCGACCTATGGATCTTCGGCTCATCAATTTTCGATCCATTGATTTGTGATCTATCAATCTTCGACTTATCGATTTTCGAATAATCGACCTATCGATCTTCGACATATTGATTTTTGATCTCTTCAACTCATCGATCTGCTATCCATATTAATAAAAGCGCCACTCCACTCACTGATCTCCGGATCGTTTGATCGAGATGTTCCCATTTTTGGCATGAGAAATCCTTGGGGGTTGGTGACGTGAAATAAGCGGTATTTTCCCCAGTTACGCAGTTACCCCCTGTGTTACACAGGTACGTCAAAGGATCGTACAAGGTTGTATAAAACGTTGTGCTTATTCATTACCCGGAATAAAAGGGAAGATCCATCATCCCTCATCTCTTTGTTTATCCATCATCAATATATCGTTTGATACAAAGCTGACCAAATATACCAATCTGATAAAAATTCTCGTCTTAATTTAATTATAAGTTATCCTGATTTTGGAAAAAACATCAGTGAAGGTTGCCAATTCTTTTCTACTGTGAACGGTAGAAATAATCTGACAAAAATTGATTCATAATTTTTCATCACCTAAGCACTAGATGATTTGGTTATTGAGATTAAAAAGAAAAATCTATTTTTTTCCTGAAAAATCTATGTTGTAATGTAAATTTCTCCTCTGTAAATCCCCAGCGTATTTCCAGATTCGACTCTCTAGGTTGTATCCCTTTCCATGTCCTCACAATGTCAATAAAAATAAATTGAGGTAATTTTTTAACGACTTTTTCAGAGGCTGCCAGGCATCCTGTTAATGAGGAAATTTTCAATAATGACATGGATCACTTGATGATGAACGGACACAATCCTCTGTCCCCGCCTCCTCCAAGACCACCACCAACCCCTCCGCTTATGGACCTCCTCATGAACGATTCGCCTGAAAGTTTGAAAGATACTCAAAAAGAAACTGAGGAAGAACATGAGTGTCGGCAGAAGTAAGTGAAAAGCGCTGTATGAACTTTCAGGCATTGGCAAACTTCCTTTGATAAAACATGAATTTGATTGGAGAAGCTGTATTTATTTTTCTTCCAATTTTTCGGATTATTATGTTCGCAAGTAAATCCAAAATATCTGAAACACCAAGGAAAAATATTTCTACCTAAATAATGTTTTTATCGGAGGAAATTTGACAGCATTTGAATGTTCTTATGGCGATTTTCCATAGCACATCATAAGAAAATAAAATGGTTTGACTTTGATGCAAGAGACTGAGGAAGAATATTTTTGAAAAGTCAGGTATATTTTGTCTAAAATTTGAGGATTTTTGATGGCGAACCAGCTTTTTATTGTATTTATTTTGCTTTATTTTCCTCTGTTCAATTTTTTTTATTAATACCTAATGAAGCTTTTCTTCTTCCTTTTGATTTTTGTAATTTTCTTTATAAAAACTTTGTATAATATGCATGGTTTTCTTGATGAAATCAAGCATTTCTTGAAAATGATGATCAAAACACCTGGCTGTATCATAAGCGTAAAAACCTTATTTTTATCTTACAGTGCTGAGTTTGTTTCAAAGGATAATTTCTTTCCAAAAGTTAGCAAGACTTGTAATGATAAATATTTTTTTCAGTAATGGATAAATCTTTCACTCGCTGCTTTTACTGTAGACTTTTTTCCTTTTGAAAAACTACAGCCATTTTAGGCTTGCACCCATTGTCAGGTTTTTAAACAAAAGATGAAAATAAAATCGTAATCTCGAATTATTTTCATTTTTTGTTTTATAACATGACAATGTGCCCAAGTTCAAAATGGCTGCAGTCATTTTCAAGGAAAAAATTCTTCAGTAAAATCAGAAAGAATTTACCAACTTCTAAATCAACAGTGCTGATAATTTTAAACAAAACTTGATTGACTTTTCCTCAAATTATGATTTAACGAGTTCTTCATTGAATTGCTTTTCAGAATTCAAAAAAATCCAGAGCGAGAAAACATTGTGTCTCTAGAAAAAGTTATAGCAAAAGCGTGGGAACCCATCCCTTTGGACAATTGCAATCCGAATCAGACTTTGGTAAAACGAAGAGTATACAAGTTGGATGCAAGTGATTTGTCCAGTCCGGTTAGTACTACTTTTCTGAATTACTTTTCCATTTTCCTCTCTCCGATTTGTTCTGCGTTAATTGTAATACCTTTAGGACTGTGATGCACATGACTTGGGTGCCTTTTTCATAGCTTCTAAAGCAGTGCCGTGTTGTGCTTTGCAATGCATCGATTGATCTGCCATTTGAACTAATGGAAAAGAATCGATAAACAGGGTGTTCGTAAGGAACACCTTAATCGATTCTTTACTATAGCTTCAAATGGGGAAATATTGTTAATTGATTGTTCACGCCTTGCCGCTGTTCTAAAGGCCATTTTCTAGGAGCAAAGAATAACTTGAAAAATTGGGTTTGGTTCATCTGTGAATTGACTGATATAATTTGACGCAGGACCACAAGTTTTCATAATTGTATATTTGTTTTTTAATACCCTCCAAAACACTTGCAGTATTCGATAAATGAATAAAATTTCACAAATATTGATCGATCAAATAATCATGAGGTGGCAGATCTGATGATTTATGAAACTCCACCAAATTAACAAATGCGCAATTTCTTGAACATTCAAGCAACGAAATTGGCTGAAGTAAACTTCTAAACAAAATTTATCAGCGTTTTTATTTAGCAGTGGTCACAAACAACTTCCCATTCATAAGATAAACAAGAGTCTTCTTGAATCAAATTGGGCTTTGTATACAAGTTTTTGTAGGCTTCTTAAGTAACTAAGCAGCTTTCCTTCTTCACCCTGCGTTGTTCCAAGTGTAAATAATGTCCAACAGCTAAGCCTAAGCTCTGAGACTGAGGTTCGTGTATGTTCATACCTCTGAGACCGCGAGAGTAATGTTTATTAGTGTGCAATTTATCTCAAATAGATCATGGTTTCCCTATCAGTGAGAAGTTTGAATACACATATTGAAAAACGTCAATGTCTTGATGAGGAGTTACTTTTAATAATTGTTCTACATTAAATTTTGATGAGAAAACGAGTGTTACAACGTGCAAATTCGCATTTTGTCTCTTTAGTGGTCCATTAAGTAAAATATTACTCAGTGTAATAAGTATTTTCCTCAATGACTTCCAGCATAGCAAAAAAGTGACAAGGAAACTTCCATGCAATGATGAACCTGATTTTTACGGTGTATTGTTTTGAACATTATCTAAACCAGCGAAAAATTTTCTCATTCATCTTTGTCATTTGTCATAAGTTGATTTCATTCTGTGTTCTGCAGAGAAAAAAGAAGAATAGAGGAAAGACAGATACAGAGTCAGAAACGTTTATTGTGTCAGAAATGTTCACAAAGGGTAAATACTATCTTAACAAAGGCCATGGGTTCGATCCATGAGTTCTAGCGGAATTCCACGCGGTACAGATGAAAAGACTGAAAGACGCTCCCAACAGGAAGAGAAAAATATTAGGTAAGTGAAACCATCTCTGAAAATAAGAGTTTTAATTATCTGCAGGAAAAGCAAAAGTGACATTTGTCCACAAGAATTCAAAATTAAGGAGCTGTTTACGAAAAGGGTCTTTGGTGCCTAGGACCCCTTATGTGGAAAACAGAGCAACTGATTCTCATAATTGATTGCTAAAAATTTAAAAACTAATAATCCTCAAAAACAGAAACAAAAAAGAAAACATGCTCAGACCGAAAATCTTGGTTGGATCTCATTTGAATAATGGAATCCAAAACATTCCCCTAAGGTAATTCTACTCAATTTTTACTCATGCTCCGATCCTTATTTGTTAGAAGTTACAGTAGTCTTTCTTTTCTTTCTGATAGATTTAAAAAAATCACCTTAATTTGTTTGTCAGGAGTGTCTGCAAGAATTGATCGAATATGATTCGGAAGTTAGGCGGGTAGCGAGTTCGTGAAAAGTCATTGAAAATCTGAAAAAGTCAGGGAATTTTTCTGCGGACTCTTGATTTCTTTCTTTCAATCGCAACATTTAATTATTCTCTATCACCACCACAAGCTCCATTGTGGAAATTAGAACTTTGGCCTTTAAGTTCTTGAATTTTGGATTTTTTCAATTTTCGAAAACTTAGCGAGAGAAACCTTTTGTTGAAAGCATTTTTATAAGAAATTTCAGAAATAAAAACATTGAAAATGCATGAAAAAGTCTGGGAATGTAATACTCATGTAATTGAAGAGCTTGTGCATTTTTCTACCTTTTTATAAATTAATTTAACTATTTTGTCTTTGCATCTGTTCTAGAAATGTTAGATGATAAAATAAGGATTAAAAAATGTTAGATGCTGCTTCAGAGTAAGAAGGAGGCGAGTTTTTTCTTTTGTTGACCATTTTTCTAAACACAGATCAAGTTTGAAAGATGATTCGTCTTTTCCCGGACACAAGAACGTAACTTTATTCCAAGGTGGCAAAATTGGCATTGGTTTGCCAAGGCATTGGTTCGTTTCCTTTTAAAGAAAGAAAATAGGGGCAGAGATTTTGAAACATTGCTAACAAGATATGCATTTTTGCAGTTTCACTGTTGATACGTACTGAAAATACTGCGGCTAGTAACATGCTAACAACTACTTCTACTGTTTTACTGGACATATTTATCAAGTTTGAAATTTATATTTTTTTAATTTTCAGTATTGTCACAAAAGGTTTGCTCTATCACTCCAAGTAGAACACAAGCAGTTTTCGGTCAAGGTGTTAATCCCTCTGCATGTATTCTACCTGTGTCTGCAGTTGTACCATGTCTAAGTTTTTTCCTATGTCGTCCACTTTTTGGAGGAGCCTCCAAGCTTCATTTAGTTTGTCATCAGAGGACTCTTGAAATGCTGCTCCAAAACGTCGAGTTGTAAAGAGGTGAGTTATTGAACTTGTACATGTTTCTTTGAACTATTATAACAGGATTTCCGGTGGTCTGTGGAACCTGGAAAGTCAGAGACTTTATGGAGAGCCTGGACAGTCAAGGAACTAAAAATTGTGAAAGAGGCTGTCCCATTTTCCATAGGAAATGGCTGCAAGAGCTTTTACATCCATACTTTCAGGAATCATAACGGATCATCGGAGAGGCCTAAATCCGGTGACATTTCTCGTCTAGCCCTCCAAGGGGGAGGGGGTCAAAGTTCAAACGCATCGACCACCATAAATTTTGAACGAAGCAACGGATCAACTTGATCTTGGGCTCAAATGAAAGCTCTTGACAAGACCTTTCATTTTAGGTATGGTATAGTTTGTTTTTGGTAATTTTTCAATGTGGAAAAAATCATTGTTTGATTTTTCAAGCCCGAAAAATTCGGTTTTTCGGGTTTTTCTATAAGAGGAACGCATGAATCATTATAAAAACCAATTTTAATGAATTTCAAACGAGCTATCGTTGAACTTGGAGAAACAAATGGTTCAAAAGTCATGACCGTTCAAAGTTGGCCTGGCACGCTGTTTTCAAAGTGCGCGGAGTGTATACTCGCGTGCCACCCCTCTCTACCTTTTCCCCTGGTGTCCGCTTCAGCTGATGATGGATACAGAAAGGTCCAAAGCTCCTTTCACCTAAAGAATGACCAATCATTAGTGCAATAACACTTTTATTTCTAACGAAAAAAAGGAAATACAAATAAATTAAATGCTAATAAACGATAAGACGCTGGCATACATTATTTTTTCGCCCCCTCCCCCTTCACGATTTTATATTTAATGGCCAAATCAAGCCTTTCATCATTGCGGTATCTGATTATTCCTGTGCAGATAAATCTTGATAAGATGGGAATAGATCGGAGAAAAGTATGCGAGTTTCAAATGCTGGTCCGCTAGTTGCGTACAAGAGCCCATGAATATTATCTGCAGCTTTTGAGTGTATTTTGGGATAAAAGAGGCTTGATTTGGCTATTAAATGTAAAATCATGAAAGGGGGGGGGCGAAAAAATAATGTATGCCAGTGTCTTATCGTTTATTAGCATTTAATTTATTTTTATTTCCCTTTTTTAGTTAGAAATAAAAGTAATTTTGCACTAATGACTGGTCATTCTTTAGGTGGAAGGAGCTTTGGACCTTTCTGTATCCGTTATCAGCTGAAGTGGACACCAGGGGAAAAGGTAGAGAGGGATGGCATGCGCACTTCAAAAATATCGCGCCAAGCCAACTTTGAACGGTCATAACTTTTGAATCATTTGTTCCCCCAAGTTCAAAGATAGCTCGTTTGAAAGCTTGAATCAAGGACTTTCATTAAAATTGGTTTTTTGTAATGAGGGTCATTTCATATAGAACCTACCAGCCATGCAACCGCCCGACTCGGATTTTGATGATAAATTTTTTTCTTGATCAGACCACCAAATAATGAACTTCTGCAAAATATTAGGTCTCAAATCGAAAAACTCACTGAGATATGAATTTTTGAAGTTTTAAGAATTTTCAAGAAAGTGACGTTTCGAACTTCCGAGAAAGAGAGGGTCATTTTTCCCAATAAAATTCACATCGGGCCCATTTTTCGTCGGATTGAAGTGAAAATTTGACACAATGTCAATGAAAGTATGTAGATTTGAGAAAAAAATGCATGAAATGTTCGACTTCACTCATTGATGTGCTGCGGTTGATTGTTTGTTGTGATTTTGTCTGATTTTGGCGACAAAACCTTCCCCTCTTCAAATGCCTATAACTTTTGAGCTGCAGGTTATTTTTTGCTCCAATTTTTTTTAAAATGCTCCTAAGAGCATTAGAAAGACGCCTGAAGAACAATTCTGATGGTGTTTTGGGCTTTAGTATCTTTTTTTTTCACTTTTGTCCAAAAAAGGCGTAAAAAAACTGAAAATAACACCAAAATGATTCCGATAATCGACCATTACCCTGAAAAGTCAACTCAAAAATCGCTCATTTTTTGCTTGAATGGTCCTTACTGTGTGTACAATATGTTTGAAAAATACAATCAATGGTATTTTGGGTTTAAATATCTTTTACTTCGAGTTTTTGCCCAAAAAAGGCGCGCAAAACTGAAAAACACTGAAATTACGCCAATTATTGGCCCCAACTTTGGAGTAGCAACTCAAAGATTGCTCACATTTTTACTGAATGGTTCTAACTGCATGTGAAATGCATCTGGGGAATTAAAGTGATGGTATGTTCGGTTTCCACAACCCTCCTCCCAACAATTTTACTCAAGACAGGCTCGCTTAACTGAAAAAAGCGCTAGGAAAATCTCATTAACCGGCCATTGCATTAAAAAAGCAATGGGCCTGTTGCAAACTTTTGCTAGAGCAAAACTAAGAGTTGTTTCTTACAGATAATGCCTCAAAAATCACGATGAGCGCATCGGCAAAGTCTGAAATGCACTCATAACTTCACAATCTGCGTAAGAAATTTGCGGTTTTTTGAGCTTCCCGCTTCGAAAACGATACTACGGTACAGGTGAACATTTTGTTAGCAGGAGTCGTTCCATTGGCGGCAATACTCATCATGGCCGACGCCAGTCCGCCAAAACACGTGTGATGGGACGAGATAACACCTGAACAGGATTAAACCAGATAACAATCGGCGTGTTTACGTTCATATTTTCCTCGCCCGCCTTAATTGACCTTGAACTCTCCTCGAATTACGCGAGGAACTGCGCAAGCGTCGGCCATGATGAATATTGCCGACGATGGAGCGACTCCTCTAACAAAATGTTCACCTGTGCAGTAGTATCGTTTTTGAAGCGGGAAGCTCAAAATAACGCAAATTTCTTACGCAGATTGTGAATTTATGAGTGCATTTCAGACTTTGCCGATGCGCTCATCGTGATTTTTGAGGCATTATCTATAGGAAACAACTCCTCATTCTGCTCTAGCAAAAGTTTGCAACAGGCCCATTGAATGGGGGCCCAGGTTTTCAACAAAAGACTCTTGTTGTATGGGAAGCATCCTAACATGAGAAGTGAATATAGTGTATTCTTGGTTGTAGTAGTTTTTTCCTTCACTCCTATCTTTAAGATCGGTATTTAAAGTGAGGAAATAAAACTGCAGGTATCCCTTAACTGGTGGGCATCCCTATTCACATTTAAATGCGATTTACTGACTCTTGGATGTGTGTTCGCCTGGCTGTTATGTGTCTCTTTCGCACTTGCAAGCGTCCCGCCAGGCGATTTTCTTTCTCTCTCGCACACTAAAGAGTCCTGCCAAGGGCAACCGCTCTTAGAGGGTCGCGGGGGAACGCGATGCGGCTTTGCCGTAAAAACAACGCAAGTCCAACCGTGCGACTTTCTTTCTCCCTCGCACTTATGCGCGAGCCGCCTGGTTTTTTTCTGTCTCTCTCGCACACAATCGCGTCATGCAAGGCGATTTTCTATCTCTCTCGCAATTATACGCTTGCTACCTGGGCGATTTTCTAGCCCTCTCGCACACTTGAGCGAGGCGCCAAGGGCAACCGAGGGCGCAACCTCTCTCAGAGGTTCGCGGGAGAACGCAATGCGACTATGCCGTAAAAACAACGGAAGTCCAACCGTGCGATTTCCTATCTCTCTCGCACACTTGAGCGAGCCGCCGGGCTGTTATGTCTCTCTCGCACACATTAGCCTCCCGCCAGGCTATTTTCTATCTCTCTCGCCCACTTGAGCGAGCCGCCTGGCTATTTTCTGTCTCACTCGCACACAATCGCGTCGTGCAAGGCGATTTTCTATCTCTCTCGCACTTATACGCTTGCTACCTGGGCGATTTTCTGTCTCTCTCGCACTGGGTGCCCTCGAACGGGGCAACCGAGGGTGCAACCACTCTCGGAGGGTCGCGGGGGAACGCGATGCTGCTTTGACGGAAAAACCACCCAAGTCCCGCCTGGCTATTTGCTGTCTCTCTCGCACTTATACGCTTCCTACCTGGGCGATTTTCTGTCTCTCTCGCACACTTTAGCGAGCCGCCTGGCTATTTTCTGTCTCTCTCGCACACAATCGCGTCGTGCAAGGCGATTTTCTATCTCTCGCACTTATACGCTTGCTACCTGGGCGATTTTCTGTCTCTCTTGCACACAGTCGCGTCGTGCAAGGCGATTTTCTATCTCTCTCGCACTTATACGCTTGCTACCTGGGGGATTTTCTGTCTCTCTCGCACTTGGTGCCCTATAATGGGGCAACCGAGGGTGCAACCACTCTCGGAGGGTCGCGGGGGAACGCGATGCTGCTTTGACGGAAAAACCACCCAAGTCCCGCCTGGCTATTTGCTGTCTCTCTCGCACTTATACGCTTCCTACCTGGGCGATTTTCTGTCTCTCTCGCACACTTTAGCGAGCCGCCTGGCTATTTTCTGTCTCTCTCGCACACAATCGCGTCGTGCAAGGCGATTTTCTATCTCTCTCGCACTTATTCGCTTGCTACCTGGGCGATTTTCTGTCTCTCTCGCACTGGTGCCCTTAAACGGGGCAACCGAGGGTGCAACCACTCTCGGAGGGTCGCGGGGGAACGCGATGCTGCTTTGACGGAAAAACCACCCAAGTCCCGCCTGGCTATTTGCTGTCTCTCTCGCACTAAGTCCGGGCACGCTCTATCCGGACGCGATGCGCTTGCCGTAAACACGCGTCGTGCGATTTTCTGTCTCTCTCGCACACTTATGCGCGAGCCGCCTGGCTATTTTCTGTCTCTCTCGCACACAATCGCGTCGTGCAAGGCGATTTTCTATCTCTCTCGCACTTATACGCTTGCTACCTGGGCGATTTTCTGTCTCTCTCGCACTGGAGGCCCAACGGGCAACCGAGGGTGCAACCACTCTCGGAGGGTCGCGGGGGAACGCGATGCTGCTTTGACGGAAAAACCACCCAAGTCCCGCCTGGCTATTTGCTGTCTCTCTCGCACTTACACGCGCTTCCTACCTGGGCGATTTTCTGTCTCTCTCGCACACTTTAGCGAGCCGCCTGGCTATTTTCTGTCTCTCTCGCACACAATCGCGTCGTGCAAGGCGATTTTCTATCTCTCTCGCACTTATACGCTTGTACCTGGGCGATTTTCTGTCTCTCTGCACACATCGCGTCGTGCAAGGCGATTTTCTATCTCTCTCGCACTTATACGCTTGCTACCTGGGCGATTTTCTGTCTCTCTCGCACTGGCAAACGGGGCAACCGAGGGTGCAACCACTCTCGGAGGGTCGCGGGGGAACGCGATGCTGCTTTGACGGAAAAACCACCCAAGTCCCGCCTGGCTATTTGCTGTCTCTCTCGCACTTATACGCTTCCTACCTGGGCGATTTTCTGTCTCTCTCGCACACTTTAGCGAGCCGCCTGGCTATTTTCTGTCTCTCTCGCACACAATCGCGTCGTGCAAGGCGATTTTCTATCTCTCTCGCACTTATACGCTTGCTACCTGGGCGATTTTCTGTCTCTCTCGCACTGGTGCCCTAAACGGGGCAACCGAGGGTGCAACCACTCTCGGAGGGTCGCGGGGGAACGCGATGCTGCTTTGACGGAAAAACCACCCAAGTCCCGCCTGGCTATTTGCTGTCTCTCTCGCACTTATACGCTTCCTACCTGGGCGATTTTCTGTCTCTCTCGCACACTTTAGCGAGCCGCCTGGCTATTTTCTGTCTCTCTCGCACACAATCGCGTCGTGCAAGGCGATTTTCTATCTCTCTCGCACTTATACGCTTGTACCTGGGCGATTTTCTGTCTCTCTTGCACACATCGCGTCGTGCAAGGCGATTTTCTATCTCTCTCGCACTTATACGCTTGCTACCTGGGCGATTTTCTGTCTCTCTCGCACTGGCCCAACGGGGCAACCGAGGGTGCAACCACTCTCGGAGGGTCGCGGGGGAACGCGATGCTGCTTTGACGGAAAAACCACCCAAGTCCCGCCTGGCTATTTGCTGTCTCTCTCGCACTTATACGCTTCCTACCTGGGCGATTTTCTGTCTCTCTCGCACACTTTAGCGAGCCGCCTGGCTATTTTCTGTCTCTCTCGCACACAATCGCGTCGTGCAAGGCGATTTTCTATCTCTCTCGCACTTATACGCTTGCTACCTGGGCGATTTTCTGTCTCTCTCGCACTGGGCCTAAACGGGGCAACCGAGGGTGCAACCACTCTCGGAGGGTCGCGGGGGAACGCGATGCTGCTTTGACGGAAAAACCACCCAAGTCCCGCCTGGCTATTTGCTGTCTCTCTCGCACACTAAAGAGTCCTGCCAAGGGCAACCGCTCTTAGAGGGTCGCGGGGGAACGCGATGCGGCTTTGCCGTAAAAACAACGCAAGTCCAACCGGGCGATTTTCTGTCTCTCTCGCACACTTATGCGCGAGCCGCCTGGCTATTTTCTGTCTCTCTCGCACACAATCGCGTCGTGCAAGGCGATTTTCTATCTCTCTCGCACTTATACGCTTGCTACCTGGGCGATTTTCTGTCTCTCTCGCACTGGGAGCCCAACGGGGCAACCGAGGGTGCAACCACTCTCGGAGGGTCGCGGGGGAACGCGATGCTGCTTTGACGGAAAAACCACCCAAGTCCCGCCTGGCTATTTGCTGTCTCTCTCGCACTTATACGCTTCCTACCTGGGCGATTTTCTGTCTCTCTCGCACACTTTAGCGAGCCGCCTGGCTATTTTCTGTCTCTCTCGCACACAATCGCGTCGTGCAAGGCGATTTTCTATCTCTCTCGCACTTATACGCTTGGTACCTGGGCTATTTTCTGTCTCTCTCGCACACAATCGCGTCGTGCAAGGCGATTTTCTATCTCTCTCGCACTTATACGCTTGCTACCTGGGCGATTTTCTGTCTCTCTCGCACTGGGCCCTAAACGGGGCAACCGAGGGTGCAACCACTCTCGGAGGGTCGCGGGGGAACGCGATGCTGCTTTGACGGAAAAACCACCCAAGTCCCGCCTGGCTATTTGCTGTCTCTCTCGCACTTATACGCTTCCTACCTGGGCGATTTTCTGTCTCTCTCGCACACTTTAGCGAGCCGCCTGGCTATTTTCTGTCTCTCTCGCACACAATCGCGTCGTGCAAGGCGATTTTCTATCTCTCTCGCACTTATACGCTTGCTACCTGGGCGATTTTCTGTCTCTCTCGCACTGGTGCCCTAAACGGGCAACCGAGGGTGCAACCACTCTCGGAGGGTCGCGGGGGAACGCGATGCTGCTTTGACGGAAAAACCACCCAAGTCCCGCCTGGCTATTTGCTGTCTCTCTCGCACTTATACGCTTCCTACCTGGGCGATTTTCTGTCTCTCTCGCACACTTTAGCGAGCCGCCTGGCTATTTTCTGTCTCTCTCGCACACAATCGCGTCGTGCAAGGCGATTTTCTATCTCTCTCGCACTTATCGCTTGCTACCTGGGCGATTTTCTGTCTCTCTGCACACATCGGTCGTGCAAGGCGATTTTCTATCTCTCTCGCACTTAACGCTTCTACCTGGGCGATTTTCTGTCTCTCTCGCACTAGGTCAACGGGGCAACCGAGGGTGCAACCACTCTCGGAGGGTCGCGGGGGAACGCGATGCTGCTTTGACGGAAAAACCACCCAAGTCCCGCCTGGCTATTTGCTGTCTCTCTCGCACTTATACGCTTCCTACCTGGGCGATTTTCTGTCTCTCTCGCACACTTTAGCGAGCCGCCTGGCTATTTTCTGTCTCTCTCGCACACAATCGCGTCGTGCAAGGCGATTTTCTATCTCTCTCGCACTTATACGCTTCCTACCTGGGCGATTTTCTGTCTCTCTCGCACACTTTAGCGAGCCGCCTGGCTATTTTCTGTCTCTCTCGCACACAATCGCGTCGTGCAAGGCGATTTTCTATCTCTCTCGCACTTATACGCTTGCTACCTGGGCGATTTTCTGTCTCTCTCGCACTGGTGCCCTTGAACGGGGCAACCGAGGGTGCAACCACTCTCGGAGGGTCGCGGGGGAACGCGATGCTGCTTTGACGGAAAAACCACCCAAGTCCCGCCTGGCTATTTGCTGTCTCTCTCGCACTTATACGCTTCCTACCTGGGCGATTTTCTGTCTCTCTCGCACACTTTAGCGAGCCGCCTGGCTATTTTCTGTCTCTCTCGCACACAATCGCGTCGTGCAAGGCGATTTTCTATCTCTCTCGCACTTATGCGCTTGCCATCTGGGCGATTTTCTGTCTCTCTCGCACTTGGTGCCCTTGAACGGGGCAACCGAGGGTGCAACCACTCTCGGAGGGTCGCGGGGGAACGCGATGCTGCTTTGACGGAAAAACCACCCAAGTCCCGCCTGGCTATTTGCTGTCTCTCTCGCACTTATACGCTTCCTACCTGGGCGATTTTCTGTCTCTCTCGCACACTTTAGCGAGCCGCCTGGCTATTTTCTGTCTCTCTCGCACACAATCGCGTCGTGCAAGGCGATTTTCTATCTCTCTCGCACTTATACGCTTGCTACCTGGGCGATTTTCTGTCTCTCTCGCACCGGTGCCCTCGAACGGGGCAACCGAGGGTGCAACCACTCTCGGAGGGTCGCGGGGGAACGCGATGCTGCTTTGACGGAAAAACCACCCAAGTCCCGCCTGGCTATTTGCTGTCTCTCTCGCACTTATACGCTTCCTACCTGGGCGATTTTCTGTCTCTCTCGCACACTTTAGCGAGCCGCCTGGCTATATTCTGTCTCACTCGCACACAATCGCGTCGTGCAAGGCGATTTTCTATCTCTCTCGCACTTATACGCTTGCTACCTGGGCGATTTTCTGTCTCTCTTGCACACAATCGCGTCGTGCAAGGCGATTTTCTATCTCTCTCGCACTTACACGCTTACTACCTGGGCGATTTTCTGTCTCTCTCGCACTAGGTGCCCTTCAACGGGGCAACCGAGGGTGCAACCACTCTCGGAGGGTCGCGGGGGGACGCGATGCTGCTTTGACGGAAAACCCCTCCAAGTCCCGCCTGGCTATTTGTTGGCTCTCTCGCACTTATACGCTTCCTACCTGGGCGATTTTCTGTCTCTCTCGCACTTACACGCTTGCTACCTCGGCTATTTCTGTCTCTCTCGCACTAGGTGCCCTTAAACGGGGCAACCGAGGGTGCAACCACTCTCGGAGGGTCGCGGGGGAACGCGATGCTGCTTTGACGGAAAAACCACCCAAGTCCCGCCTGGCTATGTGCTGTCTCTCTCGCACTTATACGCTTCCTACCTGGGCGATTTTCTGTCTCTCTCGCACACTTTAGCGAGCCGCCTGGCTATTTTCTGTCTCTCTCGCACACAATCGCGTCGTGCAAGGCGATTTTCTATCTCTCTCGCACTTATACGCTTGCTACCTGGGCGATTTTCTGTCTCTCTCGCACTAGGTGCCCTTCAACGGGGCAACCGAGGGTGCAACCACTCTCGGAGGGTCGCGGGGGGACGCGATGCTGCTTTGACGGAAAAACCACCCAAGTCCCGCCTGGCTATTTGCTGTCTCTCTCGCACTTATACGCTTCCTACCTGGGCGATTTTCTGTCTCTCTCGCACTTATACGCTTGCTACCTCGGCTATTTCTGTCTCTCTCGCACTAGGTGCCCTTAAACGGGGCAACCGAGGGTGCAACCACTCTCGGAGGGTCGCGGGGGGACGCGATGCTGCTTTGACGGAAAAACCACCCAAGTCCCGACTGGCTATGTGCTGTCTCTCTCGCACTTATACGCTTCCTACCTGGGCGATTTTCTGTCTCTTTCGCACACTTTAGCGAGCCGCCTGGCTATTTTCTGTCTCACTCGCACACAATCGCGTCGTGCAAGGCGATTTTCTATCTCTCTCACACTTATACGCTTGCTACCTGGGCGATTTTCTGTCTCTCTTGCACACAATCGCGTCGTGCAAGGCGATTTTCTATCTCTCTCGCACTTACACGCTTACTACCTGGGCGATTTTCTGTCTCTCTCGCACTAGGTGCCCTTCAACGGGGCAACCGAGGGTGCAACCACTCTCGGAGGGTCGCGGGGGGACGCGATGCTGCTTTGACGGAAAAACCACCCAAGTCCCGCCTGGCTATTTGTTGTCTCTCTCGCACTTATACGCTTCCTACCTGGGCGATTTTCTGTCTCTCTCGCACACTGTAGCGAGCCGCCTGGCTATTTTCTGTCTCTCTCGCACACAATCGCGTCGTGCAAGGCGATTTTCTATCTCTCTCGCACTTATGCGCTTGCTACCTGGGCGATTTTCTGTCTCTCTCGCACCGGGTGCCCTCGAACGAGGGAACCGAGGGTGCAACCACCCTCGGAGGGTCGCGGGGGAACGCGATGCTGCTTTGACGGAAAAACCACCCAAGTTCCGCCTGGCTATTTGCTGTCTCTCTCGCACTAATACGCTTCCTACCTGGGAGATTTTCTGTCTCTCTCGCACACTTTAGCGAGCCGCCTTGCTATATTCTGTCTCACTCGCACACAATCGCGTCGTGCAAGGCGATTTTCAATCGCTCTCGCACTTATACGCTTCCTACCTGGGCGATTTTCTGTCTCTCTTGCACACAATCGAGTTGTGCAAGGCGATTTTCTATCTCTCTCGCACTTATGCGCTTGCTACCTGGGCGATTTTCTGTCTCTCTCGCACTGGGTGCCCTCGAACGAGGCAACCGAGGGTGCAACCACTCTCGGAGGGTCGCGGGGGAACGCGATGCTGCTTTGACGGAAAAACCACCCAAGTCCTGCCTGGCTATTTGCTGTCTCTCTCGCACTTACACGCTTCCTACCTGGGCGATTTTCTGTCTCTCTCGCACACTTTAGCGAGCCGCCTGGCTATTTTCTGTCTCTCTCGCACACAATCGCGTCGTGCAAGGCGATTTTCTATCTCTCTCGCACTTATGCGCTTGCTACCTGGGCGATTTTCTGTCTCTCTCGCACCGGGTGCCCTCGAACGAGGCAACCGAGGGTGCAACCACTCTCGGAGGGTCGCGGGGGAACGCGATGCTGCTTTGACTGAAAAACCACCCAAGTCCCGCCTGGCTATTTGCTGTCTCTCTCGCACTTATACGCTTCCTACCTGGGCGATTTTTTGTCTCTCTCGCATTCTTTAGCGAGCCGCCTGGCTATATTCTGTCTCACTCTTACACAATCGCGTCGTGCAAGGCGATTTTCTATCTCTCTCGCACTTACGCGCTTGCTACCTGGGCGATTTTCTGTCTCTCTTGCACACAATCGCGTCGTGCAAGGCGATTTTCTATCTCTCTCGCACTTACACGCTTACTACCTGGGCGATTTTCTGTCTCTCTCGCACTGGCCCAACGGGGCAACCGAGGGTGCAACCACTCTCGGAGGGTCGCGGGGGAACGCGATGCTGCTTTGACGGAAAAACCACCCAAGTCCCGCCTGGCTATTTGCTGTCTCTCTCGCACTTATACGCTTCCTACCTGGGCGATTTTCTGTCTCTCTCGCACACTTTAGCGAGCCGCCTGCTATTTTCTGTCTCTCTCGCACACATCGCGTCGTGCAAGGCGATTTTCTTCTCTCTCGCACTTATACGCTTGCTACCTGGGCGATTTTCTGTCTCTCTCGCACTGGAAACGGGGCAACCGAGGGTGCAACCACTCTCGGAGGGTCGCGGGGGAACGCGATGCTGCTTTGACGGAAAAACCACCCAAGTCCCGCCTGGCTATTTGCTGTCTCTCTCGCACTTATACGCTTCCTACCTGGGCGATTTTCTGTCTCTTTCGCACACTTTAGCGAGCCGCCTGGCTATTTTCTGTCTCTCTCGCACACAATCGCGTCGTGCAAGGCGATTTTCTATCTCTCTCGCACTTATACGCTTCTACCTGGGCGATTTTCTGTCTCTCTCGCACACAATCGCGTCGTGCAAGGCGATTTTCTATCTCTCTCGCACTTACACGCTTCTACCTGGGCGATTTTCTGTCTCTCTCGCACTAGGTGCCCTTCAACGGGGCAACCGAGGGTGCAACCACTCTCGGAGGGTCGCGGGGGAACGCGATGCTGCTTTGACGGAAAAACCACCCAAGTCCCGCCTGGCTATTTGCTGTCTCTCTCGCACTTATACGCTTCCTACCTGGGCGATTTTCTGTCTCTCTCGCACACTTTAGCGAGCCGCCTGGCTATTTTCTGTCTCTCTCGCACACAATCGCGTCGTGCAAGGCGATTTTCTATCTCTCTCGCACTTATGCGCTTGCTACCTGGGCGATTTTCTGTCTCTCTCGCACGGGTGCCCTCGAAACGAGGGCAACCGAGGGTGCAACCACTCTCGGAGGGTCGCGGGGGAACGCGATGCTGCTTTGACGGAAAAACCACCCAAGTCCCGCCTGGCTATTTGCTGTCTCTCTCGCACTTATACGCTTCCTACCTGGGCGATTTTCTGTCTCTCTCGCACACTTTAGCGAGCCGCCTGGCTATATTCTGTCTCTCTCGCACACAATCGCGTCGTGCAAGGCGATTTTCTATCTCTCTCGCACTTATACGCTTCCTACCTGGGCGATTTTCTGTCTCTCTGCACACAATCGGTCGTGCAAGGCGATTTTCTATCTCTCTCGCACTTATACGCTTGCTACCTGGGCGATTTTCTGTCTCTCTCGCACTAGGTGCCCTAAACGGGCAACCGAGGGTGCAACCACTCTCGGAGGGTCGCGGGGGGACGCGATGCTGCTTTGACGGAAAAACCACCCAAGTCCCGCCTGGCTATTTGCTGTCTCTCTCGCACTTATACGCTTCCTACCTGGGCGATTTTCTGTCTCCTTCGCACACTTTAGCGAGCCGCCTGGCTATTTTCTGTCTCTCTCGCACACAATCGCGTCGTGCAAGGCGATTTTCTATCTCTCTCGCACTTATACGCTTGCTACCTGGGCGATTTTCTGTCTCTCTCGCACTGGAAACGGGGCAACCGAGGGTGCAACCACTCTCGGAGGGTCGCGGGGGAACGCGATGCTGCTTTGACGGAAAAACCACCCAAGTCCCGCCTGGCTATTTGCTGTCTCTCTCGCACTTATAGCTTCCTACTGGCGATTTCTGTCTCTCTCGCACCTTGCGAGCGCTGGCTATTTTCTGTCTCTCTCGCACACAATCGCGTCGTGCAAGGCGATTTTCTATCTCTCTCGCACTTATACGCTTGCTACCTGGGCGATTTTCTGTCTCTCTCGCACTAGGTGCCCTTAAACGGGGCAACCGAGGGTGCAACCACTCTCGGAGGGTCGCGGGGGAACGCGATGCTGCTTTGACGGAAAAACCACCCAAGTCCCGCCTGGCTATGTGCTGTCTCTCTCGCACTTATACGCTTCCTACCTGGGCGATTTTCTGTCTCTCTTCGCACACTTTAGCGAGCCGCCTGGCTATTTTCTGTCTCACTCGCACACAATCGCGTCGTGCAAGGCGATTTTCTATCTCTCTCGCACTTATACGCTTGCTACCTGGGCGATTTTCTGTCTCTCTGCACACAATCGCGTCGTGCAAGGCGATTTTCTATCTCTCTCGCACTTATACGCTTGCTACCTGGGCGATTTTCTGTCTCTCTCGCACTAGGTGCCCTTCAACGGGGCAACCGAGGGTGCAACCACTCTCGGAGGGTCGCGGGGGAACGCGATGCTGCTTTGACGGAAAAACCACCCAAGTCCCGCCTGGCTATTTGCTGTCTCTCTCGCACTTATACGCTTCCTACCTGGGCGATTTTCTGTCTCTCTCGCACACTGTAGCGAGCCGCCTGGCTATTTTCTGTCTCTCTCGCACACAATCGCGTCGTGCAAGGCGATTTTCTATCTCTCTCGCACTTATACGCTTGCTACCTGGGCGATTTTCTGTCTCTCTCGCACTGGTGCCCTCGAACGGGGCAACCGAGGGTGCAACCACTCTCGGAGGGTCGCGGGGGAACGCGATGCTGCTTTGACGGAAAAACCACCCAAGTCCCGCCTGGCTATTTGCTGTCTCTCTCGCACTTATACGCTTCCTACCTGGGCGATTTTCTGTCTCTCTCGCACACTTTAGCGAGCCGCCTGGCTATTTTCTGTCTCTCTCGCACACAATCGCGTCGTGCAAGGCGATTTTCTATCTCTCTCGCACTTATACGCTTGCTACCTGGGCGATTTTCTGTCTCTCTCGCACTGGTGCCCTCAACGGGGCAACCGAGGGTGCAACCACTCTCGGAGGGTCGCGGGGGAACGCGATGCTGCTTTGACGGAAAAACCACCCAAGTCCCGCCTGGCTATTTGCTGTCTCTCTCGCACTTACACGCTTCCTACCTGGGCGCTTTTCTGTCTCTCTCGCACACTTTAGCGAGCCGCCTGGCTATTTTCTGTCTCTCTCGCACACAATCGCGTCGTGCAAGGCGATTTTCTATCTCTCTCGCACTTATGCGCTTGCTACCTGGGCGATTTTCTGTCTCTCTCGCACTGGAAACGGGCAACCGAGGGTGCAACCACTCTCGGAGGGTCGCGGGGGAACGCGATGCTGCTTTGACGGAAAAACCACCCAAGTCCCGCCTGGCTATTTGCTGTCTCTCTCGCACTTATACGCTTCCTACCTGGGCGATTTTCTGTCTCTCTCGCACACTTTAGCGAGCCGCCTGGCTATTTTCTGTCTCTCTCGCACACAATCGCGTCGTGCAAGGCGATTTTCTATCTCTCTCGCACTTATACGCTTGCTACCTGGGCGATTTTCTGTCTCTCTCGCACACAATCGCGCCGTGCAAGGCGATTTTCTATCTCTCTCGCACTTATACGCTTGCTACCTGGGCGATTTTCTGTCTCTCTCGCACTTGGTGCCCTTGAACGGGGCAACCGAGGGTGCAACCACTCTCGGAGGGTCGCGGGGGAACGCGATGCTGCTTTGACGGAAAAACCACCCAAGTCCCGCCTGGCTATTTGCTGTCTCTCTCGCACTTATACGCTTCCTACCTGGGCGATTTTCTGTCTCTCTCGCACACTTTAGCGAGCCGCCTGGCTATTTTCTGTCTCTCTCGCACACAATCGCGTCGTGCAAGGCGATTTTCTATCTCTCTCGCACTTATACGCTTCTACCTGGGCGATTTTCTGTCTCTCTCGCACTGGAAACGGGGCAACCGAGGGTGCAACCACTCTCGGAGGGTCGCGGGGGAACGCGATGCTGCTTTGACGGAAAAACCACCCAAGTCCCGCCTGGCTATTTGCTGTCTCTCTCGCACTTATACGCTTCCTACCTGGGCGATTTTCTGTCTCTCTCGCACACTTTAGCGAGCCGCCTGGCTATTTTCTGTCTCTCTCGCACACAATCGCGTCGTGCAAGGCGATTTTCTATCTCTCTCGCACTTATACGCTTCCTACCTGGGCGATTTTCTGTCTCTCTCGCACACAATCGCGTCGTGCAAGGCGATTTTCTATCTCTCTCGCACTTATACGCTTCCTACCTGGGCGATTTTCTGTCTCTCTCGCACTAGTGCCCTTCAACGGGGCAACCGAGGGTGCAACCACTCTCGGAGGGTCGCGGGGGAACGCGATGCTGCTTTGACGGAAAAACCACCCAAGTCCCGCCTGGCTATTTGCTGTCTCTCTCGCACTTATACGCTTCCTACCTGGGCGATTTTCTGTCTCTCTCGCACACTGTAGCGAGCCGCCTGGCTATTTTCTGTCTCTCTCGCACACAATCGCGTCGTGCAAGGCGATTTTCTATCTCTCTCGCACTTATGCGCTTGCTACCTGGGCGATTTTCTGTCTCTCTCGCACTGGGTGCCCGAACGAGGGCAACCGAGGGTGCAACCACTCTCGGAGGGTCGCGGGGGAACGCGATGCTGCTTTGACGGAAAAACCACCCAAGTTCCGCCTGGCTATTTGCTGTCTCTCTCGCACTTATACGCTTCCTACCTGGGCGATTTTCTGTCTCTCTCGCACACTTTAGCGAGCCGCCTGGCTATTTTCTGTCTCTCTCGCACACAATCGCGTCGTGCAAGGCGATTTTCTATCTCTCTCGCACTTATACGCTTGCTACCTGGGCGATTTTCTGTCTCTCTCGCACTGGTGCCCTAACGGGGCAACCGAGGGTGCAACCACTCTCGGAGGGTCGCGGGGGAACGCGATGCTGCTTTGACGGAAAAACCACCCAAGTCCCGCCTGGCTATTTGCTGTCTCTCTCGCACTTATACGCTTCCTACCTGGGCGATTTTCTGTCTCTCTCGCACACTTTAGCGAGCCGCCTGGCTATTTTCTGTCTCTCTCGCACACAATCGCGTCGTGCAAGGCGATTTTCTATCTCTCTCGCACTTATACGCTTGCTACCTGGGCGATTTTCTGTCTCTCTCGCACTGGAAACGGGGCAACCGAGGGTGCAACCACTCTCGGAGGGTCGCGGGGGAACGCGATGCTGCTTTGACGGAAAAACCACCCAAGTCCCGCCTGGCTATTTGCTGTCTCTCTCGCACTTATACGCTTCCTACCTGGGCGATTTTCTGTCTCTCTCGCACACTTTAGCGAGCCGCCTGGCTATTTTCTGTCTCTCTCGCACACAATCGCGTCGTGCAAGGCGATTTTCTATCTCTCTCGCACTTATACGCTTGCTACCTGGGCGATTTTCTGTCTCTCTCGCACTGGGTGCCCTGGCACGGGGCAACCGAGGGTGCAACCACTCTCGGAGGGTCGCGGGGGAACGCGATGCTGCTTTGACGGAAAAACCACCCAAGTCCCGCCTGGCTATTTGCTGTCTCTCTCGCACTTATACGCTTCCTACCTGGGCGATTTTCTGTCTCTCTCGCACACTTTAGCGAGCTGACTGGCGATTTTCTGTCTCTCTTGTACACAATCGCGTCGTGCAAGGCGATTTTCTATCTCTCTCACACTTATACGCTTGCTACCTGGGCGATTTTCTGTCTCTCTCGCACTAGGTGCCCTTAAACGGGGCAACCGAGGGTGCAACCACTCTCGGAGGGTCGCGGGGGAACGCGATACTGCTTTGACGGAAAAACCACCCAAGTCCCGCCTGGCTATGTGCTGTCTCTCTCGCACTTATACGCTTCCTACCTGGGCGATTTTCTGTCTCCTTCGCACTTTTTAGCGAGCCGCCTGGCTATTTTCTGTCTCACTCGCACACAATCACGTCGTGCAAGGCGATTTTCTATCTCTCTCGCACGTATACGCTTGCTACCTGGGCGATTTTCTGTCCCTCTCGCACACCTATGCCTCCCGCCAGGCGATTTTCTATCCCTCTCGCACACTTGAGCGAGGCGCCAAGGGCAACCGAAGGCGCAACCCCTCTCAGGGGTTCGCGGGGAGAGCGCAATGCGCCTTTCCGTAAAAACAACGCAAGTCCAACCGTGCGAATTCTTTTCTCTCTCGCACTTATGCGCGAGCCTCCTGGCTGTTTTCTGTCTCTCTCGCACACCAAAGCGTCCCGCCCTGCGATTTTCTATCTCTCTCGCCCACTTGAGCGAGCCGCCTGGCAGTTTTGTGTCTCTCTCGCACACCCAAGCGTCCCGCCGGGCGATTTTCTATCCCTCTCGCACACTTGAGCGAGCCGCCAAGGGCAACCGAGGGCGCAACCGCTCTCAGAGGGTCGCGGGGGAACGGGATGAGCCTTTTTTGCGGCTTGATTGTATTTTTTAAACATATTGTGCACACAGTAAGAACCATTAAGGCAAAAAATGAGCGATTTTTGAGTTGACTTTTCAGGGTAATGGACGATTATCGGAATCAATTTGGTGTTATTTTCAGTTTTTTACGGCTTTTTTGGACAAAAGTGAAAAAAAAAGATACGAAAGCCCAAAACACCATCAGATTTGTTCTTAAGGCGTCTTTCTAATGCTCTTAGGAGCATTTTAAAAAAAATTGGAGCAAAAAATAACCTGCAGCTCAAAAGTTATAGGCATTTGAAGAGGGGAAGGTTTTGTCGCCAATATCAGACAAAATCACAACAAACAATCAACTGCAGCACATCAATGAGTGAAGTCGAACATTTCATGCATTTTTTTCTCAAATCTACATACTTTCATTGACATTGTGTCAAATTTTCACTTCAATCCGACGAAAAATGGGCCCGGTGTGAATTTTATTGGGAAAAATGACCCTCTCTTTCTCGGAAGTTCGAAACGTCACTTTCTTGAAAATTCTTAAAACTTCAAAAATTCATATCTCAGTGAGTTTTTCGATTTGAGACCTAATATTTTGCATAAGTTCATTATTTGGTGGTCTGATCAAGAAAAAAATTTACCATCAAAATCCGAGTCGGGCGGTTGCATGGCTGGTAGGTTCTGTATGGAATGACCCATGATCCATGCGTTCCCTCGCCAAGAAAAACCAGAAAAACTGAATTTTTTGTGCTTGAATAATCAATCAATGATTTTTTCCACATTGAAAAATTACCAAAAACAGACTATACCATACCTAAAATGAAAGGTCTTGTCAAGAGCTTTCATTTGAGCACAAGATAAAGTTGATCCGCCGCTGCGTTCAATAGTTATGGCTGTCGATGTGTTTGAACTTTGACCCCCTCCCCCCAGGAGGGCTAGACGAGAAATGTCACCGGATTTAGGCCTCTCCGATGATCCGTTATGATTCCTGAAAGTATGGATGTAAAAGCTCTTGTGGCCATTTCTTATGGAAAATGGGACAGCCTCTCTAAGTCCATCTATTAAATGTACACAGCTCATTCGTAAAACATTACATTTTTCTGCACTATGAAAAGAATATTCTGAGAGAAATTCAAGCCAGTGTTGGTTTCGTCTCCTTTCAAAATATAAAATAGCGGCAGAGATTTTAAAACACCGCAGCTGCATTGATACGCAACCGAAACCCTGCAGCAAGGAATGTGTTAACAATAACAACCTATTCTGCTGTGTTAAGAATAGACGCTGTATGAACATTCACACTTTTCCAAATCTCTCCCAATCAAGAAGTACCTAATTTTTCAGGCAACATAGGAATTTTTTTTCCTCGAAATTTTCTATCCAACTAATAATTCTATCTAAAATTGTGAATCATCCTCTCTGAAAATTGGAAGGAGCATGTTTACGGATTTCCCTTAAAATTCTCTGTTTTTATCAAGGTAGATTAGACAACATATAAATGCTCATAAGGCGTTCTTCTTTACCATAGCAGTAATCTGCTGTATTTATCCGGCTTGAAATTTGTATTGTTTTGGTTTTCAGCCGGCATCATTATAAAGGGTTTCCTCTACCTCCAAAGTAGAACACAAGCGTTCTTGATCAAGGTGCTAATTCCTGTACATAAAGCTAAGTATTGGCGTTTATACCATGCCCAACCAGCACACCTTGTTTTTTAGTTTTTGGAGGAAGATCCAACCTTACTGAACCTGATGTTAGAGGACTGTGAAAGTACTGGCGCTAAACATCTAGTCAGAAAGTACTGAATAATTGGTCTTGTATATGTATTCTGTAATCTTTAAAGGGTTTCTGATGAGCTGCAAAACCTTCAGAAATCAAGGAATCAATGCTGGCTTAGGAAAGTCAGGAAACTTGAGGTTCTGAACTCGTCGTCTAGCTAATATTTACAGTTATTTCAACGTCATTTTTGTTAAAACTTCAGAGATCTTCTGCTCTTTTCGAAGGATTTTCTTTGAGAATTTTAAACCACGATGTTGGTTCGGTATCTTTTTTAAGAAATAAAATAGGAGCAGAAATGTTTGAAGCAATACAACTGATATACGCTGTCGCGGATCGTAGTGTTTCGGAGGACCAGGTCTAACCAAGAATGAATGGGCGCTCTCAGAACCGCGATGACGTCATGAGAAGTCAGATGCGAATATCATCAGCGAGCGCCGATGTAAACAAAATATAACTTCGAGAAAACATAAAATCTAGCCTTGACCGGCGTATAACTCAAAATCCCTTCAAACCAATGGAGCAAAAAAATACGTCCCTAAGCAGCCTTGACCGGCGTGCTGACAAAAGTAGAAACGAAAATGACATCTGGAAAAAAGGATATACTTAAGTTAAAGTGCAGCCTTGACCGGCGTGCTCATGATCAGTTCAGAGGATGACAATAGCAGCTTTTACCAGCGTGCAAGAAAGTTAGAAGAATGCAGCTTTAACCAGCGTGCAAGAAAGTTGGAAGAATGCAGCTATGACCAGCGTGCATGAAAGTTAGAAAGTGGCAGCTTTTACCAGCAAGCTGGAAAGATGGAAGAATGCAGCTTTAACCAGCGTGCAAGAAAGTTTGAAGAATGCAGCTTTAACCAGCGTGCAAGAAAGTTTGAAGAATGCAGCTTTAACCAGCGTGCAAGAAAGTTTGAAGAATGCAGCTTTAACCAGCGTGCAAGAAAGTTAGAAAGTGGCAACTTTTACCAGCGTGCCGGAAAGGTGAGAGGAAGCAGCCTTGACCGGCGTGCAAAGACAGAGCAAAGAGAAAGACTGACCGCCGCCTGTCTGACCGCATGGGCTTATATAGAAATGGTTGCGTAATTCTGACCTTGAGTTACATAATGTGAAAATAGTAGTTGCGTAACTGCCAATGGGTTATACAACAAGGCATAGTGATTACATAACAATCAATGGGTTATATAACAAGCAAAGAAAACAAGTCTTATATAAAACTTATATAACGCTCTGTTGCCTCACTGGGCGAATAATACTTAAAAGACTGCAAAAGACGAACGTAAAGAAAACTTCTAAAAATGGGCACGTCCCATGCCCCTACATACGCTATTTGCAGTTTCACCATCGCTATGTACCTAAAACATTGTGGTAGGCAACTTTTTAACCTTAACTTTTACTACTACTGTATTCTTCCGGCTTGAAATTTTCATTGTTTTATTTTTCAGGAGGTTTCATTGGATTTTCTCTACAACGTGAAGTTGAACACAAGCAGTTCTTGGTCCTATTCAAGGTGGTAATTCCTCTACATAGTGCCTACAAGTGTCGGCGGCTATAGCATCCCTAACTTGCTTACCATGTTTTCTATTTTTTGAAGACTGATCTGCCTTTAACTCAGCCAGTCATCAGAGGACTGTTTAAATACTAACCCAGAACATCCAGTTGAAAAGAGGTGAGTTCTTGGTCTTGTACCTATATTTAATAATCTTTACCAAGTTTCCAGTGGTCTACAGAACCCGGAAAGTGAAGATAGGGTTTAATTGATGTGCATACAGGTAGAGTCAAAATATGTATTAAAGTGTGATGTCATTCCTAATAGATGAGATATATCAAAGGAAAAGAATGATTCTCCTTTCTCATGGCAAGCTAAGAACCTTAATTTTTTCATCATTTACACTCAGTTTGCATCTGACTACAGTTTTGAATATGGCAATCATTTATTGAGTCTTAAAAAGCTGAGCCACAGTGTGTTTGAGTACATTAGAAACTGACTGACGTTTGTATGAAGCACTTCCTATTTTAGACTTCCACCACCACCCAGTCCATCCAACAAAGAGTCAATGCAAGAACTTGCAATCTGCTCTGTCCAAAAAGGATGGACTTCTAATTAAAGCAGTGAGAATGAAAAACTGGGAAAAATTAAAATGTTCAGGAGACGCCAAAAACTGCACAGTAGGTGAAATGGTCAGTGTAAAAAAGCTTTTTAGTGCCAAAAAAGGTGTATGGAAAGACACTCAAAACGCTAAATTGCAATGGATGCACTGTAAATACGCATGGATGCGCTACTGTGCAGTTTAATGGGTCCTCTGAACATTGACATTTTTCTAAGTTGGCATTTTTTCATCCTCACTGATTCAATTACAGCCGTCAAAGCAAACATAGAGTCAGTATTTTAAGGTGTACATGTTTACTTAGATAGAAAGTATTGCTTGGTTTGAAGGAGAATTTTTCCATTACAATTTTTTTATTTAATCATTAGCCTAGTTTTACGAAATTATAACAGGAAAGTACTTTTTCTATCTAACTGTAGGAAGCTCTGCAAGGGCCAGCAAAAAGGAAAGTAACACCAAAATATCCAAAATGGTGCGGTTATACCATTCCAGAAATTTGTACCCCACAGAGCTCTCAACGCATCCTATTGATCGAGGCTTGTAGGTTGTGATACCACGTACTCCCTCTAACTTCGAACGATTGGCCAGTGTATCTTGTCCCTGTATCAGTACTTGCTGGAAAAAATCAATGTAATAGGCCCTAATGATTTGATTGATTCTACAATTAAAGCAGTACATTTCAGAATTAAGCTTTTATTCAGTTTCAATTCAAAAGTTTCTGAGCAATTCTAATTATTTCTATTTCTGCATGTTCCAGATGTGCGAAGAAAATTTGAATTCCCAAATAAATTGGGAAGTATTGTTGGCTAGTGGAGTGCCAATCAGCTTTGACTTTAACGTCATGGATCGTGTACCTGATAGTAATTACACTTATGTTCTTGTAGATACCTCTGATTCTTCTTTGCTTCTGTTGGAGCGATCATTTAGGAAGAAGAGAACGAGAACGCAGAGGATTAGGCCATTAGACACAAGCTGTATTGAGAGAAGTACATGAGCAATTAGAGGATCATGGCGGATCTTACAAAGATAACAGAGGTTAGCACCAGAGGTGCACTTGAATAGGTACTACCAACATAGCATTAATACAACTAGGACAGATTGTCTGTCCAACAGCTTCAAAATTTTCCGCAAGATCCACCTTTTCAAGATCCAGTTGTTGAACTTAAGGTGATTCGTCAAGCTCCGAAGAAGTGGTCGAACTGGCATGCGATATATCGCATCTTTTAGGTAAAAAATCTCGGCAGACTTTGAATTTTCAGCAAAAAAAAGGACGATAGCCCCTGCGCATGAGCCTAAAGAATCATTCTAAACCCTAAAATCGGTAAAACTCAGAGAAATGAAAGCAGGATAGTGTTTGGAAAAAAACCTTGCATTCGATTCAGCTATTGATTTCTGTATCAAATGCGAGGTTTTTTTCCAAACACTATTCTGCTTTCATTTCTCTGAATTTTGCCGATTTTTGGGTTTAGAATGATTCTTTAGGCTCATACGCTGGGGCTATCGTCCTTTTTTTTGCTGAAAATTCAAAATCTGCCGAGATTTTTTACCTAAAAGATGCAATATATCACATGCCAGTTCGACCACGTCACTTGAGCTTGACGAGTCACCTTAACAAAACTAGTTCTTCTGCTCTGCCTATACAAGACTCAATTCTTCAAGATCCAGTTTTTGATCTTACCAAACATACTTCCTCTAGTTTGTTTCTACAAGACTCTATTTTTCAAGACCCTGTTGTTGAGCCTAGCAAACCTAGTTCTTCTATTTTCCAAACTTCTCCTCTTTCGTCCCAAAATTCTGTTCAAATTGACTCTCCTAAATTGAAAAAAAAAACGCATTAATAAAAGACAAATGAAAAAAATGGCCGCTGATGCAGAGTCCAATAAATCAATGAAGCCAAATCCATGCTGTGATAATACTTCCTGTTATAAAAATTGTAAAAGCATTTTTGAAAAAGATAGGAAAATAATTTTTGTTGAATACCATGGTCTCAAAGACTATTACTCAAAAGAAGAATTGGTTGTTAAGTTGAATGAAGCAGGTCCATGTGAAAAGGCATAGAAAGAAGGGTGGTGAGTCAAGCTGCTTCTTTAATACAGAATATAAATTAAACATCAATGGCATTGAACAAAATAAAAAAAATTTGTCTTAAATTTTTATGTGCCACCTTAGATGTCAGCCCAATGGCCTTCCGCCTTGCTCTGAAGACAAGTTCCACTGGCAATCACGCCAAAACCGATGCCAGAGGTAAACATACACCTTCCAACAAAGCTGAAACTGATCGGATTAGGTATGCCTAACAATTCATTGACAGTATTCCGGCAGTGCCATCACATTACTGTAGAAAAAACGTAAAAAGCTGTATCTGCCATCAGATATTGGAAACATTACCAATTTGTATAGGTTGTATAAATTAAATTGTATAAAAAATGATAGTATACCTATTTCAGGTAGGGTTTTCCGCAATGTTTTTTGTCAATTTTGATTTTCGCACCTGCATATTTATAATTTTCACTGCATAAAATGCAATCTGCCTTGTGATACTGTTTCTGGCTGCTAATTAAATCATACGTTCTTCTTTGTACTCCTAATAATAAATGCATTTTTGTACAACTATAGTATGTGAAGTTTTTAGTTTTACTGCAAGCCCTCTTTTGCCTTCTGTAAGCTTCTAACTTTCTAAGGTCTTAACTATTTGATTGAAACAAGGAATAGAGAAGAAGAAAACAATTTTCAATCTGTTTTCTTTCAAATGTGAGATATTTGGAGAGGTAGGCGCAAGTTCAGATTTTGAAAAAAAAAAATAACTAAACCAAAAAAGAAAAAAAAAGATAAAGGTTTAAAGATAGTTGTATTGGTGCTCTACTGAAGCTAGTCGCAATGTGACACTTTTTACAGTTGAACATCAAAGCATCATTTTTAAGCTGCATAATTTATGGTCAAAATTCATTTCAACCATTTGATGCCATGAAATTTAGAAATTCCGACTCATTTTTCTCAAAGAAATGAAACTGCTTCTTTGTACTCTGACCTCCAAGGATCAATAACTAGAACCTAAGGATCCATAAAAAACTTGAGTCCCTTTATTTCAGTGGAAAAACACTTACAGAATACGAATACGCTAGAATATGGGTAAAAAGTTAACATTAAGTGCGTTTCTCCATAAAATATTGAAAATACCCCCTCTTATACCTTCAAAACGGGATGAGTCGAGATAAAAGTTGTTATTATATGAAATATATTTTTTTAACTTCCAAATTATTTTCAGCTCCAGTCGAACATTGATAGAAAAACATATTGAAACATGAAGAGTCTTAGTTCCGAGGTGTTAGAGCCCATGTAAGTGGGACCTTTCCCACTCCGTTTTAAATTTCAAAGAGGTCTCGGTTTTCCCGCGGTCCTATTGACCAATCAGAAGGGCGGTTTCATTTTTAGCTGTGACGTAGAAAAGTACATTTCTTCTCCGCCTGCCACCGCCGCTTCTTCTTTTTCTCCATGCACCCCGCCGTTTCTTACGTGTTTGTTGTGACGTGTAGGTTAGAAATGACCAATTTCCTCCAATAGTTCCTATAAGTTTCACAATTTTATCCATGAATTTAGGTAATTTGAATTTGAATAATCGAGTGTAGCATGGTGTAGCTCTGCTGTTTTATAATATGGAATGGTGTGTTTCAGTTTTCAGTCTGTTCTTCCTGCACCTAATCCAGACAGTTTCTTATGAGTAGATAAGTTTGAAAACTGATGGATAACAGTGTAAAGTATATCAATCTCAGTTTTTATTGTCAGTTTCATTCGCAATATCATTTTTTTCCATCCATCAGCAACTGATAAAGCTCCAAGTAATGATCATTTGTGGGCATCATTAATCAACTGTGAATTTACTTGTGACATCTGTCATTCGTAGGATCAGAATCTTGTCATCACCGCTAGTTGGAACTACCTGAAGTCCAATTTTATGAGGGAGTCGCAGAGGACTCCGAGTGAGGTTAGTGACCGACAATTCTTGTTTTAAGGTTCACAGCACAAGTTTGGTGGCGACCAATACCTATTCGACAGGTCAACTGTTTGAAATATAAATGTGTCGAGGGATGCTTTAATGATATCGCTCAGAGATCTGACAGTAACAACTCAACCCTAATATTTGCCAAATATGTTGACTATCTCAGACCTTGCCCGCAGCCTTTGTACCGGCTTAGAGATACTGGGTAGACTGGTTGAGTATTGCACAGCCCTGGCAGTCACAGGTTAAGTACGCAACTCTAACATGAGTTCAACAATGGCGTAAAACTCCCAATGAGACTATTTGGTAAGCACCGTTGAGGCTGATGCATATCACAATTGCGTCCAAACACGTTGAACTAAAGTTGCAGACTTGGACCTTTTGTAACCTCATATTTCGATGCTGAAGAATCAGTGGTGTCCATCGAAGAGACAATTTGAAATCAGGACCAATTTGACGTATTTCTGTCAAACGAAACTATGTGCATTATAACGTGCGCCCTGTCATGCATATATTCTTATGGGTCTCAGGGCTCATGTCTTAGTGCACATAGTTTTGTTTGACAGAAATATGTGTAATTTTGCCATTAGCCCTCTTGACGGTCGTATGCACCTTATAATAGAGTTCTTATATTTGCCATTTACACAGTATGGTCATCATACAGTAGAACAGATTAATCTTCTCCGGAGAGTTAAAGAAATAATCTACTGACCAATATGTTGTATTTAAAAACCTTCTCTTTAGAAACCTCATTTCTACCGAGCAAAGTCCAGATAAAATTCGATGTTACTTTCCATGAATGCTTGGTTGAATACTAGAGCAATCCTTGCTCCGGACCAACTAGATGGCGCCTTAACAAATCATAATGTATTGTATAAGAATGGTTGAGGCCTTCACCAGGTTTTTGAACAGTCCACATCAGTGTTCTGCCTTCCCCGGGAGCCATGCGCTAAATGCACCTAAAAATCGGGCCTTCGTGCCTAAAAATTGGGGGGCTGGGCCATTGTGGCGCCTTAAAAATGTGACGGATTGAACTTGCAATTGGGTAGCAGCGGTAGCAATGAAGCGCTCTCTATACGCACCGTTTGCAGCGCAGCCCGAGAGCGAGAATTTCATGCCTTCCAAAAATTTTCATTTGCTATGGCCCGCATGCAAAAATTTAATTTGGCTCCTAAGAATTGAGCTTTCCGGCCAAGGTGGCTCCTAAAATTGTAGGAGGAAGGCAGAACACTGGTCTACATTCTAAACTATGGCGTACTTTTTTTTGTTTACCAATTTAAATCAACAGTGATATCCAATTCAAATGGCTGCTGCGAGTGGAGTATTTTCTATCATCCTGTGTTTTCAAACTGAAGTATATCCCAGAGATTTTTCTATGACTACCAATCCCTTCATGGTTAACTGGATTTTCATCTAATGCCTTACACTTTTTACAGATTGATGCATTTTGTGGTCGAGTCAAATGACAGCTCGTCGCCGAAGGGTTGGCTCAGAACTAGATCAAGGAGGGGATTGGGACACTATTAGCTTTCCTGGCAGCTCAAGTTTAAATCCGAGCATCTACAATTGCGATGAAACAGGATCTGCTCCCAACAAAGGCCTGAATTTACAACCTGTGGCTAAAATGTCAAGTCGAGACCGGACAAAGGAATTTTGCAATGCGGTCCAATCGCTCCAGTTCAGACAGATTAAAACTGTGGTTAGACAATCTCAGGACCCGCGAAAAGCAAAATCACTTCAAAGTTATAGAGAATTTATGGACACGGCAAAAGTAATAGGAAAACATATCAGTAGCACTTATGCAAAACTAGAAAAATTAACTTTTTGTAAGTGTGCGCACAAATTTTTCATCAATCAATTTTCAATTTATTTTTTTAAACCATCTCATTTGAAGCAAGCAATGCCCTTTGTATTGCACATCGATTCCAATTCACAGTAGTCTTAATGAGTTATTAATGATGAATGCTTCCTTCTCGTAATGTTTCCTTTGTGCACAGTTGCGGCTGTTCAGCTTAAATGCAATAGAACTCCTATCCTACGTCTAAGTCTGAACAGATTAATGGTCAAATTCAGATTTATTATAAATTTGATGAAAAAGTCATTACCTCGAGTTTATTCAGAGAAAAAAGGAGAAAAAAAAAGGATAATTCTTCCAAACTTAGGTCCAACTAAGTCAAACTGAGATAGGACAGAAAATCACAGAGGAAAACACAGAAAGGTTGCTAAGCAGACTAATAAAATGCTGTTAACTTCAAAGAAATGTACATATCCACTTTATGGTGATTGACAGCATTTATTAGAATAATTGGTTGTGTAAATGAAACCTCAAGACTCTCCTAAAAGTAGCACCGAAGTGTCATTCAATTCCTACTGCAGTGTGTCATGACCACTGTAAAAGATACCCAAAGTTGTATGCTTTGGAATAGTGCTTGCCTATTCAGAAGCAGTCCTATATCAATATCATTATTTGTTTTTCTGCTTGCAGGAAAAATCAGCACTAATATTTGACTCTTTGTAACTGATCTTGTTCAAAATAATTTTGAAAAAGATCAATTACTTACTTAACACTCGATAATTATTATCAAGTATAAAGTTTGAGTGGATACTTTTATCTCTAGTGCCCAAGCTGATTTTTAAGAACCTATACATGAGTAGAACCTGCCAAAGATGATTCTAATTGATTATCAATCCACTCGCAATCGGAACTTTTATCTTACCAGTTTTGGTTTGTTTGATACAGTGGCAAAGCGGAAGTCTCTATTTAACGATAGACCAACAGAAATTCAGGAATTGACGTACATCATCAAAGAAGATATTGACTGTTTGCGAAAGGAGATTGGGAAACTGCATGAAGTGGCTAATTTTCAAAAACAGTCACAACAGAACAATGGACGACATCACCTTTTGTCACATTCATCTAGTGTTGTGATAGCGCTCCAGTCAAAACTAGCTTCCATGTCTTCAGAATTTAAACAAGTCCTAGAAGTTCGGACAGAAGTAAGTTAAAAAAGTTTAAAATTAGAGTTCAGTCTGTGAGGCCAAAGGTGATTCTTTTCTTGGTGATGATAACTTTTGCAGAGTTCATCAACTCAGACTTTATAAGTATAAAATTAGGGCAATGGCAAGGAACTTTTACAGTGTTGTAGTACCGTTTATCCCATGTGACAGTTCAAGAAAAAACCAAAAAACTCATAGAAGCACTTCTAAAGGAAGAAAAAGCACATCAAAATCTGACCAATCAAAAACTGAGCTTCGAGTTGACGTAGCGAGGCAAAGCCTCTAGCTGAGTTCAGCCGATCAGCAAACGCTGGTTCCCCTTTCTGGCTACACTACCATAGCCTGCCAAAAATACCGTTAAACTAGTTGCAATTTTGTCATTTTTGAAACGGAGTCTCTTCGTCATTCGGGTTTGAAAAAGTCGGGAAAAATTCTTAGAAGCTCATCTCTCTCCGCACTTTCGAATAATAAATTTAAAAAAATGGATACCACTGTCTCATTGGTTGTGTAAGAGAGTATGATGTTTGCGAAATAGTAAAAGAAAATTTTTCTTATGCTCCAGCATGTTCTTGGTGGCAGTCCTTTCTGAAAAAACAAGCACAAGATAATACTTGTCGGATGTTGGCATCTAACATATATCCACTATCCATGTTATGTCTAATAATATTAAACATAATATAAAACATAACATAATATTAAACATAACATAAATTATTATGCAAAAGATAGTTCAAGAGGCATTTTTTGAAGTGGAGTTAAAGTCTAATCAAAGACATCCAAACTGCGGAGTCTCTGAAAAATGTCGAAGATAGTTAGAATTGTAACTGTAATTAACGGAATGAATTCATTCTGTTAAAATGAGCTAGTTCGTGTGCAAGGACCAGAATGACAATAAAATATTTATTTATCTCTTTTCACTGTGCCTGCTAGAAAAAACACCTAAGTGCCCAAGTATCCTAATCTCAACCCATGTGTCTTTTCAGAGCCTAAAACAAGCAAAAGCCAGGAGAGATCAGTTTTCATCCCCTCTTCCAAGTGCATCCGTCTCGAGTCCGCTCAAAAACTCGGTGCTCCTTCAAGATGAGCAAGTAGCCATCAATCTAGATAATCAATTGGTCCCTATGCAGCAACAGAGTATGGTTCAAAAACAGGCAACAATGATGTATGATGAAACGGTGAGATTTTTCCTTTCACTGAAAGTTTAATCAAGTTCAGCGAACATCGTATTACACAATGTCTAAAAGGCAGTAGCACTGAATATATTGGTATGGAGTGTAGCCAAGTGCTAGAAATAATGTAACATTTTCTTTTAAAAAAAAACCTTACATTTTATTAATTAACTTTCACCTCTGGTCAAAGTTAATTAATAAAATGTAAGGTTTTTTTTTTAAAAGAAGTTGTCACATTATTTCTAGCACTTGGCTACACTCCATACCAAAAGTTTAGTGTTTACAACAAAACTATAACTAGGTAGATTCAATTAGAATCAACGTAACTGCATTTGAAATTGCCTAATTTCCTCTCAAGTCTTATTTTGTCAAAGGAAATCCAATGAAAGTTTCTGTAAAATTTCCTTTGGTTATTCTGATAATCTCAGATGGAGCAGTTTCATGCATTAATAGAGAATTTACAGGTGTCTGAAATTTGATGAATTTCGTGTGTAAGTTGAAACTACTGAGTGAACTGAACACGAGGATACCCTTTGTTCATGAATTGAACAATTATTGGAGAAGATATGACAAAATGATCTATTCTGCTAAAATATGTGTGTTTAAATGGGAAATGATGCCACTAGGCGGTGCATTTTCTCACTTTTAAATCTGTTTCATACTATTTCCCATATCAGAAAAAAAATTATGAAAAATACTGTGAAATCAGCTTTTTGAGCACTTTCAGATGAAGCCATAAAAAATTTGCATGCAAATTCTCCATTCGCACATTACGATATACTGCTTGCAAAACACTGCCTCTCAAAGACACAGACTATGTAGCATCATTACATAGTAGTGAATCGTGCTCCCCGATCACTTTGAATCACTTTAAATGGAAGTGGAGCTTAGACGCATGAATTTCTGGGAAATTCCCAAATAGCCGCCAAGTCAGAGTAAGTTCTAAAAAAGAACAAACAAGGTAACAAAAATTACCAACATCAGTTCACAAGGTTGAATGGTACGAAAGCGTCCCTGCATCTCTGGTTAGGCAGGGTCAAACGATTCATATATCAAGGTTAGATGTTGTGATCGACTTATTCGATGTCTTGAACCAATTGCAACATCTGATACATTGATGGTACGGTTTGATCTTGTGACCTAGGCTGGTCTTAGATTCAAAATCTTTTGGCAGTGTTCCAAACCTTCAGGTGGCATTGTTAAAATGCTCCTAAAAAATCGGCTATGGTCCTCAAAAAATTACATACATTTTCTTTTGGTCCTCAAAAAATTGCATACATTTTCCTTTTCATTCAACGATTTTTTAATCTGGGCAGCTAATATCTAGAGCCTCCACTTGTGCTTCAAATTAAACTTTCTTTGCAAATATTTGTAACTACAGGCCTACATAGTCTGAATCTTCCGTCAAATTTCGTAGAATTTTATCACCTGTCAGAATAACTTTTAAATTTTACTGGCATAGATACATGGTATTCCTTTATTCGTGAAAGTTCTTTCAGAGATATTTGAAGTTTTCTATTGTGCAATTATCCTCTATGTACTTTAGAGAATTTGCAAGTACGATATATTCTTATCCACATCAATTTTCACAGAATATCTTGAACTTCTTTTAATAGAAATAAAAAAGTAGCTTACTTGGAGCTGTCTGCTGAGCTTAGAAACCAAAATCATAATTTTTGTGAATTTAGCTGCCCTCAAATTGGAAGCGCTATGAAATGTTGCTTGTCCATTTCATGACTGTCCGTCAACAATTAGATTGAGTTATTGTCTGAACATGTAATCCATTCACGTTATTAGAGATTGAGCCTAATTTTTTTTTGTAACTTTGTAGGATCAATATCTTCAAAGCAGGGCTGAGACGATGCAGAATATTGAATCAACAATCGTTGAACTAGGAGGAATTTTCCAGCAGCTTGCAGTCATGGTTAAAGAGCAAGAAGAAATGGTTGAGAGGTAAAAAGTTTACCTAACTCTTTGTTTTTTTGAGACTTTGAACTGCATGATCTAACTCGTTTGTTTACATTCATTTTATCAGCCACTTACATCCTCTGAGACTGAGTGCAGAAGTGACTCTATTTTGCAGAGTTGATGTGCTTTCATTCTCATGTATTCAATTGTTTCTCAGTCATAATTTTAGGTGGATTACGATAGATGTAAGGAAATTTTAAACTTATCCTAGTTCATTTATCTGAGTTTCAAACTAAAGTTTTGTGTTCATCAATACAAACTTCCTCAGAAATGTTTAACAAGATGATTCCTCTCTGTTTTCAGGATTGACTCCAATGTTACGGATGCAACTCTAAATGTAGATGCAGCTCATCATGAAATCCTGCGATACTTTCAGTCGGTCAGTTCTAATCGCTGGCTCATGATAAAGATTTTTGCTGTTCTAATATTTTTCTTTTTATTCTTCGTAATTTTTATGACCTAAAGTTGGACCTGCAATATCTTCATCTCTACCATTCTTCATCAACAGGCGAAAGAGAGTAAGAACTTCAGCCCCTCAGTGTATGGATTCCTATCAAAATTTCGCCCAGAATTCGATGGTCATGTTGACAGTTTCCAAATTCAGTGTGGGAGTCAGTCACTCATAACTACCGTCCCTATATCTGCCGATTCAAACTTCTGACTCGCCCAAAAAAACCAAATTCTATTTAAGCAAAAGTTTTTATGAAATTAATTTCAGTTTGCCCTAGGATAAAATAATTTTTTTAGTGTGCTGAATTTTCTCCATAATCCTAAGAGGATCAAGTATCAAAAGGAGGAGGGAAAATTTTGTAAAACACCCCAGTTATTTTTTTTCGATTGTTATTTTGTTTGTAATGGTGAATTTGATCCTTGTTGATTTTGATTTTTTGGCAAGCAGAAAATTTGATTTTGATTATACTGATGTAAACTATACTGTAAACACTAATTTCTCATTCACAAGAGGATTTCAAAATTTTTAAACATGATCCATGTGTTCTTCTTGAAATTTTGATGGGAAAAAATATCTTGTAGTGTTTTAATTTTCACTATATTGGGTTTTTCATTTGGTGAAGTTTTTTCTTTGAAAAAATGCCTATGCATGGTAAAATCATAAAAATACATAACCCAATTGCGGTATTCCTAAATTTGCCCTAGTTTTATTTTTTTGTAAGAAAAGATATCATGTATTTTTTAACAAACTTTACGGAGAATAATACAGAAAGAGTAGGGAGGAATTGCACAAAGAATCTTGTGCAATACCGAGGAAATCTTTCAAAAATGTAAAATGTGATAGAAATTTGACACCAATACAACCGCAGTCACCAACTGAGTTGGCTGTAGGCTCATAGTTTGACCATCAATATATATGAGTATCATATTGAAACCTGATACTTTCTAATATTTCCAGACTGGATGTGAATTGTGAAGGGTCAAATTGTAAGGAAAAATAATTTTTCCGTCTTTTTTTATTTAACGCCCTTTCTCCCATGCACACTATCTGTAAAACAGATCAACACCCTTGCTTGCCATAAATTATGAAGTACTTCGATAGAAACCTCCTCTCTCTCTCTCTGTACATCAGTTTTTTTTTTTTTTTTTTTTTTTTTTTACAGAGTGTGATCCAGAAGCGCTACCCCCAAAATGGTTTCATTAATTTTTTTTTTTTTTTTTCTCGGCCTTAGCCTCATTCCTCCCTCTTGAGCAGACTCAGACTTTTGCCGTCTGATTATAAAAATTGATAGACAAAGCAATAGACGAATAGGACATGGGGAAAATGGAGAGGTCCTTTAGGTTGAAACAGGTAGTTGATATAGACTAAGGGGGAAAGTGATGGACTCTCTGCAGGTTCTCTTGTGGATTGCCATTGGTTAGTCTATTACTTACCTCTTTTGTCCATTGAAACCACCTGTTTCTACCAAAAGAATCGCTTCATTTTCTCTTTGTCTTCTTTGTCTGTTGCCTCATCCATCATCAATTTAAACAATCAGCCTGCTGTCCCCCTCCAAGCACATGTCCCCCTCAATACAAGCTCTGAGTTGGAAGTTAATATGATGCTGTTGTTGTTATTAAAAGATTTGTTCTTTTGAAAGACTTCTCTTTGTTTTTATGCTGAGAATAAAATGGCCGGTTGATCTACATCGCCGATCTAGCAGGGCTGCCGGATTTTTACCTGTAAGATCGTATTGAAGAACTCACTTATTCTCTTTTTTTACTTGTTTCACTCAAAATTGATTTGAGAAAAAGAAATAAAAATTACCGGCACTGAATGCCACTGAATGAATTGTTCTGTAATTTGGAAAATACTGATTTTGATGGTCCCAATGAACTATTATCTTTGTTAAGACATGCTCGAATTTGTTGCTGGATTTGCATTCCCGATTTTTAACTCGCCAGATATCGACAGTGAAACTTTCAAACCATGTATCACGTCTGGGGTGTTTCAAAATCTCCGCTCCCTTTTTACATTTTAAAATAGAACGACTCTACATGATTTCTTGAAATTTTCATAAACTGTTTTTCTCAGAGAGAAGGAAAATCACTGAAGGTTTCAAGAGTTGATGTTGTGTGGTTTTACATTAAAAGAATACTCCATTGTTGCAAACTGAGGTACGTTGTTTGGGAGTTTCACTGTCAATATCCTGTTTAAAGCTTGTGCTTTCAATCAACGTAATGAGCTGTATAAGTTTGAGTTCAGGAATGATTTGAAGTCTCATTAAAATGGAGGAATCACAAGTTGTTTGGATTAATTCTTTTTTAACTTCGGGGATTCGGATTTTATCATACTTTAGGTGCCAATTTTTTTTTTATTTCATTATCTTTTTTTTCTATATTGTTATTCCATATTCATCAGTTGTAATTTTTTACTTTCCATGTTTGCTGCAAAATTGTTGAAATTGAAGCACTGGGTGAGAGAAGGGCAGTTATAGGTTATGGTGCTTCAGAATCTCTGCAAATATTTTATTCCTACGGAAAGTGAAGGCATGCATCTCACTGAGATTTTTACTGAATATTCTTCATGAACTTCTGATTTTACAACGTTCCCAAGAAGAAATGTCAGAAAAAATAGCGTTAGGGATTTTGAAGTACCAAAACTTCTTACACCCTGATAAGGGGAGGAGTGTCCCTCATCACTTTTATCTACATGGAAATTCGTTTTTTTAAATATGAAGTAAATTGTCAGGCATTTGGATGTAGGTATAAGGCGACCTTTAACTATACCTTTAGGTGTCAAACTTCATACTAAAGTCAAAACTCTGGGTTCAGTTAAGTTACGTGTTATTATTCTCATGTTGTAAGATTTTCAGAGGAGGTTAAATCTTATTTTAAAATAAAAATAAGTGATACAGAATTCTTCGGAAGTATTAAAGTACCTTCTATAATTATCATATCTCATTAAGAGCAAAGTAAACATTTATGAGATTTTGAGTAATTCAATTCCGAACTGTGAAAATAAGGAAAATCTTTTCGCCATAATCTTTTATCAAACTGAACTGCCGGAATCTTGAACCACAATATTCAGGAATAAGTCGGAAAGCAGTTACCCTCTGAATTTTGCCCCTGATTTACCTCTATTGTAAGACGAATACAGAAAGAGTGAAAGGAATTGGCTCTGATTTCAGAATCTAAAAAGAATGTCCCTAAGTGTAATTTTCGTCGAATTCAAGAAGAAAACTCATACTTTTTTTCTCATTCTGTAATTTTCAAAACTCAAAACATCCTACCTCCAATTTACAAAAATATGTTTGGAGGTTATTTAAATCAGTGAGAACGAAAATGCACCAACTAGAAAAAATGAAAATAATCAAGACACACAAAACTGTACAGTAGGTGAAGAAGTTAGTCTAAAAAAAAAGATTTTTGGTGCTGAAAGACGAGTACTTAAGGACACTTTAAAGGCATCTTTGGGCATCTGTTGGAACAGATGTGCTTCCTTCAATGACTTTTAGAAAATTGACTGTCTTGAATGAAAATTGAGCATTTTCAAGTTACTGAGTTAGTGTGGTTTCGTTTTTACTGATTCATTTGTGGTATTTATAATTTCAACCTAAGTGCTAAAAGATTCTCCTTACAGACCTAAAGAGTGAATATACTCCAACAACTTGTTTTTACCTAATTTACCAATACTTAGTTTTTTTTACAAATTTATTGGCGAAGAGGAACATTTCTGGTCACTTGGAAATTTGACTGTTAGATTATTCTTTTATATTTTAATTAGTTTCTATTATTCTTATTTTGTATATTCCAATGGGTATTTAGTACGTTGCTCGAACTTATTTTTTATTTTGTAAATTATATAATGTTGAATATAAAGAATTGTTTACAATATCCAGTTTTGTATATATTCCTCTGTTTCTCAGCCATAAAATGTCAGACACTGTGAATTGGTTACTGCTATCAAAAATTTGCCTCTAATATTCTCTTTTTTCATGTAATACCTAGATACTTACTTTAGTATATTAATATTTTTTTGCTGACTTCTCTCTTGATATGATCATAATGCTTGAGTGACACGTATTTTGTTACTTGCAGCAAAAAAAAGAAGAAGAAACAAGAGAATATTCTTACCTGAGGCATCAGTAAGTAAGAAAATCTTAATAAAAAACCTCTCAATCAATGAGCCACATCAATTCATTTCTTTTGGAGATTCCACTCAGTTGATTACGTGCAAAATTCAGTTATGTTTTACACAATTTTCTTTTAGTGAAAATTAATTATATTCATTGCTTGAAAAAACCTGAAATCTAAGAAGCTCGTGAATTCAGAACTAGAGCTACGGTGTCAAAAACTCAAAAAGGCTCTGTAAAACTCTACAGTTAATCTTTCAACTAAAAAGTTTCATCGTGTGGTGGAAAAATTCATATTTTACTTTCATAACTGGTAGGTAATGTAGTACAGAAGACTGAAGAGATCTGTGATTTTTAAATTAAAAATATAAGCCAGTCTATTATTATGTAGGAAAACATTTAAATTAAAAATTAAACTAAGTTGGGGATTTTGAAACATCCTGCTTAAAATAGGCACCTCCCTAAGCTCCATCACATTTGATAGTGAAACAGTGTCTTGTTTACAGTGTTTCACAATCTTTGCTCCATTTTCATTTTGACCAAGGAGAAAAAACCAACGCCATCACTTGAAATTCTCATTGAATATTCTTCACACAAAGAAGACCAATCAGGGCAGTTGCTAAGAAATTACCTTCTTACAAAAAAGTATGACGGGAAGTCTGTAACAGGCAAACTGAACTGAGAGGTACCTATGCACTCCTGCAGTTTCACCGTCAATAGATTCAATGGAATAATTTTATTTATACATATGTATATTTATAACTGATTGTAAGTGCTGCCTTTACCTTTTGAGAAAATCGATGTAACTGAGGAAAATATGGTCTTGTTAGATCATGTTGTTATATCCAAATAGGTAAGTACATACTTGCAGTTTTTCTAATTCACTAGGTAATACCATGTAATACCAATCTAAATGATACTGCAGAGAGAAGGTTATTCATCTCTTCAAGTTCATCCGCATGATTAATATATCCGCATGATTAATATATCCGTATTATCATTAGAGAATTATATTCAGGAATTATGTTCTTCTACGTTTAGAGAATATTATTTTATTTATAGGTGGAGGAAAAAGTGTAAGATGTCCTTTAAAATGTGTCATTTTAAACTGGACAAAATAATACCGCCAAAAGATGAAGTCCGGTGCCGTCGTTGACCATAACCTCAACCTCAATATCCATGAGGTTTTGTTTGTTATTGTTGTGGAAGTTTTAATCGGAACTTTAGTAATTGTAAACGAACTTTGGGGGGTCATGGAGGGTGTTGAAGTCAAATCATTCAAATGTTATAATTTTCGTTGTATTTTGTTTTGAATGAGGTGACCCTCATTCATCTAACGCGATTTTTGCAATGTCTGCAAAGTCTGTGACTCAGTCAACTGCTGATCTTCTCTCCAATCTTCCTATTCGACCAAAGGCAAGACGCAAGAACAATGTTAATGAAATTTCCACCGAATTTCTGAAAATGCTCAACATTTTCTCGAAAAAGACTCGCTTCCAACACAAGCACCTCACTGCAGTCACCGGTCCAAAACGTTCGAAAAATTCGATGTTAGTAGTTTCAAAAGCAAGAGAGCCTCGAGGTAAAGGAAAGCGGAAAACTATCTTCAGTGACAAAGAGCCAATGGTAATCGATTTAAGCAAAGCTAATGAGCCACCTCCCGACGCAAGTCTACCGGAAAAGGATTCTCTAGATGCTGACCAACTTGAAGGACTTAAATGGGAAGAGTGTCCGCCCATCTCTCCTGTGCAGAGTAAGAAAAATTCCAACAAGACTCCTTTACCTACAAATAAACTTGCAGAACCCAGTTTGTCAAGAAGAAAACCATGCCAAAACACTCCTACCGATATAGTGCATACCGTAATGACTTGGGAACCACCAATCATTTCTACTGCTCCGAAAATCAATTTGTTAGATATACGACATTCTTCTTTAGTTCCCTCAGAGCCTTCTTCTCTGCGCTGTTTTCCAAAGAAGAAGCCTATACAGGCTAAAAACACCATCAAATTGACCAAAGAATCAAGAAATTCGTCATCTGCTGCCAGATGTAGGACATTCACGAGAGTCCGTCCATCAGATAACTCACTAGGACAGTGCAAAGACAACAGTGCAACCTCTCAGAAGAATTTACTTGATAATGTTACACCAGATCCAAGGAATACTTCACTACGCCCTCCATCCAAGGATACTGAAAGCTCCTCTGCATCCACTGTCAACCACTTAAACCAACAACGTTGGGCCTCAGGGCTGAATAATCCACTTCTAAGTATACCTCGAAAGTTTGATAAGGTGTTTGATTCAACAAATCCCCATCAACCAAGAGGTATGCAAACTACTGCTAACAACAGCATAAAGTCGAAAAAGACTGTTGCCAAGCGTCAGTATAGAGGAAAAGTGTTACCAGGAACTTTTAAAATTTTTGAGGATATCTCCAGACCAACAAGTGGACATTACAGCAAACTTTTTGTTGGTGCAGCAAACACAGAGGTCTCATCTCAAAGTTTCAATGAATTTACCAAGACAATGATGAACGAAGACCCAGTCCTAAACAGGCTCCTGAGCAAATCTTCACTAACAGAAGCTAGAGAAATAGCCGACAGAAAGACTCAAAGAAGTGCATTTTCGGATTGGGCAAGGAGGGTTGACCCTGGAGGGGCATTGGAAACTGAAAAGCTTAAAGGTAAACTGAGTTTTGATCACATTTATACACCAATAAATAAAGTAAGTATAGGGATACAAACTTCACCAGCAAATTCACCATCACCTCCGCACGAAACTGAAGATAGCAGAGAGCCCTTTTCCCACATGAATGATGAGACATTTAAAAATTCTGATCGCTGCATTTCATCATTAGGAGGCAAAATCAAGGATAATGTACAAATCCCGAAACCACATGAAGATAAAGCGAAAGGGCCAACAAATGACCATGTTGACATATCTGAAGTTTCAGCATTTACGGGAACGGCAACTACACCTGCAAATTGTCACCCAAAGCTCCAGCACCGAGAAAGGCAGACTCCAAATGCAACAGTTTCTCTCTCTGGAATGGAGGCTGTGTTAGAAGCTGGATCATTCCTTCTGAGCGGTGTGCTACCAAATGGTTTTCACAATAATTCTATGAACAATGGAAATTTTAAACCCTATCCCTACGCTGATTTGTCAATGCAAATTGAAAATTCTGATGGTAATTATTACTTAATTAAGGTTTTCTTCTTGTAAAGATCACATGAGGGTTCTTAAGGTGCAGATATCACATGATTTCAGATTAAGGTGATTCGTCAAGCTCAAGTGACGTGGTCGAACTGGCATGCGATACATCACATCTTTTAGGTAAAAAATCTCGGCAGATTTTGAATTTTCAGCAAAAAAAAGGACGATAGCCCCTGCGCATGAGCCTGAAGAATCATTCTAAACCCAAAAATCGGCAAAATTCAGAGAAATGAAAACAGGATAGTGTTTGGAAAAAAACCTCGCATTCGATACCGAAATCGATAGCTGAATCGAATGCGAGGTTTTTTTCCAAACACTATCCTGCTTTCATTTCTCTGAATTTTGCCGATTTTAAGGTTTAGAATGATTCTTTAGGCTCATGCGCAGGGGCTATCGTCCTTTTCTTTACTGAAAATTCAAAATCTGCCGAGATTTTTGATCTAAAAGATGCGATATATCGCATGCCAGTTCGACCACTTCTTTTGAGCTTGACGAATCACCTTAAAAACGAGCCTGAGTTTGTGACTCTGGTTTGCTAGTAAAATTAAAGCTGCTGACACCACCTTTTGCATCAGGCCCACCTCTATCTGCACCAGTAGATTGCATCATATAAGTTCCCCAATTTTCCTCCAAAACGGAGAGTTCTGAAGGTAGAAGTGCTGAATTTATTCTAATCTTATTAAGCTCAGCTTCAGTTTGGTTTACGGATGATGCAATAGCGGAAATATGCATCTCGGTTTGCAGCATTGCAGACCTCCTGTCATACTTCATTCTCTACCTGAGAGACTACTCATCATCATTTCTTGAAAACTTTTGTGATTTTTTCCTCCATGTGAGGAAAATTCTGTGACAACTTTAAGCCTTGATGCTGGGGCTCAGTCACCTTTTAAAAAATAAAATAGGAACAAAGATTTTCAAACACTGCAACCTAAATACGCATTTCTGCAGTTTTGATCAAATGGTTAGCGAGAAAATCAAGATTTTTTACAAGGATCTGTATCCGCAGCATAAATCCACCTTCAAGCAAGATGTCAGATTGCGCTAACTGCAAAATTGTTTCTCTGCTTGTGATATTATGTTCACCTATGAATTTTGGCCTTATGGAATTCTTACTATCAACCAAACCCAAGTGGTTTGGTCAGTTTCTCTCTCTTCATGAACTGCAAGTCAGCAATATGTAAGTCTTCGTATCGCATTTCACTTTTATATCACGCTTATTTTTGTCTTTCAGATCCTGTTGAAGATGAACATTTTTCACCTCCAAAACCTACCACGGTCATTTATTTCAAAAGTGAACCAGCATTAGACGATGGTAAGTATTGTCCCATAATTTTTCACCAGCAAAGATACGAAAGAAAGATAAATACTTAATTTACATTTTTCCCAGGAATCATACCGCTGGACCTCCTAGATCTAATAACTTTACCATAATGTTGGTAATCTTCCATTTATCCTCACTCAAGACTTTATTTAAAAGGTAATATCTTTGGTAAAAGCAGGTCAGAACTGATTTTTGGTTTTATATTATTACCTAGTAGCATCAACCGTTAAAAAAACTTTTGAAAAACTCCTACTTTTCGAATAGGCAACTCTGAAAAAACCTGTTAAAATGCTCTTAGGTATTAGGAAACCCTCTTTGGCTATTTTTTTAAGTAAAATTAACGAACGGTGAAATTTAAATGAAAGTGTTAAAAAAACTCTTAAAATATCAACTGCACCTAGTTTTTTTACACTAAAAATGTTTAAAAAACTACAGTAATTTTTCAAAAAAAATTTTAACACTTTTTTCTTAATTTTTACTTATTGTAAATTTTACTTAAAAAATAGCCTAAAAGATTTTCCCAATACGAATATCTGAACACTTTTTCCAGAGTTTTTGAAAACAATTTTAGGCCACTAGGGTAGGTTTTTATCAATTTGAAATCATTTTTTTATTCAAAATACTTATGGTGACAGCTTCATTTTAATGATCTTCAGTAAAGGTAAAATATAAACCAATGTTTAAAAAAAAGAAGAAGAAAAAATTAATATGTGGGTTAAAGAATTAATTTCAGAGAATTTCGTAGCTTGAATCATGTCCCCAAAAATTTTTGAAATGGAAACATGTATCAGAATGCTTAGATTCGTGTCTTGTCTAGTGGTGCATTCTGTTTCTTTTGAAAGGGTTGAAAGATGTGGCTGAGACGGAGATGAAATAAGATACATTGTATTATGATGAAATTTTTTTGGGGATGAATCTTCATGGCAACATTTAAATTACAGAATCAGAAAAATAGCATAGCAATATCAAACGCATGCTAATCAATCCCAAAGAGATCCGTCTCACATTTTATTCTTAATGTTTCAGAAAACTGTGAAAATTATAGTGATGAAAGGCTTCTTTTGGAGATGCCATCAGAAGACACTTTGGAAATAGGAAGAGATGCAACGAATCCATTGATTGATTGCGTAAAGGAGGAGATGGTCCCTGAAGAAACCGTTCCAAGTGAAAAAGTACAAAAACCAAATGAAAGCATTGATGCAGTTGTCAGAATCAAAGAGGAAATTTTGGATGAAAATGAACTCAATTTTTCAGAATCAGGTAACAGCTCTTGTGATATTTCTACAGGAAAAAAACCCCCAAGAGGCAGTGCAATACATACACAAAGTGAGCCAAGGACTGGAAATGAGTATATGGTTCATGCTATTGAAAGCCCAAGTTTCAATGATCTAAGAGCCACTGCGTCATCGACTCAGCCTCAAATCAAAATTGAGCTTGAAAGTGAAGATGAAAGTATAATGGACACAACAAATGAAGGCAGAATTTCAAAAGAAATCACAGCCGACTTCTCCAAGGACAGAACGGAAGAAATTGATTCACTTGATGTTTCAATCATGATTAAAACTGAAATAGAATCGGATACTGAAGACCAGTCAAAAGCGATGAATACTGATAACAGTAAAAGAGAAATTTCCCCTGACTCTTTGCCTAGAAGTGAACCCAGAGCTGAACTTAGAAATGCACTTATTTCTTCTAGCAATGTTCCTGTTAACAAAAGAGGTGAAAAGAAGGAAACTAAGATTTTGTTGGGGGGAACAAACGATGAAGTCTTGAAAAATCACTCTGAAGGCAAGTGTGTCTCAAACTTAGTACACTCTGAAAATGGTATGAACTCAACGTATGTCAATGAATCAGATTTGAGTCTTGTAAAAACTGAAGATGACATCGAATACAATAACAAGATGGACACAGATGATTATAGTGACAACAATAGTGCAATTGATGACTTTTTTATGATGGAAAGTCAAAATGAATCTGAAACATGCAACCTTGAGCTTGAGGAAAGTGGAAGTGAAAAAAACAACACCACGCACAGTCTGGGTGAGTTTGAAGATGGATCAGAAAATAGGCAGGAAAATTCAAATGGAGGCAGCATGAGTGGAATTTGTAAAGATGAAACTCTCGGTGCAAGCCTTATTTTGTCTCGATTAAATCAAGAAAAAGTCGAATTGAAAGGATTTTCATTTGATGCATTTGAACAACCTAAACCGTTCATTGTCAGAAAATCTGCTAAGCCAGTAGAAACAAGTGATCAACAAAGCCAGACTGAGACAGTTAGTGCCTTAATGTGGGAGCCATTAATGTCGTATGAACAATTGACGGACACAAAGTTAATCTTCTTTACCGGCATCAATAAGCTCAAATTCTCCCTCTTACATGGTTTTCTTTTTTCAGATCGTCGAATTATTACACATAGATTTCTTAGTGAAGAAAATCAGCTCCTTTTAACCCTATTCCACTACAGACACAAACCAGGGCATGAGTATCTGTCAGTACTTTTTGCAATATCGGTGTATCAAGTCGGTCGTATTTTATTCAAAGTTACGCAAAAGTTCAGGGATGCTGTGAAGGATGATTCATATTGGACTATGAAGAGTTATATGTGTTCAGTATCGCTTGTCATGGAGTGCCATGACTTTATGGCTCACATCTTACAAGCTGCCAATCAAGAGGATCCCTCTGAATTAAGTTGAGTTTTAGCATGTGTAATGAAGAGTGCGGTAAAGTCCAATTCACAATATCAAACTTCTCAACCGACATAACCGAAGGAAAAGTTGGATGGAAAGTCGGACGCAAAAAAATTCTATTTAATTACCGTTGAAGTGTGATGTCGTCATCAGTCTGCTGTTCGTGAAGATACAGTTTCAGCTCGTGTCGGTCGGAAGATTTCGTTCCAACTTTTCGTTCAACTTTCGAAAAGTTTAATGTGATGTCACATTCAAGTTTCCGTTCAATTTTTCATCAAATTGTCGTTTTCTCTCATTAGGATCACACTGTCCAACTTTTCATTCGACAAATTGCATCCAAGAGATGGATGAAAAGTTTGATAGTGTAAATTGGGCTTAAAAGCGAGGCATAATACTAGTAACCATATTTTCACTCCCAAAAAATTAGGATCCAAAAACTGGTTACTGATGGCCTTATGGGTGGAGGAGTTAAGAAATAGGAAGATTTCTTAGTTTGAAATTTCGATGAACACTTTTCAATTGTTACTGTTTAAAGTCTGATGTACCTACCTTAGTTCTATAAGTTTAAGGGACTGCCATTCCCTATTCCAGAAACTGCTCTTACTTCCAACTTTTTTAAATCTCCTTGCAGCTTGGTCATTGTTCCTTTCTTGGTCCAAAAAAAAGTATAGCTTTTATTTTCAATCCATATTATTCCAGCATGAAGGAAGCACATATTTTAAGATAATGAAATTGAGGAATATTTTATTAATATTAAATCGGCAAATCAATCAATTTTTTTTTTCTACTTGTTTTTACTTTTCAATTTTTGAGCTCACAAATGTTGAACATTTGAAAGTCTAACAAAAAATTTCAAGGCACTTAATTTCACTCTTGTTCAACACCAGTATGGAGAATGAGGTTCTCAGAATCTATTACTATTCAGGAATTTCCATTGCTAGATATCAAAGATACTGATAATTAAAGTGAGATAGATTGAATGTGGAGTATGATACAAATTATGAATCTGTCAAAACTGGTAGCATAAAACTGAAGGGTTAGAAATTTTAGTTTCTCCTTTTGCTATTCAGTCACCTCTATTTTCTCTCCTTTCTTCTTGCTGTTTCAAATTCAAAGGAGTTTAAGTGTAGACTGATGAGTTGGTTATGAGTAAATTAAGATTTGGTGTCCTCTCAATTTTTAAATGTTCAATCTAACCAATCCTTTCCATCTTTTTTGCATACAGTGGTAAAAGAATCAACAAATATAGGGCTCATTTTAACAAAATTTAGTTCTTAACCAAAAAATGAACCTTTTACAAAAAAGCTGTAACAGTTCACTTGCTGCACTAAGAATTTTTATCGAAGAATTTGGTTATTTAATAAAGAGCAGCTGTTCTCTTAATGCATGTGATGTTAAAAAAATAGGGGGGGGGGGGGGGGTTGAAGAACCATGAGCGCATAATTGAACTTCATCATGATTAACTCTTAGTTCAACCTTTGTTACCTGCACTAACCTTTTTTGATCAATACATTGAGCGGCTAAATAAAAAATTTCATGCCAAGTATCACATATCAATGTAGTCTTGAGCGCAGAGAGAAACTGCCAACAAAAAATATTAGACTTGGTCGTTGAAATTCACTGTTCGATCTATTCTCACCTCTATGTTTTTTTCTTTCTCTTATTTTTCGAAGAAGTGACAGTCTCTTAAGTTAGTACAAGAATTTCCTTAGATTTGTACTTCTTTTAATCTTCATTAAGAATTGTTTAATATTGTTACATTTATTTTTTTCCTAGAAAATGTGTAAAGTGTACATATAGTTATTTACTGTTAATGTTTGTATTTCTTGTAAGAAATATAGTTGAAGAACTTTTATTTTGAAAAAGAATGCGAAATTTTGATTTTTATGCAAGGTCTATCAAAAACTTTCACAGCAGATTTTCACAGAATAGGTTTTTGAAGATGATTAAAAGCAAACTTAATTCAATTTTTAGCTTGACTCTTTGCCCTCAAATTCTTTTTTAGGATTACCCTTCCTGCACTCTATTTAAATACATGGGCATATGCCCTTACATGAGTATAGTAGTCCTAGAGCCTGACGATATTTAGTTACAAAATCGTGACACAAGTTTTGAGCACTTAAATCTGCACGGATGCGAAAATGGTTGTCTGCCAAAAAATGGCACACACTTCAACGTTGCAGACAACCATATTCTGTGTCAGTACGTGTAAGTATCGATTTAAGTGGTCATAACTTGTGTCACGAGTTTCCCATTAACTATTGCCTGGCTCTCGGAATATAGTTGAGCTGGTGAATCAATTTTATTGCACTCAAGTGCAGAACCATACTGGCATAAGAACGAGCTACCAGCAATCTTTGGCAGTCAAAATTCTGTCAAGTATCTCTGATAGTTGATGAACATCCCTGAAGAGTGCAGTACCTCATTTTACCACTTGAGAGCCGAGTTTTCGGTCAGCTGAAGGTCAACATGAACAAAGCCCATGAAGCACTCGGTTGACTGGTAGTTGACATTTGAGTGCAAAGAGTCAAAACGCCAGAATTCCTTAAAAATTATCAGACTTTAAGTAAACTTAAATCCTGATTTTGCACTTCATTGCGACATCTATTGATCCACCCCCAAATAATAAATAAATTGCTTTTATACTTTTGAATATCTGTACAAGTTTCCCATAGGATGTTCCAGTGTTTTTAGAAATATGAAAGATTTATAGGAAAGCTTACTCTCTTCTAGAAATCATCGGACGTGTCTCGATTTCCACATGAGTCCTATTCTCCATGGGTTTCTATGCTCCTCAAGGCTCATGTAGAAATTTAGATACGCCCTTACATCAAAGGAACAACGAAATGCGTAGTATTCTGCCATGATAAGAAAAAACGTGGTATGAGCCTTCAGCCGTTGCCAAACTTCCTTGGACTAATCACGAATTTGAGAGAAAAATTGTAGGTATTTTTCTTCCTAATTATCAGAGAATTTTTTTTTGGAAAGTGTCTAAAAATTGAAATGAAAAATTTTCATAACTTTCTTTATAAATAAGTATTTTCTGAGAGTAAATTTGTATTCAAATTTTTATTCGGCAAGGATTGATTTTTAGAGAACGTCGTATGATTTAAAAATTATCAATTGGTTGATCTCCTACCATATTACTCTAACTACATTTGCAAATCCAGTTTGATAATTTCCAACTCAGGTATTCGGACTCCCAGTACATTAAAATTTAATGGACATCAACTATTGAAATAAAAAACTCAGGAAGTGAAAAACAAGAGAAAATTTTTGTAAAAAAGATTAATTTTAATGCCACAGTAATAGTTTTAAAAACACATAGCATTTAACAAAATTAGTTATTACTTCACAATTGCACCATTCTAAACTTACAGATATAACTAAATAAATAGTATTTTACAAGTAACAATCAAAGGAGTGGATGATAATTACATGAATTTACCTAACGATGAATACAAATATATTATCTGTCATTTTTCATAACATCTTTGAGTATGGACCCTGAGTTTCTATTGACAGGAAATTGTGGAATGTTTGGCAGAGAGGCTTCTGACAGTAACACTGATCCTGATGGAGAACGACGGTGAGCCGTCACATTTGTCTGAAAAATAGAGGTTACGATAGGATTAATGATTTAAAATTTCAAGACTAAGATGGATGTTAGGCAGATGAAACTGAGCGTAGATAAATAAATTGGTAAATTGTTTTCATTGAAGCATCAAATGGAAAGATGATACAAAACAGACGTTCAATCCTCCGTTGAAACAGTTATTTTGATCAGAGGCCGATTCGTGCACACACACGAGCTAACCAAGCGTCAGCTTTGAACAAGAGATTTTGAGGAGTGCAGGATTTTGAATTGTCGCAAATTGAAAGGATGGGATGAATGAATCCTTGCTCAAAACTGTGGAGTAAAATTTTTGAAGGGTTCTTCTCCACACAGCAAAAAGGATAAATCAGGGGCTGTCCATTATTCGATGGCGTAAGTCTGCAATCACATATCTCGTTTGCGGTGTCTGAAAATCTCCGCCTCTATGTTATTTTTTTAAAGGAGGACAAATTGACATCATTCCTTAAAGTTTATGCAGAATTTTCTTCGCACAGAGAAGAAAAATCACAGCAGTTTTAAAGAATTGCCGTTGAGTGGTATTCTGTTTAAAAAATAAAGTATAACAGGAAGTCTGCAACGTTGCAAACCGAGTTATGTGATTGCCGACTTACACCGTCGAATTACGTAATGCTCCAGAGAGTGAGTAGGTCGTCATAATTTTGTGGCTGAGAGTGACAAGGGGTGGGAGGGTGTCAAGCTCAGTATCATGTTGTAGCAGTACATACATACTGAATTGTCACTTATTTTTTTTCTTTTTAAGTCACATGTCCCAAGTTTTTTGTCTTGTTCTTTCTTGTCCCTTGAAATACAGAGCCTTTCATTAACATGGGCTACGCCCTCCCCAGTTTTCAGAGAGAAAATTTCTCTCCAGTTTTTTCCTGTGCGAAAGTTGGGGGTGGGTGTCGAGGTAAATATCAAGTTGTTATTATGAGGGTGTCTGGAACAGCGTTACGCTTGTATCACAAGGGGGTGGGTGGGTGTCAAAAAAGCAGAAAGGTTGCGTAACGTAATTTACGGATAACCCCTAAGCACATATAGTTACATATAATTAGGATGAAGACGGTTTTGTAATGCAAGGTGCAGAGTAACAAACAAAAATTTGTGCTGAAATGTTTGGGTAATATTAAAATGGAGTGAGTTTAGAAGAAAGGAACCAAGCCACACTAGGTAGTTATCATGAAAAAGAGATTACAAGTTTTATCCTTCCTCAGGGCGCTATGTTAAAAATGACTTTTAACCCCTGTCGTTTCACTCTCTAAATTTTTTTTTATCAACTTGGAATCTCTGACAAGGGAAAGTGTAAGACCAGTTGGCTCAAACTGTTCCTACTTTATTTTCTTCCGAAATGTAACTTGGTTCCTTTACGGTTAATTTAGTCTGAGTAATATTCTCAGAGTAATTTCTGTTCTCGATTAGTAAGAATTATTTACTAACTTATGTATACCATGTTACAATGAAGCAAGTTGAGCAAAATTATTTTGATGGACTAGTGAAGTAGAAATACTTACATTTGATTTATTTTCAGGGATCATCTTCAAGACATTTTGCGGCTGAGACTCATTCTCTAAAAATTTGATAAAAGCCTCTGATAATGACTGAAACAAAAGAGAAAAATCACAGAGGATAAGTTCAGAAGAAAAAGATATTTTAAAATTACAAAAGTATGTATAGTACTGTGTTGATAGATCCCGTTTCACATAAATTGAGGAGACTGCTGCAAACACAGCCCATACGCAAAAACCTTCTATTTAGAAAAATGCATTTAAAGTTTGAAATTGTTGATAACTTGTTGCGTTTTTGAGAAAATGAATGAGTTTTCTTGCATTCTCATGGTTAGAATCCTTGTCAAAGAAGGGTTTATGCATAGGCTATTTTTTCAGCTGCCTCCTCAACTAACCTATTTTTCTAGTTTTACCAGATACTGTAACGACTGAAAGTCAGGTATGTGAAATGAATGAACGTATCTTGGACGTTTTAGAAAATTTTTATGTACCATTCTGCCCAATTCCTTTTCCTCTCAAATTTGGATGATGAGTCAACTGCCCTAGTCACATAATCATGTTTTGATGGTTAAGGCTTATGGATTAGCTAGTTAAAAATAATTTATCAGACCGAACACCAATTTTCAACGGTCAACATTAATAGAGATACCCCTCATTGAAAAACACACTGTAAAATATCCATCACAGTGGTGCATGCTATGGTTTCTTCTGACTTGGTTTCATGAATCAATGATAAGCACATCTGCACTAGTTGCTCAATGTAAAACAAAGATGAAACTGAAGTGGAAGGAACCACAGTATGTACTATCGCAGTGAATGATGTCTATGCCATATTTTTCAGAGGGCAATACCTTTGTGAATATTGGAAATTTGACGATTGGACAGATTTGACTATTTTTTACGGACCACTAAAATACGATTCTGTAACTAGCGCAAGTGCCCCATTCAAAACTGAGAAATATGTAAAGAGGGTCACTCACAAAAACTTAAAAAACAATCAAAGTGCAAGATTTTGATCCTTTGAAGAAGGATGTAAGGATTTTGATTTGAATGGCTGTTCTTTACAGATTAAAATGTTTGTTCTCAACAGCATATACTGGTAGAGGATTTTAAAGACAAGTGAATAGCACTACATTCTCTTCTTCTTGCAGATCACTCAAATAGATACTCACTTGGAAATGGGATGCATTGCCTCCGGGCTCGAGCCCCACACGCTGCTTGTCTTCTTTGCTCATGTCAAGGACAGTTGCCAAAACGTTTAAAGCTTGTGTTCTGCCATTGATTGGGGCACTGAGATACCCAACGACTAGATTTCGTACCAAACACCTTAAAAATAATCAGAAAAGGCAGTTCAGAAGAGGAGAAATGGAAAAAAGCTTTTTACAAAATTAAGGACAGTTGTTTCACAGCTCCAAAAGATTTTCCTTAAATTTGTAAAAATTTAGTGTGCTTAGAGTTTATGTAATTAAGACTGGGAGTGCCCAAACATTTGCTTTACTTAAAACGGATGAAATACTACTAGAGATTCTGAGACCCTGCAACCGAGAGGTGCCCTTTCTGCATTAAGCGCTTTTATTAAATAAGTAGATACTGCAAAATTAATCTGGTATAAGTAGGTACGCAAACAACATGAACGAGTAACCTATAGGGGGAATAAGAAAATGCAAGAAAATAAATTTTCATGAAAAAAGTATGATCAATTTATCTGTAGAATAAAAACGGTAAATTTTATGAACAATTTTAAATGCTTCTTCTTAGTTTGAAAATGAAGCTGAAAAAATGACTTGTAGGCTGTTCAGCAAAAACATTCCCAAAATAGTACTTTTACATTCTCATTACCTGTCTATTTTGCTTTCTGTTCCACGGCTCACGGCATCGATCTTAGCTTCCGCCTTGCTTAATTTTGCTTTTAACTCAGCAACTGAAAAAAACAAAAAATAAAATATGAGTGCTCATTGAAAGGAACTATATATTTTCCTTTTTCAATTTTGGCAGTGATGCTCAGAGATCATCAGGATGATGCTTGATGTTTAGATGACATCATATTATCATGAATTAAAAAGTGGTAACTAAACTGAACCAGAGTGCCCTGATGGCCCGCTGGAGTTGACACAAAATGTTTAATTTTTCCAGCTGCCATTAGAATCTTGGAAATCAGAGGGGGAAAAATATCGTTTGTTTACTTCCTCATGATGTTTCTTAAAAAAGTAGACTAATTAACTTCTTTCTGAGAAATGACTGTATTTTTCTTTGGTTGAGCAGTAAAAATAAAATGGATTACGATTGTAAATACATATTGAAAGGAGTTGAATTTTAGTTTCGTTTTGTTTAAAATATAATGAGTGACCGAATAAGACAAATTATTATCCTAATAGTTTAGATGGATGCTGAATTATCAAGTGCTCTTGGTTGGACGCAGCAGTCTAAAAAACATGTATTACTAAGACCTGAGCATTACATTTGTAAATTGTTCGATTCTTTGTTTTGAAAGAGTAGGAAAAAGGTGAGGGGAGGGGGGGGGGAGCATGGATTGTTTGAAATTTCACCTATTAAATCAACGTCAATTGAAATTGTCAGGTTGAAAAATTTCAAACATGATTCTTTCATATTTAATATATTATGTTTGAAATTGATCAAGTTTTATATGCAGAAACTTCTGATCAAAATACGGGAGGAAAAAGAACCCTCTCGAAAGACTTCAAATCTTACACATTGGAACTTAGAACAATCCTCTTTCCCCTACTTCAAAGATTTTAACAAAAATATAATAATATTTAGGCACAAAAGACAGTGTTGAACCGCGTGAGAACTTTTGTTTACACTACACTATGGACATAAAATTAATAAACTAGCTATGAGAAAAGTATCAGATGAATAAAAATAGACAAATGAGTAAATAAATTGGAATAAAAAAGAAAAATAAATGAATGGATTGATACACTTAGGTTGAATATGTATGTGGATTGTTAAATTAAAAAAATCATAAACTAAAAACAGAAGGAGATGCAGAAGATAAGTCATTCGGGCAATAAACAGTTGAAAGATACGAAGAAATGAAGAGACGAATTGGTCTGGCGATCGGAGAGCATTGCACAGGTATTCGAAGTGAAAAAATACTCAAATATCTGATGTAATACTCAACGACCAACAGCCACGACATGCGATGAGCGTTGAGCAGCAGACAGCGGCCAACAAAATGCAAGTAGTTCATGCTAAACAGCTGAGTCATTCAAATTAGAGCGTTGAATTAGATAAGCCAAGTTTATTCCATAGACATAATAGTTTATTTCGGACAATTCTCAGACTTTGCTTTTGGTAAGATATAAGATATCCTCCACGGATAGAAAAAGACTGGCTATTACTCCATCAAGATAAATGATAATACAAGTTTTCTGAGTATAGGAGAATAGTTTATGAGGAAAGAAGAAACCTAACTTTTACTGAAAATAAGGAAGAACTGATGGATACGAGTTGAGAGGTAAAAATCAATTGACAATAATCAAATACTTCGAAGTTTTAAGATTTGTTTCTTTTCTCCTCGAATTCTGAGCGAGAAACTTTTTAATATTTCTCAGAAAAATGTTTCAATCTGGAAAATTCTCCATCCAGACTAATATTTTCTTGATTGATAAATCTCAAAGAACCCGCGTTTTTAAAAAAAATTGGCAACCTTTAGAAACTTGGTCCAGAATGGATAAATGAATTTACTAATGTGTTTTGATTGTGGCTTTTCAAAATTCCTATTCTCATTATTTTTTTCAAGAGAGCATTTCCTGAAATTTCTGCATAAACATTTCAGAGTATACTTTCTCAAGGGGATTTTCTCTTCTTTTTTTTCCATAAACACACAACTTCTTTGTGGTTGTCATAGAACCAAAAATGAGAGGCTACAGTGCTTAGAGATCAAAACTGTAGGGTACGTATGCAATGCCTAACAGAGGCATGGAGCTGAGCTCTGGAAGGTGCGCTGAAATTTTAGAATTTCAGTTTTCATCTTGATACTGGAACCTTCAATGCAGTAATTAAAGTCTCTAGTTCATGAAATGCTATTTCAAATTTCTTTGGATTTTTATCCCACCTACAAATACTAGCAAAAAAAAATATTTATAGTTCTTAGTTTCTTCTTAACTTCTCTTGTGTGAAAATCTTAGACAACATTTCATTTCAATTTTATTTTCTTTAAAAAAGAAGCATTATGACTGATTTTTTTTGTTAACAAAATCGAGGAAGGAAGCAGGAAGCCCCCTCTTATCACTTCAAATACAATTGTTGGTTGTTCAGAATTTGAATTTTGATTGATCAGGCAAAAAAATTTAGTGGCAACTACGCATTGGGTCCAAATAATAAGAAAGAAAACAGCATAAAAAAATCTACAAAATCTACAGTAAAAATAGCCAGGTTGATATCTGAAGCATGCTTTAGAAACATCCCTACCTTTACATGATGATTACAAGATTACAGAAAAAAAGAAGTTAAAATGGTGAAGAAAGAAAATTCATGGATAATAACTCTATTTATACGGGTTAAAACAAAGAAAAAATAATTCAGATAATCGTTAAATAAATACAAGCATTATAGGAACTACAAAAAATAGACAGCTCTTAGACATTGCAATTTATTAATATCATTAATATGAAATTGTATAACAACCTATTCTTCTCTTTTATTTTATTGATTCCTCAGATATCTCTTCGAAAATTGTTCGTACATTCTGATGACAAAAATCAAGAGGGAGCGATCAAGTGTTAGGTACTTTTTGGCGACACCTTTTTTATGTATTTTTCTCACCCCCCCCCCCTTTCTCATAAAATTGTGATACACAAGACAGGATCTCACCCAATTTTTCTTTGCTACAAAACAAAATATTGCCTAATAAGTTTTTACTTTTAAAAAGCATGCAATCTTTTTTAATTCAGATCATTATGGAACACAGGGCTTTGTCCCTCTGAGGTCCATAAATCTATGGAGACTAAGGAGTGTACAATTTATTTCGAATTTGGATTATGACACGACCCAGGGTTTTGGCCTCTATCCCGATGTTTTACACAAATCGTCGCTCCACTGACGTAAGGGCGTATCTCGATTTGCGTATGAGCCCCGGAAAACATGAAGTCTTATGGAAAACAAGGCTCACGAGGAATTCAAGATACGCCCTTACGTCAGAGAAACGACGAAATGTAAGCCTTCCTCCTATTAAGTGCGTTACATAATACTTGAGCGCTCCCTCATCGATTCTCTCTTTTCAAAAAATATCTCACCATAGACATATAATACAATCTAGACCACAGGTGCATCTTTTTTGATGAGACCATAGATAGGCAACCCGGATTGCATATAGTACAGCAAATTGCGAGGAATAAACTACCTTCAGGCATCCAATACTACACATAAATCACGTTGCAGTAATTATCCCCCTAGCTTTCATACCTCTTCCACCTTAAGTCAGACCCTATACGCGGTCCAGATTATATTATAAGTCTATGTAACTTACACTGGGCAGAAAACATGCATGAGAAAATGGAATTCCAAGTTTTGAATGAATAGATGGAAGGCTAAAGACTGAGTAATGAGAAAATGAAGAGATGTTTTGATTTGGTAATGAATAGCACCTCACACAGTACCTTGAGTGACTAAAAACCTGGATACTCATGGATAACTGTATGAGATTAGATCCACTACAACTTTATAATGTTCAACTCTCACCACTAAACTTGGGTTTGTACGTTTAATAGACCATTTTCGGGGGATAATTTGAAAATCCATGGACCTGAAATCTGCTTATGGGTTAATAGAGCTTGTTGAAACAATGAGCGTTTTTGTAAAAGGAAAGATCTATGCTACTGATCACATTAGTACTGAATTGCTAAACCAGAGGCAAACATCCCAAAAAACCTGAGATTTAACCTGCATTAGTAGAACTCTTCTGCGGTTTATAGAATTTAATGCTGAACAGGGTCTGAATTGAAGCATTTTTAATTTACTGTCCTTTAAAAATTTTGCATTGATAACAACACACATCAATGGTGAAACTGGAAAACACAAGCTTTGGTTCGTAATAATCCAAAGTTCCTGGCACAATTTATTTTAATGAAGGAAAACCAGCCTTTTAAAATTCAAGAAAATTTGCATTATTTCTCTCCAACCATCTAAAAACTTCTGATTAAAATTGGATACAAAAAGATTGGTCGGTTTCCTTCTGAGAAAAGTTGAAAAAGAGGACATGTACTGACACTGCCATTGAAATACATGTTTTCCGAATGTCACAATTGATATAACTGGTGGTTCAAAACTGGCTCTTTATTCAGATAAAAATTTGAGGTCAGCAGTTGTATTTAATGTGCATTGATTAAATGAAAAACATATTGTGTTTTTGGTGTTTTTTTCCATTTAATAGATAGAATTGCACCGACTAAGAAATTACTCGGTTTTAAATTTTTCATTCCATCCACCTTTCACGTGTAAAATTCTAAGGGACAAACTTGGGATAAAAGCTTGAATTTAAAAATGAACTCTTGATACAAATTCGTTGTGCTATTAATTGAGTTTGTATTGTTCCAAGTAGGAACTTTCAGTAGAAACATGTGTGGTTTGGTACCATTATTATCACACATGAGATGATGCACTTGAATTGGCAAAGAAGTTGATAGGTAACTGTTCATTAGACTTTAAACATTTGATCAAGTTGAATCTTGATTTTTCCAGGTTTAATAACCAAGTTGATGGAAAATAAATTGTCGCAATTTTGTCGTCAATCTAAGATGAAATAAGTATATTTTGACAGAAAATCTTGTATCAAGTAGATACCTGAGATTGAAAAGATACTGCACTCAGGCATCTAGCTGATATTTGATTTTTCACATCAAATTAAATTTACAGCAACAGGATTTATTTTCTCAGGTCAACAAATACTCTTAAAACGGTCTACTTTTCCGCAATAAGCCAGAGGTCAACTAATATTCTCCATTTTGACAATTTAAGAAACTTTAAAATTCTAGACTGAAGATGCTATGAATTATAAGTCTAACGTTGATTAGATTTAAAAATGTATAAAACTGAGTAGAATTTTCATAAGAGAAGGAACAGAACGCAGATAAGATCAGTATGCACATTAGAGGGCAAGCACTTTAAAATGAAACTTAAGAGGACAAAAAATATTAAAAATATGTTCATAAAGAAGTATGGATTGCATTGTTTAAATATTTTTGTTCCTTCACAATTGAGTTCTGATATTTTTTTTAAAAAAGGAAGGCTGTGTATGTCTGATGAAGAGACTTTAAAAAGAAAAAAAAATTAGGTATAAATGGTAAAATTTTACATAAGAGACTAACTTGAGGGTTAAAGAAGAATGAAGCAAGGCGAGACGAGCGAAATGCAGTCATTCATTAAAATTTTAACAATAAAATAAGTCTCGTAAAGAAGCAATGAGCTATATAAGTTAAAAGAAGACTACCTGCCTTGTCTGCCCCTATTCTGATGATAAATATTAAAATTTTTGGATTTTCTAAAATTAACAGTGACCTGGCCTGAATCCAAAGGACATGGCTTTCACTAAAGCTAAAAATGCACTAAAAATGTACTATTTTCAGATAAAAACCAAGAGTAGACACTGGCGGCAGTTTTCTTGTGAAATTCTAGGGAGCATACAAGTCAAAACTTCATTATGATATAGAAACTATAAAAACATAAACCTTGCCTGCGATATTTCAAAAAAAATTCCCTGACTCTTTTGTCATTTCCACTAACATTTTCCAGTATTCCCTGACTGTGCTGTGATAACCCTGCAAATGCTGCTAGGCATATGATGCTTTAACTTATATGCTCCATTTCCTTAATATCTAAGAAATCATACAATTAATTACAATCATGCTGATTGATGGTATGTACTATAGATTACAAGATTAAGAGGCTATTAAGTTCAATTACTGTTACAGAGATTTGAGTTCCAGCCAAACAAGCGCTAAAACATGCTGTTTAATCGAGTTGATGTTGATCTACTTTGCAGCAAGAGAAAAGGAAAAAAGAAATTAAAACATTACCTTGCTTCTCCAGTGTTTCAATCGTTCTTGATTTAGCATTCAACTGGTCTGTAAATCTGGCAGCTGCTTTCAGACCTTCATTGGCTTCGCTTAATTGGGTCTAAAGGGTAAAATAACAATCAGAAATATACACTAGTAAGAGATGGAATAATTCAAAGGAAGATATTTGTTTTTACCAAATTTTAGATATAAAGGGGAAAAGTCTGACAAATAAGAAAAAAAATGTGATCAAAGTCATGTTAACATATTCTGACTTCAAATCATACTCTATAATGTAAAATTGAGAGTAACTCATAACGCACACTACTTGAGGCTCAAAGTACTTAGGGGGGTTGGTTGGACCGCAAAGCGGTCAGGGGATGTGCCGCCTATAGTAGATTAAAAATATGCCACATTTCGACTAATAAAATAACCAACTTTATATGACCATCGGGAAAAGGACATATAGTTCCTCCATCAAAAAAAAAAAAAAAAAAAAAAAAAAAAAAAAAAAAAAAAATTGTCTTAATTTTGTAAAAGTAAATAAAATTCAACATTCATTATTGCCGAGCAGCTCTTATTAAACAGAAAATATTTTGTAAGGGACAGTTCATAAAATTTGAAACACTACAGGGGAAAGGGGGTCTAGGAGAGCTCCACGCCATATTGTTCTTATGTGTTGAAGGATAAAGACCTATGCCACAAAAGTGTTACCAGGGGTGTAGGTTCGAAAAATCCGAAATTCAGCGTTGTGTATTTGATGAGCGGTCCTTAAACCAAGGAGCAGCCTAAGGTTTTCTGGGAATAGAACAAAGAAAGATGTGAAGGAGGAAGGAGATGGCAGGGAAATAGTGTGATCGGTTTGAAATCGACAAATCTAATCCTACTCCAGATGACTGGATTTTACATACCTGCAAGGTGCTGATTTCCGAGCAGAGCTGATTGTTTTTCCGGTAAGCTGCTTGCAAATTTTCTTGAATCCTTTCAGTTGCTAGCAGAATATCCTTTTCTTTATCTAGAAAATGAAGTTGAAAAACTTGATGAGCATGACAACATGAATGCTAAATTCAGGTTCAGGTTAGTACAAGTCTACAACTTTTGTAAGTTTTCAGTCCTGATCCATCCTTAACCCTTGGAATCCTACAAATGAGAATTCTCGACCTCTAACTTTTTTTTTAATATTTTCTGCTCTAGCAGGGACATAACTAGTTGCAGAAAAATTAATGTGTGGTGTTATATTATATTGACAGTGGAAATTAACTACAGCTAGACATAGTTCAGGAAAGGATGCATTGCAGTTATCCTGAAAAACCTAATCTGAGATTCAAACGGTTGAAGATTGTAAATGTATTTTAGAAAGAAATAGAGAGGGCACAAAGGAATTCTTCACTTTGAGCAAAAAAAGCTCCGGCTGGTTTAAGAATGGCTCTCAGCTATAAAACAAAGAATAATCGAGGGAGAGATGTCTGTGTTAACTAATATTCAAATTTTTTTTAGATTTTGAAGGAAAAGCTCTTCTGAAACTTTTTCGAGCTCTGCAAATTTTAATTACTGAACAACTTCTTACCCTTCATATTAAGGAACTGTATCGGAAATTTGAACTGAGCTTAAAGAGGCCAAAAAAAAGGGTATTAAATTACAGCGATATTTCGGCTACTGAGGATAACAGACTCATTGCAAAATATATTTCTACACAAAGTAAAAGCCCAGTAAAGTGATTTTTATTTTGCTCTTGAAGGGTTAACTTTCAACTAGTGAGTAACGCATGTTTTAAACACTACTATGACGACTCAGAGAGGCTTTCATGGAGAATGAACATAAACAATGGGGTAAAATAGTAGCGGTGATGAGGCTGACCTATTTGGAATTGTTCCAAAACTATCTGTAGGTTGGTCAGTGATGCAGCATGGCTCTGAACCTGATCCTCTGCTTCATTCAATTTCTGCTGAATCAGCTCGCGCTGCTCTGTCAGGACTTTAACTTGATTTGTCAATGATTCTACCTGCTGATTGGCGCGGATACTGAAAGCAGATTAATTAAAAAAAATGCTCTTGAATTTGTGATCCTCAAAAGATTTTAGATGATGTTTTTTCCTTGGAAAAATTTCCAGACCAGTTAAGACTTTGAGAGCTTCAGGGTGTTTGCTTCAAGGACATTTTTCTTCTCAAAAATGTGTACACTTTTTTAAATTTATATGATGAAATAACGCTGGATTTTACCCCCGTCCTCTCTTGTGATACAGCTTCAGACCCCTTCCCAGAATGTTGTGCATAATTTTTAGTCAGCCATACAGAAATTATTTTATCTTCCTATAGTTATACATTCAGTTACAGGTGCCACTCCTGGAGAAGAATCTGTTTCTATTTTCTTCATTGCAAATCAGTTCATTTAGTTAATATTCTTGGTACCATGCAGTCTCAAAACTTTGAAAGTTGAAAATCTGAATTTCAATGCTTAGTACGCGACTCTAAAAGGAGTGTTCAGCATTTTGAAAAAACCCCTTCCGAATAAAAATAATTGCAAGAATAAAATGAATTACCTCGCAGAAGTATAAGCTGTGGAGGATGATTTAACTCGTTCATCTGCAGAGGATAAACGTGTTTGCAATTCTTCGATCTGCTTCTCAGCATTCATTAGCTCTTGGGTGTAAGTTTCTTCGACTGAAACCAAATGTGACTTGAGACGCTCTAAATCATTTTTCAGGCCTTGATTTTTCTCTTTCTCCTCTCGTAGCGCATTATACATTGTTTTGCACTTGTTCTGTTCTGCTTCTAATGCACAGTTCAGACTATTCTTTTCTTCCTGAAGAATTTCGATCTTTTGAAGGATTTGGTTTCGATCATCTGAGTCACTGCTTTTTTGCTGCATTTGAAAAAAAAATTCATTATTTAGTTTAAATGAATTGAGAGAAACCCAGGGTTGATGGACAAAAACTCTAGATTGCTCACATAATTTTTTATCGAAATTAGAAAAAAAATTTTTCTTTTGGGAATTGATAATTAAATATCATTTTGGAAAATCGTTACTCCCTTTTGTATAAAGATCATGCTAATCTCAACAACAGAGTCATCATAGCACTAACTAGTCACCCATCAAAATTATATATTATTGAGGAATTCTCAGCTTGCCCATTCACATAAGCACCTATTTCCATGGGGAAACAAATGTGTTGTTTTAAAAATGTGTTAAAAATAGTAGCTTCTTTCTGTTGGATCAAATTAACGAATTTTTACATTGTTCTGCTATCATTCTAAAACAGCTGATGTTTTATGGATGCATATATTTTTACTAACATGTTCTGTTACAAAATGTTTCACCTCCTCAATGGAATATACATGTTGCCCTAGAGACCCCTTTTTGTGAAGTACTTCAATAAATTTAATTATTATAGCTGAGAACATATTGCTCACTTTTATATCAGGCTCTCCTTCAGCCTCTTGGCGATCAGCAACACGCAGAAGCTGACTGACATATTCTAGTTGGGTTTGGAGCGTTTGGATCTGCTCTTTTAAAAGATCGATCTCTTTGTCTCGGGCTTTAAGAACTTTCTCGTTCCCATCTAGCTGCTCCCGAGTCACTTTCACCGCTTTCTCAAGCTCCTGTTTTTCGGCCAGCTCTTGTTCTAAAAGTCCATTGATACGCTGCAGCTCGCTATGGTAGCCTACACTCTCTGAATGTTTTACCTAAGAAAGAAAAGCAAACATTTGAATAAATTGGTCAAAAAAGTTCTGAACTTCAAAAACTATGGTCATTAATAAAGTCAGAGGTTACTCGAAATCAAAATCCACTTTTGAAATAATTTAACAAAATTTGGCAATCAAACCTTGTGACCATGTCCTGAGAGTGTCACACGGAGTTTTCTCCCAAATATGTGAGGACCCTCTAATCTGACAAATTTCTTTTTAGATCATTTATTTTTCCGTTTGTAAGTCATTTTATTGAAGCATAGTCAAAAATATTTGCGGTAAAGTAAGATTTAAAAAATAATAGGTAAAACAGATATAAGAGGATGAATTTAGCTGAATTAAAAATTAAGACAGAATCTTATGAATTTTTGTGCAAAAGCCCAATCATGCCATGTCACCTTGTAGATGGAGGAAAGAGTCTGTTTCACTCACAGTTTTCCCTGTATGTTCGACACTAATAGCGTTAAACTCAGTTAAGGGCTGGTTAAAACAAATGGAATTTGAACAGAGATGGAATAAGAAAAATAGCTCACCTGCAAACTTTGAATAAGCTGCTCTTTTTCACTTTTTAATGTACTAATTTCATTCAAGACTGACTGACTGGTCGAGTTTGATTTCTTAAAATTACTAATTTCTGCGTCTTTATCAGCAATCTCATTCATCAATTTGTTCACAGCCATTTCTAAACTCTCATATTTGGTTTTAAGTACTTCATATGATTCAGCAACTAATTTCAAGTTGACAAGTTCTTCTGACTTGCTCGAGAGGTCTGACTTTAGATTACTATAATTCTCATTTAATTTTTGTAGATCCATCATAAGATCACTATTGGTTTTGACTAATTTTTCATTTTCTGATTTTATATTTTCTAAAATTTGAGTGCCTTCTTTAAGCATTGCTATTTCATCAGCACTTTGACTGATGATTTCATTTAGTCTACTATTATCTTTCAAAAGCTCATTGTGCTCTGTCACCAATCGTTTAAGTTTTTCGTTCAATTCTTCATAATCTTGACATTTTTGCGCAAAATCTTCTAAGTCAGATACTTTACTTTTAAGAGTTTCCAAGTCATCTTCTTCTAGAGAGAGCATCTCATTCAACCGATTATTTTCTTCCCGAAGCTCAGTATTTTCTAATTCTATTTGTTTCAATTTCTCCTTAACATTCTCATAATCATGTTGCCTCTGTTCTAAATCTTTCTCAAGCTGAGTGTGTTTTTGAATTTGATCCTGTGTATGTTCTTTAGTTGAGGCTTTGTCTTGAAGTGATACGACTTCCCTTGTGAGCGAGTCACAAGTTTCAGTCAGAACTGTTTTCTCACTTTCAATCGCTTCACACTTCTTTTTTAAAGCATTCAATTCATCTTTCAGCTGCTTTTCTTCCAGGATGTACTTACACAATTCACGATCTTTTTTTTCGTGGCTTAATTTTAGCTCTGCATAGTCTTCTTCTATAGATTTCAATTCTTGCTCTTTACTGAACAGGTTCTGTTTCAATGCTGCAATTTCCTCAGATAATTTTAAGTTTAATTCAGCTTGCGATTGGTGTTCCTTGGTCGAATTTTCAATCTGTTGTCGCAAATCTTCTATTAGTTCTGTTTGCCCATTGATTAGTTCCGTTTTTTTGTTGATATCAATTGAAGCAGAGCTAAGCTGTTCATTCAAGGTTACAATAGTTCTTTTTGCTGATTCTAATCCAACTTTCAGGTTGTTCGTTTCTGTTTCTAGGTTATTTTGATTTAGAGTTGTAGCTTCCGACATTTGTAACCGGTAAGTTAAGTCTTTGACATGGTCATTCAAAAGCCGCACTTCTGATTCAAGGTCTGTCCTGGCTTCCGTTAAAGCTGATATCTAACATGAAAAAAAAAAGTTAAGATAATAACGATTTCAGAAAAAAGTCAGATGCAAGGAATATTTGAAACAATCTATGTAAAAACCTATCCAATCCATATCTTGATGAGCCTTGAGCTCTCTAAGAATGCTTATATTCTGACTTGCTATTATATGCTTATATAAAAGACGTATTCAGTTTTAACATCGACCTATTCATTTAAAGGCAGCAGCAGAAAAGCACTTAGTTCCCGATTGGAAATTAAATGAGTAACTATTTTCTATAGTTTAATTATCTGATCTTGAAGTAGCAAAAACCATATTTAAATGAAAACAGTTGCCGGAGGTTCTATTTGTTTCAAGAGATGCAAGAATGCTCGAATGGATGGGGAGTTTTGTTCGGCAACTAGGTATTGTGTATCTTGGTAATGACACCGATACGCCCAATTTAAGGAACGAAACGGTCATTCAAGTATAATTGAATTGTTCCGTTCCTGATTTTGAGGGGAATTCGTGTAAAAACACACAAAAAATAACAGATTGGAGTCAACAGTTGATTATTTCAAAATACTTTAAGTGTACGTTGTTGATTAAACTTGGAGAGACCAACAGGCAATTGGACAAAAGTCTACCCTTTGTTTGTCTTGGAAATACGTATAAGCCATTTAAAACTTAAGAAATGGGTCGTTTTCAAACTGACCAGAAATTGCCAATGTTAACCTTTTGGAAGGTTAAAAAAAACAAGCGACAAACAAATAAATAAAATTTGAATTTGAACCTATTGAGATTTTTCTGCAATAAGACAAATTTTTGGAAAATTTTAGAGTTGAGAAATTTTCAATCTAAATTATTCAATTTTCCTCAAAGTATCACGTCTAACCTGAGTACTTGATGCACCAATATAACTGGTAATTAGTTCGTTCCAAAATATTCTTGAACAGATGTATCTATTTTTTTTAGAATTCATTTAAATATGAAATAGTTCACCCAAAGAGATCTTAAGGTTGCCACGAATACATTCAGTAATTCGTACCAGAATTAAAATTCCAAGAGAGAGCTAAAACATGAATGTATAAAAAATGGAAAAAACTGGTGAAGTTAGTACCTGATTGTCTTGATCAGCTATTTTGCTCATAAGCTCTGATCTTAATTCTTCATGACTATTATTTGATTGGGCGATACTTTGTAGTTGTTCCAAATTTGCCTCCAGTGCAGCCTTCTGAGTTTCAAGCTCTTCAATTTTACTCTTGTTTCTGGTCAATTCAGTATTTAAGTCTTGTTCTGCTTTCACTGATGTAGCATGAGCCTCCACAAGTTTTGCAATCTCCTGGAAATTTATAACAAAGAGTCACATAATATACTTAATTTTTAGGACAAAAATAATGATACTGAGGGAATTTTCGGGGATTGTATTGAGGCTTCTGACTTATTCAACTTCTAAGAAATAATCTACGGAATTGTAAAGAACAATCAAAACTGATATATGTGAGAAACTATCACAATGCTCTTGGCTGCTCAATTAGAGCCATTCATTTGTGGCGCTATCAGTGGAGGAGCAATTTATTTATCGTTTCATCACTTACCAGTCAAAAGATAATGTGGCAAGAGGCATTTATAGCCTTACATGCATCACACAGCCTTACCATGACTTGATGACATCTTTTCAATTAGTCAATTTATCATCCAAAAAAAAAATCAGAAACCCAGAAATCCTTAAGCCATAGATAATAAAAACTATAATCTTTTTACTCAAGTTTATACAATTAAACCTAAATTGATTGATATAGAAAATACCATGTTTAAATAGAATGTTAACTAAGTGAGTGGTGCAACAACTACTCTCTTGTGATTTATGAGAGGGAAATATGCCTGGAGCTTTAGGGTACGGCTTATTTCCGTCATAATGAAAAATCAAGTCACACTTGGTAGCAATTAATTCTATCCCTGAAAATAATAATTTATCTAAATATCAGTCATACCTCTTTCTGTTTTCGTTCCGTTTCTTGCCAGTCAGTTTCTTTCTGCTCGAAGTCAGCCAGTTCTTCTTCGACCAAAGTCATCTTTTTTGTAGCCTCTTCCACTTTTGCTCTCAATGAAAACACTTCTTCTGATTTCTCCATCAATTCAGCAGCTAATTTTTTCTCATTTTCTTGTAGATTAAGACACATGGAAGTCAGAGCTTTAATATCCTGGAAAATTAATCGAATAGTTTAGACAAAAATGTTAACAACAATTGGTAGAGAAAAACTTTGAACAATTACACTTGTGGTTTACATGCCAATGTAGACTCCCCTCCTCGGCTTTTTTTCGAAAACCATTTTTGAGGAAGAACAGTAATTATGAAAGTTCCCTCAGTTGCTCGTTTCATTCACATCTAGCTTTTCTTTAGAATTCTACAGCAATGATAAAGACAAATTTAAGAGCAGAACAAATTTTGAGGGAAAGGAAGAAAGCATTCTTAGCAACGTTCCAATGCAAGTAATTTCTCATTGAAAAATAAATTTCAATCGTTACACATAAAGTATCAATAATTCCATGCTAATAAAAAAAACTGTTGATTAAAAAAAAATTGAACTCTATAACAATCAAACACTGCAAATATGGATATTTGGCTAATTGTAATTCAAAAAAGTTTTCTTTTAGAGAGTACCTTATCATCACCAATTTATTTGAAATCAAGATGGAATGACCAAAAATAAAAACCAATATGATAAAATAGTTACCTGAATTATTTTTGATCCATCATCTGGAGTTTTGTTGACAAATTGCTCAGGAATCTTAAATGGAACTGAGTCTAAAACATTTTTCAGATCGCGGAAACTGCACTCCTCTTCACTCGATTCTGAATCAGTGTGCCTCCTAGTACCATCAACATTCGACACCTCAGCAAATGTTGTTTGTGAGGCAGCAAAGGAACTAGAAACACCACTTGTTTGGGATGAAGCGGAAGGATTGTCGTTGACTGTTTGAGACGAGGCTCCAACACTCTGGATAGTGGTTTGTGAGGACATCGATGAGGACTCATTGACAGTCTGAGAACTGGAGGATGGATTGTCACTCGTCGTTTGAGAACTTGTGGATGCAACAGCAGACGAAATCTCATCACAGGTCTGAGATAAAACGGAGGCACAGTCGTAGGAGGATTGAGATGCAGTTGAAGTTGTTTTCACTCGGATCTGTCGAAATTCTTCAAACTGCGACTTCATTATATCATAGTCTTCTTTCAGCTGGTTGTACTTCCTTTGAGTGGAATCTTTCGCTGCTATTAGTTGCTCTGCAGAGGAAAAATTATCAAAATAAAAGTCAAAGATGAAAGCAGACACATTCATTTTAAATGTGGCCCCAGTATCACAAACGCCTATTAGGCGTCAAACTTCATAAAATTAATATAAAATGGAAAAGGTTAAGGTGATTCCATGGACGCCATATTTTGTGTCAGAACGGCATGCGATATATCACATTTTACAGCTACTCGTCATTTTTCTCCAATTTTGAGATTGCAATTCTGTTGTCAGGAGACTAAAGCACTCACTTACCAATTTTAACAAAGAAATTCAATGTAATAAAGGCGTGGTTTTTTTAGAGAGAAAATATCGCATTCGAGTGCAGTTTCAATATCAGTATCGAATGCTATGTTTTCTCTCTAAAAAAACCACGCCTTTATTACATTGAATTTCTTTGTAAAAATTGGTAAGTGAGTGCTTTAGTCTCCTGACAACAGAATTGCCATCTCAAAATTGGAGAAAAATGACGAGTAGCTGAAAAAATGGAACCTATTGATGCGATAAATCGCATGCCGTTCTGACACAAAATATGGCATCCATCGAATCACCTTAATTACGGTTGTTTTAAACACCACAAAGACTTGAAATTTTGAATGCATGTTCAAAATCACTCTCAGCATCTAAATTGGATAAAATTTGAAGAGAAAAGTTAAGTGTCCATTTTGGCACTTGTGATACCATGTTTTAAGACCTGATGTAATAAACTGTTTTTTCTTTCTTCAGCAAATTTAAATCAAACAATGGGCAATAGACAAACCAGAAAATTCCTAAACTCCAAAAAATCACTCAATATTTCGATTAATCAACAAATGCGCTTGTGATACTTTGGCCGGAAGGTGATGACATAAACTCATGACACAAATTGACAGGAAACAATGTGGTTTAATGAAACACGACCACACTAAGAAAATACAAGGTAAATGTTCGTACTTGTAAGATTTGAAATTCCAGGAAATTTTTGTTTTAAACCTTGGAAAAAATTTAGTTGTACCTTCCATTTTCCAAAACAAAAAAAAACAGATTTTTGTTAAAGAAATAATTGGTATGGTCATAGCGTATTAAATTTATGTGCACTTTTTTCTTCAATAACTCTTTGAAATCTACGAATGACGACTGCGTTCTATCTGATTCAAGACAAAATACACATTTTAAGAAAATTTGAGGTTTCCAATTCTTACCAAGATCCCTTTGATGCTGCAAATCCAGTTCGATGCCCGTGGATAGATTTGAGTTTTCATCTTGACTGGCAGCAACGATTTGCTCCAACTCAAGTTTTTCTCGATTAAGACGCCCATTTTCATTTTGCAATCGCACAACTTCCGCCTGCAATTCTTCAAACTGCCTTGCATTTCCTAAAAAAAATTAATTCGATTTTTTAAAAAATGAATGAGACACATTTATTATCTCCACTTCTGTTTCCTACTCGGCAAGACGCGAAAAGGTCTGAGGAGGCCTCAAGCAGCATATTACCAGCTGGCTGGTTTGGACAAAAGGCTTAGGACTGAGTCAAAATGGACAAAATTTTCATCCACAGATCTACGACTAACAATTTTTTTAGGATATGATATGATCCCTGCTAAAATTCCGAATTACAGAGAACACTCTTTAGAAACTCTACAATGCAAAGCAACATTTCTTATCCTGAGGTGGTGGATTTTGTGACTGCATGGAAAGTTTTTGGAGGGTCGACCACATTGAATTTTAGAGAACTCAAAATTAAAATTCGCCTACCATCAATTCACCTCCGTTTCTTTTTGGAGAGTATTTTTTCAATGATGAGGGAAAATGTTCTCGCACTGATTCTAAACTTTCGCACTGTAGTGAAGTGTTTTTTGCTCAAGATCGCAAGCTAAAAATAAACAGTGTCTCTTTTTTCAAAGTCCCTATCACGAAACACACTTGCTTGAACATTTGGTGATCTTTTTAAATACTATAACAAGTTAGATCAACGTAAATTTTGGTGATATAAATTTTACTTCACTGATTTTCCTACTTACGATAAGTACGCAAATGTTGTAAGTTTATCATTACAACATCATCAGAAATGAATTTTGGTACTTACTGTTATTTCTTGAAACAATTTGAGTGATGGTTTCTAACTCAGTTTCCAGAGCCGTAACAGTCTGAGTCAGCTAAAAAAAGAAAGAGAACGGAATATTAAAACATTGAGGTCCTAGGTTAAAAAAACTATAGTAGTAATGGTGCAGAAGTTGGTAATTTAATTATTTCAAGAAAAGCAGATTCTTGGAAAATGGCAAAAAATTATTCCAGAATTCATGAATTTAGTGGTACGTTTTGGGAATTTTGTGTGGTAAGTACTCACCCAATTGAATTTCATTGCCAATACTAATTTAAAATATATAGAGAAACTAAAAAATGAAGAAACATTCCATAAAGCTGCTTTTAAGCTAAGAGTAAGCAGAATAAATGAGTCAAAATCAAATTTGTAACGCTCATGCTTTCTTTGGTAAAACTCAAATGGAAAGTTTGAATAGGTACCTCAAATTCTACAGAGTCCTTATGTGCATACTAGAAAAAAAATAAAACTTGTTGAAAAAGATTCAAGCAAAGTTATTACATTAAGATACACCAAAAATTTAAAATTCCTCAAGGTGCATAAAGTCCTTTCAAGATGGTCCAGTTATTGGTATGCTGTTAGGCTGGCAAATGATAAGGAAATACTCAAGGGCCCCCAAAACTTTGTCCCAATAACCAACATCTGCTCGACCATTAGACAAATTGCCTACATGTGTTTCCTAAAATCTTAGATTCAATTTTTTCTCAAGTAAAATTACAATGAATGAATTGAACCATTAAAGAATTTCTGAGATCTCAATATATTTTATGGATGAAATTTCATCATAATATGGCTTTCCGAGGAGAGAAAAAGATCATTAAAGAAAATTAAGTTAGTGGTTTGAAATTAAGAGCGCCATTGTGAAAGGCTGTATACTAAGAAAGTCTCCAAATGTTCAATGGAAAATTGGCGAGAATGAAACACTTTCACAAAACACCTGTTCCATGTTAAGTTGTTTCAAAGATTATCATTGATGAGTTCGAATGGTGTCCATATAATTTAAATTATGGATACTACATGAAGAAAAGTACCTATTTAATTCTAGAATAGGAGGTTGAAAAGTAGGAGGCTGAGAAATAAAAAATGTTATGAGCTTCTAAAATGTTCAAAATGTTATGTCATACCTGCTGTTTTTCTTCACGAAGCTTCTTGATTTCTGCTTTGAGTTCATCTATTTCACTACTCCCCTGCCCTGTTTCAGTCGCTACAAAAAATAAATGAAAATTAGTAAAAACTATTAACACACTTCGGACAGGCATTGTAACAGCGGAAAATTTCCTGAAACAATCTTGAATCTATTTTCTATGCAATTTCGATTACACAGTCTATTTTAAAAATGTTCATATTAAGTATACCTGAAGAAAGTTTACAAGATTTATCCATGCTTAATATATTATCTCTTGAGAAAATTTTGGAGTAGATTTACAGGTAGGTACTTACATTTACAAATATTTGATTCTAGGTTTTACGAATACCTACATTTATTGTTATATTTTGAGAAAACCAATAGAATATCAATTTTTAAATTTGCAGAATGAGTTCTGTAATACTGGGAGGAGCTAAACCATAGCTGGACTGAACTCATTTTGCAGTAAGGAACCACTTTTTCTGGCTTACTATGGAGACAACATATGTGCGATCAGTTTCCCTTTGTAGATAGGTATTATTATGATGGGTGTGGATGAGCCATAAATATTCGTGCCTTATTGGAAAAGGCAGTCCAACTATACAAAGCAGAAAAACATTAGTATGAAATCTGCTCCGGGTAAGACACTGAGAGTAAAAAATATAAATTTGAAGAGGAGTTATGACATTCTGTGGTGTACACCTGTACGGTGTTTGGTCTCTAGTGGTTTTAAAGGTGAAACATCTCACGGGGAAATCCTCTTATTCTGTCTATTAAAAATGACAAAAAGAGCGAAGAGCTTAAAATGTTAGCAAGCTATAAAATGATGTTTTTAAGAGAGGCAATTTGATTTATTATGATGAAACTTAGGAATAATATTGCTCTGAAATCTAAGTTACAGACAAACTCATACAAGTCGTACTCATGAGCGGAGCACACACAGTTTCGGCATAAAAAACCTATCTTTTAGTGAGGCTTAACGTACGTTTAAAATCTGCTTAAAATTTTACAACATGCTTTCTGCTGACACTTCAAGCTCTAGCACCCATTTCAACATTTAATTGAATGGAGTGTACAATTATACATACATGATGGCACATGAAATGTGTCCTGGACTGCCCAGCCCTCAACGTCCCAGCCATCATCTCCATCATCATCGACAAATGCCCCTTGCTCTGAGGAATCACCACTGAAAGCGCCCTGCAAACAGATACAAAATTTATGAAAATTCCTGTAACCTAATATTTCACCACGAGTTAATTACCTTAATGGAGAAAAACAGGTCAATCTTGAAGGGATCAATCCAAAGGGGGTTGATTGCATCGCAGCGTTGCGTAATCTCATTCTCGATTTATTTATCCGATAAAAAATAGTTGAAAATTTTCCGATAAAAATTTTTGCGATTTGACGAGAATATTGTGAAATTTTCAAAATGAAGCACGCACCCGTTGAGGAGCGGAAGAGAGGGGGCAGGGGGTCTCTCTAGAAATACACTTGGCTCCTCCCCGGAAAGACAAGAGATTTTGTGAAATAGGAGCAAGACGTTCTTGTTATCTTTGAAATTGTAATTCAATCGATTTCCCCGCAAAAGCACCTCGGAATTTCACCTCAGATATCCACTTAATTTTCAAGATCTTTCCGGGCTGCTCTTCTATGCAACCCCCCCCCCCCCCATCCTAATTTGGCGCATGTGTCCGTTACTGGATTGAGAAATCAGTTGTCACGTTGAACTTCAGACCGCTGCATGCAATTGAGCCCCTCTGACTTGGACTCCTCTGATTGAAATTGACATAGAGATAAATGCATTTGGCGTGAAACATAATATGCGAGGAGTTAAGTACAGTAAAAGATGATTGTGTAAAACCTGCAGCCCCAAGCAATATTCAAAATACAGGTAAAATGCTGCGCTAGTACACTAACATCGAATGATGTTACCGAATAACATCGCACGGATTCAGTCCGTAATGTGTATTAGAGACAGTTAGCTAGATTGCCCGGCGTGATAGAAAATCCCTTCAAAATTGTGATTATGCAATACGCGCTCCCAAGCGTTAAAATAGTTGCCTATCCTGCGCCTTTGATTCTTGCAGCTACCGCTCCACTCGCCCGCTGAGTTGAACGGCTGGAATTTTTCCTACTTATGATACTATCGCGATGGTTTCGGCCTACTGTAAAAAAAATTAAATGCAGCTATTTCTTGAAACCTAATTTCACAGCCCTGAAGTTAACAAAAAGTTTCTTCTGTATGAACTTCGTAAGCGATGCGGCAGACGCTATTTTCAGGTTTTACAGATCACAATTTTATAATTTCCCCGACATGCCCAGTAAAAATTGCCACTACATCGTACGAAGGTATGGATGGGTTGATTTTACACCATTCAGCGCAGATACACCTACAAATTCCGAGAATTATCCCTTTCGGACCATATTAGTAATAGAGAACAACAAATCGCGGATTTATTAGGTGACAGGGCCGGATTAAGGGGGTGGCCACATGGGCCGCGGCCCATGGCGGCAAATTTTGCAATTTTTTTAAATGCAGGTACAAAAAAATCGGTTTCAGAAAAAAATTACAAACAAGAAAAGGTGACAACATCTCTCATTTCCTGAGAGTTCATTAATTTCTAATTTTGTCGTACTTCGGTGATACAAAAGACAGCACCTTTGAGGAGTCGAGTTAAGAGAGAAACCAAACACGTAATTTGGCCTGGAGAGGCGCGGCGCAAAGAGAAATGATGACGAGGACTTGAGATGAAAAGGAGAAGCCCTCGACGCGGCGGTCGGCATGTAACACATATTAGCGCCTACGAGACTGCATGAATACTTCACGCATTGCGTCAAACACAGTACGGTCAACAGCGGTCGGCGGCGGAAGTTAAAATTATTAAACCACATTTATGTTTGTTCTTTCTTAATTTTTTTAGTTCATTTCTTGCAAATGAAAGGCCTTGTCCCCACAGAGATAGGTTTACGGAATGAACTTTCGCGCGTAGTGTTGACAGGGCTTCCGCAAAAAATGTGTCCAACACGAGTGAACGCGTCTTATGCACCCTTCTCCCTCCAGCATGTTCACTTGATGGTTTTTATTGATGTTTCAAAATGAATGAGAAGAGGGCGGCAAAATACAGGCGGCCCATGGGCGGCAAGAAGGTAAATCCGGCCATGTTAGGTGAAACAGATAATTTGCCTACACTATGACCACTTTTTTTTAATTTTTTTTTTTTTTTTTTGTGTGTCACGCTAGGTGGTTTTAAAATATCCAAGGAACTTTGGGAACGATTAATTTCAAACACGTATACATCTTCATTAATAAAACAAAGTACGGCTTGAAAATTTGAGCTGACGTACTTCAGAATATTAGAGTGTTCAGCGTCGAAAACCGAAAATCAATAAAGTTCCTTTCTCCCAAATCGTTTTTCTTTTTTCGTTTCCACGATGTTGGTTAATCTAAATTTCTACATTAAAATAATTATCGCCTGACTCTGGATATGCAAAATATTAATTTTCCGACAGGAAATCATCCGAAATTTCACACTCTGGAGATTGCCAACCCCTTTACGCTAAACTGCCCGTTTGATTCAAACGCCGTCGAAATGACGGGCTAGTTAACTTACCAAGAACGTGAGTAAAATAAAAACCTTCGGAACCAAGTCAAGATAAAACTAATATTTAATTTTCAAAATGGTAAATAAATTATGGTTTCAATTTTAACAAAGATTATTCAATTCTGAATTTTCATAATAAAATCTTTTTACCGAATACTTTATTCTTATTTATTAAAATTTTCAATTAAATTCAAAAACTGCACTTTGATGTCATAATTCAACTATTACCAATTAAATATAGACAAGTTCGAGCTTTATCAACTAATCACATGGATTTGGGCGTACCGGCGTTTTTTTTTTCACAAGCGACGGGATTTCGCGAAAATCCGGCGGTCCCCGATCCAAATCCTCCGGTAATCGCGCGGAAGCTCCGAGGCCGCGCTGAACGAAACCGCGACTGCACGAGGCACACGCACGAGTAGACTCAACACGCGGCTTGCAGTCGCACTCGCAAGTTCGAGGGTCCCACAACCACGAGTCACGAGATACGAAAGGACTGAGGAACACTGACAGCTGACGACGGAAGTCGCTCACTCCACGGCCCCCTTTCCCCTCCCCCCCATCCCCGGGCGAGCGGGAGACTCAAGGAGGACAGAGGACACTGTTAAGACGTGGCGCCTGCGACATAAGCACGTAACTGCATTTTGCGATGAGCTCTGTCTTCCGTAAGACCCCGTGCTTTTCAGGGCTCGCGTGAAGATGAAAACACGCCCTTACGTTGGAAAGCTAGTGCCGGGAGGGCTCGGGCCGATAAGCACACTCAATTTCGATACGGCTCCCACTCGGCGTGAAAAATATCGAAAAGCGACAGAAATTGAGCTCCGACGTTGCCGCGTCGACGAAAGCTCGAGCGCGAAAAGCACCTGCGTTGCGGCGTTGCGAAATCGCTCGTTTTGCTTGATTTTCGGCGGTGACCGTACTTGGGACTTCAGCAGCGGTCAGCGTGAAACGCATAGCGCCTACAAGACTGTAGGGATACTTCACGCATTGCGTCAAACACAGTGCGTTCAGGAGCGGTCGGCGAGAAACGCATAGCGCCTGCAAGACTGTAGGAACACTTCACGCATTGCGCAAAAACACAGTTCGGTTGGCGCGGTGGCGGAAATTAAGATCATTAGACCACATTCATGTTTATTCTTATTCATAATTTCTTCGCTCTTTTCTTATAAATGAAAGGCATCGTCCACACAGAGATAGGTCTACGGAACTTAATTTTCGAGCAAAGTTCCGTGAACTTTTGCTAGTGTTGACAGGGCTCTCACAAAAAATGTGCCAAACACGAGTAAACGCGTCTTATGCACCCCTCCTCCTCCGGCACGTTCACCTGATGGTTTCTATGGATGTTTCAAAACGAATGAGATGGGGCGGCAAAATACAGGCGGCCCATGGGCGGCAAGAAGGTAAATCCCACGTTGCTTAATCACCTCGCTGCGTGTCTGGGCTTCTATCGGATTCGCCTTCAATAACCGTGATGGCAATGTGAGCGGCAATACGGGTAACCGTCAAACTTTGAGAGTAACTCCCTCCCATCCGAAGTCGTCACCGGTTTTCTGAATCCTAAGGATCTTCGAGAGACCCAGTCAAAGTATGTCTATACACTCTACGGGTACCCTACTCTCCAATGGCATAGTTGCTCCACCCCTCAACCTTGACATTACACATTATCGTTGGCTGGTGAGCAATTCATCTGACAGAGAAGAAAGATAAACGTGACGACCACCTCCACATTTGGACTGCATTTTGCAATTTGGAACTATAAATTCTGGCCCGGTTTAAAAACAACGTATGTACCATTAGTTTCCCTATGCACAAAAGTGTTTTTTTCTGATGAGCCAGAATTTATAGTTCCAAATTGCAAAATGTAGTCCATTTAAGAAGAGAATCGTGCTTGCACCACTGGCTATAAAAAGAGGTGGTAGCGAGCACGATCACTCTTTTTGACAGTCAGGAGACAGCTGATAAGCATACTGCTAAACAAGTAGCTCACAATCAGCAGTCGACAAGAAAGTAAGATGAATGTTGCTGCCCGTATGAAAATATCGAGTCTTTGAAAGTAAAAGTTTGAATTTTAGAGCGAGGAAAATACTGGCGTCCTACGGAAGAACTCCGTATGAACCGTCAGGCGTTGCTATATTGCCTTCAATAAAACAATAATTTACGGAAAAATTTTTGGATAATGTTTCTCCAATTGTTCCGGCAATTTTGTTGACAATTTAATCTAAAGGATCAGAAAATTTCAAGGAAAAATAAGCATAACATTCCGCAAAAATGGACATTTTACGGAAGAAAATTTGGCAACTCTCGAATGTTCATACGGCGTTTTTCCGTAGCACGGCAAAATATACCTACTAGTATTCTGCCGTGCTAAGGAAGAACGCCGTATGAACATTTGAGAGTTGCCAAATTTCCTTCGATAAAATGTTTATTTTTGCGGAAGGTTATGAATATTTTTCCTTGAAATTTTCAGGAACTTCGGGTAAAATTGCGAAGAAAATCATCTGAAAAATTGGATGGAAACTATCGATAAGTTTACCAGGAAATTCGTGTTTTATCGAAGGAAATTTGGCAACGCCTGAAGGTTCATACGGCGTTCTTCCTTAGCACGGCAGTATTCTGCTCGCAGAGTACAGAGGAGTCATTACCTACAAGACACGTGGAAATACGGATTTCCTGCGCTCGAGTCGTCAAAACTCCAAAATATGAGCAAGGTCTGGCAGCATCGGCGAGGTCCTTCATTATGCCAGGCTAACCGAATTTCCAAGCCTTCGGACTTGGAGACGATGAATATTTATCGAAAGACCCCGCGCCCAGGAAATGCCAGCGGGGGGAGAGGGGGGGGGAGGCGTCAGCAGTGACGAATAGGGCACGTTCTGAGGAGAGATAAATCAGACTGAGAGAGACTGAGCACAGAGAAAAGGAGATCAAAATTACCCGGGAAAACGTGTGACCATATAGTGTCCGAAGAGCGAAGAGGTCAGGATCTGGCGCGCGGTGCAGGTCTAGAAGAAGTAACGAGACGAGAAGAAAAAGATGCGAAAATGAGAATCTAAGCAAACTTAACAGGAAGGCAGTCTGAAGGAGATATGCCATTGAGTTGCTACCAAGGAGACATTAAGGATGCCATGACCAAAATCTAAGACCCAAAATCAGCCATCTCCTCCAAAATCTACTCGAAAAAATAGCGATTCAAAATGAAACGAGCGGAAAAGCTCTAATACTGCTCTGTAATAGAGAAGCGCTGAGCTGTCCTCTACGTGGGAGCGTTTTTAAAGGTCTCGATACACGATCAAATTCCTGAACCAATTACCTGGTAATTGGTTTTACTCCTGGTTATACCGCGCCGCCGCGGCTGGCGAGAAAATCTGAAAATGCCGGTGTTCAGGACGATTTTTGTCATTTTTTGGGGACCTGAACAAAAAAGTGGGGACTTTCGGGGATATCGGGGACACCCTTCCAAAATCGGGGATATTTGGGGACATTGGGGACTTTGAGGGACCTGAACAAAAAAATTGGGGACTTTCGAGGATATCGGGAACACCCTTCCAAAATCGGGGATATTCAGGGACACCCTTCCAAAATCGGGGATATTCGGGATATTGGGGACTTTTGCAGAATTGAGCAAAAAAATTGGAGACTTTCGGGGATATTGGGGACACCCTTCCAAAATCGGGGGTACTCGGGGACATTAGGGACTTTTGGAGAACTGAACAAGAACATTGGAGACTTTCGGGGATCGCGGACACCCTTCTAAAATCGGGGAAAATCGGGGACATTGGGGACTTCTATATTTTCTTTGAATTTTCCTCATTGAATCCAAAGAAATAACCAAGAAAATAATCCATTGGAGTCCCTCGACGTTTCAGTTCCCACTTGCACCACGATGTGGTTAAAATGAATAGTTCCTTCTATACTGTGTGTCGAAGACATTCTGAAACGGACCCGTTGGTACGTGACTTAGCGCTGATAACCTCTGTCAGTATCCAAATCGTAAAACTGGCGTGGAAAGCCTAGAAAGAGCGAAACGGTAGACACGCAGATGCAATTGCCTTGCACTCCTCAACAACTCTTCAATTCGTGACCTCTTTTTCAGTTTCAAAGAGCTATTTGACAGAGCCGATATATTGACTCAGCAGCCCGCAGCTGATATCTTTCGATGCTCTCATAAACGGGTTTTATGTGAAAATGAGCTACTCAAACTTGCTCTTTTGATTTTTTAGTTCGCTTTAACTTTATATTTACGAATCATTTCCTCGCTGTTTGCTGTATGAGTCAATTTTTTAGTAAGAAACAACTTTATTTAGTTGCTCATGTATGCCTTCTTTAGACTTAACATGCACGATACACCTCCCACATGGTGTCTAGAGTTCTTGACCAAGCTCCATTCACTGATTTTCCCTGAGTTTCGGGAGCTCATTCCCTGACGAGAAACCAAAGTTTTTACCCACTTCTCAAAAAAAATTTTCAGAAAAACTAAATGATTCTCCGGAATTTCAGTTATGAATATCGAATTTTTTCATCTTTCAGCCGATTCTTTGGCGCACATTGGGATTTTCAACTCCAAAAACGTTTTTGTTCTTTATACAATCCGATCGATGAAAGCTTCTCTATTATTCTGACTATTTGAAGATTCATGATGTCAATAATAGCGGCTCAGGTGCAATAACATAATCCTTAAAATGTTTTCTAAGCGTTAGAAGAAGAGATTCCCAGTTTCTGGAGCAGATTCCCTGATTTTTCCTGAAATTTTCCATTCCCTGATGAATCCCAGTATTTCCCGGTCCTCGACACCAAGCTTTTAACTTAACCGCGACTGGCACAGAATATTGATGAATTGCTACTTCACATTGCAGCTGCCAGGAAAATTAATTTCCATTTTTTATGACTGGTGGGCAACTGATTGTTAGCACCGCCAATTCTTTGGTACATCCCCGTGAAATAAAACGAGAGTGCAGAGCAGTGCTGCCATATTATTTTATCAAAAGATTCCGAAATAATGCCGATTTCCGGCAACATATTTCGATTTGCCAAAGTTGCCAAAATTCCGGGGGAAAATTCCGAAATACACCCGGATGTAGTTCCGAAGATCGTCAAATTGGATAAAAAAATCCCTATTTTTGTTCGAATAAATGGTCAAACTGGCGAAAAACTGCAAGTTTCGAGGAAATTCCGCGAATAACTAAAAATTCCGGGAAAAGTTCCGATTATTTATAAGTTCCGAATTCCGGAATTAATTCCGGGAAATGTCAGCACTGGCGCAGAGACACGTAAGATCCCAGCAGGCCGATTGTTGGATCATTATCGGATGAGTTTGATCGATAACTCTCTATCTTCACAATGCTACATATCGATCAAGGTCATTCCATATCGATCCAACAATCGACCCGCAGGTGAGCGGTCGACTCACCACAAAACGACCGAGTCGACGAGACAATAGGAAAAATAAGCAGTCTGCACTGTCTGGATGGTGCCTGGTGCTTCTCTGGGTCAACTCCGCGTGTGGTGCGTCTGATGGGCGGGGGGGAGGGGGGGGGAGGAGTCAAAGAACGCGGCACTCGACACCGGAACAGGAAAGGGGCGCCCCTCGCACACGGCTCATTTAGAGGCGTTTAAATAAAAATTGATGAAATATCAATTAAAACGGATATTGTTACCGTGTTAGCTCCTCCGAAACGATGCGAGGACGTCGGTAAATATCCCCCCCCCCCCACCCCCCCGCCCCCCTCCCGGCGACCGAACGGGTCCCCGCGGCGGAAGAGGGGGGCAGGGGGAGGGGGGTTAAACAGATGGAAATTAGGAGAAAACGCGTGAGAAGTAGCGCCAACGGTCAAACATTTGGGCGATATAACAGCTTTTTACTCGATGCTTAGGACTCTTGCACGAAAAGAAAATGACACTTCGCACGGTGGATCGAGTCGATGGGAGAGTTCGGACGAAATTTGGAAACGATAAACGCTTATGACTCCGTTCATACCAAACTATGAGGTTTTAAAAATGGTTTGTTTGGTTTCCTTGTGACATTTTCTACGGGAATCACCCCTAAAAATTTAAAATGTGACGAATTAAACATCAAAATTTGCGGTTTTAGTCAAAAATTTCATGTCCGACCTTCCCAATTGACTCGATCCACTGGGCTTTGGTGGGAAACAAACCCTAACGACTTGTTTTAATACCACGATATTGATATTAGGAGCAGGTTTGCTGCCGGGTCAACCTTTTTTTTCCCTTGACAAAAAAATTGAAGGGGACATTCTACGAGCTACTTCTTCTTCTTCTTCTTCTTTTTTTTTTTTTTTTTTTTTTTTTTTTTTTTTAAAACATGGCTGGATTCTCATTGGAATTCAAACTTTGCCCACTCCGAATGGCACCCACTGAAATACAACATTCCACCTTTCGTCTTCAGCAGTTTTCACGCGGTCAAAAACGGTAATCGATGCCTTTTTCAGCTTTCTAATTGGCCAAGCTCTGATCATCGAACACCCTCCAAAAGGCTTCCAATTTTACCGTGCGTAACCGTCATGAACGGAAGCATTCCTTAAAAAGCCCCTTGCGTCCTGTGCGATAACTATTCGAGCACGAGCGTCGAGGGGTTGCATACTCGGAATTTTGAAGGCGATTATGCAAGCTTGATAAAAACTCGATTCAATCGGGTTAAATTCGCGACAAATGCGTTGCCAAAGAACCGTGCTCATCCTCTTTTTGTTAACATTACTTATGATGGTGTATCATTGCATAATTCGTATTATGGAGGCCCGCGCCCCTGGCAACTCCACGGTCCGATCTCGGCAAATAGTTGGCAATTCAAAATATGATGGAAATTCTGCAATATTATGACTGGCTTCCCCGGTAAAAATTGGCGATAGGAGCTGCGTTTCAAAATACCATAGGCGTTCTTATAGCCGACTGAAGAAGGCGATAGAAAATCATATATACAGGGCTGTAGAAAAAGGAAAAAATCATACGGCCGGGCTACACGAAGCGATAAAAAATTATACGGACGGGCTATAGTTCCTATCGCCGGGCTTTACAATTTATCGCCTGGCTGTTGCTTTTTCGCCATCGGCTATAAAAGGCTATAAGAAATAGTGTAGAAATTCGTGTGCTTGGTAAATCCTTAAGTTTGTACGGAATCACCTTAATATTTACAAAACGCACATTATATTTTCCTTTACTACATATTTTTTTTCATCAATTAAAATGAAAATAATCCATACAGAGTGTGCAAACATTTCAAAGTCATGAGTTGAAAAACGCCGACTCCACGAGATTAAATATTAGAGCCTAACCCTAAGCGGAGCAGCGGCGCACTGGCGCCTACAAACCTAACAGGGATATTTCACGCATTGCGCAATGCGTGAAGTATCCCTGTTAGGTTTGTAGGCGCCAATGCGCGGATCGCGCTGGCTGTCCGCCCGCCGCGCCGCGGCGTACGCAAAGCAACATTTTTTCGTATTGAGAACCTTAAGTTGTGCGATAGTTTCACATTATAAGATAATTGGTGGAAAAAACGAAGAAAACCTCAGTGCAATTTTTAAAAACGTAGATCATGAATTCATGACATCAGCAAAGCACTTTGGACGGTAGTTGCTGCACAGTGGTACGGAGGTGATAAAGCTAAGACTATGGATCAAGTACAGAGTAAAATATGGAGTGGGAAGGCGTGTGATAAGGAGGGAGAAGATATTCAGTTTAAAGAATTTGAGCTCTTCGGGCGCGTTATCGTCTGATCGAATTCTTGCTAAATTTTTGCTGTTCAGGTATACGAATTGAAAGCTGCCTGGAATTAAACATTATACGTTTATAAACAAGATACATTTTTTATTACTTGTGACACTTTTAAGACATCCATGTGATAGAGACCTTTTTTATTCATTGATCTGTTCAAAACAAGATGGTCTCTATTGACAAAAAGAAAAGGCCAAGATTAAACAGTGAGAAATGCTTCATTCTGACGAAACTTCAGCTCAACGCAGAAGGAAAACCACATTAATTTTAAGCAGATGGAACCTATTTCTAGAGGAGTTGCAGAATAGCTTTGAGTATTTGAGCAGGGAGCAAGAATTGTGATTACATCATTGTATTTCCACAGATGACTGTCTATGCATATTGCGATGTATTCTCCGAAAAAAACCGAGCCTTATCGGGCACTTTGGTAACGTTTCATAATGCATTTGATTTCTTTCGAATCGAAACAATCTATAAGACGATTATATTGCGTAACTTTTCGGCTGTGATTTGTGTTAAAGTGGCTCTGAAACACCGACTTCCCAAAGCTCCTGAAGTGAAGTGCCACCGAAAGCCTTGCAGAACTTACACAAAAGACACTTTGAAGGCCCACGTTGAAATTGATAGACCGAAAATGCGCATAGATGCGCTACTGTGCAGTTTTTGTCTCCTCAACATTTTCATTTTTCCGGACTGGTGGGTTTTCATTCTCAATTGAAAAATGATGAAAGCATAATTTTCCCTGACATTTCCCGGTATTCCCTGCCAGTGGCAATCCTGTCAAGGCGATAGAGAATTTGCAGATGTCTGAAATTTGATGAATTTAGTGTTTAAGAGGAAACTACTGAGTGAACTGAACACGAGGATACACTTGGATCATGAATTGAACAATTATTGGAGAAGATACGATAAAATGATCTAATCTGCTAAAATACGTGTGTTTAAATGGGAAATGCCGCCAGATGACGTCACTAAGCGGTGCATCTTTTCACTTTTAAATCTATTTTTACACTATTTCCCATATCAGAAAAAAATTATAAAAAATACTATGAAATCAGCTTTTTCAGATGAAGCAATAAAAAATTTGCATGCGAATTCTCCATTTTCAGTTCCCGGGGTTTTCAGGCTTCAGACACTTATGACACCATGACTTGACGAATAATCTGAACTTACGGTGAGATATTCCCTCCGGAAGCCGAACCCGACGCGCTATTAGAACTGACGAAGGCGGCTCGGAAGTCGGAACGCTACTTGACGGCACATCACTATCGATTCCGGTGCGTTGACGAGCACTCCGGGGCGCGTTTGACACCGATTGCGACACCCGCGGGGAACACTAGCCACTTGCCACTCGGCGTCGGAAAAAACGGGAAACGACGGCCGCACACCTGGACGTCGACGTCTCGAGTGCAGTCGAACGGGCGCGAACGTCGCCGCGAGGTGGAAGCGAGGGGCGCGGAGATTTTTGGCGGGCGAAAATCGAACTGTGCTCGTGCATCGTGGCCGATATGGTGGGGGCCGCCATTGCCAAGTCGCGCATGGAAAAAAAAATTAACACTCAGTTGGACAAAAAATTAGGAACTACTAATTTTTGCTCAAGGTAGGTGAAACGGCGGTATGCTCTTCACACTGAAAAAAAATTCTCGGCGTTTTTACCAAGGTCCGTTGGTACCCTTTACCATCTCACTTTTTTACCAATTATTGGTAATTTTACCAAGACAGACTGGTAAGCTGACCTAAAAACCGGTATTTTTACTGTTTTTCTCAGGTAAGAATACCACTTTTATTGGTAATAAATTATCGGTAACTGTGCCATTTTATCTCGGTAATTCTACCACAGTCGATAAAAAATATTGGCGTTTTTACCAAGGTCCAGTAAAATTACCGAGAAAGTTCAATAATTTAACCGAGATTCCTCGGTAAAATTACCAATTCCATAAATGGTAATTTTACGGGAAAAAAATTGGGATCAAATAGAACCCTGAATTCTTGGTAATTTTACCCTTTTCTTGGTAAATACACCGAGATTTTTTTTTTTTTCAGTGTAACACTCAGTTGGACTAAGTTTTGGAATTAGGAACTACTAATTTTTGCTCAAGGTAAGTGAAACGGCGGTATGCTCTTCACGAACCCTCTGGCCGAAACGCAGCTTATGTTTCAATTTCAACAACTTCGCAGTCTTGGCCGAGAACAAATTGTCACCTTCCGGCCAAAGTATCACAAAATTGCAAAAGAGAAAAGGCGACAAAACCTCTCATTTCCTGAGAGAATAGTAATTTCTAATTTTGTCGTCTCTCGGTGATACAAGAGACATCACTTTTAATTGGTCGAGTTAAGAGAGAAACCAAACACGCAATTAGGCCTGAAGTGGCGCGGTGCAGAGAGCAATGATGACGAGAACTTGAGATGAAAAGGAGAAGCCCTCAACGCGGCGGTTGGCATGAAATACATATTAGCGCCTACAAGACTGCATGAATACTCCCTGCATTACGTCAAACACAGTGCGGCCAGCAGCGGTCGACGCGAAACGCATAGCGCCTGCAAGACTGTAGGTGCACTTCACGCATTGCGCAAAAACACAGTTCGGTCAGCGCGGTGCGGCGGAAGTTAAATAAATTAGTAAACCATATTTATGTTTGTTCTTTCATAATTTTTTCGTTCATTTCTATTACACCTAACTTTCGCGCGAAGTTCCATGAACTTTTGCTAGTAGTGTTGACAGGGCTTTCGCAAAATGTGTGTCCAACACGAGTAAACGCGTCTTATGCACCCCTCCCCCTCCGTCACGTTCACTTGATGGTTTTTATTGATGTTTCAAAACGAATGAGAAAGGGGCGGCAAAATACAGGCTGCCCATGGGCGGCAAGTAGGTAAATCCGGCCCTGGTGCTCCTATGTGTGAAATGGGCCAAAAATTGTAGTTTCCTGTTGCAAAACATAGTCCAACTGATCAACTAGCAAATGGACCGCATTTTCAATTAGGAACTAAAATTTCTTGCTCATCCTTAAAAACACTTGTACGCATAGGGAAAACAACAGAATATCGACGGTGAAACTACCAAACCACGTATCTCGGTTTGCGACGTCGCAGACTTCCTATCATACTTTATTTTTTAAATAGAAAACTACTCAACGTCAATTCGTGAAAACTTCCGTGATTTTTCCCCTTGGTTCGGAGAAAAATCTGTGGAAATTGTAAGGAATGATATTGATTTGATCTCCTTCAAAAAAATAAAATGTGAGTGGAGATTTTTAAACACCGCAAACGAGATACGTGGTCTGGTAGTTTCACCGTCGATATACGTTGTTTCTAAACTGAGTGAAAGTATCGGTAAGGCATGTCGCCCCCTGCAAAATTACGCATCTTTGACGTAAAATCTGAGCCTCGCTGCACCGAAACTACCGATCAACAAACTAAATTTTGCCTCGCGTTGGCTGAACTCTTCTGTTGAGACTCACAATCAGTGGTGTTTCCCCGAAAAAGGCTGAATTTAGAGTGACTTGGCAACTCCAAATAGGAGCGACGCGACGCGACGACGGGTGCGGGTCACATTCTGGGGGGTCATATTCCGGGGGGGGGGGGGGGGTTTCGTTCCCCGGTACCGAGGTGGAGGAGTGCGCGTGCGAACAACCAGTGCAATACAGCTGTCATTTTGTGACAAAAATGGTCGAATTTTTGTGAACTGTGTAAAATACGGGAATGAGTTGCTATGGTTGGCAACGTCGCCCGCAGTGTTTAAACTGTAAGGCGCCTCCGCGATGAGAGCGAGGCAGGTAGATTAATGGCCGGTTAACAGCACTCAACAGGTGGCTCCGTTGCCGTTGTCACGAGGAGAGAGGTAAAAAAATTGCATTGGAAATTGGTTTGTGGGGTGTCTACGAAATTCGAGGGGTAAACGTCCCCGACTCTTCCAGTTTCTCTGCTCAAATTCTGAAACGGTGCAAGGAAATTGCAATCCTGTCTACACTGCTACTACACAGTCATATGGAGTTTGTAGGGACTTACCCTTATACCCAAGGTCCCATTAGGGGTGGTCAATCTGGGAGTATGGGCGGAACTAGAGGGATGAGGGGCCAGGTCCCCCAGAAATGTACTTGGCCTACCCCGATAAATTTGAAGGGTTTTTGATGAGTAAAGCATAAATTATCTTCCATGTTGGATATTTGAATTGGAGCACTTTTTTGACGAGAACGGCTTGAATTACTCTTGAGACTACACAATTTTTCAAAATTTTACTCCGGGGACGCCCTAGACCCCTAGGACCCTTCACAACTAGAAAAATTTCCCGAGCCCTCCTTTGGAACTGGCAGACTCCCTTTCTTGAGTATTTTTGTGTCCCCCGAGAGCCCCCATGGTCGTCGCTCCTTGGACGCAAAGGCGTATCTCTATTTCCACCTCAGTGGCGTGGCGTGCTTTGCGATATATCGATTGATCCGCCATATAAACCTATGGAGAAGGATCAATTAACAGGGTGTTCGCGAGGAACACCTTAATAATAGATTCTTTACCAGCTGCAAATGGGGGAATATCGATAATCGATCATTCACGCCTCGCTACTGTTCCACATGAACCCCGAAAAGCGGAGAGTTAAACGGAGAGTAAGGTTCACAGGGAAACAGAGATATGCTCTCAGGAGGATATGCTGTTAGGAGCATTGTGACGAGGTGCCCTTCGGGCCTCCCTACGAAAAATTCCTAGTTCCACCCAAGGCTAAGAGCCTGTTCAGCATAGTTTAAAAACCTATCGAGATACATAAAAAATACAACAGCAAAGTAAATGCATAATGGAAGGAAAAGCGAGAGAAAAGAGAGAAAAGCGAATGGGGTCAAGGCAGAACTGAAAAACAGGAAACTCGGTCGAAAATAACACGAGAACTAAGACATGGCCGGAGACCATCGTCACGGAATTTTGAGTTACGGCTGGACAAGCGACCGTACCCAAGAAATCAACCTGATACAGAAAGAAAAATCAACTTTTCAGCCCAATTCCTGGCTGCAGCCTGAAAAATGGATGCCGCGTGGCGATTATATCGATGGCTAAAGAGCGAAACCACGCATCTTTATTCCGGTGTTTCAAAATCTCCACTACTATATTATTTTTTCGAAGAGAAAAAAGTCAACTGTGCAGTGTGAAGTTCCTACGGAATCAAAAGAAGGGAGAGAGAAGGAAAATCAAAGCAGTTTCAAGCGATACAGTTGACTTCTTTTCCAATGAAAGAATAAAGTATGAAAGGAAGATTGTATCGTCGCAAATAGAGATACGTGGTTTCACACATTGACCAATATGGAGCTTATCGAATTATGCCTGAATTAAATTTTAAAATAGAAAAGCTCCTTCTTTGAGTCTCTCTTTTAGCGGAGATGGGGAATAGAAAGGCCAAAAAAGACTATTCAGGTTGTGGACTAACCCGGGGTGGTTCGGTCTTCGAAGTGATAGACGAATTAGGAACGGACGATAGCGACACTTCACTGACACTGGCGAAAACGAACCACGAGAATTGTTCCAGGAGAGAATTCACTCGGGCAAAAAAATCGCGCAGTAACAAAACTGGGCCGACCAACATTTTCATATCGGTAGAAACATTAACCGCGTAAAAAACTGACACTGACGCACACAATTTGGGTAAAAAATTTCGTGATGTCAACTTGTAAACTACGCAGTTAGAAGGGACTTTCTACTTTTGTTCTTTTTCTTGTTTTTCGTGGGACGATTTTTTAGAAAAAAAATGAGCGATATTGTAGGGCCTCCTATGAAGGCCTCCGAAACACTAGTGCGGAAATGAAGCCGGGATTACTGTTTCTTTTCCTCCACTGGGTTTTGAGAAACCACACATTGTGCACGGTATGGAAATGGTTACTAAGTCAAGAATCCAAGGTCTTCTATCGTTAGAAATGTAAGCTGTGCATGTTGTAAACCGGGCTTTTTGTGCACTTTAACCCTACTTAAAATCAAACCTGCCTTTTCGGATTAGTTGTAATTGTGACTATAAAGATAAACACGAACTTGAAGAAGAAACTTGTTCTGCGACGGTATTGCTGTGTTGGGTAAAAAAACAAAAAAAAAAGACTCGAGAATTTTACTTCATCAATTATGAATGGTTCTCACCTGCTTCAAAACCGTTTAGGAAATCGTGCCTGCACTCGAAAAATTGACGGTGCTTTCCCTCAAAATAAAGACCGGAAGAACACAACTCTCGATTTTTGTTTTATTTTCTCCGCGATATTTTGCGGATTTGTTTTTTTACTACGTTTTTTGTTTTGTTTTTAACGCGTTCGACGACATTGCGTCACGGTTTCTGACGGACGGACGGTGACGTACAGTGTTTTCCAAACCCGCGTTACAGAGACACTGAAAATGTGTTTTCCGCGAGGACGGGGGCACGTCGAAATATTGGACGACTGAAGCCGCTGTTCCACAAATCGGGCGTGACGCGGTGTAAGACACGGCCGTGGTACGAGAGGGGGGGAGGGAGAGAAGAAAAGAAAGGAGCAAAGAGAGAGTAAAATATAGAAGAAGGGAGAAAAGAGGAGAGAGAAGAAAAGAGAGAAGAAAAAAGAGAAGAAAATATAGAAGAAAAGACAGAAAAAAAGAGAGAAGAAAAGAGAGAGGAACAGGGAGAAGAAAAGAGAGAAGAAAAGAGAGAAGAAAAGAGAGAAGAAAAGAGAGAAGAAAAGAAAAAAAGAGGAAAGAAAAGAAAAGAAGACAGAAAAGTAAAGAGAGGAGAAAAGAGAGTAGTAGTAGTAATATAAGTTTATTTTAAAGCGGTGTTTTAGGATATCTAAGGCCATTTACACCTCTAAAGAAGGTAGTAGTAGTAGAAGAAAAGAGAGAAGAAAAGAGAGAAGAAAAGAGAGAAGAAGAGAGAGAAGAGGGAAGAGGGAGGGAGAGAGAGAGAGAGAAGAAGATTCGTAAGCACTTATGACTACTGGTTTAGAGAGCTCATAGAGCACATGCTGCTGAGAGCGCGATTGAAAACGAAACGCCTTCAATTTTTTGTGTATGCAACGAGGACATCCGTCGAACACGAATAGTTGCATCAAGGCGTTATCATCGACGGAGCGGGGCGAGAGTGGCGCGACGCGTTTTACGGCGGGGATGCCTGAGTGCTACTAGACACTAAACCAGTTTTCTTCGTTTTTTTCTGTATTTCCGCAAATTGAACATGGAATTTGCTTACCTCCGCTGTCGTTTTATTGACAGTTGCAGAGGATTATTCGCACAATCTTTGTTTAGTCGTTGAAAACTCATGGATCACACGTTATTGAGAGCGCACTCGAAAACGAAACGCCTTCATTTTTTCGTGTATGCTACGAGGTAATCACCCTAACTATTTCTAATGAGTCTTTTGGACGATTATCGACAGTTTTACGACGTGTGGAGGAGTCGCTCAATGAAATTTTCCGCGCAGACGCTACCGAGTCCATTTCCTCAGAACTTAATTTTTGCACTTACTGCTTCGGTAACGGTAACTGCTTGTTGGTAACGTAACGTAAACGTAACATGGTCTTCTATTGGCAGAACGGACTAATTTAAAATCACTGGACCCAGTTGCGCGGCCATAACTTCGCATCGAGCGCAGTCAGTCGGTGCAACCGTACCCTGATGCGCCGAGCCGTCAGTTTCGTGCGCCGTTTCGCAGCACCGTTCGCTCCTGAAATTTCACGCGCAGTTAAAAATTTTATTGAAAATTCGCCAGCCTCGTTCGGGCCCCTCGAGACCGCCAACGCCTCAGATTCAGCTTCATATCTTCGTTCCTCTAACGTAAGGGCGTTTCTAAATCTTTCAAGCGAGCCCTGTTCTCCCAGGGTGTCTAGTATTTTTTAATTTTGAAAAATCCTGATATTTTCCTGATTTTCCTGATATTTTATAAAAAATTCCTGATTTTTTCATTTTGAAAATTCCTGATATTTTCCTGACTTCTCTCGTAAAAACTATACTTATATATAGCGCTACAAGTGAGAAATTATCGGAAACAAAGACGGCGCGACGACTCCTGCGAAGCACGAAGACTTCTCCGCTGAGGAGATTCGCGTACGAAAAATTCCTGATAAAACGTCCGATTTTTCCAATTTTCCTGATATTTTCCTGATCGGGCCAAAATTCCTGATATTTTCCGGTTTTTCCTGATGCTAAACACCCTGTCTCCGTACAAGTCTATGCCTTCCGCGGCTCATGCGGGATTACAGCTACGCCCTTACGTGAGAGGAGCTACGAATATTGGTCTCCGTTCGTGAAAATTCGGTAGGGTATGAGATGGGTCCAGGAGCAAAGGGCCTTGATCTTTCCATGAACTTATGTGTTTTTTCGTTAATGGATTTGATGACTCACACGACTGGATGTACAAAAATGCGGAGCAGTGTGTGGCCCTGGATATCGCGCTTTATGTTTTCGTAATTTATTATGAAGGTGCAATGGACAAAAAAAACCGCAAAAAATCGATACTCGCCTACATTCCCTCGCATGTATCTTCCTGAAATAAAAGTTCTTTAAGAGTGTTGATCGAGTAAAGACGCCTCGGAATGTGTCAGTTTTTTAAGGCTTTAAATTCAATGCTGACCTACTAGCTTCCAACGCAGCCTGAACGAGTCTTGAAAGTCTGAGCGAGTGAAAATACGCGGGAGAAACGGAAATCTCCTTCAATTTGGAAGTTATGCAATTTGAGCTACCTAAGAGTCGAAACTGTTGTATCGCAAGTTTTGGTCACGGCGCACGTCACGTAACAGAAAAGAGTAAGAGCTTCGTTCTTGAAGCAGCTTTTTCCTTTGAAAAGGCCCACTCAGTTACTATTAATTGTGATGAAAGACATTTTAAAGTGGCTTATAACGCAGCACCGCCAGGGAACGGAAGATTTTTACACTGATCTCAACAGAAATTTTTCTCGATGCGTCCAGAGGATGAAGTCGAGGAATCTCAATTCAAGTAGCCAAGTAGCAACAAAGAATGCTAAATATCCTCGAAATTTTCGCTCAAACCTGACAACGTCGTGCAGGGAGCGATTATGTACTCGTATATTTTACAGGTTGAGTCACAGATAAAAATTCAATTCGACTAATGAGGAATGAGGGGAGCCTAGCGGCAGTGCGACACCGGTGCCCCCGCGCCCTCCCCCGCCACCGGGGGGGGGGGGGGCAGGCCTCCAATCGGTTGGCGGGTGATATTTTATGCACTTGTGTACACATGCACATGGAACAATGCTCGATCGCTCGCTACCTCCGCCTCCATGCCGCGGCAACAAACACCTCTTTTTCTAGCATTTTCTGGCCCGTTACCTCTCGTTTTTCGGCTTTTTTCGGCTCGTGTGCGCGTCTAGCGGGCGCTGAAATGCGCAGCGCGGGCGCGCTTCATCAGGCGTCGAACTGGAAGCTGTAACGGAGCTTTCGAAGGTACAGGGTGTCTCTATGCCAAACCACCGGACTGCTGAGGCAAGCTCTATTAAAATACGCTTCTCTGGATCGAATATTTCAGAAATTTACTTATGTGAGCGTATTTAAAGGTCACACTGGTGTAGGTATTTACAAAGAAAAGGGTAAAATTACCAAGAATTCAGGGTTCTATTTGATCCTAGGTTTTTCTTGGTAAAATTACCATTTATGGAATTGGTAATTTTACCGAGATATCTCGGTAAAATTATTGAACTTTCTCGGTAATTTTACTGGACCTTGGTAAAAACGCCAATATTTTTTATCGACTGTGGTAGAATTACCGAGATAAAATGGCAAAGTTACCGGGAATTGATTACCAATAAAAGTGGTATTCTTACCTGAAACAAACAGTAAAAATACCGGTTTTTAGGTAAACTTACCAGTCTGTCTTAGTAAAATTACCAATAGTTGGTAAAAAAAGTGAGATGGTAAAGGAACCAGCGAACCTTGGTAAAAACGCCGAGAGTTTTTTTTCAGTGCATAAGCTGGCGATGGCAGCTAAAATCATAGACATCGGCCGAGTAAATCTCTTTACGAACTATCCTCTCTATTCTAATAAAATCATTTTTAAGACGCTCAATGGATGGGGAGTAAGACGGTCCACGAGCTGGGGTGAGGAACGGGAGATCAAAGTCCGCAACTTAGGTGATTTCAATCTGTTCGTCCGGGAGATTTCGACGATTTCGCTGGCAGCGAAGCAGCCTTTGGGGGCGCGTGCGGCCAGGGGGCGGACTCCCTAGTGGCAAAATGTTGAAATTTACGTTGTTTAAATTGGAACATTCAAAACTTTATCACGTAAAATATTTAATAATCTGGATCGTAATTCGAAGTTTCAAGTTTGGGCTTATTTAGAGGATATTACATGTCGATTGTCTTAAAAATCATAAAGTAGGGACGAGTTGATCCTCAGAACGAACCATGAAAAAAACGAAAGTTTGGATAGTCAGACGGCGGAAACGTACGAGGATGGATGGAAAATTGAAAACAGAAGTTAAAAAAACATCGATTTGGTGAACCGAATCGGTGTTCAGTATTGATTAATCTGTTTGGTTCGTCAAAGTGAACTTTCGGTTCGTACGATCGAACTTTTAAAGTTGACCGAACTGAAAAAAGCGGCTCCGTAACGAGTGTGGGTTTGTGTGCCCTATCGATGACTCTGGGTAAAAAAGGGATTTTTCTAGCGATAATGGCGACATTGTGCTATTGCGTTGCTCCCAAATGCTTTTGTATAATCTTTCCGTGTTTGAGCAGCGAGCTCATCTCTGGAATCATGAGACCGTCGATCAATCCTGCGCATGGAATTCAGTTTGGGAGGTGTCAAAAAACACATGCATCAAATGTTCCGAGGCAGTTGAAATGGGTGCATATCGGTGCTCCAGCGAGCTTTGTGTGCGTATGTGTATCACCATCAGCGGTGCCGCTGCTGTTTGCCTCTGTCTCATACAAAGTAGCACAAGTTGTTTTAGTTTTTCCTAAAGTGTCCATGTCGGAGTTACGCTTCATCAAATTTTTGGGAAAAATCATCGTTTTTTTCTGAATTTTGGTATGGTCATGGATCAAAGTAGGAAAATAGCTACCCCTCATTCATAATTCGTGGCCTCTCGGTCGAAGAGACATAACTCCACTGCAAGGTTGCAAAACTGCACTGAAAAAAATTCTCGGCGTTTTTACCAAGGTCCGTTGTTACCTTCACCATCTCACTTTCTTTTACCAATTATTAGTAATTTTGCCAAGACAGACTGGTAAGCTTGCCTAAAAACCGGTATTTTTACTGTTTTTTTCGGATGAGAATACCACTTTCATTGGTATACTAACTTCCCGGTAACTTTGCCATTTTATCTCGGTAATTCTACCACAATTGATAAAAACTATTGGCGTTTTTACCAAGGTCCAGTAAATTACCGAGAAAGTTCAATAATTTTACCGAGATTTCTCGGTAAAATTACAAATTCCATAAATGGTAATTTTACCAAGAAAAAACCGAGATCAAATAGAACCGTGAATTCTTGGTAATTTTACCCTTTTCTTAGTAAATACACAGAGATTTTTTTTTTCAGTGTGTCTCAAACAATTCAATTTTTTACAAGAATGTACTAGTGCAATTTTGTACTACACTTTTTCTGATTTTTGCATGAGATCAGAAGAAAAATCAGGGAAATTTTCAGTTTAAAATGCCTGAGATTCTCCGGGTACAACTGTAATTTGCGAAGGGATATTGGGCGACATTGGACTGTTCTTTCTTGGGGAAAACGACAAATTAGCACAAAATCCATCCATGGCACCAAAAATATCAGAGTCCCTAGACGAGTCTGCTCAATTTGGCTTAACTCACGGGGTCCGTGGAACGGACCTTGGAGTGCGCGAAGCGCCCTTGGAGGGTTGGGCCGCGTAGCAGTTGCCCGGAGGGGGGGGGGGGGGGCTCGTACTCTGAGTAGTCAACCAAGTAAGTCTTCAAAGCATAAGTTCCTTCTGAAATCAGCGGAACGAGGGGACACATGCGCAGGAGGGATCGCTGTCGTGTGCACGACTGACTTATGAACCCGGTGTGTTTTATCAGCTCCAACAGGAAACTGTCCATCGTAAAGTTTACGAGCGTGGAAACTCATAGACCCACGCTTTGCTAGACTGCAAAAGCTGCGAATAAAAGCGCGCCGAGGAACTTTACTCGCGCGATTGCTTTGACGCGCCTCCGAGCTGATCGCTCACGGCTAGGCTGCCGGCCAGGAGTGCCACATTCATGCCTTCCCCGAAGGTTTGAAAAAAAGTTTGCACTCGAAATCAGAAAAATCGTCGTTTTAACGAGGAAAGGATGTAACTACAATATAACTTTACAAACTTTCCGTTCGCAAATTTTACTTTCATTGAAAAGCTGTTGGAAATTATTTCTAACTGAAAATTTTACGGATTTTCCATCCGATCTTACGCAAAAATTAGCGAAGTTTTGAAGTGGGAGTACATAGCCATGATTCGTTGAAATATAATATTATTCGAGTCGATTTTGCAACCTTAGAATGGAGTTAAATTCCGAAACGATGGAATCAGATGATCGAGGACAGAAAGCGACTTAACCAGAACACATTTCACAATTGTAGCCAGATATTGTAGTTCCTTATTGCAAAATGCAAAGCAATGGCACTGCAACAATGCAACAACGGTGCGGCGGTTATGACAGGAGCGATTGAAAAGTTTCTTTTGAATTTTGAGAGAAATTTCATTGTGAAGGGATGAAACTTTCTGAGAATTTTTCACGTGAAACCAGAACAAACACTGTAAGGTCATTTAAAACATACAAGTCTCACTTTGGCAACCAAAGACTTTGACCACCTAAACCGAAATTCCGTTTCTTCGGTTTTACCTGGGTAAATCAGAAATTTGCTTGTTGTAAATTTGCTCTCTGTTTTAAGGTAGAGAGGTAGAATTAGCTGAGAAACGAAACTGCGTGCAATATTTCACTCACACTACGGCAACACTTCCAAGAATTAATATTGGGAAGGGGGGAAGGGGTGTATGAACTGCGGTTGACAGTTAGTGTTAAGTGAAGGAAGATATTATTCAAGGTAGTATTTAAGAATAGATAAGCCGGAATCCATAGGTAAACAAACTTCACTTTTTAATACACAGGAGAGAAAAAGCCAATCTCGATTGCGCGAGAAAGCACTCAAATCATGTAGACAGAGGAACGATGTTTTTTCCATCGGAAGGCAAAAGATGATAAAGTCGACGATTCAACTTTCATTCGAAAGTAATACACCAAATTCGATTGGAAAATGAACATATACGCGTAATTATGCAATTTGAATAAATATCACGATAGAAGAAGAAGATGAAACCTCACTCTCTGCCATTTTAAATCATTTGAAAGTAACGTCCCGCTTTATTTTTATTTGTGTTTTTATCCTAAGAGCTCTAGAGAGCTCTAAAATAGCTGGGCTGATCAGAATTGGATCCTCTAGTGGCCATCCCTCTGTATCAGGGTACTCTAATAAATCATATCTGAATGATATTTTAGAGCCGACAATATGCAGAGAATAAGTAGCGTGACGTGCTTTGCTATATACAGACTGATCATCTCCCATTTGAACCTATGAAAAAGGATCGATAAACTGGGTGTTCCCAAAGAACATCTTAAGAATCGATTCTTTACCATACCTTCAAATGGGGAAATACCTATCGATAATCGATCATTCACGCACTGGAAAAAACCCGCTTGGAACTAGAGTCCACACTCTTGAAAACAATGACAAGAAAAAATACTCTTGATTCAATCGGATTTTTACTTGAATCAAAAGGAAATCCGCTTAATTTAAG